>NC_139401.1:43730000-44331250 GCF_054392235.1 Sus scrofa
TTGAGTTTGAGTGTTTAAAATACCTTCTGGTCTGTTTTATTTTCCATTACTCTTCATTATTTTCTGTCAGTTGTTTTTAACTACTCAGCTGTTGTCTTTAATTATTCTGGCATAGACTAAGGCACAAATTACATCTTTTTCATTTTATTATTTTCTTTGTATTGTCTGTTGGGTCCACATTGCCGGCAGCATTTTCCTCGGTGGCCTTTAACATGGTAACTTCTGTAATTAATCTTAACTGCCTCGCAAGGTTTTTTCATGTCAGTAACTTAAAACCACACCGGATAATCTCTAAATTAGCCAACGTCTTCTAAAGCACATAATGAGATTCTTGAATTTCTAAAATATAATTCTTTAGAAAATAGGTTTTTATGTTAGTCTTTTTATCTAGAAGTTATACTATCATTCACTTCAACTCTGGGCCTAAAGGAAATAGGCGTGTTTTAATATCCGCATCAAATGCTATACTGAACTCGCCTTAGATGCAGTGCCTTTGCTTGATGCCAGTTTGTACTGCATTCTATCTGCTCCCCACTCAGCTGCTGGGACTTCTGTCCAGTTTCCTAGATCATGCTGCTGCCACTCTGCTGGAGCAGGGTCTTCCTCACTCTTCTGTCCTCTCCAGTCTCAGGATAGTTGCTCAAAAATGGGGGAAATGTAGAAGTCCAAAAGTGACATCATGGACTGTATGGGACCTAAGTGTATACTGGAGGAATATTATCAGAAAGAGTTCCATGGAGGAGGTACAAGTTAAAAACAGTGTACAGTAGCAGTTACTCTAAATTTTCATTGACTAAGTCTTATGCTGTGGGTAAGTAGGTGTGATTGTGTTTCTTAATATATTAAAGATCATATTCTTCCGTCTCAATTTTGAGGTGTGTATGAATGTTCACTACAGAATTTTTAAGTACTCTCTTAGAGATTTATTTTCAGTTTTTTAACTCTTAAAGACAATTTGCCTTATTACAGAGAATTTTTTATATATACGTGTGTGTGTACACATATAAGCAGAAAGATAGAACACTATGGACCTCTGGGGTTGCGCGTGTTATTTCAGTAATTCTAAGGTTCGGTTTATTGATGAAGAGACAAGAAGAAAAATGCTCTGATAAATTGGAGGTAAAAATTTTCTGAGGCTTAGAGAAAAGTCAAGATGGCAAATGGCAGGTGTCATGTTGTTTGCCATTTCTGTTGATGGTGTCCTGAGCTGGGCAGGGGTCCAAAACTTAGAAGGGGAAAGTGACATTGGTGCAGTAGACTTAATGTTTCTGGTCTAGGAATTCCATAACCAAAGGTAATTAAAGTGTAGATCAGTTCATCTGCAGAGCACTTTTTCATTTCTCTACCAAATGATGAGGGTAAATTTGAAAGTAAGTCTAAGCCAATATTTAAAGTAATTGGGCAATGACTAAGTTCTTCCTACTCTACTCTGCTCAGGGAAAGAGTTTCAAAATGGGAGAAAAGGATTTAAAATGGGGATAGCCTCTAAATCCTTTCTAGTACCTTCTTCTTTAACCTCAACACCTGTCTCCACTTTTGAGTTACTAAAGTTTCATTGTTTGGCTTGAAGTATTATAAACAAAGTTGGACATTTACATATTCAGAAGATAAAATCTAACCCTGTTATCCACATTTCTGTCCTTTGCATTAGGATTGATAAGTATTTTCAGTAGAAAAAGGTTATAGTCACTGAATAGACAACTACCTACTTCAGTTCATTAAGGGAAATTCCTATTTGTTTCAGACCTGACCTCAGTGGTCAGGAATGCAGTGTTTGAAGTACAGTAAGAAACTGCTAGATAGAATTGATTACATAGTGTATTCTGACTACTCTTTTATTTTCACATACATGGTTAGTCTTTAAAGTATTATTTTTAATCTGACTCTTGTTGAGTTCGTCTTAGTGGTCAGTGTTACATGTTAAGAGGGGATGGTCAGTGCTAAATATTAAGAGGTGGTTGTAATACTTTCTTTTGCTTCTTTTATGGTTTAAAATTGTAATTGCAGCATTCAAAGGCTAAGTCAATTTCAGCTCCCTTAGGCATGCTTCGCTTTTTTCTTCTCTATTTTAAAGTAAAGTTAGCTCCGTCTTTCATTGTTTTATTTACTTTATGATTTGCTGTTTTTCTTTTAATTGTTATAGAACTATAGAAATGATAGAAGCAGAATTCTGCTAATCCATCAAACCTTCTTTTCTAGTCTCATTTCTCAATGTCCAGAATGTAGAAGCTTAAATTTTGTTGTCACATTTAATTAGCATGGGATGCTCTTTATGGTACAGTTTTAATACTTGGTCAACATCCTAAAAATACTTGGTCCAATTCCTTAAAATATTGTTTACCTCCATCTCCTGCTCTGGCAAACAGATTTTATATATTTGGATTCATATTGTGTTTAAATTCCCTAATTAAAGAATGGTTGATACATGATTCAGCATGAAAACTAATTATTCATATGAAAATTATAAGTGAATGTTTTATCTTATATTGATTTAATGATAATTGAGTATTTTCTGTACTCGTCTCAGCCAAGTACTTTCTGCTGCCATGGAGTTTATAAATTAGTACCAATTTTATGCCTAAATTTAAAAAGTTCAATGTTATGTCTCTCTTTAAATGTACAAGGCGCTCATGCTTTGTGTAGAGATGTTGAAAGCTGGTAATGAGTAGAGCATTCGTTTATTTAACCTTTGACGTTAGTTGAACTTAGAATTTCACTTGAACGACTATTTCATGTGTGGTTTTTTTTTAAATCAGTTATTTTAAACTTAATTCTTTCTTTGATACCTGTCTTGAACTCTTTTGTCTTTACATGGAGTTGAGAAAATTTAAAAAGCGACACCCATGATGCTATTTAGTGTAACATCTCAAGTGTGTAACAGTGAAATCTCAAGCCTTTGTTTTCATTAATGCCAACCAAAACAGGTGATTTGTAAGGTTTTTCCAATGCTACAAAATTCCAAAAACATAGCAAAATAAGGAAAACTAATTTTGTGTCAAAACCTTTATTATTTATATGAAACATTGCTAGCTCCTTCTTAAGTTATTTAAGTTTTTAACTCCCACCATAATTACAGTTTTCAAATTTTATATCTGATAATTTAACGTGTTATGTTTGAGCTTGTAATAATTGGGTGAGGGAGGTTAACTTGAAATGATTGGAAGCTCAAAATTATATATATATATATTATATATATATATATATATAAATATATAATTTTTTTTTTTTTTTTTTGTCTTTTTGCCTTTTCTTGAGCCATTCCCATGGCATATGGAGGTTCCCAAGCTAGGGGTCAAATCGGAGCTGTAGCTGCCAGCCTACACCACAGCCACAGCAACGTGGGATCTGAGCTGCGTCTGCGACCTACACCACAGCTCACGGCAACGCCCGATCCCCAACCCACGGAGCAAGGCCAGGGAACGAACCCGCAACCTCATGGTTCCTAGTCGGCTTCGTTAACCACTGCGCCACGATAGGAACTCCTCAAAATTATATTTTGCTGATTTTCTGAATTAGGTAGAAACTTTAAGAAATTGCAAGTATCTTTTTCTTTCTTACGCTAAAAGAATTACAGTTTGGGAATAATTCTACTATATTTTAAGAATTTATAGTTTAAGAAATATACCTTCATCAAAAAGAAATACCAGGCCCGGGAACTTTCCCAAGCCATGGGCATGACCTAAAAACAAACACCTCCAAACCCACCAAATACTAGTAAGTAATAATTATATGTAGAGTGTCAGAGAATGGATAGCAACTATATGCCTCATTTAAAAAATTGAGATAATTGGCTATAAAATTTCGTAGGTTGCAGTCTTGCTGAATTTTATTAGTCAAGGGGTTACACATAAAATTCCACATTTGCGAAAAGAATGGAAAAGGTCTTTTCAGGTTTGGGAACTGTCACAGTTATAATTACTGAGGTGAGACACAGGAAGAGAAGTATATTCTGTTTTTACTATTATCTAGACCTTTTTTCATCAAGTGATTGTTTTAACATTTAATGGAAAAAATCTGATGGTGGAAGATGGTGGAGAGAAAATTGGCGTTTATGTTTGTTCTTCAGATAAAGAAAATAAATTGGAAAATTAGCAGCAAAATAAGGAATGTCAAAATAATTTCATGTGTTGTATCTTTTCTCTTATTTTTCTTCAATGGGAGATAGAGGAATTAAGCTAAGTATTTACTAAAATTAATCATTGTTCTTAGCTTTTTCCTAGTGGATCCAAATCTCACGGATTTGTGCAGCTACCCGGTAACTTAATTAGGACTTCATTCAGGATTTTTTGCCCTGTTTTTAAAATAAATTACAGCTGATTTATTCTCCCTTCTTCTTTTTTTAAGGAATCTAGGTAAAAATGGCTTATCTAACAGTAGCATTTTATTGGATAAATGCCCGCCTCCAAGACCACCATCTTCACCATACCCTCCCTTGCCAAAGGACAAGTTGAATCCACCTACACCTAGTATTTATGTGAGTCTGAATTGACTGACTAGAAATAAATCAAACCAATGTTTGCACCTTCCTGTCTTTCATAAGATCTTGCTTTACATCAATATGGATGCCCTTTAGGAAACATTAATATTATTGGCAGCAGCTTGAATGTTTTTGGGGGGGGAAATGAGATATTCAAAAAGATTTTGATATAGCATTTAAAACATGCCTTCTCAACTATTAACTGATTACATCACTGTCATGAGAAATACTTTTTACTGCCCACAGTTTTGAGCAGATTAGGCAGAAGCTACCAAAAAAATTTTTTTTGGAGTAAGCTCTGTTTTAAACCTTCATTTTACTAGTTGTAAAGACTTAACGTTCATTCTGTTTGATACATCTATGCCCAAAATGATATTATTTACCTTCAAAAAAGTGTGACAATAGATGTGTCATTAAAAAGCTTAACAGGTTATTTAAATTAGGGACATTAGATACCTGATGTAGGATGTTGATAAGAGTTCAATCAAAGCAACTCATTTATATTTCTCCAGAAAAGGTCCTTCCATCCCACTTCCTTCCATCTTCTCATATTTTCCATCTTCCCACTTCTAACCTAAGTGAAAAAATTTTAAACTGTTGAGTGTTTTTGGAGATTTGACCCTATTTTCACCCTCTGGGGCCAAATGTTATCATATTAATCCTTTAGTATGTAAGGGAGACACTGGGAGGGACTTAGAAAACTTTTAAACTGAGGTCTGAGGGGAGAAAATGCAAAACCAATATTTATCTTTAATGGTTGTCTTCTTCAGCCTCCTTTCATTTTGGTAATATTTTTTTAAACACTGATTTTTTTCCCCCCTTTTTGTGATAAAAGGAAAACCGCATACATAAAATTTATCATCTTAACCACTTTTAAGTGTACAGTTCAGTAGTGTTAAGTGCTCGTTGTTTCGAAATAGCTCTCTGGAGTGTTTTCATCTTGCAAATCTGAAATTCTATACCCATGAAAAAAAAAAACAACTCCCTTTTTCCTGGTTTCCCCAGCCCCTGGCAACCACCACTCTACTGTTTCTGTGAATTCGAACACAACACTTGGACTTTGAAGTTTAAGTTTTATCTTCCCCAGGTTTTTGTTCATGATATAATGAACAAGAGAAATATATGTGGTTACTATCTAATTATAATTAGAATCAAAAGAGTGATAAAAATGCTGTAAAATATGAAGTAGAAATAATGACACAGGATGCATTACCTATTTCAATTGCAATAAATGAATGCAAATTTGGCATAATATTCTCTAAAAGGTCTGTTTTATGGAGTTCTAACAGTATGTTTTAATTTTACAGTTGGAAAATAAACGTGATGCTTTCTTTCCTCCATTACATCAATTTTGTACAAATCCAAACAACCCTGTTACAGTAATACGTGGCCTTGCTGGAGCTCTTAAGTTGGGTAAGCTTTAAATAAGAAAAGAGAAAAGTTTGTGTATTTCGTTTGCTATCTATTAAGTTTTAAGATTCTGGCAGAAACTTATTTCTATTCATTTACAGTTTTTTACATTTTCTTTTTAATATTTTCCTGGAAGAGAGAGAGAGTGTATGTACTGCTTCTTTATAACGTGAAGATATGATGATGATACTGGTTACTAGCAATTAGCTGGTTTTTAAATTTAGCTTTTATTTTCATCCAGTTATATAATTATAATTTTAGATTGACTAATAGAAGACATTTTAAATATAAAATATAGGTAGAATTCGATATTACTGATCAGTACCTTAGCCCCGTAAGTAGTTACTGTCACCTGCAGAGAAACAAGCGAAACTTCAGTTCCTGGCCCTTTGATTATTCTCCCTCTGTTGGTGGCATGATGATTAGGTCCAAGGCATCAGTATATGGTTGTGCCAGTCTGGCATAAAACTCAGGATGTACAGAAGCGCCGGTTGGCTTTTAGGGGAATTGGATAGAGCACCATAAAACATCTTCCTTTTCTTTTTCTTTAAAAAAGCACTTTAGAAATATTGCTCCAGTTACAATTTTTATTTAGTAACTACATTTATTTATTTTTTTTTTTAATGAAGACCTGGGACTTTTCTCTACTAAAACTTTGGTAGAAGCTAACAATGAACATATGGTGGAAGTGAGGACACAGTTGTTACAGCCAGCTGATGAAAACTGGGATCCCACTGGAACAAAGAAAATCTGGCATTGTGAAAGTAATCGATCTCATACTACAATTGCTAAATATGCACAGTACCAGGCCTCCTCTTTCCAGGAATCACTGAGAGTAAGTATTGCCTTCCTGAAGATTAGTTTATTTTTTTAAATATTATTTATTTGAAAGAGTACTTTACTTTTGTAAGTCTCTCATTATTCTTATAAAACAACTTACTACTAATTATTTTTATAAAATCCTCTTAAGTGCTATCCAGTTCAGTCTTAGTACAAAGTCTAAGCAAACCTATGGGTTGATAAAATAAATATTGTTACTATCTCATGAGATGTCTCCCTCTTCTCTGGGGTATTCACATTTTGGGTTGGATAATTCTTTGTTGTGGGGAGCTGCCCTGTGTATTACAGGATGTTAATAGTAGCATCGCTGGCCTCTCCCTACTAGATGCTCATAGTACACCCTTACCCCCAGCCCCATTTTTATAATCAGAGGTGTCTCCGGACATGCCAAATTTACCCCTGTTTGAGAACACCTGCTGTTAGAGGATAACCAATGTCACAAATTTGCTTCATGCTATGTAATTCCCCTAGGAAGCATTAGTATTATTCTTACCCATCTCAGTCCGAAAGAGAAAACTCAGGGGGAAGCATAAATAATCTCAAAATATATGGAAAATTAAAAAACAAAACTTTGGAAAATAATCAGATGATCATTAAAAGATTCATAGGCCTTTCAGCAATGAAGCATTCGTACAATCCATTCCATTAGCACTGAAATGAGAACTTTGTGAATTCTCCTACAGAGTGAACGTAAAACATGTATAAAAATTACTTGATTAAATTCCTCAAATACTTACCTGTACTGGGTTGTTCTGTACATATGCCACAACTGAAACTTAACATGTGCCTGCAAGTTTTTAATTTGTAACTCATTAGATTTGCTTATCTCTGTTTAAAATTCTGCCCTGAGTTCACATTTTCAATCAAGGCAGCAGTTTTATCTGCGAATTCATATATCTCTGTTCCTTTCTCACTACCATTCCCTATATCCTGTAGAGAAATTCATCTTCTAAAAACTATCCTGTAACTTTCATGAGTTGTAGTGATTTTGTTGTCCGCATAAATCTTTCTGGTTGAAACTTTGGAGCTACTTTTAACTCCATGCAGTATATGGTCAGAAAATAATAGATAATAAGCAGGATTCAGAGATCTTCAAAGGAATATTTGGAAGAAGAGTTGAAAAAGAGATGATAAAGAGGCAGAGTATTTAAATGGGAAGGGATCCATAACCAAAGAAACAGTGGCGTTTTGTGCCCTCTGGAGGCGTGGACCGTTACATGTGAACGATTTGACAAATGTTTAAAGAATATATACATTTAGGGGAGAGAGGCCAAAATGTTAGTACATATTGCTAACTCAGAACTCATAGGACAGTATTAAGAGATAGCCTGTCTGTGATACAGAAATCATAAATAGTTGCAGTGTTTGCATTGAAAAGCACCTATATTTAGCCAGCACTTAATTTCCTTACTGATGTTATAAATGTTTATCATTCATGTATATTTCGTTGTGGTACAAAAAGATTTAACCCAGAAGAACTTCTTCCATTTGTCTGTAATCAAGAATAGAGACCATCCTAACCCTCCACCCTTCCATATGTATTCCGTATGTATATATAGCTACATGTGCACATGCATCCCTCCGTTAGTTTAGAACATTTGTTAATCAAGATTGATACTTCTTAGGATTCTCAACTCTCCTTGAATTTCTTCTCTTAAAATGGGACAAGAATGAGAATCTGTAGTTTTTCCCCTTACAGAAGAATATTAATAAGAACTAGGAATAAATTTGTTGTTGATGGAGGATGTTGAATACCATGCCATTGAGCTTTGACTTTTCCCGGCTTTCTATTTAATGTGGTCTTTGAAGAAATTTTCATGCGAAGGAGGTCTTTAGAAACTGAGCTTTGAGACAGATAATATCATTGATCTAGATAGGAACTTTTCAGTTGTATGATGGAAAGGATAGCTGCTTATAGAGTAAATACCAAACTGGAATGATTTTTGCTTAATCTCTAGGAAGAAAATGAGAAAAGAAGTCACCATAAAGACCACTCAGATAGTGAATCTACGTCTTCCGATAAGTAAGTCATTTTTAATGTCCACTTGGTACTTCTGTTTTAAAGGCATGTTTCTAATACTGTTTCTCTTTTTAAGTTCTGGGAGGAGACGGAAAGGACCCTTTAAAACCATAAAGTTTGGGACCAACATTGACCTATCTGATGACAAAAAGTAAGTCTTTATGGTAGTATTTCTGTGAACTGATGCAAAGAGGTATCTTATTTGCAAGATTGAGAATTACCTACAGTCTCCTCTTCTCTTTTGTTCCTTGTCATTTTTCTAAGTTGATACACAAGTTTTAAATTAGTTTTGTGATTATTTTCTTTGACTTAAAGCTCTTGTACAAATTTTCATCAAGACCCTGACTATATGTAGTTACACAATCATAAAATATATATTAGTGTAATTATATAAAAATGTATTTATAAAATAGGATTATACAACAGTTATAAAAATAGGGAATTCAGATATTTTTCTTTCACTTAGTAATTTTTATGCTTCTTTTTGTTAGGAAGTTTTCTTGGGAAAAATTTAAACTTCAAGGGTTTCCTGTGCAGAAGCAAAATATGTATTGATTTGATTGTTTTTCTGATTGGAACACAAGGTTTTTGAAGAAATGATTAACTTCCACAAATATTTACAGCAGAGTTTTCACTCTTGATCTGTTAATTTATTGCAGGTGGAAGTTGCAGCTACATGAGCTGACGAAGCTTCCTGCTTTTGTGCGTGTTGTATCAGCAGGAAATCTTCTAAGTCACGTTGGTCATACCATACTGGGTATGAACACAGTTCAACTGTACATGAAGGTTCCAGGAAGTAGAACACCAGGTAACTTTTATGAGCTAACAACTGAAAATCAAATTGGTCAAAGTGTGAAATGCAAAAGAGAACTGGATTCTTCCCGCTTGTAGTGAGTGAAACTGAAAAGATTGTTTCTGTTATAAGATTTGACTCTTTTAACTGGGCTCAGATTATTATGATTTTTTTCCCCTTTGTAGTATCTTTTTAAAATTATAATATCCCTGAAACAATAGCAGTTTAATCTGGTAAAGGGGTCACTCGAGCATCCCCAGGAAAATAAGTCTCCTTGATTTTTTTTTTTTTTTTTTTTTGGCTGCCCTGTGACATATGAAGTTCCCAGATGAGGGATCAGATCCAAGCTGCAGCTTCTGTGGCAATGCCAGATCTTTAATCCACTGTGCCGGACCAGGATCAAACCTGTGTCCCAGCATTCCCAAGATGCCGCCGATCCCATTGCATCACAGTGGGAACTCCTTTTTTTGATTTTTTTTTTTTTTCAAAGACTGTTTTCGATCCCATCTACAGCAGAGTGATGGAATCTTTTTCCTACACTTATTTTTTTACCGCAATCACAATAAGACATATATTTTATATTACTCCCCAGCACACAAGTATGTACACACAGTTTCATAGGATAATGCATTTTAAAATTGGTTCCATTCTTTCATTTTAAAAAGAAAGTGTAGGTTGCAGTCCTCTTAATTGAGTAGCAGTGTGCACTCTACAACGACACTTGATGCAGAAACATTACTAGACTCATCCTGGTATCTTTCTAGTCTGGACTTTACCACTAATTAGGCTTGTTTCTTTTGGCAAGTCACAGTTCTTCTCTGGGTCTATGTTTTTTTTTTTTTCTTTGTAAAATGAAATAAACTGGTTTTAGATTTAAAATACTGTCCAACACTAATATGTCATCTTATTTGTGCTCCTTTGGATTGACATGAAATTTGATAAGGAGACATTCAAAATATTTAACAATTAGAATGAGTTTTGGTAATAACGAGTTTAGCCATACCAGTACCTCCAGGCTGCATAGCACCCTCAGGTATGTCTGTTGCCATGATTTGAAGACCAGATTGCTTCCTTATTTATTAACTGCTTCTTGAATTGTAGCTAAAAAAAATTGTTTGGAAGTAGGCCTGTGCTTGTTTCTGATTAAAATAGGTTGGTGGTTCCCAGGCCTAGCTGCTCATTAGAATCTCCTGGTAAACTTATAAAAAATAAATAGTTGATTAATATATGGAGATTGGAATCCAGGCATCAATATTTAAAAAAAAAAAAAAAAAGTTTCTCTAGAGGATTTTAATTTACAGCCAGGATTAGAACCATTAGGCTATATAGTTTTTGTCCTCAGGCCATTGGAAGCCCAATTCTGTGATGTTTTAACTGTAGTTGGATAAAGTGGAGACAGTTCGGGAATAAATTGCAGAAGACTTATCTGTTCCCCATTCTGTCATTTAGACACTGATGTGTAAATGCTGCAAGGAGAAGTTATGTGAACTCTCTAGAGTTCATTTTTCTTATGTATGATTGGTTCTATTAAGATTCATTTTTAGGGAGTGCACAAACAAATCTGACTAGGAATTCCGAGGTTGCGGATTCAAACCCAGGCCTCTCTCAGTGGGTTTAGGATCCAGTGTTGCCGCGAGCTGTGGTGTAAGTTGCGGACGTAGCTCGAATCTGGCATTGCTGTGGCTGTGGTGTAGGCTGGTGGCTGCAGCTACAATTCAACCCCTAGCCTGGGAATCTCCAGATGCCATGGGTGCACCCCTAAAAAGACGGAAAAAAAAATTCATTTTTAACTGAAACTTCTCATTAGTTTGAATTATTTTATGCAAGTCTTAGGACCACATCAAAGAGTGCAGTTTTTCATTACAAATCAAGGGGAAAGCAGACTTGATGGATCACTTCTTTGTCACTTGTATAGACTGTTAGGGCTTTTTTTGTTGGCTTATATACAAGGTATTAATTTTTCAAAAGTGTCCTATGGAACCTTAAAGAATTCCCTTAGGGTAGTGCTGTCCAATAGAAATATAATGCAAATCATATATGTATGACTTAAAATTTTATAGCAACATTAATGTAAAATGGAATAGGTGAAATTAATTTAACCAAGTTATATCCAAATATTATCATTTTAATATGTAATCAATATAAAAATTATTAGGACTTCCCCCTTTTTAATGTTGCCTTCAAAATCCAGTATGTATTTTGCAGTTACTGCTCGTCTCAGTTCACATTACCATATTTCAAGTGGTTACTATTTTAGACAGTAACAACTCAGTATTAAAAGGAACTCAGTATCAAAAATTATTTTGAATACTTTTTTATGGGTCAAAACACTTTGTTCCTAGAGTTACCTAAATAAATGTATTATCTGCTTTAATAGACTTTATGATCAGTCTGTGTTCTAAACTCTAGAGATGCTCTCAGGCTCTATTCTACAATAGTTTTAGTTAGATAATGGGTCCCAAAATCTCTTAGAGCTAAATTTTGTTTAGAGCGCATGCCATGAACAATTCTAGCCATCTACCTGTGGTGAGAGACAGTTGTAAGTATTAAGAGCATTATCTTCACGTTATACTATAATACGTAAGAGACTCAGGGTATGGTTTGGTGTGCACAGACTGACGAAAGCGGTTACATTTTTCTTTTTTTGAGGTAAAATTCACATAAAAAAATTAAAAGTGTGCAGTTCAGTTACAGTACACTTACTGTGCTGTATAGCCATCACTTTGGTATAGTTCCAAGACATTTTCATCAGCCCAAAAGGAAACCCCATACGCATTAAGTAGTCATCCCAATTCCCCCCTTTCTCTCAGCCCCTGGGAACCACTATTCTGCTTTCTGGCCATATGGATTTACCTGTTCTATATGTTCCATATGAGTGGAATCATACAATGTGTTGCCTTTTGTGTCTAGGTCCTTTCATTTAGTGTGTTTTCAAAGTGCATCCATATTGTATCGGCGGCTCATTCCCTTTGTTGTTTTTTTTTTTTTTTTTGAATTTTAGGGTCTCATGTGCGTCATATGGAAGTTCCCAGACTAGGGTTCAAATCAGAGCTGCAGTTGCTCACCTACACCACAACCACAGCAACACAGGATCTGAGCCTTGTCTATGACCTATACCACAGCTCACAGCAACGCTGGATCCTTAACGCACTGAGTGAGGCCAGGAATCGAACCTGCATCCTCATGGGTACTAGTTAGGTTCATTACCACTGAGCCACAGCAGGAACTCAGTGGTTCATTGCTTTTTGTGGCCAAATAATATTCTATTGTATGAATGAGAACATTTTTAAATCCCTTCATCAGTTGAGGGACATTTGGGATGCTTTCTCCTCTTTTTAACTGTTGTGAATACAACATCTCTGTAAATATTCATGTACAAATATTTATTTGAATACCTGTTTGCGCTTCTTTTGGTTATGTACCTAGGATTAGAATTGCTAGGTCATATGGCAGTTCTTTGTTTAACTTTTTGAGGACTACTGTTTTTTACAGCAGCTGCACCATTTTATAGTCCTGACAGCAGTGTACAAAGGTTCCAGATTTTCCACATCCTCACCTACACTGATTATTTTCCACTATGGCTGACACATGGATGTGACATGTTTTTTCATTGTGGTTTTCATTTTTATGTGCTTGTTGGCCATTTGTTTATCTGCTCTGGGAAAAAAATGTCTGTTCAAGTTCTTTGTTCATTTCTTTAACTGAGTTGTTTTGTCCTTTTGTTGTTGAGCTGTAAGAGTGTATTAATTCTTTATTAGATATGTGATTTGCAGTCTTTCTTCCCATTCTGTAGGTTATTTCACTCTCTTGATAGTATCCTTTGATGCAGAAAAGTTTTAAGTTTTGGTCAAGTTCAGTTATTCACTTTGTCTTTGGTTGTTTATGCTTTTTGTATCATATCTAAGAAACCATTGCCAAATCCAAGGTTGTAAAGACTTGCCTCTATGTTTTCTTCTTAGATTTTAGGGCTGCACCCACAGCATATGGAGATTCCCAGGCTAAGGGCTGAATCAGCTACAGCTGCCGGCCTACACCAGAGCCACAGCAACTCAGGATCTGAGCCGTGTCTGCAGCCTACACCATAGCTCATGGGAACGCCAGATCCTTAACCCACTGAGCAAGGCCAGGGATTAAACCCACAACCTCATGGTTACTAGTCGGGTTCATTAACCACTGAGCCACGGCAGGAACTCCTCTTCTTAGATCTTTATACTTTTAGCTCTTATGCTTTAATCTTTGATCGATCCATTTTGAGTTTTTGTGTATGGTATGAGCCAGGGGTCCAACAGCATTCTTTTAATATGGCTATCCTGTTGTCCCTGTTGTCATTTCTTAGAAAGACTATTTATATCTCTGTCTCTGTGCCAGTAGCACACTGATTTGATTACTCTAGCTTTCAAATAAGTTTCAAAATTGGAAAGTGTGAGGCTTCAACTTATATAGTTGTTTTTACTGTAGTCCTTTATCTTTTCATAGGGCTTTGAGTTACTGTCTTGTATTCTTTTATTTCAGCCTGAAAAACTCTGGCATTTCTTATAGAACAGATTGACTAGTGACACACTTCTTCAGCTTTTGTTTTTTTCTGGGAGTGTTTTTGTTCCCCCTTTATTTTTGAAAAATGGTTTTTGCCAGATAGAGAATTCTTAGTTAAATCCTCTTTTTTCCTTTCAGCAATTTATATGTTATCCCATTGCTTTCTGGCCTCCATGGTTTCTGATATGAAATCAGCTATTTTATTGACAATCTCTTGTATGTAACAGTGGCTTCTCTTTTCCTGCTTTCAGGATTTTCTTTGGCTTTCTACAGTTTGATTAGGGTGGATCTTTTTGAGTTTATCCTTCTTTGGAGTTCCTTGAGCTTCTTGAATATATAGATTCATGTCTTTTGTCAAATTTGGCAAGTTTTTGACTATCATTTCTTCAGATGTTCTTATTGCACTTTTCTTCTCTAATTCTCAGATTCCCACAATGCGTGTGTTAATATATTTGATGTTGACCCACAGGTCTGTTAGGGTTTATTAACTTTTTTTTATTCTGTTTTCTTTCCTCTCCCCAGGATGGATAGTTTTGACCTATCTATAAGTTGGTTGATTCTTCAGCTTGTTCACATCTGCTGTTGAGAAACCAGCTGGTGAATTCATTTCAGTTATTATATTTTCCTGCTTCAAAATTTTATTTCCTTATTATGATTTCTCTCTCTTCATTGATAATTTTTCATCATTCTCTTTGTTTCCTTTTGTTCTTGCACATGGTTTTCTTTAGCTCTTAAACATATTTTAAGATAGTTGATATAAAGTGTTTATCTAGTAAGTCCAGTGTCTGCCTTTTCAGGAATAGCTTTTGTTAATGTCTTTTTTTTTCCTCCCTTTCTGTGACTGGACAGCACTTTTCTGTTTCTTTACATAATTCATAATTTTCTGTTGAAAACTGACTTAATATTTGAGTACTTTTTTTTTTTTTTTCCTTAGGGCATGGTCCCTGGAGTTTCTGTCCCTTTAATATAGTATTCTGCTAGTGTTTTGACATTTTGAATGTTACAATGCGGCAGTTACAAAAATCAGATTCTCCTCCCTTTCTAGGGTTTGTTATTGTTACTTGTTAAAGGCTACAGCTGTCTATTTGTTTAGTGACTTTCCACACTATTTTTTGCAAAGACTGCATTTCTTGTCACATGTGGGCACTGAAGTCTCTATTCCACTAATTATCTCAGCAGTGACATGACAGGTTTCTTTAGACTTCTGGTGTTCCCCCCCACCCCCGAAAAGAAAGAAAAGTGGGGGAAATACCAGAAAGAAGAAAAACGACTTTTCTAGGTCTTTGAGGATTGCCTCCATGTTGAGTCACACATACACTTAGCCATGCTGCTTACAAATGTACTTTAGCTTTTACGTTCTTGCTTGCACTGAGTGTAAAGATCAGCAAGAGATTAAAGTTTATGGTCTTAGGTTATTTTCTGAGCAAGCCTCTTGCCCTAGGTATTCATGGGGCTTCTAAATTCTACAGTATTACACAGAAACTTTTCAAAGCCTTTATTCCCCAAAAATCTCACTCCCCAGCTTTTCCTTCCAAGCTTTTGGCATGTCTGTTTTTTGCCCCAGCTGGTTCTTTTGTTTATTTTCATTTTATTTTGTTCTCTTTTTTGCTCTTGATAGCATCAGCCTGTTCATTTGTCTTGAAATATTTGGTGGGGGTCGGGGGGAAATGCTCTTCCATTGCAGTACTTGCCCTGATGGAGTTCTGAGGTAGGTGAAACAAGGATAAGTCCCTTCTGTCAGTCTTTGGGGAAAATGTAGACTAGTCAAAACAGAAGAACACAATTCTTTGGGAACAAGATCTACTCTGCTCCCTCTAGAGCAAGGGCCACACACACTAGGAATACAAATGACTGTTTTTAAGTCCACTGCCACACTTAACGTAAGGATCTTATGCTGCATTTAAGGAGCCTTTCTTGTGGTCAGACAGTTTCTTGATAACTGTAAACCTTTGACTGTTGTCCAGATTTCTGGTAAGGTTGCTTGCTGACAGTTTTTACAAGGTTTTTTGTTTGCTTGTTGTTTATTTGGGTGGTGTTGTTTTTGTTTGTTTGTTTGTTTTTAATTTCTGGCAAATTCCCTGCTCTGGCGTTTTTGTTGACACCACTCCTGAAGCTACAGTTCAGAAATCAGACTTCTTGCCTCTTTACTGATGTCCTAATACTAGTGAGAAATGGGGACTAGTTTACAAGGAAGAAGTGGTAATGATATCAATAGTAGCTAATATGTATTATTTACCATGTATTAGGCACTGTTCAAAACAGTCCAGTGGTTTATCAGAATCATTATCATCAAATCTTTCCTATAAGGAAATTGAGTCAGAAAGGTTTATAAACTTGCCCAGGTTCACATAATGACTAAGCCGAGGAGCCTGGCTCCAGAACCTAAGCTTTTAACCATAATTTAGATGGTCTTCCACAGAATCTCTTCCTGAATAAGTTAGGAGTTGACCAAACTCAGCTGTAAAACTAGACTTGACACAAAAATGTGATACTGATAAATAAGTACCACTGGAGCATTTTCTGTTGAACATCTCTAAGGTTTCTTCTCTAAAGACATTTTTCTATAGAATTTATAGCATGCTGATTATTTTTCTTCTTTTCACCTTTCAGGTCATCAAGAAAACAACAATTTCTGTTCAGTTAACATAAATATTGGTCCAGGTGACTGTGAATGGTTTGTTGTTCCTGAAGGTTACTGGGGTGTTCTGAATGACTTCTGTGAAAAGTAGGTTTTCAAACAAATTTTTTAAACATAATTATTCAAAACAGTAATTGTATATATAGGGCAACTTACTAAAGCTGGATGTCCTAATGCCTGTCATCACTTTTCACTTACCATTCAGCAGAAAATTCATTTAAAATGATTTGATTCCAAACCTATTATTTTGCGTTATTGGGAATACTTTGAGAAGGATGTCTTGAAACCACTCCGTGCAGTAGTAATGGTCTTGAATTGAGAGGATAGAAAGTTGAGTTGGGTCTTCCCCTGTGGCTCGCATCATAACTACTTAGTGTTGTGTGTCATGGCTCTGGTTTGATCCCTGGCCTGGGAATTTCCATATGCTGCAGTTGCGGCCTCAAAAAAAAAAAAGGAAAAAAAAGACAGTTGAGTTGTTTACTGGGTTAATTAAACAAAGGATGCTTAAATACTTGCTCATGTGAAAGATCTGTATTCTAAGAAAAATTGTTTTACTGTAAATGGTTTTAGAAGTGGAAGGAATTCTATAATTGAGCACCCTCATAGGTTGTTAATAACTCAAGCTTGAGTGTATTACTCTTTGCAATATCATCATGATATAAATTCTTTTTAAAACTATGTTAGCAACATTTCCTATAAAGGAACTTTATAAAATTTAAACAACAGCTTAAGATTTTTGTTTCCTAGAATTGAAAGAAATCACATAGTGGAAGTGTTCCTTTCTTTAACTAGAAACTCTTCATTTGTTTAATTATCTCGTGCTAAAGGGTACCTTGAAATTCCTTTCATTGATTTAAATGTAATTATTTGTCTTGTTTTGTTTTTTAAAAAATACTTCATTACCTAAGTATTTTTCATTAGTAATAAGATTGGAAAATTATTATGGTTAAAAACATAAATTATATATACATTTGCTGTTATCCCTCCTCAGTCCAGTAAAATACAGAGGGGAACAAAAATCGACCAAAACATTTACATACGACTTTGAAAACTAATTATACACATATGAACTTAAAATTTTTAAATTTGGGGTAAAAGGATCTTTGCTGTAAATGTCTTGGGTAAGAAGTATAAATGCAGTTGTAAAATATGTAAAAGTATAAATACAGTTGCCTTTGCCTTTGCTGTTTAACACATAGGTTTCCTTTAATGTAAAAAAGCCCAAGATGTGGAATTTTAAAGTTTTAAATGCTCTGATAAAATAACCTGATCTGCTTTCATCTATATTAGACCATCAGTCTGGTGGTAACAGAGAAAGAACAGTGTCAAGTAGGAAATCTCCATTGTACTGAAGAAATATTTTTATTTCTTAAACTTTGAGATAGTAATATATTATTGCAGCTGCAGTAGACTGATCCTTGTTCATTATTTCTGAGTAGGAATTGACTATTTTTAGAATTTAGTTTTCTTTCCTGTCTGAATGGAGTCGTAACCTGGGAATAAAGGTAATTGGAATAGGCAGATGATGTCTAAAAAGCTTGAACATGGGGATACTTTTTAAAAGTCTGAAGGGTTATAAGTTGAGGAAATAGCACTTGCATCCTCAGCATTTCAGTGTAATTTTGTTTCATAAAGATTGTTACTACTTAGTGTTGTGTGCCATGGCTCTGGTTTGATCCCTGGCCTGGTTTTTTTGGCTGTTTTGTTTTGTTTTGTTTTTTGCTTCTCCTTCAGCATGTAGAAGTTCCCAGACCAGGGATCAAATCCACACTACAGCAGTGACCCAGGCCACTGCAGTGACAATGCTGGATCCTTAACCCACTGTGCCACAGGGGAATTCCCTTGGATTGTTGCTTTTGATGTTAACTGGTTTGACCATTTCTCTAGTATGTTTTATGACTTCGGATAATACTTGTTATGAAATAACCATTCATTTGACTATATGATAAAAAGATGCTTACTTTCTGTAAGTTTGATTTTTTTTTTTTAACTTAACTGTCGATTATTTGTTGGTCTTACTTGATTGCTTGTTTGCTTTTGGATAGAAAGTTTTCTTCAACTTTATGGTGACAACACATACGTTAGGTAGGACGGGGATTTATGTTTATAACTTTATTTGGCTTTATAGACAAGTTTTTCTACACCGTATGTAGTTTAAAAAATACTTCATCTTATATTATGAAGAAGTAGAATAAGAAGGAGCTAGATTTTAAAGAAAAAGCTTAGTAATATGATCTATATAGAATGTTTCCCAAGTCTATTGGTGGTGGTGATGCTGATAGTTTTTTGTGCATGTTACGTGAGCATTCATTTTTGATAAAGTTTTTTTCAGTTGCATAGTTTTAGTCAACCAGTCATCAAAACTCTATGGAGATTTGACATCTTGTCCTCCTATACTGCTTAGGATTCAAAACAGCAGTAGAGACCATTTCTGTTTTCTATTCAACTTTTCCTCAGAAATTGAACTTATGCCTGACATAGCATTCCTGTTTTTGGATTTAAATGACTTGATTGATGTTAATTCCACTTTCCATTTACCTTTTAGAGATCTTTAGGTACTCCAAGGAGAAGGGTTTAATCAAAAGAGCTTTTAGTGAAATGAAATTAAAGGTTAATATATATAAATATTACTTTAAAGTAGCTTTCAACTTCATCTAGATCTTTGAAAAGTCAGCTGAAGGTAGTAATACTAATTTTTGCTTAAGTCATTTACTACTACTTAACTGTAATTATTTTTACTTTACATACTGCAGTTTCTTATTTATATAAACAAGTTTCAATGTAATGAATAAGCATTTTTTTAAACTTTTGGTATCATCTTCCAGTCTTATAAGGAGCTTATTAAATTACTTGATCCATTGCAATATTTTTTCTTATTTCAGAAATAATTTGAATTTCTTAATGGGTTCTTGGTGGCCCAACCTTGAAGATCTTTATGAAGCAAATGTTCCAGTGTATAGGTTTATTCAGAGACCTGGAGATTTGGTCTGGATAAACGCAGGCACTGTGCATTGGGTTCAGGCTATTGGCTGGTGCAACAACATTGCCTGGAATGTTGGTCCACTTACAGGTATTTTAAAGAATATGTTTAAAAAAAAAGTTTCATTTATAAAGGATAGTATCTAATGGGTTAATTTTTTTTCTAAGAATATAACTTACTAAAAATTGGAAGAAGAGTGTCTCCTTGAGTACAGTTTTAATTTGTAGTAAAAGATAGTTCAAGTTAACAAATAGAAATCCAAAACCATAGATCTCAGCAAATAACAAATTTATGTCTTTATATACAAAAAAAGGATACTTTTATAATTTTTAGAGTGCTTGGTTTTGTTTTACAAAGGAAACCCTTTATGGGAGAAAGCAAAGTAGAGCAGTTATTCATTCTTTGGAATTTTTCTTTTATCTGGTATGTCAAAATCTGTTTGAATTATGCCTGCCTTGAAGCAGTAG
The DNA here is from genome assembly GCF_054392235.1 of Sus scrofa. Taxonomy (NCBI): domain Eukaryota; kingdom Metazoa; phylum Chordata; class Mammalia; order Artiodactyla; family Suidae; genus Sus; species Sus scrofa. The sequence continues at coordinate 43,750,159 of NC_139401.1, forward strand.
AAAGATTCAGAATATGGCCTTTGGAGCCAGAAAGACCTGGATTAGGACCAGGAAACCTGGCTTTTGCAACTTTGGGCAAGTTATCTAACCTCTCTGGGCCTCGATTTCTTCATCTGTATAATGGAATTGATGAAATTAACAAGATGGTAGTGAAGATTCAGTGGTGTAATCTGTCAAAATACCTCAGCACAACGCTTGGCACATAGCTATAGTAAGCACTCTTTGTGATCACTCCTATTGTTACTACTATTGTAAAAAAAGAAAATTGTGATGTTTTGGTATTTTTTCAGAATTGGTATTGATGATAGCACCTGAGAAGGTGATAATGGTTATCTTCCTATCTTTGGTACTCTGGGTTGCTTTATAACTGTTTTTTTTTTCCTAGCCTGCCAGTATAAATTGGCAGTGGAACGGTACGAATGGAACAAATTGCAAAGTGTGAAGTCAATAGTACCCATGGTTCATCTTTCCTGGAATATGGCACGAAATATCAAGGTCTCAGATCCAAAGCTTTTTGAAATGATTAAGTAAGTGCTTTCTAAAACTGCTGTAGTCCCTCTCTTTTTGGGGAATGTTAACTCTTCAGTACTTTTCCCCCTATAGAATTATGTTGACATCAAATCAAAATGGTCCAGATGTCTAACAAAACGTAGTAAGAGTTCACATGTTAAAAGTACTTTTCCCTTCCACATAGTCAGTACACTATGGTACCAAGAGGAGCGAAGGCACAAGTGATTCTACACCAGTAGATTCACATACCTGTGCTTCCTCACTACCCTCTAAACCACTTGATTCCTGGGAGAACTTTAATTTTAATATTGAAAGACTCCCCTTAGTATCAGGGAGAGGGAATGGCATCAAAGAGTAGTTGCTGGTACATAGAAATTAGCATTTAATGTAGGAGTTTGACTTCAGTGTTCATTTTTAAAATTTAAATTAAATCATCCATCTTTTAATTGTCCCTCTTCTCTATCTACTTTAAACACCTAATACAAGTTAATTTGCACACATATATCCCAGTAAACTTCTCATTTATTGTGTATTGTCACAGTCTCTAGCCTCGCTATTCTGCAGATCTATTTAGAATATTTCCAAGTAGTGCTGTATAGCAGTGTTTCCCTAAACTGTATTTTCTACCACTACTACTCTTCTAAACCCAAAAGGTGGGAGAATTCTGGTCAAAGAAATATGGGAAATGATGGATTATGTAAAGTTCAAGTCCTTTAGTTTTTATTTCTTTGTAAATGTTTTAGAGGCTAAAAGAGTCGGGATGTTCTGTGAGTAGGGGAGAAGGGTCATAATGTATTGTATTATATTTCCCAAACTTATTTGACCAGTATCTTTGAAGAACTGATCTCAAAAACTCATTTTGGAACACACTACTTTATACTCACTGATAAAATAAGTTTGTCTTCTTCTTTGAGTACTTACTTTGAGTATTTCTCCTGCAGCCATATTAATTTGGCCAGTATGTGTTGTTTTCAAAATACTGTCTTTCGAAGGAATCCTGGCTTATTAAAGTGATTTCAAACCACAATCTAAAATTTTATTCAAACAAAAATTTTGTGGCCAAGGTAGCATGCCTGTGGATTATCTTATTCCTTTATCAGTGGAACTATTTTATCTAGTCCTGGGCATAAGTGGTAGGGGGAGACAAAAGGTAATAACAAAAAACAAATCATAGCAAGTAATGTATAAATCCTTTCAGAAGTTGGATCTTAGGCACCATACTCTGTAAATGTAGTTGATAGTGAGGTTGCCTATCTCTTTATTGTCTCATATTGGCATTTTTCTCTGAATAGTAAGTTCAGGGTTACTTTTGGGGAAAAAATTATGTAAAGTCACTGAAGATGTTTAGTAAGTTGGAAATAGGCATAAACTAGAGGCTATTTTAGATCACCTGATGATAAGGGAATGTTATAGTACAGAAACCATTTATATGTAACAGCTGTAGAGACTGAAAGTGACTCATCACATTTTGGATAGATTAGGGTTTTATAATTGGAAAGGATTTTAAAGATTATTTAGTCAGGATTCCTGTTTAATGCAGTAATCCCTTCTATATATAACATCTGTAATTTGTGGCCATCCAGCAACTTCTTGAATAGTCTCATTACCTCACTATAATTCTTAGAAGTTCTTTACAAATTGGCATAAAATCTACCTGTCATTGGGTCCCAAGTCCCTAAATATATTTGGGATTTAGGTGGATTCCCATTCAACAAATGTTTGAGAACCAACCCTGAGGCACTAATGGTAGACATAGTGGCATGTAAATTAAAATTCCAGCCCTCAGAGGACTTAAATTCTAGTGAAGCAAGACAGACCTCCGGACAGTTGAATAAATTACTGATAAGTAATATAAAAAAGATAAAAATAGATAATATTAAGGGGGGGGGTGAGACTACTGCTTTTTCTAAAGTGGTCATGGAAGGTGTCTGAGAAGATGAGTTTTGTATTCAGACCTGAACAATGAGAAGGAGTCAGCCATGCAAAGATCTAGGGATACAGCACTTCAGGCCCAGGGAACAAGTGAAGACTGAATTGGAGACAGCTTTGACATGTTTATAGGGCAAAAGGGCCAATGTGACTATAGCAGAATGAGAGAAAGAGGGGTAACAGTGAACTCAATGAACTGAGCAGAAACTAGATCTTACCTGAACTTTTAAGACATGGTAAGTTTATATATTTAATTTGGGGTATTATGGGTTACCATTAGAGGATTCTAAGCAGGAGAGAAGGATGGGTTCTAATTTAAACTTTAAGAAAATGAATCTGGTTGCTTTGTAGGGGAACTGATGCCAAGGGGCACAGTTAGGAGGCAGTTGCAACAGGATAGACCAACCTGGACAGACCAAGGGAGTAGAGAGGGGGATTAAACTAGGGGCTAAGGCAAAACAAAAGCTCACAGGACTTGCTGACAGATTGGATGTTGGGATAAGAGGAAAAAAGGAATCAAGGAAAAGATCATTATCATATTCTCTTCTTCCTACTTGGTCTTCGTTAATTTAAACATCTGACCTCTGTCATCTTTTCATCCTTATCATTCTGCTAGACTCCTTCCAATTTATCATTGTCCCTCTTAATATTTGAAATGTTGAACATCGACACGACACTTTCATTCTCTTTGTTTTAAGATTGTCGTGTGGTGAAATTGAATATTTTTCTACTTAAAATTACTGACGACCCTGTTGTTCCTCATACTTTCCTCACATTTTTTTAACCTAAGTAAGTGGAGTTAAATACTTATCTTACTCCATTTTTACTCTGTACTACAAAATGTTCGATCATTTGAATCTTGTTTGTATTCTTCAATTATATTAAGAATTCTCCTCCCAGCTGGAGTTGTCATGAGATGTGATTAGCAATCTCTCTTCGTCATCGAGCCAATTGAAAATGTTAACCACAAGTCCCAACCCCTAGGCCTTGGTCTATAAACTTCCTTTTTAAAATGTAGTCATTCAGCTATTACTCAGAATGTACCTTTTACCAGCCAACATTGATCCCTTCCTTTTATTTATACTTTCTTTCATCTAATGAATACTTGCTGACTATATACAAGGCTCTGGGTTAGGCGCTGAAAGGGTGTGTATAGGTATATGGTATAGGTCCTGACTTGAAGTAAGACTTAGTGCATGTAAATAAATAGATTGGAAGACGTGTAAGGACAGATCCACTGGATTCTTTCCAGCCCCTTGGAGTCAGAGATGTCTGTGTATTTGGGGAGGCAGACGTTTTATGTAAAGGGTGAAGGTGTGGAGGCAGGGAAAGGAGAGAGGTGTAGCACCCAGAGTCAACTTAAGACCAAACTCTTGCACCATCAGAAAGATTCCTCAGTCCATCCATAAAATAATAGTATACATACATACCATGTCTCCTTCAATGAGGGAATAAATCCCTTTTCTTCAGTAGAACACCAGGCAAAATATTTGGCTTATGTGGAGAGGCCTTCTACTAACTACTAAGATCATGCTGGGGTGTGATAAGCTCCTTACATTGTGAGACGCTCAGAGGAAATCTGACTGCCTAGAGGAACCATAAATGCATAATTGCTCCAGCTCATCTTCTTTTCCTCCCGCTCTCATTTTCACTAATGCCTACCTCCTCTGCCCTCCCTCCTGACCTCCTTTACTACTGTGTATTTGCATGAGCTGAAATGTATATTGATACAGGTCTGTTGTATATATGTTGACAACAGCTGGTGGTACATTCTAGTGTACGATGAGTAGTAGAATAAGATACAGTCGTAAAAGTTCTTAGTGGCAAATCATGTATTGTGTGCCAAACAAGTTTGTTGTGTGGGAGAGCTTTTGGTGGGCTTTTAACTAATATGATCTGATCTAATGTGAGATCCATAAAGATATTTTTAGCAGTTAAATAAATAGAATTAGCTTCTGGATGATAAGACAAAGAAGTGAATCAAAGATACTTTGGCTTTTCAAGTCTGGGTTCTAGATGATGTAGTAATAATAACTGAGCTTGGTCCTTCGCCAAGCACTGAGCACAGTGCTTCCCAGACTGTATTTCAGTTATGTCTCTCAGCATCCCAAGGTCACTTATTTCATTAGAGCCAGGATTTAAGCCCATTATCTGTCTTATGTAAAGGTCACTCAGATGTATCTGTGGCACAGCACTTCATTTTGGAACAGTGGCAGGTTTGAGGAGCCAGTAAAATAGTTGCATAGATAGAGCTGTTTAGCAGAAACCGTAGGAAGTGCAGGATTCCAGAGCTGACTGACTAGGCATTCTTCTGACTAGCGGTTCATGATTGCCTTGAGAGGAAGAGGAGGGGAGACAGAATGTGGGGAAAGCAAATAGGTTGAGCTAGATAAAGGTTAGAAGAGGGCATGGATAATGTATTGTTATAGAAATAAGGGAGTCTTTTTCCACAAGCTTATTAGTTTTGCTGTATAACTGTTGTGTCCACATCATTGTTTTGGTTCTCAAATCTAGTATCCTGCCAACAAAAAAAGTGGTATGAGTTTGTTCTAGCTTGTTAGCTATACCCATTCTTAAATGGTTCTCTCTTGCTGCTCCTTCCCTCTGCTTTGAGTCATTTTCCTCATCTCCTGTTCACCATCCATAGCAGTTTGACTTTCCACCTTCAATATGCTCCTTCTCTTGCTGAGGTCACCAGCAATAACCAACTATTCTAAACTTATAAAGGCACAAATGTAAACTTTCTTTAAAATACCCATTTGTCCTCACATCTGACACCCCACTTACCTTGTTGGCCATTGTTCCAATTTCTTTTAGCTGTGTGCTTGAATTTTCTATTTACTTTTATGACTTTAATATTTTAAAACATCTTTAATATGAACTATAATTTTTATACCTCCTCCCTTTTTCTCCTCTGAATTATCTTTCAGTAAAGCATTACTTCAGTATACATTAAGCCTATGAATTGTAGGGTATTCTAAAAGAAAAATATCAATTAGATGGAAGAAGTCAGTAGAGAAAATTTTCAAAGATGGTCTTCTTCCTTTACTTTCTCTCTGAATAATTGCTTTTAGTTGTTAAATACTGTGAATCTACAATGTGTGATTTTTAGGTTTTCATGGTTAAGTGGTAAGTCTGCCCAACCATAAAGAATGTAAGCAAAATTTCCCTTGTGCCTTCTCATCCACTCATTCACTTAGCTCTATCCAGTTCTTTATATTTATATATATTATAAATATATATTATATATAAATATAATATCTATTATAAATATATAATATATTATAAATATAAATATATAGTATATATAAATATAAATCTTTTCATATTTGTTTAATATATATTATGAACTGAGTTGGTATTCAGGTACTCGTGACAAAAGGATATGATCACTTTTCAAGCTGCTTAAAGTAAATGGGGAAATAGTCAAAACATTAAAATACATGATCTTTGCCTTAATGATAGATATTGTTTAAAAAAAAAAAAAATGGGGGAGTATAGAAAAAGGCACATTCGAGAGAGGAGAATATTTAGGAAAGATTTAAAGGAGTAGTACCATAGCTCCATAGTCCCTTATCCTAAGCCCCTTAGGCCAAATGTGTTTTGGTATTCAGAATTCTTTGGACTTAGGAAGGTAATACAGTGCAATTATATATTTTACCCTCCCAGCAGGGTTTAGTGGCAGTAACCTGGAATCAAACACATTAATATTTTTGCAGTAAAGCATACAAATAATCATTCTGATGAGCTAAGTGAAAACTATAAGAAGTCTCAGGTTAATACCCAATGAGTTTATGCAAAATTTATGAAAAATTTGTGGGATTATAATAAAGAGATTATGAATCTGTGTTTTCACTAAGTGATTAATAGTGGGACATGGTATTCTCTCCTGTTGTAATCCCTTGTTATCATTTTAAGAATGAATTACCTGTGGTTATTTTAAAAAGTCAATACCACTCTTTTTTTTTTTTTTTTTCGTTGCACCTTTAAGTTCAAATGGGTCTTTTAGAGCCCCACAAGTCCGTAAAGTCCTTTATCTGTATAATTTAGTAACTCTGTTTCAATTTCCATATCCTAGCTATTTTACTAAAATACTAATTTTTTTTATTTCATTCACGTATAGTTGACTTAACAGTTAAGTTGTGTTATTTTCAGGTGTACAGCAAAGTAAATAAATTATGCATATCCATGTATCCATTCTTTTTTCCCCATATAGGTTAATACAAACTACTGAATAGATTTCCCCATACTATACAGTAGGTTCTTATTAATTATCTGTTTTATATAGTAAAATACACTCATCTTTGTACTCCTTCATATCCTTCCAGATACTTCCTACATTGTCATGAGTTAAAAGAATATTCATATCTTAATTCTTTCATTTCATACTGCAGTGAACTTGACTTGAAAAGTTCACAGCCTGACTCCTTAGAAACATTTTAGTAGAAGCTCAATCATAACTTCTCTTTTGGTTTCCTTTCACTGTTTAAATGAACATAAACTTTTCTGCATACGCCATGTCATTGCACACAAATTTAGTTTCTCCTTCTTTAGACTAAACTTTCAGATGTCTCATGGGCTTAAGTCCTACTTGTTCATTAGTATTGGCTGAAAAGTATAGATTTAAACTTGTTGCTAAAAATTTCAAGTAGAACTTCATATTGGCAGCAGCTGCTAATGAGAAGTCTTTAGAATTTTTAATCATTTTAGTAATGATCAAATTTGTATGTTAGATCTCTTGGCAGCAAGATGAAGTCCTAAATGGAGGGCGAAAGATTTAGAGGCATATTAAAAGGTATTTCAGACAAGAGGATAGAAGGAACAAAAGTAAAATAGACTCCTTGATTGATTGGGTAGTAAAGGTGAGAGGGGAATTTATTATATTGCTGTGGCTTTGGCTTGGGCCATGCAGTGGGATATTTGTGGTTGTTGATGAAACTGGGAAGAAAAGAGGAAATGGGTTAGGTATGAGGGATGCTGATTACTAGCTTGGATGGCTTTAAGACATGTAGAGCTCGAATTACTTTTATGATGTTTAAGTGGGAATCTCTCTAACGTAACCAGATGGATATGTGGTGTTGTTTAGAAAAGGAGTCTGGGATACACATTTATATCTCTCAGCTGGCTGATAGGTAATCCCTGCTAAGTAAGATGTTAGCTGTTGAGTTTTTTGAACCGTTAGCTATTTCTGAAGTAGAGCAGTGCCCACACACAGAAATGAATTAAGGAAGATAATAACTATAAACCTGTTGATCTGTGCATTTTAATTCACTGAACTATGAATGTTTTTTCCATGGTAATATATCTTATTATCCTTCGAGATATATTAGATTTGCCTATAACACATTAGTGCATCTCCCCTAACCTCTTCATATTTTTTCTCCAACTTTTTATTTTGAAAATCTTTTACTCTACAAAAAAAGTTAAAAAATAGTACGATGAATATGTGTATAAATTCATCTGGAGTCATCAGATAAGCTTCTGTCACATTTACTGAGTAGTCTCTATATACACATGTATGTGCACATACTTTTTTGACTGAGCCATATGAAAAAGTAATTTGCAGACATTATGACATTTCACCGCAGATGCTTCAACCTATATCTCTTAAGAGTAAGTAACCACAGTACCGTTTACCATACATAAGAAATGTGAAATTCAGTAGCAGTCAGCTAATGTAATAGTCTACATTTCAGTTTCCCCAATTACTACCCAAAATATCCTTGTCTCTTTTAGTCTCCAAGAGTCTTTTTTCATGATTTTTATTTTGAAGAGGGCTGACCTTTGTGTTGTATAGAGTTCCATATTTGGGATTTGTTTTCTCATAATTTTATCTGGGTTGTACATTTTTTTAGAGTGACTGTTAATGATGTTTACCTTTGGTCAGCCCCTATTCCAATCCTGTATAAACTTTGTCATAGATATTTTCATGAATGAAGTTTTAAATAGTCAGTTTAAAACTTAAAGTTGAGAATGAGGAGATTATTGCTGTTTTTTATCCATCTCTGTCATAGTATACAGTTTTTACCCTTCGATTTTAATTTTAAACTAGTTGATTGAGAGCTAAGAGAAACCCTCATTCTTTACAAAGTGATTCCCATTTTCAGATATTTGAGATACATAGCTTTGGCCTGCATTTTCTCCCTGTATAGTGCTAAAGGTCCTTTTTACTTCACTTTCATAAGACATATATTTGTTATATTTTAGCAGTGAAATATTTCTTTTAACAGGATCCTTGAAAGGAATCAAATGATTGTGCAGCAAATGAGCTGATTAGATTTCCCTGTAGATATCAGACTTTCAAAATAAATAGATTCTTTTAGATGCAGTTGAATGGTTTGATCTCAATGGTAGATAACGTCCACTCCAACAAATATGGTGTACATCGTTGTCATCATGTTGGACTATTAGCAAGTTAATGTAATGATAGTGTTTCACATACGTTGGAAACTGGTTTATCCAGTTACTTTGTTCCACATAAATCGCTATAATAAGAAGTTAGTTTAGTACTTCTTGCTTTTTAGGTCCGTCCCCATGGCATATAGAAGTCCCAGCCTAGGGGTTGAATCAGAGCTGCAGTTGCCAGCCTCTGCCACAGCCACAGCAATGCTAGATACTTAATCTACTGAGCGAGGCTGGAGATTGAACCCACATCCTCATGGATACTAGTCGGTTTCATTACCACTGAACCACAGTAAGAACTCTTAGTTCAGTACATTTTAAAATGTCGAAAACAGAATGCCAATGAGCCCATTTTCCCTTGACAAATTTAATATTAGAAGGTCTTAGATTTGAGAGGAGCATATCAGATAGTAGTAGTAGAAGATTAATTTTCAGAATAAACATTCTCTTGTCTACCTCCCCATAATCTGCCAGATGTGAAACACATTATAAAAATACTGATAATGTGGAAGTCAGTAGTTGAAAATAAATTTTCTAAAATTTCAATGCTATCAAGTCTATTGAAAACAAATTTAGTTTCTTATTGTATCATTTTGTCTTCTTTTGAACATCTTACAAAGCACTGTTTTTATATTTTAGTTTTTATTTTTTCCTTTTTTTTTTTCTTTTCCCACTGTACAGCAAGGGGATCACGTTATCCTTACATGTATACATTACAATTACATTTTTTCCCCACCCTTTGTTCTGTTGCAACATGAGTATCTAGACATAGTTCTCAATGCTATTCAGCAGGATCTCCTTGTAAATCTATTCTAGGTTGTGTCTGATAAGCCCAAGCTCCCGATCCCTCCCACTCCCTCCCCCTCCCATCAGGCAGCCACAAGTCTCTTCTCCAAGTCCATGATTTTCTTTTCTGAGGAGATGTTCATTTGTGCTGGATATTAGATTCCACTTATAAGTGATATCATATGGTATTTGTCTTTGTCTTTCTGGCTCATTTCACTCAGTATGAGATTCTCTAGTTCCATCCATGTTGCTGCAAATGGCATTATGTTGTTCTTTTTTATGGCTGAGTCGTATTCCATTGTGTATATATACCACATCTTCCGAATCCAATCATCTTTTATATGTACAATATTAATGCTTTATATGCTTTCCCTGTGCCTTTTGTGTATGTGTGATCATTATGTGTTTGTTATTTGCCTTTCCTTTTTAATTGTCCTCAGTCAGTCTTAGAGTCTGTGCTATGTAATATTCCAGTGAAACATTGCAGGCAGGGCAGCACTGTATATTTGTTGGGAGTCCAGTCTGCCTGCACATCTTGGCTTCTCCATTTATTGTGTGGGGGCCCGTGGTCAAATTATTAAACCTGTTAGTCTTTATTTCCTTTTGTGAAAAATGAGGATCAGAATTGTTTCTTACATAGCTTTTATGTGGGTCTTAGCATAGGGTAAGCACTGTAAATGGTAGCTGTTGTTATAATTAATATTCATTATAGAAGCCTCAATCACCTGTTTTTTAAGTAAGTTAGTGTTCATAGACCTAGTCCACTGGCTCTCACCTGCAGACAGTTTTGCCTCCCCCCACCCTCTTCCTCAGGGGACACAAAGCAACAACTTGAGTGGGAGGGGTGCTACGAATATTTTGTGGATAGAAGTTAAGGACACTGCTGAACATCCTGCAATGCACAGGACAGCCCCTCACAGCAAAGAATTATCCAGCCCAAGATAACAACAGCCCCAAGGTTGAGAAATCCTGACCAAATAGAATCTGGACTAAACATGCTTCAAATAATCTGTTTTATGTTCTTTTAGGTGTAATTATTACGCTTTCGGTTGGCATTCATTGCACAGTTTTTTCAAATTAACAAAATTACTTCCAATTTAGTAAATAATTATTTTAACACAATTTAAGAATTTGACATGTCAGGTTCAGATATTGATCACTGACTTCCAGGTACTGATAATAAACATTTTATATAACATATATGCTTTTCATAATAGTACTATAAATTAGATGTTTCCTTGGTTCATTTGAGGAAACTCAGGCACAAAGGATAAGAACGCTTGTGTGGAGCTAGGTTATGAACCCGGGCAGTCTAGCTGCTACCTTGTAACTTCCTCTCTGATTTCTTCAGGCTCTACTCATAAAAACAGGATGATTTGCCGAAAACTATGATTAGAAATTTTTGACATTGTTTCTAATTTCACCACTTATAAAAGAGGTGTGCACTAGTTCTTACTTGCCTGATCCTAAGAATCACCTGAGACGCTTATTAAAATAGATTTCTAGACTCTGTTCCTAAAAGTTAAATTCAAAGCTCTATATGACAAGCCCTGGGAATCTTTCACAGTGGCCTAGATAAATCTTATGATCCAGGCAAATTAGGGACACTCTAGTCTAGATTCAGTCTCTTTTAGAACTGAGAATATTTTTGTTTTCCCTTTTCTTTCACACATATTATAGATTATTATTATCATCACAAGCACCAAGGTTTTAGATATAAATTAGAGCAAACTGTTAAATATTAAATTCATTTTCCCTTTGATTCCCATGTTTAAATGGATATATGAGATGTTCTACAACTCTTTAGTCTTAGCCTGTTGGCCTAATAATTTATTTAGAGAGTATAGCCACGAAGACCAGTCCGTCCATAGGTAGCATAGATTGTTCTCATACACCATTGGGTTAAATATACAAAGCTTTGTGATAACATTGAGCAAACAAAATCTAAAAATTCTAAAACTACATTCTCTTGGTTAACATAGATTTACTTTCATGCTTTTTTTTTTTTTTTGAGAGTTTAAACTTCTTAAGATACTCACTTTATTGTTGACTGAGACCTTGATTTTCAGCCATGTGGTTGATTTAAATGAAACTGTTATATGTCTTACTGACATTCAGACACTCATTGTTGTCCTAGGGCAGTGCACTTCTGGAGTGACAGGTGGCAAGTTTCAAGGGTTCACATGCTGGCTCACTTTGCTTACATGGCTCTTTCAGTAAGAGAGATTGGGCAGGGCAGGGCTGTTCTTGGAGTGCTTTTTTTAACTTGTACAACAACTACTTCTTAGTGGTTGAGCATTGTTACCATAAAGATTTTAAAAATGCCATACCAAGTTAACCCATGCTTCATCTTGATACCACATCAGTATTTGGGAACTTTGGAAACTTCAGTTACCCTCAAAATGTCAGAGTAATTCCCAGTGTTGTCTTAACTTCAGCATAATATTGTATCACTGTGGCTTCATTCCTTTATTCTCCTGCCCCAGAAATCTCATCCCAGGATTAAAATCTTAAGAACAATTTATTCCCTAGATAATCCCCACACTACCTTTATTATGGAATTCCTTCTGCCTAGAAGGGACCTTCCTGCCACTTCTCCTTCTGGTCACATCTAAGTGGACAGCTTCTTTATGAAAACTTCCATGAGTTCCACCTTCTCTCACCTGACGTAGGGTTCTCCCTCCTTTTAGCATTTGTGGCATACTATGTATCCATTAATCTTTTGCCTAATGTATGGATTTATGAGTATATTATGTATGGTCATTCTCCCTCATATTACTGTTTTCAGGTTTTTTATTCTAACATTTCAAGTGTATTTTCATTTCTGTCTCCTGTGTCAAGCTGTTTTCTAAAATTCCATCCCTCTTTAGGTTTCATCTTTGCTGGATGGGTTTTTTGGATAGATCATATTCTTCCATATAACCTCAAATACACTCAGCTAGCCCTCAGTCAGCCTCTTTCTTATGATTTTCTTCCAAGCCAGAGCTGCCTTTAATATCCCCCTGCCTTTTTGTGTAGTCTTTCATCCAAACAACTAAAAACAGGTCCTGACACCAGGCTGATCCTGACTGATCCTGAAAAGTCAAAGGGAAGTTTGATTTCCAGATTCTCTAGCTCCTGAAATCATTTATGACCCTGTTCCTAAAACACATTTATTTAAAACAACACCTTTTACATTTTTATACTTTTTGCTAGTGATTTATTATTTTGTTTTTAATACATAGAATTCTTAATTGCTATAAAGTAAATTTATTAAAATTTACCAAAACTTAAATGAAGAGAAAATTACAATCCTGATTTTGTTTAACTTTTACTTTTTAGCTCTTCAATACACTTAAACATTGTCTTCATATAAAACAGTCTAGGATTAATCAAAGCAGAACAGATTACTGCCAAGTGACGTCTTAACTTTTTTCTTTTTTTTTTGATTTTTAGGGCTGCACCCATGGCAGATGGAGGTTCCCAGGCTAGGGGTTGAATCAGAGCCTACACCACAGCCATAGCAATGCAGGATCCAAGCCACATCTGTAACCTACACCACAGCTCACAGCAACACCAGATCCTTAACCCACTGAGTGAGGCCAGGGATAGAACCCGCAAGCAACCTCCTGGTTCCTAGTCGGATTCATTTCTGCTACGCCCCGATGGGAACTCCCAAGTCTTGACTATTATATCTGTATTGTCCCTACCCTTCAGTTAAATCAGATTCTTTCTGATTGGACCTGCTCATTGCTGTAGACTCCAGAAGAGCCTCTGTCTCTCAATTCTCCTTCTGTTCCAATTACCATTTTTTGAAAATGGAAAGGAACAAAAAATTTTACTGTTAAGGAAAAAACATAAGGGCAAAGAGGAATACACAATGTGGTTATTCATTGTCAGATCAGATTAATAGAGCTTTTTTCTTAGATTCCAGTATCACAAAATAATGGAGCTGTGATTTTAGAAGCAAAATACTGATGGCTTAGTATTTATTCTTAGCAGCCCTAGTCCTGACCCTTTTTTCTTTGCAGGAAATTCTATATTGCCTTTTTCCAGATGAAACTACCAGAGTAGCCGTATTTTCTAACTGCCGAAGTAGTTAGTAGCATTTGGAGATGAAAGTTCATCCATTGAGTAAAGACAGAACTGAGGCTCTGTGTTTAGAGCTGGGGTGGGGTGGATGTTGACTGAGCCCTCAAAGTCTCATCTTCAAAAGAGAAGTGGAGTTCCCTGGTGGCTCAGTGGGTTAAGGATCCACTGTCATCACTGCTATGGCGTGGGTTCAGTCCCCGGCCCTGGCACTTCTGCATGCTGTGGTCACAGCCAAAAAAAGAGAGAGGGAAAGTAAAAGTGGATGAGAAGATGTGAAAAGAGACCAGAAAGAAGATGGTACAGTGTGAGGCAGGGGAAACAAAATTTTCTGCTTTTACAAACCCCTAGCCCAACTATAGCTTTAAAATAGCTTTATCAGCCTCTCTGAGCCCTAGGTTTCCTATTTGTGAGGTGGAAACCATAGTATCTCCTACACAGGGCCACTGAGAGGCCTAAATGACATAATCTGTATGCAATTCTTAATAACATGTTTCTGGTCTAGTTCTTATTTTTAATGACTTATTTTTATTGAATTATTTTATTCTGTTTTCCCACATGGGAGCATAGTGGAATCTACAAATCTTCCAAAGTTATCTGTAGAGTTTTAGGCATTATTTTTTCCTCTGGAAATGACCTTATTTTGAAACCCTGCTTGGAAGACTTGTTCTGTAAGATCAGTGCCTTCAGAAATGAATTGTGTGGGACACAGGGAGGGGAAGAGGGAGGAACAGGTATTGTTCAAGAGCTGGTCTCTCTTTTTGCTATAATCTAAAATTTTACTGGAGTTCCTGCTGCGGTGCAACAGGATCTGTGACATCTCTGCAGCATTAAGACACAGGTTCAATCCCCAGCCCGGCACAGCGGGTTAAAGATAGATAGATAGACAGATAGAAAGAAAGAATTTTCCTTGCTACCTCCCCAGCACACCTCCCCACCCCATCCCCACACAGACATATAGCTGTCATAGCTTTAACTCTCAACCATAGTCTAAAGCATTATTTTGTTTGTAAATAAGTTAAACACACAAAAATTACTGGAACCAAGCTGAGAGAGAAATCCTTTGAATATGATACTTAAGGAATTTGCCTTACAACTGTAAAGTTGATATTGTTTTATGTTTGTTAAATGTCATCAAGTTTTACATATATCTCTGGCTTTTTAATTTATATGAATTCTGATAAGTAACAATACTTTTAACCTAGTAGCTTATAAAATAGCAAGGAAATACAAGTTAAGAGAAATTAGGTATACTATTACTTGTCATGTTAGTAGTTCCATAATCAAATGTTTATTGAGTGTCTGCTGTATGCCTGGCACTGTCCTTGGGAATGAGTAGACAGTATGAATAAAACAAACAAGATCTTTACTTTCAAACAACACTCAGTTGCTAAACCCATTTCCTTTTCTTTAGGGTATTTTCATTGTCTCCAAATTTTAGAGCTGAAAAGTGCCATACAGATCATCTAGTCCAACTTCTCTATTCAGATGAAGAACCTGAGCCACTAAGATTCACAGGAGAGTAAGAGAACTTAGCAAACAATTCCAAATAATGACAGCAAGCTATAGAAAAATCACAAAATTATGAGAATTCACTCTTATCATTAGTGTCATAAGTATGAGTTTAGAAAAGGAATAGATTTGGAGTTCCCACTGTGGCATAGCAGAAACGAGTCTGACTAGTATCCATGAAGATGTGGGTTTGATCCCTGGCCCCACTTGGTGGGTTGGGGATCCGGTGTTGCCCTGAGTTGTGGTGTAGGTCACAGATGCAGCTCAGATCCCGTGTGGCTGTGGCTGGCGGCTGTAGCTCCAGTTCGACCCCTAGCCTGGGAACTTCCATATGCCATGGGTGTAGCCCTAAAGGCAAAAAAATAAAAAAGAAAGAAAGAAAGAAGGAAAAAAAGAAAAGCTACAAATTATAAGTTCAATTATGTTAATAGATTCCATTATATTCAAGTTAAAATCAAGGAATTAAGTATTTTTTCCTTCTTCAGTGTTACAGTAGAACCATTTTTGTATTGTATAGTGACTAAATCTATAAATACTTTTTTGCTTATATACTAAAAGTTTCAAAAGCAACCATATAGATGATGCTGTTTGTCAGTGTCTAGATAGTGTTGATAGAAATAATATGCTTTCCTGCCTTACTTAGAATCATAGAGTTCAGATCTGGAATTCAGACCCCTTATTTCGAGGATAAGAACATTGACTCCCAAAGAGGTTAATTGACTTGCCCAAATAAGAGCCAAAATTAACAGCTTACCTTTAAACAAGAAATTAGGTTAAAAGTCATAGATAGTCTCTTGGCATTACTTATATTGATATATATTTCATGCTAAAAAATTCGCTATTCAGTTGCTGGTCACAAATCATTTTTCCCCCACAATATAGGTATTGTCTTCTGAGAACTCTGAAGCAATGTCAGACATTGAGGGAAGCTCTCATTGCTGCAGGAAAAGAGATAATATGGCATGGGAGGACAAAAGAAGAGCCAGCACATTACTGTAGCATTTGTGAGGTGAGTAAATGTTCTTATCCACACTTGTTTTGTAAACCTCTTACCTCTCCAGTTTTGGTTTCTCTTTAGTTATTTTTTTAAATGTACTTTTATGTAATGCATTTTACTTAAAATTGACATTGTGTTCAATCTTGTTATTTAGCTACTATATTAAAATGTAACCTGGTGATATGTTATTTCACTATGAATTAATTGTAAAAGCATCTGCTGAAGTTATTATTTGTCAGGTAGGTTAACGCTTGGTCCCTGGCCCCACAGGATCCTATCTGGATTTGACCAACCACAGACTGAAAATATTGGGGGTAGGGAATATTCTAGAAAGTTCCAAGAATCAAAACTTAAATTTGCCATGCACCAGCAATTATTTATATAGCATTAACATTATTTTAGATATTTGAACTATGGAGAAGGATGTGCCTAGGTTATATGTAATTATATGCCTGTTTTATGTTAGGAACTTGAGCATCCTAGGGTTTTGGTATCAGTGGAGGATCCTGGAAACAATCCCCCATAGATACCAAGGAACGACTTGTTTAACAGATGATAATTCATCAAGTTTAGTCTTGAGGTTTTTGTTTTTGTTTTTTGCGGGTTTTTTAGTCTTTTTAGGACCGCACCCGCAGCATGTGGAGGTTCCCACGCTGGGGGTCGAACCAGAGCTGTAGCCTCTGGCCTACACCACAGCCACAGCAACGCGGGATCCGAGCCGAGTCTGCAACCTACACCACAGCTCACGGCAACGCCAGATCCTTAACCCACTGAGCAAGGCCAGGGATCTAACCTGCAACCTCATGGTTCCTAGTCGGATTCGTTAACCACTGAGGCATGACGGGAACTCCAGTCTTGAGATTTTAACCTGGGAACAGTCCAGATGTAGACAGATGCCAGTAAACTGGATGTAGTTCCGTATAGCTTTAGGCAGATCATTGTTCTGTCCTCTCTGGTACAGTTCACAATATACTGGTCAATTTTCTCCTCTGGCCAAGGCAACAAGAAATGCAGAAACTAAGATATGGTACCTGCTTTGAAGGAGCTTTTATCTTATTTGGGGAAGACAAATTATAAGCAGTTGTAATGTATATGAGACTAGTAAATGTGAAGTTGGTTCTATCCTAATCCTAACTGTTAGGATAGCACTAAGGGAGAATATGACCTAATTTTTCCCTTCTAGTATTGGCATAATGGTTCACCAAAGTGAACTAGGTTAACGTTTGAGTCCATTCCGTGAAGGATGAGTATGACTTTTCGTGGGCTAGAAAAATGAGAGTTGGAAATAGAATGAATGTTGTTATGAGCATAGGAAATGTAATGGCTTATTCAGAAAAGGTAAATAGTCCAATGAGACTGGAACACACACTAGGCAAATTCTACTTATTAGTCTAGTTGGTAAGAAGTTTGCAGAGCATCTTGGATGATTTTAAGGAATTTGATTATTTATTCTGCAGTCATTGAAGCCATCAGAAGCTTTGGGGCAGGTACCCAAGTTGGGTAGGTATTTCAGAGAGAAAAGTGATTGGAGATGATGGTTATAGAAAGCTAGTGAAATGGTTTTAAGAGTGGTTATCCTAAGGCCTAGGCCAGACCCTGGCAGTGGGAATATTAAAGAAGGAGAGGAATTCAAAAATGTTTCCGTAGGTAAAATCTTCAAGACAACTCATTAAATGGCGGACGTGAGGGACAGGTTGAAGAATGTTCACAAACTTCCTAACTCTGATTATGAGGTTCTTGTTGTTGCTCATTGATGATAATGGAAAACATGGTGAACTCAAGGATTTTAAGTAACATAACTTCAAAGAAGACATGAAGTCATGAGAATTTTTTTTTTTTCATTGAATAAGTTCAAGGGTATACAGAGCTAGGGAGATAAATGATATCTTTCAAACCTTGAAATTCTGTAATTCTGACTTTTATTTGAAATGATTGAATCCATCAGCTGTTTTTGTTGTGTAACCTGCCAAAGATGCCATTGGGATATCAGATAGATTTTACTTAGGTGCGTTATATATATACGTCAGAAAAATGAATGCATCAGCTTTCCAGTATTTGAAAATGACTTTTATCCTGAACTGTTTTTCTTTATCCTGCCTGAACTTTAGCAGCTCATCAGTCTCTCTAAGATAGAGGTATTATTTCTAAAATCATGCTACACATATGAACATACTTTTTTTTTTTTTGTCTTTTTGCTATTTCTTGGGCCGCTCCCGTGGCATATGGAGGTTCCCAGGCTAGGGGTCCAATCGGAGCTATAGCCATTGGCCTACGCCAGAGCCACAGCAACGCAAGATCTGAGCCGTGTCTGTGACCTACACCACAGCTCACGGCAATGCCGGATCCTCAACCCACTGAGCAAGGCCAGGGATCAAACCCACAACCTCATGGTTCCTAGTCGGATTCGTTAACCACTGTGCCATGATGGGAACTCCCTGAACATACTTTTTGATTGTACTCATACTCCTTAACATGATACTTATAACTGAATACTCACTGTCGCTTACCTGTCAGTTTCCCTATCTATAAAATAATCAGATTATATTCACTTAACAAGTTTGTTTTGAGGTTTGGCTAAGCACTAAGTACTGTGATAATGCTCTGGAGTTAATGAAGATGAGTAAAAAAAAGTAGTCGTCTTTGAGGAGCTCATTCATAGATTGAGGAAAGACAATATCCATTAACAGTGCCCTGATAAGTACTTCATTGAGAAGTAAACGTTGATTGTATAGTCATGTTTTGAATTTAAAACAAATAGGTTGGCCTTTATTAAATGTTTGAATTAGGCTTTTGCCTAATTGTAATGAGTATGTCATTTCCCTAGGACACTCCCTTAAATATGCATTACTACCCATGTCTTTAGGTTAGGTGCAAAATAAACCTGGTCTGCTGAAGATTCTTAAAACACAGCCATGTTTATCTTACTATCTACTCTTAACCAGTGATCACTGTCCACAGCTCCAGTAGTACAATAAATAAATTCTGTTGTCTCTGTTGAATGCTTTTTCTCTTGTATAAAATAGGTGGAGGTTTTTGATCTGCTTTTTGTCACTAATGAAAGCAATTCTCGAAAGACCTACATAGTGCATTGCCAAGACTGTGCACGAAAAACAAGTGGAAACCTGGAAAATTTTGTGGTGCTAGAACAGTACAAAATGGAGGACCTGATGCAAGTCTATGACCAATTTACATTAGTAAGTGAAATCAACATGTGAGTATGTAGTTAGCTGGATGGGGAAGCAGCAGTGTTTGTTCTACATCTAGTAGGAGGTAATACAAAATATTTAAATTTTCCTTTGGCTTGTTAGATATTGAATGAGGAAATATTCATATCATTGTCCTTTCCTCCACTTCCAGGTATTTATTCCTGTGAAATTGGCATATGTCAGTTTCATGGGAATAATGTCACAATAATTACATTTAAAAATCTTTGCGTGCTTTTAGAACACGGTCATATCCTTTATGTCATTTGACCATAGTTGATACAAGTGTTTGGTTTATGTACTTAGATTATTAGTGTGTCCACAAAATGAATCAGTAAGTGTGCTTTTAATATATTTTAAATGTATTTATTTAAAATCTTGTCCTTGCCAGAAGTATTAACTTCATGGGACTATTTGATGGAGCTTAACTTCCTGGTATGTTTTATAACCTTATGAAATTCAAATATCTTTACAAATGGTGCACAGTTTTTAATTTTAAATAGCAGATGCTTGAGGGAAGCATTTTACTCTAGCACATCAATAGTTTTATGAATAGAAACAGATACAAGTTTATGAATTGTTGATTCCTCCAATACTTGCATATGTGATCAAAAACTGAATTTTTGAAATTTAGCTCCTGATATTGTCACTTGGATGGTCTTCACAATTGCTTGAAGGAAAAGAGCATTATCTGGAATATGTTAAACAAAGATATATATGTCTAGTTGAGATAGGTTCTAAAGCAAGTCACTAATGAAATTGTAATTGATTTGTTAATTTTCCACAAGCCTTTTTATTTTTAAGCCATCTCCCCAAAAAATGGTCAACCTAATAATGTTCTAGGAGTTTTAAACTAATTGGTGAAGAAGTACAGAAAAATGTGGGTGCACTGAATAAGGTATTGGTCTCAGACTCTTAGGAAAATCGGCCAGGTGGGAGACAGTAAGGGACGTTGTGCTTGACAGAGGACAGCAGGCCGTTGGACTTCCTTGAGAATTATTACTTCCCTTACCTTCATACTCAGGCTGTTTGTAGCCTTGAGCTAGGGAACGATATTAACAATTTGTATACCAAAGTAACATACCTCACTTTTAATTTCAGGCTCCTCCATTACCATCCTCCTCATCTTGATGTTGTTCCATGGACGTTAAATGAGACCTTTTCTGCTATTCAGGAAGTAACCCAGTTCTGCACCACTGGTTTTTGTAGCTATCTCTGTAAGGCTGCTGGCTGAAAACTGTGTCTATGCAACCTTCCAAGTGCGGAGTGTCAACCAACTGGACAGGGGAGAGCATTGCTCCTTGCTCCAGGACTCTCACAAAGCTGATCAGCTGTACTTCAGAAAAAAAAATAATTTCCATGTTTTGTATATATCTGACAAAACTGGCAACATCATACAGACTACTGACTTGAACACAACCTCTTTTATATTTCTCTCTTTCTGGGCTGATGAATTGGTTTTCATCTATCTTTTCCCCCTTCAGAATTTTCCTTGGAGAAAAATACTAGCCTAGCTGGTCATTTCTTTGTAAGGTAGTTAGCAATTTTAAGTCTTTCTTTGGTCAACTTTTTTTTAATGTGAAAAGTTAGGTAAGGAACTTTTTTACTGCTTTTATGTTTTTCTGTCTTGTTTTGAAACCATGACGGTTATTATTACACTTTTGGTTCCTAAATAAAATGTTTAAAAAATTAACAGCCAAGTCACAAAGATAATGGATTGCACATAGACTAAGGAATAAACTTCAGATTTGTGATTTTTGTTTCTAATCTTGATGTAAATTTACACTATTTATAAATACATATTTATTGCTTGAAAATATTTGTGAATGGAATGCTGTTATTTTTTCCAGATTTACCTGCCATTGAAATTTTAAGGAGTTCTGTAATTTCAAACACTACTCCTATTACATTTTCTATGTGTAAATAAAACTGCTTAGCATTGTACAGAAACTTTTATTAAAATTGTTTAATGTTTAAAGAGTTTTCTATTGTTTGAGTTTTAAAAAAAACTTTATGTACAGCGCCCAGTTTTTGTTCACTTTTCAAATCTGATTATATATATTTTATATATACTTGTGTATGTATATATAATATATATAGAAATCTGGATATATATGTATAAAGATTTAGAACTTAAATTTTTCTCGTTTTAAGTTTCACATCTATGGTAGATTTTTGAGGTGTCTACTGTAAAGTATTGCTTACAAAAGTATGATTATTTTTAAAGAAATATATATGGTATGTATCTTCAAGACCTAAAATGTCAGACTGGTTTATTGTTAAGTTGCAATCACTGCAATGACAGACCAATAAACAATTGCTGCCAAAATGTAGTATAATAGTAGAAAACAAATAGTGATTGAACTTAAGATTTTAAAGGGAATGTTACATGGGCTTGGCACATCCTGTACTTCACTTATAGTAGTGTTTTATATGGAAACACTAGGGCTCTATTTTAGAATGCCAATAAATTAAGAGACTTATTTTTTAAAGTTAGGCAATTTTGACATTTCATGCTTTCCTGCTTGTATGACATGATTTGGGCAGGGGAGGGAGTCTTCAAATTCCGTATCACTAGTAAAATATAGCAAGCTGTATTAACATTAACAAGTCACTTCTGATTAACCATAGTATTTTGTTTTATAATAATACCTTGCATTCGACACATGCTCACATTTTATCATACTGTTCCTAAAGATTTTTCCAGGAAGATTCAGTGAAGAAGCATAGAGAATGCTGTAAACGAGATAATGTATGACTAAAGAGAATTTATAATAATAGCTGGTGCTGACTGCGTTAACAAGTGCTCTTTTTCCAGATAGTTTTGGAGTACGTTGTCCTCCTAGAAACAGTTTGAAGGCTTGAAAACGTGGAGATGTTTTATCCAAGTAGTTAAAAATTTGGCAAATGTTGAATTTGAACACCTACTAGCAGCAATCATTTCTTAGTTATAATTTCAAAAGGAAACAATTACAAATTTATTTCAGTTAAGGAGCAAGAGTGCTTGTGTAAGTGCTGCTCAAGATGTTTAACCACCGATATTTTTAAAAGAACTCAAGGCAAACATTTTTGTAAATAAAGATTGCAAGTCAACTCTCCAGAAGCAAAGATACTAAGAATGCTCAAGCTATGCACAAATGTTTCTTAACCATATCCAGTTTATCTTACTAACACAATGTCTTATTTTCTGCGGTTTGATTAAGGAGACTTATTGCCAAGATTAACTTAAGTTGTCTGGCATTTAAGAGTCATCAAGTGATGTTGCGCTAATACCTATTTGGAAGTTAAATGTCAAGAGTAATACTTGCTCACTTAGTCTTCGAATGGGTAGAGGATAGGAGAAATCAAACATTACTCTGAAGAAGTATAACTAGATGAACAAGGTCTTTATTTAAACTACTTTCTTTTCATCACTTTAACAACTTTTATAATTGCCGTTTTTCAGGTTTCAGGAGAAATAGAATGATTTTTTTTTTCTTTTTGCTGCTTGTATAGGTGACCCCACTAAGCACACTATCTGGATGCCCTTAAAAATGAAACGCATTTGCATTGTGTGCCTCCTCTCCCCCACCCCTCAACACACACACACACACACACACACACACACAGTTTAGAGAAGTTATTTACACAGTGTATTAAAAAAACATGTTGATCCGGAAAGTGAGAACCAAATCATTCTTTTTTCATGATCACTAGCTGAGTAGGAAATCTTGCACCATCAGTATAGAGTATTTCAATTTGTTTAACCCATTTAAATTAAGTCAATTAAAAATTTTTGGCTTCTGCGTTTTGAACTAAAATCTTAGTCACTTTTCCAAATTAGTAAATTGATAGTTGGGGCTTTGAAATTATTAGTAATTGGTCAACTGGAATTTAAGATCGCATAATAGATGAATTTACCTTAAATGAAGTGTCTGCTTCTCTGAACCTACATCTTGAAATTATCATGTGTATTTTCATCTAGTCGGTATATTGATTTAGCATCCCTTAAAAAGTGAATCTAAGATGTGATCCCTGCCTTCTACTCTTCATACGCACATCTAGTATGGGAGGTTCGTGTAATATTATCAAGCAAAACCTGGAAGAGATAACAAGAAGGGTGAGTAGTACTGGGGCTGGCATCGCAGCAGGGTTTATATGACACCTGCTAGAGCAAGAGGATTTGGGAACTTCAAGGAGTTGGGAACTTTGACTAAGGAATTAGAGTGTTAAAAGACAACTGGAGAGATAAGGAGCCCCTGGTGTTGTAAAGTCACCTCTGCCAAGAGAGATGGTTATGCTTTACCCTGTAGTTATTAATGGAACCACCCACGGGATTATGCAAAAGAACAGCATTGAATTTGCAGGGCTCTTCCTGCCTGCTTTAAGACACTATCTATCCTCCACATTGCTGCCAGAGGGTATTTCTAAAGCACGGAAATTCAAGGAAGAGATGATTTGGACTTGAACTCTGTATGTTGTCAGGATGGAAATAAGAGCACAGATTTGAAAGACAAGTCCGCAGGACCCATTAAATGGCTACAGGTGGGTGCTGGTACTTCTAGTCAGAATGGGAAATGAATAGAACTGCTTGCAGCACATCTAAATAGTTGGAATTAGGAGAGGCCTGGACCAGAATCATGTATCTGCCTGTCCATTGAGGTGGTGTATTTAAAGCAGAGGAGATAGATCTTACAGACACTGTGTGTGGTGTGGAGAGGTAGATCAAATACCTACTCAGGAACATCCGCATGGAAGAGGAGAGGAGATTGCAAAGAAGAAAGCAAAAAGAAACCAGCTGGGGTGATAATAAGCTAATGCTTTTAAAAAGTAACCATACCATGTTGCAAAGATGAGGTTTTGGGGGTTTTGGCACAAGTCGTTTGGTGACATATGCCAGAGCAACAACCTGACCGTGATGGATGGAAAAGGTATTGAATTTGAGGGAGGTATTGGAGGCACTTCAGTTTTTCCAAGAGCGCCAGGGATGAAGTTTACATTGGTCTTTGTGAAATAGTAATAGTTTTGCATATATACCATGAAGCAAATAATTAGTTGAACAGGGAAAATGATGGTATTTTTTAGCGTAGCTTTGTAGGAGAAACTGTCCCCATAAAAAGGTAGAAAGGAGAGACCCGGGCCAGGATGACTAAGCCAAGTCCAGCCAATGGCCCCAACCACCCCCCACACGCATCTGCTTCTGTAAAGCTGCTTCCGCGATGACAACCCTGCCTGTTCTCACTCCGGTCCGACCAGCCCAGCCCGGACCCGGAAGAGCGAGCCCGCAAAAGCCTTGTGAACGCCTTCGTCAGGGGTCAGACTCCGGAGAGCGATCTCCTCCGAGCCCGCCAGTGTAACAAACCTGAGTCCTCCACCCCTCCGAGGGCTCGCTGGGTTTCTCGCCGGGTCAAGGAGCTGATGCCCTGCAGCCACAGGGCTGCTGGAGCTGGTACACGACTGATCCACTGCGGCACAGGGCTGCGGGGCAGCTGCCATAACAGCCTAAAGATACCCACCATTTCCTGGAATACTTGTACAAAGCACGGTGCTAAGTACTTCATATACATTCTTTTTTTTGTCCTCACAATGACTCCCTGAGGTATCGTTTTAGCCCCATCTTATAGACAAGTAAATCAAGGCAAAGAGATCATGTAACCAAGTAGCCCAAGGTTCATGGTTAAATATTGAAGATAAAATTCCAACAACCATGGTGATCTGACTCCAGCAAGTGTATTCTGCCTCCTCGTGCAGAGAAATAGGGATCGCTGAGTGCTAACTTGAGCCACCTTTGAAAGACACTTCATTTCGAATCTCTCTTTAACAAGAGAAAAATGTCTTAAAATGTATAGCCTATAAATTAGGCCAATATTTTTTATAGTCCAAACCAGAACCCCTGTAAGATTGAAAGGGGGAAATGTCCAATTAGTAGTTGGACAGGGTAACAGCCATAAAATATGGCTATTCCCAGGCAACTGGGGTCTGTGGCATAGTGGTCAAGTTGGTCTTCAGAAGAAACATTTGGTGAGTAGTACTTACCTTCTCCTAACCTCATACTCGGTGTTTGCACACTTAGAATGGGAAGGAAGCTTTGGTTTAGGTTGCATTAGGACCCAGAGTTGTGGTTGAAAAAAGTGGTGAATTATCGGGATAAAAATGCAAGCAATGAATTAAAGTGGAGGTGAGAGAGAAAGGGAAATTCCTATTAAGTCTTGGTGAGTTTTCTGGGTGATACCCATCTTAAGACCAAATAATGACTTCCAGAAACTGTAACAAGAAAGCGAATAATGATCTCAATGTATAGATTAATGTGCATTTTTCTAAACTTGAGCTACCATTTACCAATCTAGTTTGAGGTGGGAATCTAATTTAACATATTCAAATTATGAATTTTAAGTGTACCAGCCTGAAAAAAAAACGGAATCGGTTTTCTCCAGGTTTTAAAACCATTCAGTGCCATGTAGTTTTACTTCGAAGTGGTTAAATGTCCTTTTTTTTTTTTTTTTTTTTTTTTGGTCTTTTTGCCATTTCTTGGGCCACTCCTGTGGCATATGGAGGCTCCCAGGCTAGGGGTCGAATCGGAGATGTAGCCACCGGCCACAGCCACAGCAACGCGGAATCCGAGCCGCATCTGCAACCTACACCACAGCTCACGGCAACGCCGGATCCTTAACCCACTGAGCAAGGCCAGGGATCAAACCCATGTCCTCATGGATACTAGTCAGGTTCGTTAACCACTGAGCCACGACGGGAACTCCATCGAAGTAGTTAAATGTCTTAATATGGACAATAGAAAGATTCCTCATGCACATAGGGACTGTCTTTATTTAAATTATAATCGTGTGTGTGATTGTATGATGACCTCAAATATATTAAAACGTATGATTAACACAAAACAATACTTTGAACCACGCTACTTCTAAAGATGCCCAGATAACGGCATCAATTAAAGAGAGTAAGGGGAGAAAAAGAAGAGAAAGCAAATACACTGATTTTGTAAGCATGTGTAGTTACTTAACTTCAGCTCTCCACTTTGTGATAGAATAATACATTTGGCAGGGTGAAACTAGAGAATGTTATCTTTAGAAATCTTGGTATACATGATTGAAATGTCATCTTCCGTTAAACGTACTCAGATGCAAATGATGAGCTCTCTGTGTGTGGAAAGGATTCTATGTCAAATAAATGGAGATCAGTACCCAAATCTATGATAAAACAAGATTTTCTAGGTTATGGTACTGAAAGCATTGAGAGGGCGGGGTAGTGGGGACAAGTTCAAAATGATGTGAGCTATTTATTGCTACATCAAAAATTTCAGTTAATCCCAGGCCCAGGAACTTCCACATGCTGTGAGCGCAGCCAAAAAATAAAAATTCACTTAAAAACTAAAAGGTACCAAAGATTTGAAAACCTCTGTTCAAAACCTGGATAGTTTTAAAATATTGATCAGCTTACAAATTATCCTGTCATTTTAAATCAGATGGGACTCACAGTTCATGAATTAGAATTCCTTCATAGGAGTTCCCATCGTGGCTCAGTGGTAATGAACCTGACTAGCATCCATAGGACACAGGTTCGATCCCTGGCCCCACTCAGTGGGTTAAGGAGCTGGGGACTCTGGGTCCCGCATTGCTGTGGCTGTGGTATAGGCTGGCAGCTGTAGCCCTGATTCGACTCCTAGCCTGGGAACCTCCACATGCCATGGGTGTGCGCCTAAAAAGACACACACACACACACACAAAAAAATTCCTTGTAGGACTATCTCCATCCACTCCTCCAGATAAGGTCAGTTTACACAAAAATTTCATGAATGAGAGCCCATTGAAGAGCCCTGTGTCTGCTAGTTAACACTGAGGGCCATGTGATACTGTGCAACTTGCATTTTGGCTTGTTTCAGTCTCCATCTAGGCCTCCCTCCGTCTGTCCCTCCTTTTCTTTTGATTTAACTTTATTGTCAGAATATATAACATTTACATGG
This sequence comes from Sus scrofa, assembly GCF_054392235.1. NCBI lineage: Eukaryota > Metazoa > Chordata > Mammalia > Artiodactyla > Suidae > Sus > Sus scrofa. Next base: position 43,777,520 of record NC_139401.1, read on the forward strand.
TTCAAAATACAAAACTATGTTAAAAGGTCCTTTCCAGGCAATCTAGCTCCCATCACTTTGTCCTTCAAATCATCTCCACCCACCATTGATAAGTAACCATTTTCAGTGTATTAGCTCATATTTCCTGTTTTTCCAAAAGTAAATAAATTTGTGTATATAGTTTTATGTCCCTTCTTATTTTTTAACACAAGATGTGGCATGCTGTATACGTTATTTGGCACCTTGGGATTTTTTGTTCAGAGGATTGTTTTATTATTCATAGCTTCATTTGTCATAACAAAAACAAGGAAACCATCCAAATGTTCATCCGATTAATAAACAGATTTTAGAATAGCCACACAGAGGTATACTAAGCAATTAAATTCATTGAATGAGGCACTCCTGTCGTGGCTCAGCAGTTTAACGAACCCAACTAACATCCATGAGGACGCCGGTTTGATCCCTGGCTTCGCTCAGTGGGTTAAGGATCCAGCATTGCTGTGAGCTGTGGTGTAGGTTGCAGACACGGCTCGGATCCTGCATTGCTGTGGCTGTGGCGTAGGCCGGTAGCTACAGCTCCTATTGGACACCTAGCCTGGGAACCTCCAAATGCCACCAGTGTGGTCCCAAAGATACAAAAAAAAAAAAAAAAAAAAAAAAAAAAAATTATGGAATGAAAGATTTTAAGTTCGATAGTACTTTACAACTTTCACAAGTTTCACACATGAGTTCATATAGTTCCGTAATAACCCTTTTTTAAAGGGTTGTTTCCCTTGCCACTGATTACCACTAGTTTGTTCTCTATATATGGCACCTGGGTTTTTTCACTGAATATATCCTAAAAATTATTATCAGTTTATGGTACTCCATTGTTTTCTGCATGAACCATCCCCTAATGATGGACATTTGGGGATGTTTTCAGTCTTCTGCTATTTCACAAGAGACAGATCATTTGCTGTCTCCATGATCTATGCATATGTTTTGTGTTTATGGAAATATATCTTCAAGGTGGAGCCCTTAAGCTTTGATTGCTTAGCCAAAAGGTTAGTGCATACATAGTTTTGTGTGGTAACGCCCCTTATAACCTGTACTGTGTTGCACTCACTTCAGCAGTATATTAGCATGGCTATTTTTCTCACAGTCTTGCCAGCAGACCGTAATGTGGAGCACTTTGGAGTTTTGCAAATATGATTGATGAAAATGAAATCTTACGATGGCTTTAATTTGCATTTCTTTTATGACTAAGTTTGATTTTTTTCATATCTTTAGGGACTATTTGCTTGTGTTTTAAACTTGCTTTTTTTTTTTTCTTTTGAGATATGGTTGCATATAGTAAGGTGAACAGATCTTAAGTGTACAGTTTGATGGGTTTTGACAAGTGTGTACACTATACCCTAGTTAGTAATGTATTTCCATCCCTTGAGTGCTTTTCATCCTCTCACCCCCCTCCCTTGCTGACCCCCCAGACAAATCACTTTTCTGATTTCTGGCCCTATAGATTAATTTTGCTATTCCTAACCTTCACAGAAATAAAACCATGCAAAATGTATTTCTTTTGTGTTCAACGTCTCTCACCAAATATAATGTTTTTGAAATGCATCTATGTTGATAGGTGTATCATTGGTTCCTTCTTTTTTTATTGCCAAGTATGGTTTTGTTGTATGAATATAATGCAATATGTTTATCACTTCTGCTGATTGACATTGGGTTGTTTCTGATTTTTGCTGCTAAGACTAAACGTGGCTGGATCATAAGATAGGTGTATATTTAACTTTACAAGGAACTGTTAGACCTTTTTCTGAAGTGGTTATAGCAACTTACACTTCCTCTGGCAATATGTGGAAGCTCTAGTTGCTCTCCGTCCTTATAGATATTTGGTGTTAGATTTCAAAAGTTTAGCCATGCTAGTTGAGGTGTAGGTATCTCATTATGGTTACAATTTGCATTTCTGTGATGACTCAGGTTGAATATCTTTGCATGTGTATGCTGATCATTCGTATATCTTCTTTTATAAAGTGCAGCTCTTTTGCCCTTTGTATCCAACTGTTTGAGGACTTTTCAAGATACTTTTTATCAATTTTTGAGAAAGTGGTGTTCATGTCTATAACCAAATTATGGCTTTGTCTATTTTTCCTTGCACTTCTTTCGGATCTTATTTCATGTATTTTGAAGCTCTGTTATTAGTTGCAAAAGCATTTAGGATTGTTATGCTCTCTTGACACACTGACCCCTTTATCATTATGAGAGGACCTTCTCCCTCTTTTTTTTTTTTTCATGGCATATGGAAGTTCCCAGGCTAGGGCTCTAATCGGAGCTGTAGCTGCCGCCTACACCACAGGCACAGGCACTCCAGATCAGAGCCACATCTGTGACCTACACCACAGCTCACGGCAACGCCAGATCCTTAACCCACGGAGCGAGGCCAGGGATTGAACCCGCAGCCTCATGGTTCCTAGTCAGATTTGTTTCCACTGCGCCACAACGGGAATTCTGAGATGACCTTCTTTATTCCTGGTAATATTCTTTGCTCAAAGATCTATTTTGATAATATAGCTAGCGTAGCTTTTTTTGATTAGCATTAGCATGCTGTACGTATTTTTATGTTTTAACTTAACTTTTAACCGTTAAAGAAGGTTTAAATCGCCCAAGATAAAAAATAACCTTTAAATGTCTTTAAAGAAACTGTTTTAAAAATGTGTTGCTATAACAAATTACCACAAACATAGTGGCTCAAAGAGACACATTTACTACTTATAATAGATCTAGGTCAGGCGTCTGGTATGGATCTCCTGAGATTCAGTCAAGGTGTCAGCAGATTGCATTCCTTTCTGGAGTCTCTAGGAGGAAAATCTCTTTCTTGCTCATTTGGATTGTTAACAAAATTTAGTCTGTTGTTGTTGTGGGACAGAAGTTCTCATTTTCTTACTGAAAACTGAAAGCCTTTTCCGTCTTCTAGAAGCTGCTAGATTCCTTGCCTTGTGGCCTTCTTCCTCCATCTTCAAAGCTAGCAATGGCAGGTTGAGTCCTTCTTATGTCACATTTCTCTTTCTCTCCCTTTTTTTTTTTTTTTTTTTTTTTTGCCTTTTGTCTTTTAGGGCTACACGGGTGGTGGGTGGCATATGGAGGTTCCCCTGCTTGGGGTTGAATCGGAGTTGTAGCCGCCGGGCTACGCCACAGCCACAGCCACACGGGATCCGAGCCTCGTCTGCGACCTACACCACAGCTCACGGCAACGCCGGATCCTTAACCCACTGAGCGAGGCCAGGGACTGAACCCGGGTCCTCATGGATGCTAGTCGGGTTCCTTAGCCACTGAGCCACGACGGGAACTCCTCTCTCCCTTCTTTTGTCTCATCTCTCTGACCCAGCCAGGAAAGCCCCTCTGCTTTTAAGGACTCCTGTCATTAGGTTGGGCCCACCCAAGTATTCCGGGATAATATCCCACTCAAGTCCATCCCCTTAATCAATCAGTGAAGTCATTTTTGCTGTGTAACATAATATATTCAAAGGGTCAGGTATGGATATCTTTGGATGAAGGGATGGGGGCATTATTCTGCCTCCCGCAGTTTGTCTGTGACATTTTTATTTAATGTGCTTATCCATACAGTTTGCTTTAAATCTACTACCTTGCTCTTTGTTTTTCACTGGTCGCATCTGTGTTTTGTTCTCTTTTTCCTCTTTTTTTTCGATCTTCTTTTGTATTGAGTATTTTTTTTATGATTCTATTTTTTCTCTTTTGTTGGCTTATGAGCTATGGCTCTTTGTTTATTATTTTAGCAGTTGCCTTAGGGTTTAGAGTATACATCTTTAAATGATCACAGCCCACCTTCACATATTATGCCACTTTAAATATAGTTTAATAACTTTAAACACTATACTTCCATTTCTGTCCTACATTTTACATGTACATGTGTTATAAACCCCATACACATTGTTGTGAGCATTTTTCTCTGGCTGCTTTTAAGGTTTTTTTTCTCTTTTTCCCTAGTTTTAAGCAACTTCATTATGAGTGTCTTGGTGTAACTTTCTTCGTGTTTCTTTGGCTTGGTATTCTTGGAAGTCTCCTGATCTATGGAATTGTAGTTTTCATCACATTTGGAAATTTTTGGTCATTCATTATTCCTTCAAATATCATTTTTTGAATCCTTCTTTAAGGATTCTTATTATGCATATGTTAAGCTGCATGAAAGTGTCCCATGGCTCATTGATCATCTGCTCATCTTTTTTCATTGTTTTGAAGCGTTTCCCATTTTTATTTCTGGGTTTCATGCTGTGTTGTTTCTATTGCTCTGTCTTCCATTACACTCGTTTACTTCCATGATGTCTAATTTGCTCTAAATCCCAACTAGTATATATTTTATACCTCAGCCTTTAATTTTTATTTTTAGAAGTTTTATTTGGATCTTCTTAATGTCTTCCATGTCTCCTGCTTTCCTTTCCTTTTTTTTTTTTGCTTTTTAGGGCTGTTCCCACGGCATATGGAGGTTCCCAGGCTAGGGGTCCAATCGGAGCTGCAGCCACCGGCCTACACCACAGCCACAGCCACGCCAGATCGGAGCTGTGTCTTTGACCTATACCACAGCTCACAGCAACGCCGGATCCTTAACCCACTGAGCGAGGCCAGAGATCGAACCTGCAACCTCATGATTCCTAGTCGGATGCATTTCTGCTGCGCCATGACGGGAACTCTGGTTCTTGTGTACTTTTGACAAGCCTCCTGGCATTGTTTTGAAGCGTTTCCCAACTTCCTGGCACCACAAAATGCTCCAGGCTCATCTTGTATTTTCTCAGCCCCAGCCCTAGACTTAGTCATTTCTCTTAGGAGCCCTGGTTCCTTTAATTGAAGAATGATATTCTTTGATGGGGAAAAATCGGGACCTTTCTTTGATGCTCTAAATCAACCTGTGAACCAGGCCTCAGTATCCCTCCAATGTCCTGTTGCTCTTGATAAAGGCTTTGACCCAAACGTGACTACCTTGGCCTTCCGTAGGAGAAGGGGATTCTTCATTAAAATAAGAGCGTACGTGTGTCACAAGAAGTCATGTACAAGAGCATCCATAACAGCTTTATTTATAATAGCTCCAAACTGGCCACAATTCAAACGTTCCTTAACAGTTGAATGGATAAACAATATATGATGTTTCCACACAATGGAACTCTACTCAGCAATAAAAAGAAAGCACAGAGACAACATGGATAAACCTCAAAAACATGTTGAGTGAAAGAAACAGGATGCAAAAGAGCATATATGGTGCCACTGATGTGAACTTCAAGAACAGGCAAAACAGGACTGTCTGGAATTACGATTACCTTTGTCGCAGGTGGGAAGGGACGCAATAGTGGATGCGAAGCTGTGCGGCAGGTGCTTCTTGGGAAATGCTGGTGCTTTCGTGGGTGTACGCATCTGAAAATGCATCAAATGCCTTTTAGGTGTCTAAGTTATACCTCAGTTAAAAGAACAGGAAAAAGGAGCTCCTGTTGTGGCTCAGCAGTAATGAACCCAACTAGGATCCATGAGGATGCAGGTTCGATCCCTGGCCCCGCTCAGTGGGTTAAGGATCCGGCATTGCTGTGAGCTGTGGTGTAGGTCACAGATGTGGCTTGGATTCCGAGTTGCTGTGGCGTCGTGGGCTGCAGCTGCAGAGCCCTAGCCTGGGGACTTCCAGACAAAAAAGACAAAAAATAAAATGATAGGAAAGAATGGGTGGGCAGTGAGACATGAAACCACCAGTTACAAAAAGCAAAGCACAAAAAGACCAGCTAGAAGAGCCGGGTAGGCCTGTCCCGGTGGAGGAGAGGCGGGCAGCTGCGGTGTGGCCTGGTGAACAGAGCCAGACTTCTGGGCAGCTTCCCGGGGGCACCCGTGGGCAGTCAGCCCGAGGCAGGGAGGCTTGACTTGACCTTGGTGCAGGGACTGACTCTATGGGGCCAGGGACTCCTCAGCCCCCAGAAACATGTTCCTGCCGAGTGTTTCTGGGAAGACAGATAATTTTATAAAAATTACACAAGCTTTTGCCAACCCTCTTCAGAGCCTTCTTAACCTTTTGGCGGTTGCTTCAGGAATGTCACAGAGCCAGTCGAGACAGTTTCCAGGGTGCAAGAGAATGGGCATTCATCCCACAGATTTGCTGCCAAACAGGAAGCAAAATGGCAACTTAAAAGGCAAAGAAAGAGTGGTTGGAAGCCAAGATTGCTTTACTGAAGGACCAGAGACCCTCCCCAAACTGCAGCCGAGTTCTGTGTTGGATGCAGCTCCCTCCTGTTTCCACCAGCATCGTTGCCTTGCTTGCTTGTTCTGGCTACTGAGTCGCTTTCTCAATGAGCAGAGGTCATTTGTCCCTTTTTTTTTTTTTGTCTTTTCTAGGGCCACACCCATGGCATATGGAAGTTCCCAGGCTAGGGGTTCAATTGGAGCTGTAGCCGCTGGCCTACACCACAGCCATGGCAGTGATGGATCCAAGCCGCATCTGTGACCCACACCATAGCTCAGGGCAACGCCTGATCCTTGACCCACTGAGCCACGCCAGGGATCGAACCTGCAACCTCATGGTTCCTGGTCGGATTCGTTAACCACTGTGCCACAAAGGGAACTCCTGTTTGTCCCCTTTCACTCAGCCTAGAGTTGCCCCCGCTTCCCTTTCTTCCCTCCCGCTGGTCCTAACAGTGGAATAGCAAGTTGCATTTCTCTCTCTCTCTTCCTCCATCTTCACCATGGAGTTTTCCTGCATCTGTCCCCGCCTAGTCTGTTATGAACACTTGGAAAGCTTTTACATAAGAGTAACCAAAAATTATACCCATGCAACCTTAACAAACATATACGTGTGTGTGCGATATATATATATATATATATATATATATATATAATCTTTTTAAGGCCACACATGGAGGTTCCCAGGGTAGGGGTCCTATTGGAGCTGTAGCTGCTGGCCACAGCCACAGCCACAGCCACACCAGATCCGAGCCGCCCCTGTGACCTACGCCACAGCTCACGGCAACGCTGGATCCTTAACCCACTGAGCAAGGCCAGGGATCGAACCTGTGTCCTCATGGATGCTAGTCAGATTCATTTCCACTGAGCCACAACAGGAACTCCCTTAACAAATCTTTTTATGTTATAGATATCATCCCCCTTTGCTGTGAGTACATGAAGGCAGTGTGACTCCCCACACAACTCACGGCCCTAAGGAGCAGTACGCAATTCAGATGGAAACTGAGAGACATGGGCTGCAGATTTAGCTCTGAAGCTAATAGAACAAAAGCGATGGTAAATGTGAAAATTACTTTTTCCAACTTTCATTATTAGTCATCCAGTTGGTGAAATTCTTCTGAAACTTTGTGTTGGTTCCTTTTTAGTTCCTGGGACTTAACCGGAAAATGAACATCAAAACTGGTTCAGATTTTTTTTCTTCCACTAAGGTTTTATCTCAGTTAAAAAAAATAGCAATCTTGGCACCACAGATGGAGTCTGTGTCAAAGTCAAGGCCAGGAGGGAGTTCCCACTGTAGCTCAGCAGGTTAAGAACCTGACTAATATCCATGAGGATGCGGGTTCTATCCCTGGCCTCACTCCATCAGTTCAGGATCCGGCGTTGCCTCAGGCTGTGGTATAGGTCAAAGATGCAGCTCCAGTTGGACCCCTAGATTGGACCCCTAACCTGGGAACTTGCATGTGCTGCAGGTGCAGCCTAAAGTCAAGGCCAAGACTCAGAGGCCTTGGTCAAGTCCCAGATGGTCAGACTGTCTTGGGAATGGCTATTTCCAGGTCACTAGGCATGCGTGAGGGAGGAAATCTGCACTCTTTAAAAATGTGTCTGAATCCGTTGCCGCAGCTACAGTGTAGTTCACAGCTGTGGCTCAGATTCAATCCCTGGCCCAGGAAATTCCATATGCCGTGGGTGTGGCCACAAAATTAAAAACAAAACACAAAAAACCTGTTTTTCATAACAAAAAAATACATCTGGATGTCTTTTATTCTTGGTCCATGTTGATGTTTTCAATTTTTTAATAGTGAACACATATTTAATATTGTTATTAAAATATTTTTAGGAGTTCTCACTGTGGCGCAGTGGAAACGAATCCAACTAGGAACCATGAGGTTTCAGGTTCGATTCCTGGCCTCGCTCAGTGGGTTTAGGCTCTGGCATTGCCGCAAGCTGTGGTGTAGGCCGGCAGCTGTAGCTCCGAGCTCCGATTGGACCCCTAGCCTGGGAACCTCCATATGTTGGAGGAGCGGCCCTAAAAAGCAAAAAACAAACAAACAAACAAACAAACAAACAAAACCTCAAAAAATTTTTTTAAAGTTCTAAAAGAATATTTTTTAAATATATAAAAATACAATTTTAATGAATCCAAAGCCCCATTGTCTAAATCCAACCATGTTGGTATTTTGTTATCTTTACCCCCAGTCTTATTTCTATGCAAAACTTTATTGAAAGAAAAAAAGAAATAAAGCAAAAACCAGGAGTTCTCACTGTGGCTCAGTGGGTTACCAACCTGACTAGTATCCATGAGGATGTGGGTTCGATCCCTGGCCTCGCTCAGTGGGTTAAGGATCCAGCGTTTCCGTGAGCTGCAGTGTAGTTTGCAGACGTGGCTCAGATCCTGTGGCTGTGGTATAGGCCTGCAGCTGCAGCTCCAATTTGACCCCTACCCTGGGAATTTCCATATGCCATAGGTGCAGCCATAAAAAAAAAGCAAAAAAAAAAAAAAAAAAAAAAAGCAAAAAAAGAAAGAAAGAAAGAAAAGAAAAACAAAAACCAGAAATAGAGAAAGTTCAACACATAGAGAACATTTTTGCGACCTGTCAGTCTCACTTAGCAGTGGGGTCCGAGGCATTTTCTCATGACCTTCTAACTTCTCTGTAAACAGTATTTTAATTTAGTGCATATATAATTGTGTGGGTACAACCCTAGATACACAGGCATTTCTCCACTCTTGGGAATTTAAATTATGTGCAACACTCTGCTATTTAAAATAATGGTGTGATTATAATTTCAAGGCATACATCTTCTGTTTCTTATATTTAAAATCTTTTAGCGTTACTTTCGAAAAAAAATTGTTGGCGAACTTACAGACATACATAATTTGGAGAGTCATATTGCGCTGCAGGATTGTTATAAAACCCAGCTGCCCCCGACCTCTTCCCGTCCATTTTCCTTGTCATGCGGGGAACACTATCTTTTAGCTAATTCTTTTTTCTACTTACTACCACTTCTCTAAATAGCATATCTGAATGCAGCCTTTTTGATTTTTCTACTGTGGGCATTATCTATTGATTCTCCACTATGGAAGGTACAGATTTGTTTTGTTTTATTTCCTTTTCCCGAGTCCTCCCCTCTCATGCATTCTTTCCCCATCCTCGCAATATGAATTTATATCATCATTCTGGCTAAGTCAATACATAGCGCTGTTAAAGAAAAATGTCCAGGAGTTCCTGATGGGGCACCATGAGTTAAGGATCCAACTGCAGGACTTCCCTTCGTGGCTCGGTGGTTAACGAACCTGACTAGGATCCATGAGGATTCGGGTTTGACCCCTGACCTCGATCAGTGGGTTAAGGATCTGGCGTTGCCATGAGCTGTGGTGTAGGTTGCAGACAAGGCTTGGATCCTGCATTGCTGCTGTGGCTGTGGTGTAGGCCAGTGGCTGTGGCTGATTTGACTCCTAGCCTGGGAACTTCCGTATGCCGCAGGTGCAGCTCTAAAAAAAAGCAAAAAAAAAAAAAAAAAAAATAAGGACTCCAACTGCAGTGATTTGGGTCACTGTGGTGGTGTGGGTTCAATCCCCAGCCCAGCACAGTGAGTTAAAGGATCCGGCATTGCTGCAGCTGCAGTGTAGGTCGCAGGTGTGGCTCAGATTCACTCCCTGGCCCAGGAACTTCCATATACTCTGGGTGTGGCTGTCAAATTAAAAATTTTTTTTAAATTTCCACTGAATAAAACTGGAAGTTTTCTTCAGTGATTATGAATTAGGCAGCATCCAGTCTAGCAGATAGGAAGGTATCTAAAGAGCTGTACAAGTTGAGAGATCTTTATGGACCAAAGTGAACAGAAACAAGCAAGTCACACTAGGCATTTGCTGATTGGTTACATGGCACAAAGGGAAGTCTTGGAAGCAGGCAAGTGCCAGCTGGCTGACCTAGGTCTTCCTTTTCTTGGAGAGCAGAGTGTAGAAACTTAGTTTTGGTTTGCTGGCACAGGGCTTAGCGTGAGTGACTCCATCTTGGGCCTGATCTGGTTACTTAAACAGTGTTTGGATTACTATGTCCATGTAAATGACTTTCAAAGCTGAGCCTTATGGTATACAGGGCTCACTTGGACTTTCTTGCATATATTTTGGTTTTCTCAGAAGTTCTTAATTGTATTGTTAATTCCTCTGCTTGGGTTTCTATGTATTTATGGTTAATTCAAATCCAGATTCTTCACCAATGGGCTAAATCTTCTTTTAAAACATCCAGATGCATCAGGTTTATACAAGTTGCATCTTCCCAAAGGTATGGCTCTTAAAGCCTTCTGACCTGCTCCCCTGTAGACTACACAGCCCCATTCTTTTTTTTTTTTTTCTTTTTGCCATTTCTTGGGCCGCTCCCATGGCATATGGAGGTTCCCAGGCTAGGGCTGCCGGCCTACACCAAACCCAAAGCAACGTGGGATCCGAGCCGCGTCTGCAACCTACACCACAATTCACGGCAACAACAGATCCTTAACCCACGGAGCAAAGCCAGGGATCGAACCTGCAACCTCATGGTTCCTAGTCGGATTCATCAACCCCTGAGCCACGACGGGAACTCCCACAGCTCCATTCTTGATGCACAGTTGTCTCCCATCAGGCAGGGACTTTTTCTCCTTTCTCCTTCACTGGATCCCTTATTTCCTATACCTCAGGTCTCCTTCACCCAGATCTACTGCCCGCTTTCAATAGATTGCATCCTCCAGCGGCTTCCGAAGCCAGAGTGCTTGGAAAGGACATCTTTTGCGAACTTGAGTGTCTGAAATTGGTAGTTTGAATAGATACAGAATTGACCGATTGTTTGGGTAGAGTATTGAAGATGGGAAAAACTTTTCTTTCAGAAATTTGAAGTCATTGTCTTCTGGCTTCTAATGTTGAGAAATATAAGGCAGTTCCGACCCTTGAGCTTTTGTATGTGATTATCTGCCCTGCTCCCCCGCCTCTGAAAACTTGTAGGGTCTTTCCTTGGTCCCTAGAGGTCTGAAGAGTCATCCATTGGAATGGGCTCTGCAAAAGTTCTTCCAGTATAAACAACGCATGGCCTTTCATTCTGGGAATTTCACTTTCTTGTTGATGATTTCCTCCTGTGTGTGTGTGTGTGTGTGTGTGTGTGTGTGTGTGTGTGTGTGTGTGTGTGTATCTGCTTGTATAACTGTGTGTCTATGTTTGCTTGTATATCTCTGTGTTGATATCTATGAATCTCTGTATATGTAGTTGTGTATGTGCCTATGTCACTGTGTTGTCCTTGCCTGTCTATGTGTGTCTTTGTGTTCTCTTTGGAAGTCGTATTATTGGATAGTGGACCTCCTGCACTAATTCGGTTTTTTTTTTTTTTTTTTTTTTTTTGCTTTTTAGGGCCACACTCACAGCATATGGAGGTTCCAAGGCTAGGGGTTGAATTGGAGCTGCAGCTGCCGGCCTACACCACAGCCACAGCAACGCCAGATTGGAGCCAAGTCTGTAACCTACACCACAGCTCACGGCAACACCAGATCCTTAACCCACTGAGCCAGGCCAGGGATCGAACCCACATCCTCATGGATACTAGTCAGATTCGTTTCCACTGCACCACAGCAGGAACTCCCCTGTGCTAATTCTATATTTTATTTTTTTTTCTCTTAGTTTTTAGTCTGACTTTTTGCTCTGTTCCCTGGGAATCTTTCCACTGGCCAAACCTGGGAAAATTTGGATCACCAAAATAAATGATAATAATAAATGATAACCACGGAGTAAAATAGGAATTCCTAAGACCATGTGTATTTATATAAATATAATAAGTAAGTAGGAGGGAAGAAAAGCTTTTTTTTTTAACAATAGAATGCCAGTGAATAAATGTAAAAGGAATAATCAAATTCTAAAAAATCACCATTTGGCAACTATCATAGTAATAATTGATTCTGGCAAGAATCATTAATGGATGCGCAAATGAGCGGGTGTGAGTTTAAAGACTACAGGATATTGACAAAGCCTTAAAGCATTTCCTCTCCAAGTACATAGTAACTGCACAGTGGAGAAACTTGGCAGACATCACCCTAACCAAGTGAATACCACCAAAAATGGGACACTCTGACCTCCCGTCTTTTTTTTTTTTTTTTTTTTTTGTCTTTTTGTCTTTTTGCCTTTTTTTTGGCTAGGGCCGCTCCCTCGGCATATGGAGGTTCCCAGGCTTGGGGTCCAATCGGAGCTGTAGCCATCGACCTACACCACAGCTCACGGCAACGCCGGATCCTTAACCCACTGAGCGAGGCCAGGGATCGAACCCGCCACCTCATGGTTCCTAGTCGGATTCGTTAACCACTGAGCCACCACGGGAACTCCTCTCATGTCTCCTGATAGGCTCTGCAATGAAGAGAGCACAGCATCTCTTCCAAGGCATTCCTGACAAAAATGATAAAAACTAAATTGAATATATTTTTTGTCTTTTTAGGGCCACATCCATGGCATATGGAGGTTCCCAGGCTAGGGGTCAAATTGGAGCTGTACCCACTGGCCTACACCACAGCCACAGCCATGAGGGATCTGAGCAGCATCTGCGACCTACACCACAGCTCATGGCAATGCCAGATCCTTGACCCACTGAGCGAGGCCAGGGATCGAACCTGCCTCCTCATGGATGCTAGTTGGGTTCATTACCACCGAGCCACAACGGGAACTCCCTAAATTGAATCTTGAGGGAACACAGACAAATCCAAATTGAGGGAAATTCTGAAAAATAACCAGTATTTCCTCTTCAAACGTGTCAAAGTGATCTCACACACACACACACACACACACACACACACACACACACACACACACTGAGAAACTGTTCCAGATTAAGGGAGACTAGAGAGACATGCCACTGAAAAGCAATATATAATCCTAAATTGAATCCTGGGCCAGAAAAAGAGTTTCTATGAAGGACATTATTGGAGAAATTGACAAAATTTGAATAAGGCTTGTGGTTAGATAATAGTGTTGTTTCAATGTTAACCTCCTGATTTTCAGAGTGGTACTGGGGTTATATAAGCCTTTATTTTATTCTTAGGATATAAACTTGGAAGCATTTGGGGGCACATCTGCAATTTACTTTAAAAGGGTTCGGGGGAAAAAATGGCAAAGGGGGTGGTGGGAGAGAGAGAGAGGGAGATGGAGAGGGAGAAAATGATTGAGCCAACACAGGGAATAATTTAACAGTTGGGAATGTGACTACCGGAGTATATACGGGAGTTATTTGTTTCTCTTGGTTTGTTTGTTTGGAGTTTTGTTTTTTTTTTTTGTTTTTTTTTTTTTTTTTTTTTTTTGCTTTTTCCAGCCCCACCCATGGCATATGGAGGTTCCCAGGCTTAGGAGTTGAATCGAAGCTCAGCCACTGGTCTACACCACAGCCACAGCACCTCAGGACATGAGCCGCGTCTGCAACCTCCACCACAGCTCACGGCAACAACGGATCCTTAACCCACGGAGCGAGGCCAGGGATCGAACCCGCATCCTCATGGTTCCTAGTTGGATTGATTTCTGCTGCGCCATAACGGGAACACCTATATGCGAGTTATTTGTACTATTCTTTCAACTCTTCTGAAAGCCTTAACTTATTTTAAAAGAGTATCAGGGGAAAAAAAATAGAAAAGAAGTGAGGTGTTTAAAAAGACGACTGGGTGCTCTGAACAGCCAGTGGGGTTTTGCCACCTGTGAGACAGCTTTGTCAGTTTTATGGCCGGGAGGGTTGCTTGAGGGGCTTCCGATATTGGGATAGTTTAGCCTTTTCCCAGGAGGCTCCCTCTTCAGTCCTCCTGCTGGGAGGGATAGGCCAGGCTGTCAGTGCAGAGGGGGGCAGGAAGCTGGCAGCCACTGTGCACGCATGCCCTTGATCCCCCAGATTTCGGTGTGGCCTGCTGCCCTAGTTTTTTTGCTGTCCCTGAAAACCCTGGGATTGAGTCTCTCCTGGGCAGGAGCTTCTGATGGGTTGGATCTCGAAGGGCCGTTACCTGGCTGTGAAGGGGCGGGGGCGGGGGGGGGGGGGAGACTGGCATCCAATTGCTTTTCTCTCTTTTTTTGGCCATGCGCACGCGGCCCCGGGGCCAGGCATAGAACCCACGCCACAGCAGTGACCCAAGCGGCTGCAGTGACCACGCTGCATCCTTAACCCCTAGGCCACCAGCAAACTCCACCATTGCTTCCTAAAATGGCCTTTTAAGACTCACCCTCATTTCAGCCTCCTCTCTCACTTCCTGAGGGATCTAGAGCCATCAATTCCTCCACCTTTCCAATGATGCTGCGGTGTCAGTTGGGATCCTTCTCAGCATCCTCTGCTGCCCGCTTAGGCTTCAGTTCTTTTGGTCCTGCTAAGCTATTTGATTTCCAGCTTCCAAAATTTTGTTTCTATTTTTCTCCTCTCTCATTTCCCCCTGTGTGGTGGTTTATGCCTATGAAAAATTCCACTCACTCTCACTTTAGTAGGGGTTACAAGTGTTCCATCCGTGATTTTTAACAGTCTGTGCACAAATCGCTCTGCATTCTTGATTACTTCCTTTGGATAGCGTCCCAGAAGTGAAATTATTGGGCAGAGTGCGAAATCCTTTTGGAGGCTCCTGATGAACGTTGCCAAATTGCTTTTCGAGAGGATTATATTTTCATCAAGTTTCCATGACTTGCCTCTTTTCCTGAAATTCTGTCTGCCTGAGGTAGGATTATTTTAAAAACACAAAAACACGTGTTATTTTGATGATGGTAATATTAACTAGCTTTTGGCCCAATTCCCCCTAAAGCATGATATTTTTTCAGAGAGAAGCTCCAGGTAGGGGCAGGAGGCGGAACGATGGATTCAGCTAAATGGCTGGGGGTGGAGAGGTTGGGTCGGGGGGAGTGAAGGGGGAATTGGACTCTTTTTTTTTTTGGGCCACACCCGCAGCATATGGAGGTTCCCAGGCTAGGGGTCCAATCGGAGCTACAGCCGCTGGCCTACACCACAGTCACAGCAACACAGGATCCGAGCCACATCTGTGACCTACACCACAGCTCACGGCAACGCCAGATCCCTCACCCACTGAGTGAGGCCAGGGATCCAACCCGAAACTTCATGGTTCCTAGTTGGATTTATTTCCACTGCACCAAAACAGGAACTCCTTTTTTTTTTACTTTTTTCTTTTTGTTTTGGTTTTTAAATGATTTTTATTTTTTCCATTACACTTGGCTTACAGTGTTCTGTCAATTTTCTACTACACAGCAAGCAAAGTGACCCAGTCACACATACACATATACATGCTTTTTCTCACCTTATCCTCCATCAGGCTCCATCACAAGTGACTAGACAGAGTTCCCAGTGCTACACAGCAGGATCTCATTGCTTCTCCACTCCAAAGGCAATAGTTTGCATCTATGAACCCCAACCTCCCAGTCCATCCCACTTCCTCCTCTTCCCCTTTGGCAACCACAAGTCTGTTCTCCAAGTCCATGAGTTTCTTTTCTCGCTCCAGGATGCAGTCAAGGACCGCACCTTGTACGTAGATCTTATGTCTCCTTAATCTCTTCCAATAAGTGATGGTTATTTAGTCTTTCTTAGTCTCTCGTGGCTAATTGCAGCTTGTCCCTCAATCTGTCTGCTGTGCTCTCAGGATTCAGTTGAGGTTTGGCATTTTGGGCAAGGTAACCACCACAGGGAGGCTGTGCCCTTCTCAGTGCCTCATAGCAGAGGGTACATGGTGTCTACGGGACTTACGACCAGTGATGCTGACCTTGACCACTTGGTTAAAATCGTCTGCCAGGTTTCTTCAGCGTAAATTTACTATTTTTCCCCTCATAATTAATGAGTATGTAAGTGACAAGATAACTTTGAGGTGATGCCAGCATCTCCTTTCTCACACTTGGATCTACTAGTTTTAGCCCCCATTGACCATTTTCTTTGGGGGGGGGTATACCCATGGCACATGGAAGTTCTGGGCCAGGGATCGAATCCAAGCTGCAGCTGTGAGCTCGGCCACGGCTGCAGCAATGCCATGTCCTACACCTGATCTGCTGCAGTGGGAACTCCCCCGCAGACGATTCTTGCCTGTGGGAATTAAGACCGTGGTGTTTGCCCAGTGGTGATTTTTCCATTCCCATCATTTTTTCTATGTTTTTTCATTGGAATTCTACTCTAAGAAGAACTCTTGCCTCCCCCATTTGTTTATTTATATGTTTATTTTTATCTGTATGGTCGCTTAAGAATTGACTTTATTCTATGGGTTATCATTATTTATTTTATATTCAAAGTGTCCCCAATTTAGCTACTGGCAGCCCCTTCAAGCTGGCTCCTGTGTCTTTTTAACATGCCCCCAATTTTTTTTTTTTTTTTTTTTTGTCTTTTTTTGTCTTTTTGTCTTTTGTTGTTGTTGTTGCTATTTCTTGGGCCGCTCCTGCGGCATATGGAGGTTCCCAGGCTAGGGGTCGAATCGGAGCTGTAGCCACCGGCCTACGCCAGACCCACAGCAACGCAGGATCCGAGCCGCGTCTGCAACCTACACCACAGCTCACGGCAACGCCGGATCGGTAACCCACTGAGCAAGGGCAGGGACCGAACCCGCAACCTCATGGTTCCTAGTCGGATTCGTTAACCACTGCGCCATGACGGGAACTCCCCAATTTTTTGAGCACCTCCCTCCTTTCTGGCAGCACAAGATTATTCCAGGTTCATCTTATACTGTCCCTGTTCTTAATCTTAGAATCAGCCACTCTTACCAAGGGCTCTTTTCTTTTACTGAAGAAACCAAGACCCAGGCACTAGGTCCTGGGGTGTTCCTGCTTAGAGGCCATCTCAGAGACAGAGCTAGGAAATATATTTCTTCCTTCCTTCCTTCCTTCCTTTTTCTTTCTTTCTTTTTTTCAGAGCTAGGAAATATCTTTCTTTCTTTCTTCCTTTCTCTCCCTCCCTCCCTCTCTCTCTCTCTCTCTCTCTCTTTCTTTCTAGGCTGCACCGGCAGCATATGGAGGTTCCCAGGCTAGGGGTCGAATCGGAGCTGCAGCTGCCGGCCTACACCATAGCCACAGCAACACCAGATCTGAGCCACGTCTGCGACCCACACCACAGCTCACGGCACTGGCGGATCCTTAACCCACTGAGCGAGGCCAGGGATCGAACCCGCAACCTCATGGTTCCTAGTCAGATTCGTTAACCACTGTGCCACGACGGGAACTCCTAGAGCACAATTTTTGTAGATGGTTCCTCTTTCCTCTCTCCTTTTAAACTGAGGTGAAATCCACATAATATAAAATTAGCCATTTGAAAGTGTGTTCGCAGTTCTTTTTGTTTTTAGTCTTATACCATGTAGTCAAAAGACTTACTTTGGGAGTTCTCATCATGGTGCAGTGGAAACGAATCTGATTAGGAACCATGAGCTATGGGTTTGATCCCTGGCCTCGCTCAGTGGGTTAAGGATCCGGCGTTGCCATGAGCTGTGGTGTAGGTCGCAGATGCAGCTCAGATCCTGCGTTGCTGTGGCTGTGGTGTAGGCCGGCAGCTGTAGCTCCGATTGGACCCCTAGCCTGGGACCCTCCATATGCTGCGGATGTGGCCCTAAAAAGCAAAAAAAAAAAAAAAAAAAAAAAAAAAGTCTTACTTTCATGTTACTTAGATTATTTCCTCTGCGTAGCAATTTTACTCATTTGTAATTGAGTTGGGCCCATCTGTTATGGTTTGTATTTCATTTTAGTTCAACCTGTATCCTGTTTGACCTTCGTTATTTAGTTGTAGGTCAGGCGAGGCATTCCCATAGTTCTAAGAGTCAGGTTTGTGCAAAAAGGTAGACTCAGAAAAGATTCCCCCTTCCTCATCCCCCCAGTCCCACCCCCATTCCTCTTTTTTCCCCCACCCCATTGACACCCACCCCCTGTAGGTATCTCCTTAGCTTCTGGTGTATTCTTTATTCCACACACATATATATTTTTTGCATCTCAGGTGAATGGATACACAGGTGTGTTATCTCTCTCTCTCTCTCTCTTTTTTTTTTTTTTGATTGCACCTGCATCATGTGGAGATTCCTGGGCCAGGGATTGAACCTGCGCCACAGCAGCCACCAGAGCCACAGCAGTGATGATGCCAGATCCTTAACTGCTAGGCCACCAGGGAACTCAATATTTCCTTCTTTCTTACATGAAAGGTAGCATCTGAGAAATACTCTTGTGTGCTTTGCTTTTTTTTTCTCACGTCACTGTCAAATTACAAATCTTAATTTGTACTTAATTTGTCATCTTACAAATCAATTCCATATCAACTCCGAGAGATCTCCTTTATTCGTTTGGAGGGCTGCACAGCACTCCGTTGTGTGGATGCACTGCAGTTCATGCAAACATTCTCTCATGTGCGGGCATTTAGGTTGTTTCCAGTATTTGCAATGACAAACAACACTGCAATAAATAAGCCCCACGAGCTGCCTTTTGCTAGAGGAGCTGGCGCAGGATCTGCAGGCAGACCAACAAGTCTGCTGCCAGAGCCGCTGCTCCCTCTGTGCAGCTGCACCACCGCCACCACAGACAGCTCAAGCCTCAGACTATGCCCTGGTCACCCTAGTGGGCTGGGGGTGCTCCCTCTCCTCGTCTGCTTCTCTAAAGCCACTTGAACTGGTTGCTCAGCTCCCCTTGGCTGGCCTCTTCCTCTAGGTTGCCTTCTTGGAGGGTTTTATTCTATCTGCACATTTCGAGAGCCCCCTGTGTGGGTGTTGACCCACCCCTGCACAGCCCGCAGCTGCAACCGATTTTAAACAAGGACCCAAAGAGCTGGGGACATACTGGAGTATGCTTGTGTGCACCTGAGTGCAGCTGTGCCAATATCTGTGGGCGACAGGCCTGGAGTGGGCAGAAAAGCCACATCACCACGCACAGGCAGGGAGCCTGGAGCTTTCGACGGGCCAAGATGGATACTTGGGGCGCCTGGATACTGAGTGTGAATGGACATCTCGAGGCCCCCCACGTATCCTGCCTGAAAAGGATTCCCTTCTGAGCCTGAGGGAGGGCCAGGCTGGGCTGGCGAATGCAGGGGCTGCCCAGCTGCCTTTCGTGATCAGCTCAGAGTCTGGATATGGGGAGGGAAGAGAAATGGCCCCAGTCTCAGACTATCTCGCAGCCTGCAGCAACCTGGAGGTTCTTCTGAGTCTTGGGCCAGGGATCGGGGTCCCTCCCAAACGGCTGCAGCACTCACCTTGGCTGTAGAGCACTTTCTGCCAGATAGCCCTCTGCTCCTTCCCTCCATTTACCATCAAATCTAGAATGCCCGTGTGTGCCAGGCTCTTGAGAGACTGTATTTCTCCCCCCTCCCTTTTTTATAGCTTTTTTAGGCTGCACCTGCAGCATACGGACGTTCCCAGGCTAAGGGTCGAATCCGAGCTGCAGCCGCCGGCCTACACCACAGCCACAGCCACGCCAGATCCGGACCACATCACATCTGCGACCTACAGCACAGCTCACGGCAACGCCGGATCCTTCACCCACTGAGCAAGGCATGGAACCCGCATCCTCACGGATCCAAGTAGGGTTCGTAACCCGCTGAGTCACAAATGGAACTCCAAGAGACAGTGTATTATTTAAACAGACCAATAACTCTGTGAGGGTAAATCTTTTTCTCACCATTTTATGGATGAAGAAAGTGAGATTCAGAGAGGTTAAGCAACCTGCCCAAGGTTACACAGTAACTGGCAGAGTCATGATTTGAAAGCAGGTCTGCCGGCTTCTGGGGCTCTAGATCTTTCCAAAATGAACACAAGTCCAACAAAAATATTTGGGCTCTAGATCTTTCCAAAATGAACACAAGTCCAACAAAGTATTTCTTTTTACATCTCCGTTCAGGCTCATGCAATCAGAGACAGGCAGAAGTCAGATGCTACAGGGGAGGACTGGGAAAGCAGGAGACCTAAAAATTGGCATTTTGAACAAATTGCTGGGAGCAGTCTCCACATTCTGAAAAGTGGGACTTGACCACAGGGCTGTAGGGACACCGACCTGATAGCTGCCACCAGTGGAGTCTGTTCTATGTCCATTTCTTTGCCCTGGTGGTTATTAAGTAGTTTATATATCACCTCGGGTTCCTCAGCTACTCCCCTTGGTTGTGCAGGTCAAGTGAGACCCCAGAAAACCCCAAGAACCCTCTACGTGGAGGTTAATTAGTCCTCTCAGGCACCCAGGGCTGGCTTTGTGAGCATGTGACCTATTCAGTCGCATGGGACCTGTGCTTAATTTAAGGCATGGCTGGCCCCATGCCGCAATTCTCACATTTTCATTTTGCACTGGGCCCCACAAATTATGTAGCTAGTCCTGCAGCCAAAAGGACAGGGGCCAGTAAAACTCAGAAAAAAACACTCTAATGCCTCCAATCAGACTCCAGGGGACTGAGAATATGGTAAGACCATTTTTTTTTTTTTTTTTTTTTTTGCCTTTTATGGAGGGCCGTGCCTGTGGCATATGGAAGTTTCCAGGCTAGGAGTCGAATCAGAGATGCAGCTGCCGGCCTACACCACAGCCGCAGCCACAACAGATCCGAGCCGTGTCTGTGACCTACACCACAGTTCACAGCCATGCTGGATCCTTAACCCACTGGGTGAGGCCAGGGAGCGAACCTGCATTCCCATGAATACTAGTCAGATTCCTTTCTGCTGAGCCATCATGGGAACTCCCAATGCAATGATTTTGTTCTGGCTGGCGTTGTCTTGAGTGTGGATTCACTGCTCTCCTGGGTGTTGAGGGGAAGGATGCCATGCTTTGTCCACTCAGGCTGCTGTATCAGTACCACAGACTGGGTGGCTTATAAAGTACAAACATTTAGTTCCCACAGTTCCAGTGGCTGGGAAGTCCAAGATGGCCACGCTGGCAGATTCAGTATCTGGCGAGAGCAATCTTCTTGGTTGATAGCCAGGACTGTCTTGCTGTGTCCTGACGTGGTGGAAGGAGTGGGCGAGCTCCCTGGAGTCTCTCTTATTGAGGGCACTAACCCCATTCATGAGGGCCCCACCCACATGACCTAGTTACCTCCCAAAGTCTTTGCCTCCAGATGCCATCACACAGGGGGTTAAGATTTCAACCTGTGAATTTTGTGGTGGACACAGTCTGGAGCACATGGTATATGAAGAACACCAAACAAAAAAGGATTGAAGAACACTGCAGTTCCCGTCATGGCTCAGTGGTTGACGAATCCAACTAGGAACCATGAGGTCACGGGTTCGATCCCTGGCCTCGCTCTGTGAGTTCAGGATCCAGCGTTGCCGTGAGCTGTGGTGTATGTAGGTCGTAGATGTAGCTCGGATCCCACGTTGCGGTGGCTCTGGCATAGGCTGGCGGCTACAGCTCCCATTAGACCCCTAGCCTGGGAACCTCCATACGCTGCGGGTGTGGCCTTAGAAAAGACAAGGAAGAAAAAAAAAAAGGTTGAAGAACACGTTCTCAGCCCGATCATTTTCTGAGCACCTACTCTGTGCCCAGCCCTGTGCTGGCTGCCATGGGGAACACAAAGTGGCCCTGTGCCACTGCCATCCTCAGGGAGCTCCCAACTGGCTGGGAAGGAGGGGCACAGATCTCTCTGGAATATCCTTGGGATAAGCCTCAAATGGGTGCAGACCTGGGGTTCAGGGGTACAGAGGTGGGATTTGGAGAGAGCTCGCTGAGGGGCTGGGCTGTTAGGAAAAGCTTCCGGTCAAGGGAGTGCTTGGGTCTTAAATGAGGCCTGGGACTTAGCAAGTGGAGGAACGCAACCGTGCAAGCCTCATTCCCGGGTCTGGGTACATAACACACTCCTTCCTGGTGGGTCTGGCTTTTGAATCCATCACAAGAGACTGGAGTTGAGGAGTATTTCAAGTTGGGTTCTCTGGAAGCAGACACTAAGAGTTCAGAGTATGTGTTTGTTTCCTGTGGCTGCTGTAACAAATGACCCCGAAGTGAGGGTCTTAAAACAATAGAAATGTATCCACTCAGAGACAGAGAAGGCAGGAGGTCTAAGATCAGTTTCACTGGACAAAAACAACAGGTTGGGAAGGGTGGTCAGTCCTCACCCTCCAGACCAAAGACTCTCAGGCAGCCCAAGCATGCCCTTCCAGAAACTTGGCCTGGCAACCTCACTGTCACGGTTGCCCCGGAAGTAGTGCCTGGAGAGGTCAAAAGGGAAGCCCCAACAGCAACGTAGTGTACCACAAAATAGGACTTTTCTTGGCTCATCTTTAAATGTGAGTGAAGAGACCAGAACCGGGCAGGATGGAGGCTGAAGGGGAAGGTAAGAGGAGTCTGGACTAGTAGCAGGAGTTCTAGAACTATCCCAGCAAACCGCTTTTCCTCCCTGGGCCTCAGTTTCCCCTGTCAGCAGCATGAAGCCTGTTAAGCCAGGCATTCTGACCTTATAGGTGGTGATTCAGAGGTAGAAAAGAGGGGGCCAACTGAGAGGGCCCTGGGGGGGTAGAGCTGGCAGGGAGGCTGGGTGAAGGTCCAAGGAGCCCCCACTTCATGTTTGAGGGGCCCAGGCAGTTTACATGGAGACCCACTTACCACATGGCTCACTATTTGGAAAGTCCCAAACACACACACTGCTGAATAAAATATATTCTGTTGGCTGACCTTGAAAAAAAATATTTTTAGAATGACCTCTAAGGCCAAGTTTGAATGAAAATTCTCAGACTCCTTAGAGTCCTGCCCTGGAGGCCGTGTGGAGAGAGCTGGCCCTGGTCCCCAGCTGTGGCTATAGCGAGAATGTTCTACTCACAGACCTCCTGCTCCAGGGAGCAGAGCTGGCTAAATGCCCCGTGGGGTGCTTTGAAATCTGGTTTTGTGGCTGGTGGGGCTGAGGCCACACTTCCCTCCGGGCTGGTCCCTGAGGCTGGAATACAGGGGCCATGTATTCTTGGTTCCTCTGCTGGCTGGCTTTGCCTCGAGGACACGCTGATGGACTTGGGTTGCCTGGACGGCAGTCTAGGATGCTCCCACCTGACCTCCTCACCCTCACTCGGGGGGGTCAGGCAGGCTCGTATGGAGCTTCTGGGCGGCCCTGGCTCCTTTCTCCCTCCCTTCCACGCAAGCATCCTCCTTCCTACAATCCTTGCCCATGTAATCCTGTCCTGACACCTGCGTCTCAGCCCCGCCCCGCCCCCATCTTCCCTTTTTACTCCTGACTTCTTCCCACACCATGAAATGTCTCTGGGCACCCCTGGAACAGAGGTACCTTCTGTCCGTGTGTTCCCTTGACCTGCAGTCTCCTCACCCCATGGCGGTGTGGGGAGCGGGGCAGGGCAAGGGCGCAGGAGTAGGAAAGGGCGCTCCCCTTGTCCAAGGCTAACATGCTACTGGCCAGGGGCCTCACCTTCCTGCAGTCTTTCCTCCATGCCAGCCTTCTGACTTCCCCAGGCTCTGTCTCATTGGCCCTGCCTGGGCATGCTTCTGGAACATTCTCTGTAACGACCTGGGCTGGGAGGAGTCAGAATGGATTCCTGACCGTTCACATCTCTGTCTTGTTTCATTAACTCAAGAGTCTGGTGCTGAAGAGAGAAAACGGAGGCTCAACAAGGCCGAGGGGCCACACCCCAGTCCGCCGATGCCCCGCCGTGAGCTCTTCCGTGACGGCCCAGCCAGGGCTGGGGGTGGGAGTGGGATGGGGGTCATGCCACCCTATCGATGGCGTGTTCCTCCATCCCTGGGAAAGGAATGGGCCCTTCTCCCAACGTCTAAAAGGGCGCTGCAATGGGAGGCCAAGGATGTGGTCCCCCGAGGCCAGCAAGATGCCTCAGAACTTCTCATTATACTTGCAGTCCGGGTAGCGGTAGGCAAATCTGGGGTCGCAGGTTCTCAGGGGCCTCAAGATGTCCTTCAGCCGGCTGGCGGCCCCCAGGACCTCAGGGTCTGGCCGGGCCCCCTCCCCACAATGAGCGAGCGCGGCGTCTATCTCCTCCTGCACCGGGGACGGGAACTTGGCCCGGAGAAGGGCGGGCAGCACCTGCCCGCACACCAGCACCAGGCTCTGCTTCTCGGGGATGGCGTCGCAGGAGGGCAGCTCAGCCTGGCAGCCAGAGACCAGGCAGCTAAAGATGTCTTTACTCTCTCCTGTCCAGGCGGCTACTTGGCTGCCTGCAAGAGAGACGGAGGCTATTATACGCCCTACGGCCTGAGTTCTGGGGGGGGGGGGGGGGCACGAATTAGACTGGCTGGGCAAAGGGCTTCAGGCGGCCAGCCCCTCCAGCCAAGGGGAGGTTGAGGGCTCAGGAACACCAGGGCCCCTGCTGAGAACCTGGGAGGGGTGAGGCTGGGGGCAGGGGTCTCTCTGCTCCAACGAGATGAGGCCTGGGCATGGAAGTTTCCAGAACTCGGGCTTCAAATTATAGGGCTCACAGGTGTATGGCGATGCTCCCAAGATTATGACTGATTTACAGAACTCAAGTAAGTCCCAGGACAGGTTTCATTTGCCCCTTTTAAATACAAAGTTGGGGGAAAGACCAAGCCGTCCAGGATGTGAATTCAACCGGTGGTCGTGGGCCTGACGTTCAGTGGCTTACGTGTCCCGAATACTCTAGAATCAGCCCCATTTCTTCTAATGTGACTCTTCGTACTAAAGGCAAATCAGGAAATGAGTTAAGTGTGGGTTAATGGGCCTTTCTTTGTAGGCCTTCTCACATGAACAAAATCAGAAATCAGAGGTTAAAACCCTCGGTCTTATTATTGGGCTCGGAAAAATCTGGTTCCCAGCAGAGACTGGGATGTTTGGAGGGTTCTAGAACCCTGGATGAGCCCGTGCACACCGTGAGAAACATGATTCGCTCATACACCCTGTTTGGTGCCATGCTTTTCCAATTTGAAAACTTAATAAAAAGCCCAGGTGCCCAAAGGGATTGTGAAATGTGCCAGTGAATCAGCCAGATGGTTCAGATAAAGGCTAAAAGCATTGGATGAGAAGGGCTCTAGGAGTTCCCGTCATGGCTCAGTGGTTAACAAATCCGTCTAGGAACCACGAGGTTGCGGGTTCAATCCCTGGCCTCGCTCAGTGGGTTAAGGATCTGGTGTTGCTGTGACCTGTGGTGTAGGTCGCAGACGTGGCTCGGATCCTGAGTTGCTGTGGCTCTGGCGTAGTCCAGCAGCTGTGGCTCGGATTCGACCCCTAGCCTGGGAACCTCCATGTGCCGCGGGTGTGGCCCCAAAAAGACAAAAAAAAAAAAAAAAAAGAAAGGCTCTGATGATGGGGGAGATGGTTCTGGGCGTGGCCGTGTGTGAGGAGGGACAGTGCAGGTCCCTGAGCCCCACAGACCCAATCGGCAGCAGCAGTGCCCTAGGAGGGTGGAGTTGGGGCCATGCCATGAGGCAAAATGCCCCCTCCCCTGGCCATGGACAAGGTCAAGTTCAGTTCTCCTTGGGAGCAGAGACTCAACAGGGCGAGAGGGGCAGTTTACAAGACAGCCAACAGTCCCCGAACTCGGGCTGCTCTACTACACATGCAGACCCGCAAGGCCCAGGAGTGCCACCCCCTGGTCACCCCTCCCTAGCTCCTGTTCCCCTGTGACAGCTGCTTGGCCAGGCCCATGCTGGGTACCTTCCTGCCTGTCGATGACGCCCAGCGTGCTGGCATCTCGGATGAACAGATGCCCGTTGTTGAAGATGCCAAACATGCTGGCGTCCACGTGGGTGAAGTAGAAGAAGTAGTTCAGATCGTTGCTCCTTAGAGACTCCAGGACGCCCAGGAGCTGGTAGGCTAGGTCGGCCGCCTGGTCAGGGGGTGCACCATAGAACTCCTGGAGCGGGCTGGTGCTGGTGCTCACCAGAAATCGGCCACAGGAGCCCAGGTACTTGGGCAGCGGCCAGCCCTCGGCGCCCGGGAAGATCTGCCAAGCCGAGCAGAGGAGGCATTAGAGGATTAGAGAGGAAAACTCTTGGAGGCAGCGCTCTGACTCCCACCAGGAGCAGACAGAGAGATCAGCCTTACACAGGCACCCCCCGTCCCAAGACACACCAGCAAAGCATCCCTTAAACCTCGTTCACCCCTCCTGGAGCACGGCGATACCCTCCTCCCCCACCTCCACCCCCACCGCCTTTTAATTCTGTTATTTATTTATTTATTGTCTTTTTAGGGCCACACCCGTGGCATATGGAGGTCCCCAGGCTAGGGGTCCAATCGGAGCTGTAGCCGCCGGCCTACACCACAGCCACAGCCACGTGGGATCCGAGCCGCGTCTGCAACCTACACCACAGCTCACGGCAATGCCGGATCCTTCACCTACGGAGCGAGGCCAGGGAGCCAACAGGCATCCTCATGGAGGATACTAGTCCGGTTCTTAACCCACTGAACCACAGCAGGAGCTCCCTAATTCTATTATTGGTGGAAGGATTTGGGAAAAGCAGCTCTTCTTTCCATAGTGAGGACTGCATTTCAACAGAGTTGCTGTGAACAGAATGCCAACGCGCTTGCCACGATTTTAGAGGGTGTTCAGGCTGCAGGGGAATGTTTTTCAGAGTTGTAGAGTTGAAAAGACAGAATGAGCATTTCAGATTTCACAGCTATCACTGCTTAGAAAGAGGCTATGGGGAGGAAAAAAGAGAGGCAACGTCAAGTTGATTTAAAGAAAAATATTTTAAAAAATAACGATGCAGGGGATTTCCCGTCGTGGCGCAGTGGTTAACGAATCTGACTAGGAACCATGAGGTTGCGGGTTCGGTCCCTGCCCTTGCTCAGTGGGTTAACGATCCGGCGTTGCCGTGAGCTGTGGTGTAGGTTGCAGACGCGGCTCGGATCCTGCGCTGCTGTGGCTCTGGCGTAGGCCGGTGGCTACAGCTCCGATTCAACCCCTAGCCTGGGAACCTTCATATGCCGCGGGAGCGGCCCAAGAAATACCAACAACAACAACAACAAAAGACAAAAATAAATAAATAAATAAATAAATAAATAAAAAATAAAAATAGTAAAAAAATAACGATGCAGGCACTAGGTTCTGTGATGGGGCCCAAATCATGAAGGTGACCCTTGAGTGACTCAAGTTTTAGGAACCACTGCACTGGCCCCGGGCGAATCTGCCTGGCTGGGGTAAGTCCACACTCACAGAGGCTGCTCCCCAACTAACTGGAACGTTCGACAGCCTCACACTGGTCTAGGGAAGCACACAGCCCCAGCCAGTCTCCTCCGTCTCCCTGTAAGAGTGCCGGGAGGCTGGGATTGGCATATACACACTACTATATATAAAACAGATAACCAACAAGGACCTACTACATAGCTCAGGGCACTCTTCTCAATACCTTGTAATAATCTATAGTGGAAAAGAATCTGAAAGAGAATATGTATCGATGCACAACGGAATCACTTTGTTGTATACTTGAAAGTAACACAACAGGACGTCCCATCGTGGCTCAGCGGAAATGAATCTGACTTGCATCCATGAGGACACAGGGTCCATCCCTGGCCGTGGTCAGTGGGTGAAGAATCTGGCATTGCCGTGAGCTGTGGGGTAGGCTGCAGATGTGGCTCGGATCCTGCGTGGCTGTGGCTGTGGTATAGACTGGCAGCCGCAGCTCTGACTGGACCCCTAGCCTGGGAACCTCCATATGCCGTGGGTGTGGCCCTAAAAAGACAAAAGAAAGAAAGAAAGAAACACAGCATTGCAAGTTAACTGTACCTCAATTTTAAAAAGAAAGAGAGGAGGGAA
This sequence comes from Sus scrofa, assembly GCF_054392235.1. Taxonomy (NCBI): domain Eukaryota; kingdom Metazoa; phylum Chordata; class Mammalia; order Artiodactyla; family Suidae; genus Sus; species Sus scrofa. The sequence continues at coordinate 43,805,321 of NC_139401.1, forward strand.
TCCTGGCCTTTTTTTTTTTTTTTTTTTTTGACTATTGAGGCAGCTCTATCTAGAATGTTTCTTTAAACGATGGGAGAAATGACAGAAGCTATAAATACTTAGCGTGCTTTTTTTTTTTACCCCCTAATTTTCCTTCTTCAAAAAATGAACTCATCCCAAATGAGATCCTGCTGGGTAGCACTGGGACCTCTATCTGGTCACTTCTGATGGAGAAAAAAGAATGCATACATGTATGTGTGACTGGGTCACCTTGCTGTACAGTAGAAAACTGATAGAACACTGTAAACCAGCTATGATGGAAAAAATTGAAATTAACAAAAAAGAAAAAAGAACTCATGCCCTCTTCTGATGATTTTCTGTGGCCCTCTCCATTTCAGCCCACTGACCATGTTCTGAAGACCCTTTCTTATTTGCCCCACCCACCGGGACCTCTCCCACTGTGAGCCCGGGAGGGCGGCCCAGGGCCCCCCAGCGATGTCTAAATGTGTGGCCAAGGAGCCATCCCTAGGTTGGGGGCAGATCCACGCCATGCCCTTCCTGGAAGTGGCCAGGTCGCTGGCCTTGGCTCCTAAAGGAAGGACAATGGGAGGAGAAGGCCTCCGTGGGTGCAGGACAACCAGCGATTCCTCCTCCTGCTCCAGGATTGAAAATGCCAACGTTACTAGGCAGATATTCGCAGAAAGAGCTTGGACCCTGAGGTCAGGCAGCTCTGGGTCTGGATTCCATCACTGACACTGGCTAGGGGACTGCGACCAAGTCCTTCACAGCTCTGAGCTCCACTGACTTTGTCTGCAAAAGGGGTCAATAATAATAGTCCTGTGGGGTTGTCGAGTTGTCGTGAGCATTCAATGAGGTGATGATGTGAAAATGCAGCCCAATTGCTGGTACATAGCAGGTGCTCAAGAAATGAGTTGTTAATTTGTACTCAGCCATGATGCCTTTGGCCAATAATATAAAATTAATACCTTCTATTAAAAGAATATATAATCATCTACTATATAGCATAAATAATCAAAATAAACATAACAATGCCTTAGATCATAATTACAATGTACTGTATTATAAACTATTGGAATAAAATATATTATAAATAATTAGAATAAAATATATTATAGATAATATAATAGATCATAATATGATATAATTAAAATAATATAGTTATATGTCATTAGAATAAAATATATTATAAATTATTAGAATAAATATAAATATATCATAATTATTCTAATATATTAGAAATAATTATACTATAGTTCATAACAGTAATAATTATTCTTTTTTTTTTTTTTTTGTCTTTTGTCTTTTTTTGTTGTTGTTGTTGTTGCTATTTCTTGGGCCGCTCCCGCGGCATATGGAGGTTCCCAGGCTAGGGGTCCAATCGGAGCTGTAGCCACCGGCCTACGCCAGAGCCACAGCAATTCGGGATCCAAGCGCATCTGCAACCCACACCACAGCTCACGGCAACGCCGGATCGTTAACCCACTGAGCAAGGGGCAGGGACCGAACCCGCAATCTCATGGTTCCTAGTCGGATTCGTTAACCACTGCGCCACGACGGGAACTCCCATAACAGTAATAATTATTCTTAACTGCTGTCGCGTGGCTTCTTCCTCCTCCACCTCCTCCTCTATCTGCACCTTCTCTCTCCTTGGCCCCTTCGGTCTCCTCTTTCCCTCTCTCTCCTCTCCCTCCTCCTCTTATTCCTCTTCCTCCTTCGTCTCCTCTCCTTTCTCTTGCTCCCTCCTCCTTTCTCTGATCCACCAACCCACTTCCTAGTTTCCTCTGTGCCCGTTAAATACATGTCCAGACTCTTGGGAATCTGGGAGAAATGGGTGTGCTGGTGTCCGTGCCCCATAAACACCTGTGGACGTGTTAAGGGGCTGTCTCTACCGCTGGACTGGAAGCTGCATGAGGGCAGGTTCCCCGCCTGTCTTGTTGACCAGTGTGTCCTCAAGTTCTAGTGCATCCTTACTCCTTTTGTAGTGGGAGGGGGCCATTGGCTCCCTGATCAAAGAGAAGGAGACGTGCGCGCGCATGCATAGTTCTCTAGTCATGGAGCATAGCCTGTATCCACGAGCGCGGGCACATCTATAGTTGCCTGCCGAAAATGTAGAGTGTACCTGCTAAGGGGGACAAAGAAACTTAGATGTCGCGGGAAAACAAGAGGGGTATATAAGGCGTCCCCTGCGCTGTGTTCGGGGCTCAGCCTCTGGATACTAATCCGTTGAGCCAGTGCCTGGCTGGAATAAACGCTGCTTCCTGGTAAAAAGCTTTGATGTCTGGTTTCTCTGCACAGAAGTCCCACTTACAAGTTGGCCATTTCCTTACTGATGGACATTTCAGTTACTTCCATTTTTCTCTCCTTTCCAAGCGCAGCTGCACAGCACATGAGGGAGTCATTCGTTGGTTATTTCGCCACCTCCCGAGCTTGCTCACATTTTGCCGATCTTTGAGGCACCTGGGCAAAGTTGCCCTCTTTCCCAAAGTCCTTCAGGGCTGCCTCTGGCAGTGACAGTGGCCATTCCCCGCCGGCCCCCTCCCCAGCTCCCACACCTCTTTCCTCTGCCGCGACCACAGCACTTCCCCCCTGCAGAAGCCAACACGTAATTACCAAATGCCACGAAGGTACGAAGGTGGGCTGGTGGCCCCCAGGTGTGCAGGGGAAGGGAGCGAGAGCTCAACCCAGGGCCCGCCCCCTTGGAATCCGACGTGAATCGCCCCCCTGGACGGGTTTTCCGGGGGTCGCTGCTTCGTACCTGTAGGAGGATGGGATGTGCGTTGACAGCCAGCGTGTAGAGGAGACGCAGCTTGTCGCGGTCCGTGAAGTGGTCCATGAAGATGCTGCCGGCGTCAGCCACCTCCGCATAGCGCCGGACCACGCGGTCCAGGAGTCGCTGTGATGGGCAGCGCAAGAGAGGGCTGGGCAGGCCCTGCAGGGGGAAGTGGGAGAGACCCTGTGAGAAGGAAAGGGCGCTGAGTGCTCACAGCGGGCAGGCAGGACCTGCTGGTGGGCCGAGATCCCACTATTGGGGAGCCAAGGGGAGAGATGGGGGTGGGGGGTGGAGAGATCTGAGCAGGCTATGTGGGAGGGGCATAGGGTGGGATGGGGTGGGATGCGGTGGGAGGGGGAGGCCAGGGGGCGCCCAGGAGAAGGGACTGAGCCGTCCATCCTGGGGTCAGCGTAGGAAAGCACTGGACAGGCAGCACGCCCCCAGCAGTCAGTTGGCGCTTTGGGCCCCTTCCCTCCCACCCGACCCGCCGCGTGTCTCCACCGCATTCTGCAGCTGGGGAATTGGAAGCTTGCAGAGTGTAGATCACCAGCGGAAGATTCAGGATTTGAACCTGTTATGAACTGCGTTTTTGCCCTCCAACCCCCCAGTTCAAATGTTGAAACTCTGAGCTCCAAAGGTGAGGGCGTTAGGAGGCGGAGCTTTGGGGAGGTAATGGGGTCCTGGGCGTGGAGCCCTCGTGAATGGAATTAGCGTCCTTGTAAGAAGAGGCATGAATGAGAGAGCTTGCTTCCTCTCTCTTCTCCATCCATGCGGAGACCAGGAGGAGACCGCTGGCTGCGAACCAGGAAGAAAGCCTTGACCAGGAACCAACGGGGCTGGCACCTTGATCTTGGACTTCCCAGCCTCCAGAACTGTGAAAAACAGACTTCAGTTTTTAACCCACCCAGTCCACGGATTTCTGTGACGGCAGCTGGAGCTGACTAAGGCAGAACCCTATCTGACAAGATTCTAATAGATTCTTCTATCCATGCTTTGTCCCCTGCAATAGGTCCTGCCCCTCCCTCCCCGATCCCTGTAAGCTCCCCGGGTGGAGCCCAGAGATGATTCCAAGCTATGGGAACATCTCGTTGCTTCCGATAGTCTTTTCCTACACAGCCTGAAATTCGGGTATTAGAGAGAATTATTGTTGGGGCAGCGGTGGTGGAAGGAAAGTAATTTCGTCTTCTCTTTTCTAAGAGCCAACTTTTTTTTTGGCTGTGCCCATGGCTTGCAGAAGTTTCCAGGCCAGGGATCGAACCCACGCCGTAGCAATGACAATGCCGGAGTTTTAACCCGCTGTACCACCAGGGAACTCCCTTAAAAGCCGACTTTGAAATGAAAGCACCTGTGGGAGAGGAAGGACTCTACTTGGCTGCGACGACAATAATAGGTCATAATTATTGAGTGCTTATTATACAACAGGGGCTGTTCTAAGCCCCTCACAGGTAGTGTGTTCTTTCATTTCCTTGCCCAGGAGCATAATGAGGTAGGTACAATTATTGCTCCTATTTTAAAGATGGCAATACTGAGATTTACAGAGACTGAATTGCTCCAGGTCACACATACTGACTCTTTGAACTCAGGCAACATACCAGGTCATTGGTAAGTAGATGGAGCCAATCAAGACCTGCATCCTTATCTTTTTTGGTTGTTTTTTGGCTGCCCCATGGCACATGGGGTTCCGGGCCAGGGATCAGATCCGAGCTGCAGTTGTGACCTATGTGCAGCTGAGGCAATGCCAGATCCTTTTAACCCACTCGGCTGGGCAGGGATTGAAGTGCATCCTAGTGCACTGAAGAGACACCACCGATGCTGTGGTGCCACAGCAGGAACTCCTACGGTCCTTATCTTTACTGGGGTTGTAACCCTGCAGTTGGGTGAGCTCAGGGCACTCATTCTTTCACCCACCAGTGTTTGCAGAGCCTCTACCAAGGACCAGGTTGAATTCTAGGCACTGCGGATGCAATAGGGGACCACAACAGGGCCTGCCCTTTCAGGCCTGTCAGGTGGAGGACAGTCTAGGCTAGGGGTTGAATCAGGGGTTGAGTGCCCGGCCATTCGGATGCAGTACAGGGAGAGCTGTGACTAGTGTTTGATCCAGCAACGCAGGATCCGAGCCTCTTCTGTGACCTACGACACAGCTCACGGCCACGCCAGATCCTTAACCCACTGAGCGAGGCCAGGGATAGAACCCGCAACCTCATGGTTCCTAGTCGGATTCATTAACCACTGAGCCACGATGGGAACTCCCCATTGTTCTGATTTTAAAAGAAATCAGAACATTTTTGTGGGCTCCACAAAGGCTTCTTGGGAGACAGGGAAGTCTACACGGAGGCCTGAAGCAAGGGTAGAGTGAGGTTGCCAAGTGGGTGGGAGGGCATCTGTGCAAAAACCTTAATGACTTTGGAGTTCCCTTGTGGTGCAGTGAGTTAAGGATCTGGCATGGTCACTGCAGCGACTTGGCTCACTGCTGTGGCGTGGGTTCGATCCCTGGCCTGGGAACTTTTGCATGCCATGGGTGCAGCCAAAAGCGAAACAAAAGAACAATAACAAGAAACCTTAGTGATGCATATGGCTGCCCAGAATAAAGATTCCCTTCTCAGCTCCCTTTGCAGCTAGGTGTGGTAACATGACGAGGTACTGGTCAATGAAATATAAGTAGAAATTTCTGAGAAAGATCCTTAAAGGGAGCGGGTGTACATCCTTTTTCACTCCGTCTTCCTTCCTGACTGGAATGTGGAAGTGATGGCTGTGCCTGGGCAGCCATTTTGGACCAGGACATGCTAAGGATTGTGGAGCAGAAAAATGGAAGTAGCCTGGATCCCTGACACTTACAGAGCCACTCGATCAGCCCCAGGCAGCTATGTATCAGCTTCTGTTATGTAAAAGTGAAGTACATTTTGATCTTGTTTAAGCCATGGTTACTGGGATTTCTTGTCACATGCAGCTGAACTTAGTCCTAAATGCCACAGAAGGAGTGAATGGAGGCAGGAAGGTCAGTTAAGAAGATGCAATGGTTCAGGAGTTCCTGTCGTGGTGCAGCGGGAACGAATCCGACTAGGAACCACGAGGTTGGGGTTCGATCCCTGGCCTCGCTCAGTGGGTTAAGGATCTGGCGTTGCCATAAGCTGTGGTATAGGTCGCAGATGCGGCTCGGATCCCGCATTGCTGTGGCTGTGGCGTAGGCTGGCAGCTGTAGCTCTGATTCAACCCCTAGCCTAGACTGGGAACCTCCATATGCCATGGGTGCGGCCCTAAAAAGCAAAAATAAAATAAAGAAGGAGAAGACGATGCAATGGTTCAGATGTGGGAGATAAGAGAATGAAAACTCTAAAGATGTTTGTAGGTAGTAGAATCTACAAGTCTTGGTGATCAGCTGAATGGGGGAGGGGGAGCCAAGGGAAAGAGAGGAGCCGGAGCTGGTACATAACATAAGGGTGGACACCAGAGGTATCATTTGCAAGGGTGATCTTAAAGTGCGCTCAAGGTTCCTTAAAAAACTAAACGTAAAACTACCATATAATCCAGCCATCCCACTCCTGGGCATATAGCCAGAGAAAACTACAATTAAAAATGATACATGCACTCCAACGTTCATTGCAGCACTGTTTATAATAGCCAAGACATGGAAGCAACCTCAATGTCTGTCGACAGAGGAATGGATAAAGAAGATGTGGTCCATATATACAGTGGAATACTATTCAGCCATAAAAAAGATGAAATAATACCATTTGCAGAAACATGGATGGACCTAGAGATCGCTTATATGTGGAATCTAATAAAAATGATACAAAAGAACTTATTTAAAAAACAGAAACAAACTCACAGATTTCAAACCCCACCTTATGGTTACCAGAGGCGAAACTGTTGGGGGAAGGGAAGAATTGGGAGGGTGGGAATAACATATTCACACTAGTGTATAAAGTAGATGATTAGGAGCTCCTGTCGTGGCTCAGTGGTTAAGGAATCCGACTAGGAACCATGAGGTTGTGGGTTTGATCCCCGTCCTTGCTCAGTGGGTTAAGGATCTGGCGTTGCCGTGAGCTGTGGTGTAGGTCGAAGACGTGGCTTGGATCCCGTGTTGCTGTGGCTGTGGTGTAGGCCGGTGGCTATAGCTCCGATTCGACCCCTAGCCTGGGAATCTTCATATGCCGTGGGAGCGGCCCTAGAAAACACACACACACACAAAGTAGATGATTAACGAGAACCTACTGTAGAGCACAGGGAAATCTACCTGATAGTTTGTAATAGCCTATGTGGGAAAAGAGAATGGATGTATTTATGTGTATGACTGAATCACTTTATTGTACACCTGAAACTAATACAACATTGTAAATCACCTATATTCCAATAAAATAAAATTTAAAAATGCATGTTCACCAGATAGGGACTCCCAGACATTGAAAAACTTATGGTCTCCAGAGTTGGGGGGTGGGGGATGAGCTTGGGCTGTGGGATGGAAATCCTGTGAAATTGAATTGTGATGATCATTATACAACTACAGATGTGATCAATTCATTGGAGTAGTTAAAAAAAATAAAAATAAAAATAAAAACAAAAAAGCATGTTCACAAACTCTTTGACAGCCCTCGCATCAAGGGCGGAGTCTACTTCCCCTCCCCTGGAGTATGCACAGGCTTTGGTGACTCATTTCTAGTGACTGAAATGCTTATGGGAAGGCTGCTGTAAGAGGGCTGAGCCTCAGCTATAAAAGGAGATACGGCTTCTACTTGGCTCGCTCTTGTTCCCAGCCACCATGCTGTAAAGAAGCCCAGGCCACATGAAAAGAAGTCACGATGGCTCACCCTCACCCAGCTGAGTCCCTGTTTTACAGCGGCTTCAACTTGCTGGCCATGTGACTGAGCCATTTCCAAGAGGGCTCCTCCAAGCGCAGTATTGAACCACACCAGCTGATGCCACACGCAGGTTGGTGAGCCTTCCTTACAGAGCCCCGCCCAAACTGAATATGCATGAGTAAAGTTGACAACTATTGTTGTTTTTAAACCTCTAAGTTTTGAGGGGGTTTGTTACACAAATGTGTATATATATATATATATATATATATATATATATATATATTTTTTTTTTTTTTTTTTTAAGGAGGTTCCCAGGCTAGGGGTCAAATTGGAGCTGCAGCGGCCAGCCTACACCACACTCACAGCAATGCAGGATCTGAGCCATGTCTGCAAACTACACCACAGCTCACGGCAACGCCGGATCCTTCACCTGCTGAGAAAGGCCAGGGATCGAACTTGCATCCTCACAGATCGTTAGTCAGGTTCGTTATCACTGAGCCACAATGGGAACTCCCTCCGTCTATTTCTGTTTGGTATGCGCTGGCCAAGTGCAAGGCCACGGTGTTATTGGCCGATGGCAAACAGACTCGGGAAACCAAACATTGCCAATAAAATAAAGATTGATTTCAAAACCAAATACATACTTTTGGGGGATTTCTCATTGCTTTGGCATTTCTACATCACTACTCCTTTCCGTACACAGGGGCCGCAGCACCAACTCATCATCTCCCGATGAAATGCCAGAGGAAAATCAAAACCAGGCCTTGTGTTGCCCCCTCCCCTTCTCATGCCATTTCCTCAGCCTTGCACTTCCTGCCAGCTGCCACCCCTAGGGAACCAGCCAGCCAGGCAAGGTTGGCGTGGCGCTTGTGCCCGGGCTTTTGTTCGGCTGCACTGTCACGAACCTGGGGTGTCCACGCTGCGTGGTACTGACAGTGAGGGTCACGCTTGTCCACCACGATCCTTGACAGTCCGTAAAACAGTCAGTGAAATGTAATGAGTGTGTCATGGTGATGGTGCGTTTTACGTGTCAACATGGTTAGGCTATGGTGCCCACTTTTTCAATCAAACGCTAGGTGTTGCTGGGACGATGTTGGGTAGGGGTGGTTAACACGGGCAGACCGCTGACTTCTAGTAAAGGAGATGATGTTGGATAATGTGGGTGCGCCTGACCCAAGAGGCTGAAAGGCCTTAACGAGCAAAACTAAAGTGTCCCCGAGAAAGCAGAAATTCCACCCGTGGACCGTAATGTCAGGTCCTGCACAAGCCTCCTCCTGGCTTGTCCTATGGATTTTGGAACTTGCCAGGCCCTCAATCTCATAAGCCAATTCCTTGAAATAAATCTGTTTTGACATCTGCTTATATATATATATATATAATGATATTTAATTACATATAATACATATTATACTACATATAATTATTATACTATTAATAATATTATAGTATTGTATATTATGTAGTATAATATATATTTATATTAATTTACACTCTATTAATATTGGTCACCAAATTATCAGTATTGTGTATTTTATATTATTATATTTATCTTCATCCAACATACATATCGCATTTACATAACGTATACCAACACATATCATACACTGGTGCCAAGGGAAAAGCACTCGCTCTTGGCGGAAACGACAGTGACTTTGACGGAAATCTAGATTTCCTTTCACTTTTGAAGCTTCCAGTGAAATCTGAGTACACAGGAAGGAACTTCCCCAAGGAGTCGTTTGACCTTTGGTTGGCTTTTATCCACATCCTCACGTGTGTTTGCTCAGAAAACATCCCCAGCCATCGACAGTGCCCTTGTATAAGGGTTCTTACCAGAACGGAAGCATAAATGGTAAATTGTCTAGACAAATGCTTTTGTGTCTCCGATGCAGGTACTTAAAAAGTTAACAGAGCTATGCTTGTTGTTCCTGCCTAGAAGCTAGAGATAAGCGTGTCCAAGAGAGCAGGAAGGGGGTTTCCTTAGAGCGGACCACACTTTAGAAGTTAAGTGGATCTTCCATAATCTTGCCAGAATTGCCTTAGCCCTTCTCAGGTTCCATGCCATGGGTGAGATCTGCCCTGCCTGAAGGTCCCGTTGGAAGTGGAAGAGGGCAGCAGGGCTGATACGGACGCCTCTGCAGTGACCACTGTTTGGAAATATGGTTGGCATGACCCACTTGGGGAAAGGAGGGTGACGCTTGCCAGAAGTGCTAAGGGTCAGGCCACATGGCAAGCCTTTTTCACAGACATAATCTAGGCAGACACAGGGTCTTAAAGCCTTTAGTTCTCTTTGCTCTGTGATGCTGCTGGAAGTTTAAAGTGATTGATTTTTAAAAAGCGTCAACAATTTGTGGAAAATGCGGTGACCTTAATTCTGGCAGCTGGTGCTAGCCAATGTGAATGGGAGGCTGCATTATTAAGGGATCTAGTAAAATTCTCCCATTTTCCAGATGAGAATACTGAGGCACAGACCAGGAAAGGGAGGTGCCTTGTTAGGGATCCTGTTGTTTATTGGAGCATATTATCCTCAAGCTCTTTTCCCATATTAATCATCCCACTTGGTTCTGGATGACTTTCGGCCATTTCCCCAAAGCACATTCTACTCAAAAGGCAAAGATTTATGAAGCAACTTGTGTCCATCAACACAGAGGAATGGATAAAGAAGCTGTGGTATATACATATAATGGAATCCTACTCAGCTATAAAAAGAGAATGAAATGTTGCCATTTGCAGCAACACGGATGGACTTGGAGGGCACTATGCTAAGTGAAATAAGTCAGAGAGAAAAGGACAAAATACTGGACATTTTATCACTTACATGTGGAATCTAAAAAATACAACAAATTAATGAATATAACAAAAAAGAAAGATTCACAGATATAGAGAAAAAAACTAGTGGTTACCAGTGGGGAGGGGCAAGGGGGAGGGACAGTATAGAGGCAGGGGATTAAGAGGTACGAACCATTAGGTATAAAATAAACTACAAGGATAGCTTGTACAACTTGGGGAATGTAGCCAATATTTGATAATAATAACTATAAATGGAATATAATCTTTACCAATTACGAGTCACTCTATTGTACCCCTGAAACTTACATAATAGTCTACGTCAGCTCTACTTCAATAAAAAATGATAGAAAAAAGGAAGGTAAAGGTTTACCACCACTGAATACACTTGTTCTGCTGGAAATAAATGTGTAGAAGAAAGACACTAGCTGTTTTTAAAAAGAAAATCTAAGACAAGAAGTGAGGACGCCCCCCCCCCCTTTTTTTTTTTGCTATTTCTTTGGGCCGCTCCCGCGGCATATGGAAGTTCCCAGGCCAGGGATCGAATTGGAGCTGTAGCCACCGGCCTATGCCAGAGCCACAGCAACGCGGGATCTGAGCTGCATCTGCGACCTACACCACAGCTCACGGCAACGCCGGATCGTTAACCCACTGAGCAAGGGCAGGGACCGAACCCGCAACCTCATGGTTCCTAGTCGGATTCGTTAACCACGCGCCACGACGGGAACTCCCAGAGGATGCCTTTTAAGATCAGAAGTCAGCAATCCGCGGTCACACCGCTAACTGAAGGCACAGTTTGATCCGAGAAAGCAACTTTCTTTCCAAGGATATAGACAACCGACTAACGAAGAGAATTGATTTTCATTTCTCAGATAGAATTTGTTCGTTTGTTCTAAGGTTTTAAGGAACATAAAAATAAGGAAAATAAAATGACGTTTGGAGAGTTCTCCTTGTGGTGCACCAGAAACGAATCCGGCTAGGATCCATGAGGATGTGGGTTCGATCCCTGGCCTCGCTCAGTGGGTTAAGGACCCAAGTTGCCGTGACCTGTGGTGTAGGTCGCAGACAGGGTTTGGATCCTGTGTTGCTGTGGCTGTGGCATAGGCCGGCAGCTGTAGCTCCGATTTGACCCCTAGCCTGGGAACTAGGGGTCCCAGGTGTGGCCCTAAAAAGCAAGAAAAAAATATGTATATATTATGGTTGTGAATTATGGCATACATCTAAAGACAGCAGATGTGCTGACACTAGTCACTTAATTCCCTCCTTACCCTATTTTTTTCTTTTCTTTGGTCTTTTTGCCATTTCTGGGACCGCTCCCGCGGCATATGGAGATTCCCAGGCTAGGGGTCTAATGGGAGCTGTAGCCACCGCCCTATGCCAGAGCCACAGCAACACAGGATCCGAGCTGCGTCTGCAGCCTACACCACAGCTCACGGCAACACCGGATCATTAACCCACTGAGCAAGAGCAGGGATTGAACCCGCAACCTCATGGTTCCCAGTCAGATTCGTTAACCACTGAGCCACGACGTGAACTCCCCATCCTTACTCTTTTTAAGGGCCGCCACCATCTCCTCTGTAGATGGATCAGAACACAGACGGCGCCCACGCCGTCTATAGAGAAGAGTTAGCCCGTGTACATTGCTTTTATTTTGGCTGCACCCATGGCATGTAAGTTACCAGGCTGGAGACTGAACCCGTGCCACAGCAGTGACCCGAGCCACAGCAGTGACAATGCCAGATCCTGAACCAGCTGAGCCACCAGGGAACTCCGTACATTTTTTGTTTGTTTGCTTGTTTTTATTTGTTTTTGGTTTCTTTTTAGCCCATGTACTTTCTGCCATGCACCAAGAGGACAGAGGTTTCCAAAGTTAGTCATCCTGGGCATGCTCATTGTGAGATGCTCAAACATTAGGGAACTGTACAGTGTGAATATAAAAAAAAAAAAGCTCACATCGCTGCCCCCAGAGGCCACCCTTGTTCTATGTGAGGATATATGAATAACGCACATATAGAGACACCAGAAAAAAAAAAGATCGGGAGTTACTTTTTCGCTTAAGCAGGTTGCCTGTGGCCAGCTCAACTGGGAAGGAGGGAAATCTTGAATAAATGAGTTTTTACTTTTAGCGAATTTACTGTTATCGAGCGTTCCTGGCACCCAGGGAGAAGAGAAAATTCTAGTGCTAGGAAACCTGTGAGTTGACTTTCTGATTGCATACCTCAACACTTTTCACATGACTTAGCTGTTAAATATGCTTGCGAAGCAGGGTGTAGGCTAATTATGTATCATCGTGAATCAAATGTGTCATAATTAGAACAATGATGACTCAATAAGCGTATCAGTTGCGGATAATTAAGCCAAAAGTTACGGAACGTTTCTTCAAGCTGCATTGTATTCAAAACCATGAAAAATCCTGTTTGGCTTATGTTATTAAGAAAAAGAGCTCAAGGTTCTTATCCTACTTTAGGAGGTGGATTTCCCTATTAATTAATTAATTAATGTCTCTTTAGGGCTGCACCTGCGGCATATGGAAGTTCCCACACCAGGGGTCGAATTGGAGCTGCCACAGCCACAGCAATGCGGGATCTGAGCCTTGCCTGCCACCTACACCACAGCTCAATGCAACACTGGATCCTTAAGCCACTAGCAAGGCCAGGGATCCAACCCGCATCCTCATGGATCCTAGTTGGGTTTGTTACTTGCTGAGCCACAAGGGGAACTCCTTTTTATTTTATTTTGTTTTGTTTTATTTATTTTGGCTGTGCCCATGGCATTCGTAAGATCCCAGGCCAGAGATCGAACCTGCACCATAGCAGAGACCTGAGCCACAGCAGTGACAACTGCTGGATCCTAAGGATTTGTTACTTGCTGAGCTACCAGGGAACTCCAATTCCCCCTCTTTTATTAAAGTTCTTTCTGGTTGTTCTTTTTTTCATCCGAAAGCCAAACTCGATGTAAGTTTTCTTGTTTGTCATCTTTTCATTCTACAAGTGCCGGCCACCACAGTGATTATTTTGGAGAAACCATTTGGATGATTTTAAAAGTTCAGACTTCCAAAAATACCCTCATAAATTTCCGTCTTTTATGTGACTTTATAACACAGCTCATCTCAGCTGCTGTTCCTGCTAGTAGAGGAGGGAGGAGATCTTGTAGAATAGCTGGGCCCCAAATTGTTTCCATTTTGCTTTGAAATCCGTAACATACGGTCAACTTAGGCCCCTTCCCCCATTAGGAAGCTTCCCTCTGCTAACCAGTTGCCTAGGCTGATCAATTCGGGGTCCCTGCAACTCAGTCACTGATGGAAAGTTAGTCACAAAGGGTGGATGGGAAGTCAGCCAAGAATGGGTCCAGAATTTGGAATTTGCCTTGGATCATCTCAGAGTGGATAACATACTCAGGAGGGTTGAAGACATGTTAAAACAACATTAAATCAAAAACGAAACAGGAGTTCCCATCGTGGCACAGCGGAAACGAATCCGACTAGGAACCAGGAGGTTGCGGGTTTGATCCCTGGCCTCGCTCAGTGGGTTAAGGATCTGGTGTTGCTGGGAGCTGCAGTGTAGGTTGCAGATGTGGCTCTTGGATATCTGGCGTGGCTGTGGCTGTGGCGTAGGCCCACAGTTGTGGCTCTGATTCAACCCCTAGCCTGGGAACTTCCCTATGCTGCAGGTGCGGCCGTAAACTAAAACAAACAAAAACCAAAAAAAACCCCAAACTCACTGTGCTTTACACACTGTCAAGTGCTTTGTAAATACAATGTAGTGTCAGCTCCAAGGGTCACTGGGGTCAATGGTAATATGCCTCCTCCCCAAATGCCATGAGAAGTTGGATCTCAGGAGGAAATAAGGTTGCCTTTGGAGGGTCAAACAAATGGACTCCACACTGTAACTGTGATTGACCCGGGACTGTCTCTCCATTTGGAGAAAAACAGTTGGGAGAGAAGGGTTGGGGAGGGAGCGTTACCATCTCGCACCCTGGTTGGAGTGGCCCAGTAGACAGAAGGGATTGGTGGGATGGGGCACTCAGACAGGAGTTGGCCTTGAGGTCTGGGGAAGAGGATGCCCAGCCGGTGGCCTCCAGCAGCGCCGCCCACGGGCAGGTGGCCAGGCCAGCGAGGGTCACTTGGTTGACCCCGTTTCAGATCAGCATCTGCCTACCAGGCTTCTGACTACAAGCCGTCTTCCCCTGACGATCCCTACTTGGTGGTGGAGCCAGGATTTGAACCCAGGCCTGTCTGAGTCCCAGGCCAGACTGTACTGCTTTCTTGCATGGAAACTCAGCTCTTTGTTGGGCTTTTTCTCTCTGGTACTTGCAGGTGGTCTGGGCCGGGAATGCAGGATGTGGATCCTAGGGGGTCCTCCTTTTACCAGGAACCCCAAGCATCATCGGCAGGCCCATGGCAGCTGTGTTTCGGGGACCTACTTTGGCCACGCCACCTCCCTGACCTCACTCCCTTGCCCATCCACCCTGCCTACCACCTTGGGTCCTGTTGGCAGAAAGATCACTTCAAATCACTTTTCATTAGAAAAGCAAATTCTCACACCAACATCAAATGCTATCACTGACATGTGGAATCTAAAAAAAAGGACACAACGAACTTCTTCGCAGAACAGATCCTGACACACAGCCTTTGAAAGACGTATGGTTTCCAAATGAGAGAGGTTAGGGGGTGGGGGAGTGGGGATGCACTGAGGGTTTGGGATGGAAACGCTGTAAAGTTTGGGTGTGATGATTGCTGTACACCTATAAAGGTAATAAAATTCATTAAGTAATTTAAAAAAAAAGATTTAAAAAACAGAAATGCAAATCTCAGACCTGCTGAGTCAGAGGCTCTGGGGCTGGGACCCGGCAAGGTGAGTGTTAACCAGCCCTCCAGGGGATTCTGATGCGCGCCCAAGGGTGAGAATAAAATTTAGCCCCCACCCACCTTGTCCCAGTCCTACCGTTGCAACATTTATCTGCAGCTCTTGACACATGCCATAGCTATGGGTTATTTATTTATTTATTTATTTATTTATTGTCTTTTTAGGGCCACGCCTGCAGCATATGGAAGTTCCCAGGCTTAGGGTCGAATCAGAGCTGCAGCTGGGGGCCTACGCCACAGCCACAGCCATGCCACATCCTTAACCCACTGAGCGAGGCCAGGGGTTGAACCCTCGTCCTCGTGGACACTAGTTGGGTTTATGACTGCTGAGGCATGATGGGAACTCCCATGTTTTAAAGTTTTATTGAGGTACACTTGATTTACAGGGCTGCGATGATGTCTGCTGTACAAGAAAGCGCCTGGGTGATCTGAATTCTCACTTTCACGGCTTTGCCCAGCACGCTCTTTTATTCTCTGGAGGACCTGCTCTGGTCGGGGCAAGCTCCCCTGGCCTCCTGTGCCCCTCGCTGTCAAACCTTTGGCAGCCAGACTGTCACTTGATGGCTGTCAAGGCCCCTTCTTCCACGAGGGAGTCAACATCTTGGATGACCCTGCTGGTGGAAGTGGTAACTAGCTTTTTCCTCCTCCTGGAGCCTGTCTCTTTCTTCCTACCTCATCCTCCATCCTCGTGCATTCCAGGGCCCTGGAGGCTCTGCCACTGAAGCATTTGTGGGCTGCTCCAAGATTTTTCACTGTGGCAGATGAAATAATCATTGTGGCAGGCAGTTCAGCTGCGAGCTGAGACAGGCAGGGCAGCTGACAGAGAGTAAAACACATTTCATGGCCTGTCATTTTGATTCAGGTATGGCAAGGCTGGTCATAATTCTCCACTGGGCCATTTCATTTTATAGGCTGCTGGGTTGTTTTTTTTTTTCTTTCTCTCTTTCTTTCTTTTTAAATCAAAAGCTAGGAAGCCAAGTGCTTCTGACAACTCATTTGTGTGTGAAAAATTGCAGAAATTTTCATAGAAGCTCAGTGGCTTTTGCTGTGCAAAGGTCCTGTGGTCCAGGAAGCTTAGAAAGAGTTCCGATTGTTAGGAAAACCTTCAAACCAGCCTTGAGTTTGCTTGGGCGGAGGGACTGCCAGGTTTCTTTTTATCCCTATTCCCTCTGTTGAGGTTGTACCATCTGTATCAGTCAAGGTTCAATCAGAGAAGCATAATCACTAGTGTTTTATTATTATTAATTATTATTATTATTATTTTAAATAGTTATTTCCCTTTTTTTAAAACAGGATTTGAACTTATATAATTGCCAGCTGACATAGATAAGAATGTTTGCAGCAGCTTTCATTTAAATTAGCCCAAACTAAATACGACCCAAATGTTTATCAGTGGTGGAATGAATACACTGTGACATCGTCATCCAATGGAATAGTCTACTGCAATGAAAAAAACCCGAACTATTGATTCATGCACCGACATGGATACATACCATGACAACGTGTTGAGTAGGTACCGTGTAATTCCATTTAAGTGAAGTTCAAAACCAAGTAAAAGTAATTACGGTGACTTAGGTCGGAATAGTGGTTACCACCGGGGAGAGCGTGGGGTGATCAGCTGTTCCAGTTTGCCTGGGACTGAGGGGTTTCCCAGGGTGTGTTACTTTCAGATGGTTGGTCACCCTTGAGGGAGCCTTTTTAGGGAGGGGACAGGAAAGAGCCTTCCGAGAGGTGGGAGATGTACGGCATCTTGATGTGGACGGTGGTTGTATGAATGAACACACGTCAAAATTTAGCTGTACATGTAAGATTTGTGCATTTAAGAAACTAAAGACCTTTGCATAGAGCTGTGGGGAGAATTTTGGTGGATAACAAAACAAAGGCCCAATTTTCACTCTTTTTTTTTTTTTTCATGGCTGCACCCACGGCATATGGAAGTTTCCAGGTTAGGGGTCGAATCAGAGCTTCAGTGACCAGCCTACACCGCAGCCACAGCAACGCAGGATCTGGACTGCATCTGTGACCTTATGCCACAACTTGTGGCAACGCCAGATCCTTAACCCAGAGATCAAACTTGAATCCTCATGGATACTAGGTGGGTTCTTAGCCACAACGGAACTTCCTTTTTATTATTGTTAATGTCTGATTTTTTTCTGTTTTGTCTTTTTGCCTTTTCTAGGGCCGCTCCCGAGGCACATGGAGGTTCCCAGGCTAGGGGTCAAATCAGAGCTGCACCCGCCGGCCTACACCAGAGCCACAGCAATGTGGGATCCGAGCCGTGTCTGCAACCTACGCCACAGCTCACGGCAATGCCGGATCCTTAACCCACTGAGCAAGGCCAGGGATTGAACCTGCAACCTCATGGTTCCTAGTCAGATTTGTTAACCACTGCGCCATGATGGGAACTGCAGATTTTTTAAAAAAGTTTTTTTAAATTAAAGTATACTTGATTTACAATGTTGTGTCAATTTGTTTCATTTTTAATCAGAGAAAATAATCTTTGGTATTTCTACTTTTTTTTTTTTTGTCTTTTTCTGGGGCTGCACCCACGGCACATGGAGGTTCCCAGGCTAGGGGTCTAATCAGAGCTGTAGCCGCCGGCCTACACCACAGCCACAGCCACACAGGATCAGAGCCTCATCTGTGACCTACACCACAGCTCATGGCAACACCGGATCACCAACCCACTGAGCGAGGCCAGGGATTGAACCCGCAACCTCATGCTTCCTAGTCAGATTCGTTAACCACTGCGCCATGATGGGAACTCCTGGTATTTCTACTTTTCAAAATGTATCAAATGTTTTTTGTGGCCTAATGAACAGTTTTTAGAAGGTAGCCAATATATCGATTATTTCCATCATTGATTTTTTTTCAAGTGAATATCTGTACAGATATATTTGTTATCTGTACAGGACTCTGAGCCGAGTCACGTTACAGCAAGAGCATCTGTTCCAGAGTCCATCACAACAGGACACAAAGAAAGGAAAGATATCAAAGAAAGAAGAAAAGATGGCTTGATTCCTTTAGGAAGGAGCTTGATGGGCTAAGATCTAATTTGAGGGAAAGCCGAGTGCCATGAAAACTGTTCTGGATGGTCCATCTTGGCGAAAGTCTAGGCTTCAGTAATGCCTTGGCTGGGGGCTGCTTCTCTTCTGCATTTGCAACTCATTGGGAAGGAACCACTGGCAACTCATGTCATGGAGACTCTCCCTGAGTCATCCATCTCTGGCCTCCTTTTTCTTTCCCAGCTTGGCTTTGTCAAGGCTGGTGAAACCTTTCACTGTCTCCTTTTCACTCATGAGATCCATCAAGAATAATTTAGGAGGGCGTTCCCTTCGTGGCTCAGCGGCTAACGAACCCAAGTAGGACCCATGAGGATCGGGTTCGATCCCTGGCTTTTCTCAGTGGGTTAAGGAGCAGCGTTGCCCTGAGCTGTGGTGTAGGTCGCATCCACGGCTCGGATCCGTGTTACGGTAACTGTGGTGTAGCCCAGCGGCTGAGCTCCAATTCGACCCCTAAGCCTGGGAACCTCCATATGCCACAGGTGTGGCAGAAAAAGAAAAAAAAAAAAAAAGGAATTTTTTAGGAGTCATCTTAGAGGATACGGTGGGTGATCTGAGTTCCTTTTCTATGAGCCTATGATACACTGGAGACCTGGAGGTTAATAAGTCAATCACCGTCCCATTCCAAATAATCCCTTTGCCACAAATGCTGAGGTGACGAAATCTTGGGAGTTTTAACCCTAAACAAATCCCATGATTCAAAGTCTTGGTTCTTTCAGCTCTCAACAAGGATGTGATTGAAAGGAGAAAGTGGACTCGTGAGGGCTCGCGTCCATGCCATACAATCTCTCCAGCTGGCTCCTGAAACTCCCATGGGCAACAAAAGAGAAGCACCATCGGGGAGGGGAGGCTCTCACGACATCGCGGTCACAATATGCCTCGGAAGGGGCTCTGCTTCCTGAAGACCATCCAGCCAGAGGGTGTGTACTGATGTCCTGACAATATTGCCCTGTGTGTGGGCACTTTTAGTTGCTTAAATTTCCTTTCCCACTAATAGTCATTTCATCTTTTGGGGGTTTTCTTTGGCCGCGTCCTCGGCATGTGGAAGTTCCCAGGCCAGGGATCGAACTCTTGCTACAGCAGTGATCCGAGCTGCAGCAGTGATCTTGCACTCCCTAGACCACCAGGGAACTCCTCATTTCATCTTTCATTCCAATGTTAGGTAAGTGTGAAAATGGTACAGCTGCCAATCAGCTGCTTTCCTTTCCGCATCAATATAGCCATGTTATTTTTAAAAACATGACCGCAATTTTTTTTGGAAGGGTCCTTGACCTGGTAGTTTGTGAAGGATTAAAATATTTATAGTCTGGAAACTAATGATTCCAATATAAAATTTCCATCTTCATTCAAACAGTTTATTTAAAATTTTTATTTTTTTTTTTTGTTAGGGCCGCACTTGCGGCATATGGAGGTTCCCAGGCTAGGGGTCGAATCACAGCTGCAGCTGCTGGCCTACGCCACAGCCACAGCAACATCAGATCCGAGCCACTTCTGTGACCTACACCAGAGCTCACAGCAACACCAGATCCTTAACCCACTGAGCGAGGCCAGGGATTGAACCTGTACCGTCATGGCTACTAGTCGGGTTCTTTACCACTGAGCCATAGTGGGAACTCCTCATTTTATCATAGCCTGTCTTGTATAGAACCAGTCAAATATGGTCTTTCTTCCCCATGGGAGTGCCGTCTCGCAGAGTGCAGGGACCTTGTCTTCATGCCCTTATACCTTCCTAGGATCTAGCATATGTCCTGCAAATACCCCTTAAATATTTTTGAATTACATTTAAATGAAAGTGAATTTTATTTGTTTAGCAGTTACCTCTAAACCTACAATCTGATTAAATGGTTAGCGTCATTTCATTTCCCTTATGTATTTATGTAAAAAAGATAATTGAGGCGTTCCCGTCCTGGCGCAGCGGGAACGAATCCGACTGGGAACCATGAGGTTGCGAGTTTGATCCCTGGCCTTGCTCAGTGGGTTGAGGATCTGGCGTTGCCGTGAGCTGTGGTGTAGTTCACAGCTGAGGCTTGGATCTGGTGTGGCTGTGGCGTAGGCCAGGAGCTGTAGCTCCAATTAGAGCCTGAGCCTGGGAACCTCCATATACCACACATGTGGCCCTAAAAAAAAAAAATAATAATAATAACAATAATAATAATAATAATAACTGAAACCGAGGAAGTTATATTGCCAGCCATCCTTGTTTAAAGCTGCCTGAACACTCTGTACCACCATCTAGAGGGGAAAAGGCTCCAGGGCCATCCAGCCGGTTCCCATTTGAGGAAGAAACAGGGTCTGGGTATTGAACAATGTCAGAATCAACTGGCAGCTGAGGGTGATGGGAGGGGGACACGATGGTCATCTCTTGGCGCTTGGCACAACAGTGCAGGAAGCCTTCTTGGTGGTTTTTCCGAGCAAGTCCATCAAGATAAACCCTGGGTGCTGTTCTTGGCCGTGGTTCTATTTGTGGACTAGGAATTTAGGCAGTGGGATATTCCCACGAGAACAATGCAGCTTTGGGAGGAGGAAAGTCAAGGTTTTATTAGCATAAGTGCCACACACACACACACACACACACACACTCTGCACTGTTTCACCCTCTTGCTGATGCCTGGTCCGGTCCTGCCTCCTTGCAGTGTATTGCCTGTGGCTCAAGAGTGCCCTTAATATTAAGCCCCACTTGACCCTGCAGGAGGGGAGCCACGGTCTCGCTCGCTGCGCCTCTGATGGTGATCCCTGGGGGCTTTTCATCCCAGTTGACTTTCTTTATTCAGAAGCAGGACTTGACAGTCAAGGTTCCGGGGCCTCTGCACCAGTCAGCTCCCTCCTGCCTTCAATTTTCTTTTATTTGTTTCTCCGCCATGCCCTGCCTTGCTAGTCCTCTGAGCCGACCTGCGAGTTTCCTGTGGCCCCCTCTGCAGCCTCCAAACACACGTCCTCGGCCCATCCGCACTCAAATACACACACTTGAGGGCCCTGGCCTAGATCCCTGTGGGAAAGTGGCTCTCGAGGCAATCAGAGAAGGCCCACTTAAGCCACGCGCCGAGAGGACCCCTGGAGCTGGCCCAGCGGGTAGGCTCAGTTGGCCTCAGGCCATTCGGTATGAGTTGAAGGATGAGGCAAGTCCTGGCACTGTCCATCCAACCATCTCTCTCCGCGTGGCTTCTGAAACCCCCACATCGAAAGACAAAGACCGTAATTTTCAAATCAGAAATGAGGACTTCATGTCTGACGGGTTATCAGAAAAAATAGGGCAGAGCTATTTGGCAAGATCTGGAGTGAAGAGCCACTCAGAAATAATAGAGTTCACAGACTCACAGACCTGGAGAACAGACTTGTGGTTGCCAAGGGGGAGGTGGGGAGGGAATGGGATGGACGGGGAGTCCGGGGTTGGGAGATGCAAACTGTTCCATTTAGAGTGGAGACGCAATGAGGTCCTGCTGGACAGCACAGGAACTATGTCCAATCTGTTGGGATAGACCAGGACGGAAGGTACTATAAGAAAAGGAATATATATGTATGTATGACTGGGTCTCGTTGCTGTTCCACAGACATTGACACAATACTGTAAATCACCTACATTTTAATAATAATTAAAAGGAATAGATTTCACCCCATAGTCCAGCTGAGATCATGGCAGACTGCTCGCTTGGAGCACCATGGAGAAGGATTCTGGGGGTACATCTGGGTTTAGTGGGGGGAGTAACGCACGGATGTATTAGGAAGGTTTGAGATAGTCATGGGATGAGCCAGAGGGAGCACTGCAATCTTGGCTTTAGACACAAATGGTTTCTTGGAGGGCAACCAGTGAAATGCTATTAGCTGTCAACATCCTGGAGTGAATTAAATTATTAGTTATTATTAATTAATTAGCTATTGCCAGTCGTCTCTCAGGACGCTAAGGGAATGGAATCACAGGATTGGTGAAGTTGTTTTTTTTTTTATGGCTTATTCCTCCTTTTTTTAAAATCCAGGTAAAATTTACATCACATAAAATTCGCCATCTGAATTATACATATTCACATTCAAGTTTTTGTTTGAACATGTCTTCATCTCTTTTTTGTTTGTTTGTTTGTTTTGTCTTTTTGCCTTTCCTGGGGCCATATGGAGGTTCCCAGACTAGGGGTCTAATCAGAGCTACAGCTGCCGGCCTACACCACAGCCACAGCAATGCGAGATCCGAGCCGGGTCTTCGACCTACACCACAGCTCACGGCAACGCCGGATCGTCAACCCACTGAGCAAGGCCGGGGATCGAACACGCAACCTCATGGTTCCTAGTTGGACTCGTTAACCACTGCGCCACGACGGGAATTCCAGTCTTCATCTCTCTTAATTGGATAGGTGAGGTTTTTTTTTCTCCCCACCTTTGGCGATAATGGATCCATTTGAAAGGGTTTAATTGGTGGGTTTTGCTAAGACGAAAAGAGTAGGAGTGTAAGTGCTGCCTGGCTGAGGTCTGGGAGGGAAAGGGTGCAGAGGTGGGGTCCTAAGGGCGACAGGTCTCTGAAAGGAGGACAGGAGAGGGATGGCAAGGACCTTGAGCTTGGTGGATGTGGATGAAAGATGAATGGGTGTGTCCAGAATGGACAAAATGGCTGCTGATATTTTCCTGGACTTTATAAGGAAAGGAACATTCTCTGGTGGAAAGGAAAAGAAAGGCTACAAGAGGGGCCCTTCAAAAAAAAAAAAAAAGAAAAGAAAAAGAAAGAAAAGAAGGCAAATGGTATGGCTTTGACTGTCTTAACAGGATGCTATTAATCAATGCTTTTTTTAGCAGAAAGAAGGAAAGCTGGCTTAACTGTATGTTAATGCAGGATGACACATTTGGTAGAGCGAGTTTGAGCACAACAAACTGAAGAAAGGCATCCGTGTATTACAACGATGCTCTGAATTTCTATGATGATGGACTTTTCGAAAGCATCTTCCTCTCGATAAGCTCACTAGGCTGAAGGAATCGGGTAAAGCCGGCACTACTGGTTGCCTTGTAACAAACAGGAAATCAAGGCACCCAGCGCGGTGCCTGGTGAGAGCAGACATGCCATGAGGATTGCTTCAATAAGCGAAGCCCAGACACATCCAATCAAAGAATGTCGGAACGGGGAGGGCCTTTGAGATCGTCCAGATGCTTCCCCACCACCACCACCCCCAACACAGTTCTGGAGGCAGAGGGTCAGGGCGGAGTGGGGAAGTCCCTAGACTTCAAGGTAAGGTCCACTCCTCAGCGAGGGAAAGCCCCAAGCCAATCGCCTGTCCTTTGTCCCTGAACAGGTTGTCATCACAACATCCCCTGCAACAGACACTTTGTGGTGTCATGTGTTCTTGTCTGTCCACACCATTGGGCCGCATTATCTTGGAGGGCGGAGCTTGTGCCTGATTCATCTTCGTGGGATGCAGTGACCAGGAACCAGAAGCGCTCTGCTCTTCCTGGGTCTCTGCTCCTTCGTGTTCTGCCACAGGTTGGAGTGGCAGAGCCAGGACTCGGCCGCTGCTTCCAGGCCCCAGGGATCTTGTGCCACAATGTCTATACTCATCAAGGTAGGTGACATTAGATGTACCTGGCAGGTTGCTTTGGATGTTGTAGGCCCCGTGGGATAATCCCCACCGTATTAGGGAAATGAGGGAAAGAGGGAGTTTCTTGAGTTCAAAGCCCAAGGCCAGTCGAGCTACTTTCTGAGAAATCTCAAGTGCGCCTTGGGCACCAGGAAGTTCTGTCCTTTGGTACATTGTCCAGGTCCCAGGTGGAGGTGGTCTGGGGCCAGTGCCTTGGGAACACCGTGTCCTTCTGTGTGGGACGTCTCTGCAATGGTGGCAGAAGAGGTGATGGGGTCTTTCAAGGGGTTCTGAAACAATTCCTTGCGTATCTTGTTTTGCTCTTCCCGAGGACTTCATGCCTATTTGAGGCAAATCAGAGGTCTCATAAGGTCCTTCCCATGCCTCGGGACTAGTTGTGGCCAGCGGGAGAGAGGCACAAGGGCATGACACCTAGGGTGTGTGCCATGGTGTGGGCTTTGACATCTGACTTCTGGCCCCTGGTTCTGTCCATTGGTGAGCAGCCTCCGTAGGGTTCTTCCCACCCGAGCCTCCACTTCCTGTCACCCACACCAAGTCCAAGACCCTTAGGCTGGGTCCTGCCACCACTTCCCCATCCTGGGAACAGCTTGATCTCCTCTGGCTCATTTCCTCTCCACTCCAGGTCAGTGAGCTTTATGACGTGCAGAGTATAAAAAGACCCCATTGCAAAGCTCAAGGTCAGAGGATGGCTGGGTTTCCAGCAGCTTGGTTACTCTTGATTTCAAAGCAGTTTCTGCACAACCTTAGAGCAAATCCACATGGTCTTGCCATGTGGTTGAGACATCCAGGGACAAGTGATTCTCTTCTGTTCTCTCTGTCACTTGTCTTGAAGAGGCCAGGGGGGAAGGTCTGTTAGCGCTCCGAAGTCACCCAGGCAGCCTTATTTGCCCACGTGAAGGGGCTGGTGGCCTGGGGACCTAGAGAAACCACATGGGGATTGAGGTGAGCCTCTTCTTTCCCACCTTTGCTGAACATGAGTGGATCCCCAATCCTCTGAGATGGCATCTTCTGCCCCAAGGGAGGTGGAGGGAACTGACCGTGACGGTTGGGGTGAAAACCAAATGACACCAGCGATGATAACGCAGGAGGGGACCAGTGCAGGATAGGATGGCACCAGCAGCATGCTGGAGTTTTGAAGGCAGCCTTCTCCTGGGAGTTGTGGGGGGGCACTCTCAGATGGGAGGAGGGAGCTGCTTTCGCAGGGAGGGAAGTTTGGGTCTTCTTTACGGTGGGAGATCAAAGAGGAAGCTGGTTTTCAAGGTGGGATCTCAGGATCATGAAACAGGGCGCTTCTAAGAGCAGTCACAGTTGAGGGGGTGGCCAAGTCCCCACCCCGCCCCCATCCCTGGAGAATGTTGTAGATGAGCTAAGCCCCGTTGGGGGAAAGACTGCTGAGGGGCATCCATCAGATCTTCAGACCAGAGGTGGCAGCTGGGAACTGTTTCCCAAATAGTCGCTGAGGGTCATATCGGAGAGAATGGAGAATGACAAAGGGAGGGGTCCCTAGGACTAAACCTGTTTATTTCTTTTAATTATTTTTTTTTCTTTTTAGGGTTGCACCTATGGCATATGGAGGTTCCCAGGCTAGGGGTCAAATCAGAGCTGCAGCTGCCAGCCTACCCCACAGCCATGGTAACACCAGATCCAAGCCACGTCTGCAACCTATACCACAGTCACGGCACCGCAGGATCCAAGCCGCATCTGCGACCTACATCACAGCTGGGCAACCCCAGATCCTCAACCCCCTGAGCGGGGCCAGGGATGGACGTCACATCCTCACGGATACTAGTCGGGTTCCTTACAGCCGAGCCACAACGGGAACTCCTGACTAAACCTGTTTAGTTCCTGTCTTGTCACAAGCCACTCTGTTTCATGACATTGTTTTGTTCCACTTTAGACAGACTACAACTCCTTTTCTTCAGCTCAGAGGTGAGCTGTGAAAGGCTTCTGCACCCCGCCTCCCCCTACGGCCAGTGCACTCACCTGCACCAGCTCTGGTGTGAGACGCTTGGCCTGCAGCCATTTCTGGAACCTCCCTGTTTTCCGCAGGACGCGCTCAATGCTGCAGGTCTTTGGGGCAGCTGCGGAGGCACAGATTCTCCTGTCTGAGATCTCGCTTTGGTTTTTGCTGATCAGCCTCGAGATCTCCACCGGGCGCCAGGTTTTGGCATCATCGGAGTAATTGGCAGGGTAAGACAGCACGTCGTCCCCAGGAGGCAGTCGGAGGTGTGAGGCCGGCCAGTTGTCAAACCTGGAAGAAGAGCCCTTTTACGATCAGCCTGGGAAGCTGGGGAGAGGGAGCAAGCACTAAGCAGCCACCCGTCACACTGCCAGAGCCAGCGGAGCCCGGGGACAGGGAGTCAGGGGACAAGATCTGGCCTCTTTCTTCTCCTTAGATCGGGGTGCCCCACGCTCTTCATGTGAAGATAGCAGCCTATGCGTGCACGTGCCTTTGAGGCTCTTCATACCCCATCCCCACTTTATAGATGTGGAAACGGAGGCTTACAGAGCTCAATTGCCCTGCCCAAGGTCAGACAATGCGTTGCTAAGCAGGGGCACAAACCCAGAGCTGTCTGTCAGCAAAACCCAGGATCTTTCCTCCTTCCCGGCACGGGTCCTAGCAACCACCCAGGCTCTGAACAACGGCTGGGTCTTGAAACCACCGTCCTTTTTTCTTCTTTAGGCAAAACAAACTTTTTTTTTTTTTTTGGTCTTTTTAGGGCCTCACCCGAGACATATGGAGGTTCCAAGCCTAGGGGTCGAATCCGAGCCGTAGCCACCGGCCTACGCCAGAGCCACAGCAACGCAGGATCCGAGCCACATCTGTGACCCACACCACAGCTCACGGCAACGCCGGATCCCCAAGCCACTGAGCGAGGCCAGGGATTGAACCCACAACCTCATGGTTCCTAGTTGGATTTGTTAACCACTGCGCCACGACGGGAACTCCCAAGGCAAAATAAACTTTTAACTTTAAAAACCTCCAAAGGTGATTTAGATGGTCCTCAAATGGGAAGAACTACTTGTTTAGACAATCTGAAAATGAGAGATGAGTAATGGATGAAGAGACGCTGGCTTTGTTTACATCCAGTGAACTGTTTTAACATAACTGGTCTACAACTGGGAGATGATGAGGCAAATTCGGAGCTAAACAACATCGAACGACAGCCAGGAGAAAAGCGTGTAGACCTTATTTTATGAAAATACAGACAAGTGAACAAAGAGCATTAGAGACATTGTGTATATTAACCGTAAGTCTGTAAAGATAAAATGCATGGATGCGGAGCCAAGGAGAACATCCAAATTATTCTAAATTATGGGATTTTTTTTTTTGGTCTACAAGGTTGCTAAGTCTGTAGTTAAGATTTAACTAGCTATAAAATAGTTGTTTTTTATACAAGTGTAGTTGATTTACAATGTTGTGTTAGTTTCAAATGTTCAGCAAAGTGATATACATAGATTCTTTTTTCAGATTCTTTTCCCATATAGGTTAATACAAGACTTCCCTGTGCTATACCGTAGGTCTTTGTCACTTCTCTATTATATATATAGTAATGTGTCTATGTTAATCCCCAACTCCTAATTTAGCCCTCTCTCTCCACTCCCCTTTGGTAATCATAAGTTTGTTTTCTATATCTGGTACCCACAACTTTTTGTTTTTGCTTTTTGGCCCATGGACGTTCCCAGGCTAGGGGGTGGAATCGGAGCTGTAGCCGCTGGCCTACACCACAGCCACAGCAACGCGGGATCCGAGCCGCGTCTGTAACCTACACCACAGCTCACGGCAACGCCGGATCCTTAATGCACTGAGCAAGGCCAGGGACTGAACCCACAACCTCATGGTTCCTAGTCAGATTCGATAACCACTGCGCCATGACGGGAACTCCAGTTCACACTTCTTAGAGCAGTTCACCATGCTCTTCCTAAGCCTATATCCAGCCGCTCCCCTTAGAAGCTTACTTTGGTCTCACCAAAGCACTGACCATCCTTGGCTAGGCCATATCATTTTGGGCCTTTGAGCTCCCACTCCCCTAGTCACGCACTGATCCCTTTGTCCGAGACACCTTTTTCCTCTTTCTTGCCCGGATAAGCCCTACCCACCCCATTAAAAGACAGACAGGCATCATCGCTTCTGATTCTCACTCCATCACTCCCCCAGCTGAGATAGATTCCCTCCCCTATGCTGCCATGGCATCCTGTGTAGGACATTTTTTTTTTTTTGTCTTGTTAGGGCTGCACCCAAGGCATATGGCAGTTCCCAGGCTAGGGGTTGAATTGGAGCTGCAGCCGCCAGCCTACACGACAGCTACAGCAACGCGGGATCCGAGGTGAGCCGTGTCTGCGACCTACACTGCAGCTCACAGCAACACCGGATCCTTAACCCTCGGAGCAGGGCCAGGGATCGAACCTGCGTCCTCATAGATACTAGTGAGGTCGTTACCACCGAGCCACCACAGGAGCTCCCTGTGTGGGACATTTTGGATAGTCCTCATACTCTTCTTTAGTCATTGCTTCCTGTCTCTGTCTTCCCAGTAGAAAGTCAATTCCTTCAGGGGCCAAGCTTGATCCTCCTTCACCTTTGTAACTCAGTGCCTAGGCGAGTGCTTGGTATCAAGTTAGTACCCAATACACTTGAGGTGGACGGATGGATGGGTGGATGGGTATTTGAATGAAGAGAGGGATGGGTGAGTAGAGGGGTATGTGGAGGGTTGGGATCCACACTGTGAGATGCATGGAGTGATGGTGGGATGGGAGGATGCATGGAAGGTTGCTTGGATGAAGGGGTGGATGGATGGACGATCGAATGTGTAGATAGACATTTATATCAAGAGCTCTGGAGCCCTGAAGCTCCCAAGTCCTCCGAATTGATTGGAGGAAGTGAATTAAAGCAATAATTACTATCACCTTCCGAGGTGAAGAAGACAGATGGAGATAAAGCAGAAGGGAAGGCAAAATCAAGCCTAATGATTTACTTATTTTGCCACGAGTCTTCCACCACTTAAATATTCTTTTTTCCCCCATTTTTAATTTTTTAATTTTTATGTTTTTCCCCATGTTTAAAAAGCCTTCTTGAAGTTTAGCTGACTTACTGTAGGAGAAACTGTCCCCATAAAAAGGTAGAAAGGAGAGACCCGGGCCAGGGTGACTAAGCCAAGTCCAGCCAATGGCCCCAACCACCCCCCACACGCATCTGCTTCTGTAAAGCTGCTTCCGCGATGACAACCCTGCCTGTTCTCACTCCGGTCCGACCAGCCCAGCCCGGACCGGAAGAGCGAGCCCACAAAAGCCTTGTGAACGCCTTCTTCAGGGGTCAGACTCCGGAGAGCGATCTCCTCCGAGCCCGCCAGTGTAACAAACCTGAGTCCTCCACCCCTCCGAGGGCTCGCTGGGTTTCTCGCCGGGTCAAGGAGCTGATGCCCTGCAGCCACAGGGCTGCTGGAGCTGGTACACGACTGATCCACTGCGGCGCAGGGCTGCTGATACGCTGCGGCTGCGGCGCAGCTGGGCAGCTGCCGTAACATTACAATGTTGTGAGAATTTCTACCATACAACAAAGTGATGCAGTTACGTATATACGCACACATCCATTCTCTTTGCTTCTTTTCCCGCAGAGAGGATCACAGAGTATTGAGTAGCGTTCTCTGGGCCATAAAGCAGGTCCCCGTCGGCCAATCATGCCATATACCTCCGTGTGCATATGCCAAGCCCAAACCCCTAGTCCACCCGTCCCCCTCCCCCAGCCTGTCCCCTTTGGTCACCATAAATTAAACAGACTTTGGGAATGGGGCTGGGGTGGGGTGTGAGGCCTAGGGGGTACAGTAAGGAAGGCAAAGGTAAGAGCCCAGAAATCCTTAGGAGTGATTCTGATCAGAAATACTGCCCCTCTTACCCCATCCCCCACCCTTCCCCCCTACCTATTTTTCCCCCATTTTTAATTTTTATTTTTTGCTCATACATAAACATGGATCCATCAGATCCTGGCAGATCTTGCCAGTGGTCACTTAGGATTTTCTTCATAGGGATATTAAAATTGGAAAAATGGAGTTCCCGCGGTGGCGCAGTGGGTTAAGAATCTGACTTCAGTGGCTGGCTTGGGTGGCTGAGGAGGAGCAGGTTCGATCCCTGACCTGGTGCAGTGGGTTAAAGGGTCTGGCGTTGCTTGGATTTAATCCCTGGCCAGGAAACTTACAAGGGCCTTGGAGGCAGCCAGAAAAAAAAAATTCAAAAACTGGAGAAATTTTGGGAGAGGAACAGGAACAAGATGAACAAACACACCACTGGACAGAGAGGCAAAGGATGTGACCTGGTAGACAATCTAGCAACGAAGAAATACAAATGGCCAATCAGCCTGGAAAAAGGGCTTAACTCAGAAGAAATGCAAAATAAAAATCTTAGTGATAGTAAACACTTCTGAGTGTGCAAGAAGTGAGCTCTAGAGGTAGACACTTCCATTTGCATATATATGTATATCTCAAAGTCCTCAAAATTCACTTTATTTCTTGACCTAGAAATTTCACTTTGGGGAATGTTATAGGAATTAATCACTGATGTGATTAAAAGTCTAGGCACAGGGATGTTCAACAGAGCGCTGTTTATAAGAATGAAAAGTGAGGCGTTCCCGTCGTGGCTCAGTGGTTAACGAACCTGACTAGCATCCATGAGGACACAGGTTCGACCCCTGGCCTCTCGCAGTGGGTTAAGGATCCAGCGTTGCCGTGAGCTTGTGGCGTAACAGCTCCGATTGGACCCCTAGCCTCGGAACCTCCATAAGCCGTGGGTGCAGCCCTAAAAGAAAAACAAACAAAAAGAATGAAAAGTGAAAAAAAGTCTAGTTGTCTCACAGGAGTGGGTTATTTAATAGATTCTGGTTGACCGATGCCACTGAATTCTACAAAAACCACTAAAAATCCATTCATGGAGAAGAATTGTTAATGCAGAAAGGCATTCCCCGCATATTGCTCAGGAAAAGTTTACAAAAGGGTATGGAGCGTATGATCACATTTTTTGGTTGAAAAGCACTTTAATCCATCCTTAGAAAACAAGAGGCAAGGATCATATACGAAAATGTTGACCAAGGCATGATATGATCTCTTGGTGAGGAATTATCCGTGATTTTTATCTTGGGCTTTCTTGAATCAATATTTCCTGAAAATTGTCAAATAAAGAGGGATCGCTTTTAAAATAAGGACATGGCTGTTTACGATGTAGAGAAAAGGACCCGAAACAATTGCACGTTCCCAGACCCAGTCACTGCCTCTGGCGGCTTCCTTGCGCTGAGGATGTGACTTCTCACCATGAACCCCTCCAAACCGGCCCCGCCTGCGGCTTTCCTGCTTGGATGTGCACACTTCCCTTTCAGGCAGGCACCCATGGAAAATAAATTCTGTGGGAGCTGATGTAATATCCTGAACTTGACTAGAACACAAACCTATTGGAGGAAATGCTTCCTGAATTTGGCCGCTACCTGCCTGGTGGGAAAAACCCCATTTCTGTCTCGATGGTAAGATTCGGATACTCTTGTTTATTTATCTGGAGGACGCTGTGACCCCGGAGTGCTTCCCGAGTTGACTCCCTTAATTTCCCTTCCAGGAGTTCCCGTCAGGGCGCAGTGGTTAATGAATCCGACTAGGAACCATGAGGTTGCGGATCCGGTGTTGCCGTGAGCTGGGGTGTAGGTGGCAGATGCGGCTTGGATCTGGTGTTGCTGTGGCTGTGGTGTAGGCCAGTGGCTACAGCTCCGATTCGACCCCTAGCCTGGGAACCTCCATATACTGCGGGTGCGGCCCTAGAAAAGACAAAAAAAGACCAAAAAAAAAAAATTTCCCTCCCACCTATCTTAAAATAGGTCCATATTCTCAAGGCTTTCTTTCTCCGAGGAGGAACCAGCCCCACTTCCCCTGTGTCTTTGGTCCTCTCCGTCCCATTTCTCTTTTCATTTTTTAAAGTTTTATTGAAGTAGAGTTGATTTACGAGGTTGTGATCATTTCTGCTGGACAGCAAAGTGATTCTGTACACACATCCATTCTCTTCCTGATTCTTTTCCCACACAGATGACCACAGAATACTGGGTAGAGTTCCCTGTGCTCTACAGCAGGTCCCTGTTGGCCAATCATTTCATTCCATATACTTAAGTGTGTATATGGCATTTCTCTTTCTTTTCTTTCTTTTCTTTCTCTCTTTCTCTTTCTTTCTTTCTTCTCCACCTCTTCTTTTTGACACGCCCATGGCATGTCAAAAAGTTCCCGGGTCAGGGATCAAATCCCCGCCAAAACAGTGACAACCCAGTTCCTTAACCTGATAAGCCACAAGGGAACTTCTGCATCCCATTCTTAGGAGGGAAATCTTGAGTTTCTTTTCTTTTCTTTTCTTTTCTTTTTCTTTTTTGCATATGGAAGTTCCCAGGCTAGGGGTCCAATCAGAGCTACAGCTGCCAGCCTATGTATGCCACAGCCACAGCAATGCTGGATCCCTGACACACTGAGTGAGGCCAGGGATTGAACCTGCATCCTCATGGATACAAGTCAGATTCATTTCCACTGCATCACAATGGGAACTCCCAAGTTTATTTTCTTTTTTAAGAATTTTTGTTGTCTTTTTGTCTTTTCTAGGGCCGCACCTGTGGCATGTGTAGGTTCCCAGGCTAGAGGTCCAATCAGAGCTGTAGCTGCCGGCCTACACCACAGCCAAGGCAATGCCAGATCTGAGCCGTGTCTGTGACCTACACCACAGCTTACAACAACGCCAGATCCCCAACCCACTGAGTGAGGCCAGGGATCGAACCCACAACCTCATGGTTCCTAGTCGGATTCATTAACCACTGAGCCACGATGGGAACTCCTTTTAAGAAAATTTTTAATAGTTGATTTACAATGTTCTGTCAATTTCTGCTGTACAGCAAAGTGACCCAGTTATATATACATATATATACATTTTTTAAACATTATCCTCCATCATGTTCCATCACAAGCGACTAGATATAGTTCCCTGTGCTATAAAGCAGGATCTCATTGCTTATCCACTCCAAATGCAATAGTTTGCATCTACTAACCCCAAACTCCCAGTCTTTTTCAGATTCTTTTCCCACACAGATGACCACAGAATACTGGGTAGAGCTCCCTGTGCTCTATAGCAGGTCCCTGTCGGCCAATCATTTCATTCCATATACCTCAGTGTGCATATGGCATTTCTTTTCTTTTCTTTTCTTTTCTTTATTTCTTTCTTGGACATACCCATGGCACGCAAAAATTCCCAGGCTAGGGACTGAACCCCTGCCCAACAGTGACAACCCAGATCCTTAACCTGCTGAGCCACCAGGGAACTCCTCCATTCCATTTCTGAAGTGGGAAATCTTGAGTTTATTCTCAACATTCTCATCTCTATTTCCTCTCACATTGAGTCAGTCAACAAAATGATTTTCTAGCTGAATTGACTTGCATCCTTCCTAGCGTACTTTTTTTCCCAATGACCTTTCTCTTGGACTAGGAGAACTGGTCTGGCAGCCCCTGGCAGCATCATGAGGCCATTCTGAACAATGCTTTCCCTAAGATCTTTCCAAAATACGGGTCTCATCTTGTCTCCCTAAGAAATGGTCTACCCACTCCTGGGCATCTATCCAGAGAAAACCATGACTCGCAAAGACACATGTACTCCAATATTCATTGCAGCACTATTTACAATAGCCAAGACATGGAAACAACCTAAATGTCCATCGACAGAGGAGTGGATCCAGAAGATGTGGTACATATACACAATGGAATATTACTCAGCCATTAAAAAGAACGAAATACCAGCATTTTTTGCAACATGGATGGACCTAGAAACTATCATGCTAAGTGAAGTCAGCCATACAATGAGACACCAACATCCAATGCTTTCACTGACATGTGGAATCTGAAAAAAGGACAGACAGAACTTCTTTGCAGAACAGACACTGACTCACAGACATTGAAAAACTTATGGTCTCCGGAGGAGACAGTTTGGGGGGTGGGGGGATGTGCCTGGGCTGTGGGATGGAAATCCTGTGAAATCAGATTGTGATGATCATTATACAACTACAGATGTGATAAATTCATTTGAGTAATAAAAAAATGGAAAAAAAAACCCACAGTAATAGTAGGTTGTAAAAAAAAAAAGAAAGAAACGGTCTAATAGAAAAAGTTCACATTAACTCCATATAATATCTCACAAAAGTTCGAAATTTGTCTTGAGGCTTTCTATTTGTTACTTCTGCTTAATAACTTGGTTGAATAGTCAAATGTGTCTTTGGTTAATATAGATTGGAAATAAAATGACTGTAAATTAATGCCTTTCCTTTGGTCACCAAATCTTACCAGCCAGAGGCAGGTCCTTAGGAGGAGGGCATAAGAAAATAGGCCTATTACAAAGCATTTTGGGATTGAAAGGGCTGGGAACCATTGGCTCACAGGTTAAGGTCTCGATCCCTGGATATGACATTCAAGGCCCCCATGGAGTTCCCTGGTGGCTCAGCAGGTTAAGGGTCTGGTGTGGTCACTGCTGTGGCTTGGCGAGGTAAAAAAAAAAAGGCCACCTTGCCCCCATCTGACTCTTCCAACCTCCTCCTTCTGCCATGCCCGCCCCCACCCCCTGACGCCAGCCATGTGGTCCATGCTCTAGCCACCAAGACTTCTCACCTCTTCCTACGCCTCTGGGCCTGTGCTTAAGCTGATCCTGCTTTCTGGAGCCCCTCTCCTCCCACTAGATTTCAGCTGATCCTTCAAGGCCTTCAAGGCCTCGCTCAGAACACCTTGCCCTGGAGAAGCCTTTTGGAATTAATAACCTCTTCCGGAATCTGCCCAGGGAGAAGGGTCCTTCGCACTTTGTTTCTGGCCTATATCAGATCAGGCCTTATTGCAGTTATTTGTAACACCGTCCCCTCCCCCTCCCCCGAACTCCTGGAGGGCAATGACCAGCGTTAGAACGATGTCATTACAGCACGTGCTGCATCTTGACCCTGGTAAAGGCTCACTGGCCCTGTGCTGACAGGCTTGAATTCCACATTGCGGCACCATTTGGCGGGGGGGGGGGGGTGGGGGGGTGAGAGCCATGTGCATTGAGATTTGCTAAACTTAGGTTCCCATCTGATCGAGGCAACCTCTCACAACAGAAGACTCGTTGAGAAACTTTGGAGTCAACTGCCTTGGTTTGAACCCCAGATCTGCTACATATTATGGGGTGACCTTGGGCAAGTCACAGAACCCTCCTATGTCTCAGTTCATTTCCTGAATCGCGGATGCAAAACATTAACTCCCAGGATGGTTGTGAGGAGAAAATAAAAATAGCCTTAAAATGGCTGTCACATAGTCAGCCTTCTATACATTTTAGTTTCCGCTTGCTCTGAGAAATGAACTTGGTAAACTTAACGATCCCAGGAGACTCCATTCACAGAAAAGAAACCTTTAAGCTCCCACTTCAAAAGAAAACTTTGGATTTAGCATTCAGAGCTGGAATTTGCCTTCACATCTTACCCCCTCCCTACTCCAACTCGAACCCATCACCGCTCTGATCAAATGGCTTCGTGTCAGCTCCCCACCCACACGTTACTGCCTTGGCAAGAAACTCCTGGACATCGTCACAGGAAGGGAACAGAATTTTGCCCCTCAGGAGTTATCCGATTGAGATTCTGACCTTATTTCTTCTTTAAAGAACTTCTTGCAAATAGATGTTCCGATGCAGGCATTGCATTTATCAAGACCGAGGAGAGTCCTTCCAAAACCGTAGCTGGTTCGGACCCGGGGCACCAGAGAGGGAGAGGGCGAAGCCGGCGTGGAGGAGACAGAACAGCTCAGGCCTGAGACCCACAGCAGCAGGGCTGGCCAGCCCAGGTGGAGGGCGGCCGCCTCAAGCCCCAGCCGGGTCTCCATCCTGGGCTCGGGATTCCAGCTGCAGCCCTGGGCTGCCCACTTAGGGCTGCGCAGAAGCAGGTCTTGGCAAAAGACAGGGGGCTGGCTTTAGGGCTCGGACCCCATCCGGGCTTCCCAGGTTTCTGTTTGAGGTTGCTAAAGAGCGTGGGGCTAACGAGGCTGGGGAGGAGGTGAGGAAGTCCACGGAGGGTGCTGATAACACCGGAGTTACTCTTCCTCTGCCCCCACGGCGGGCGGCTGCTGCAAGGCTAGGGAGGGGCTGACGGGTGGATTTCGGGCCAGACAATGGCCAGGGCCTCCCTGTGCAGTCCTTTTGACAAACACAGGATATCCTGGCTGGGTAGGAAAGGTCCATGCAGGATGTATGTCCGACCTGGTTTCCACCTGGGAGTTTCAAAGGATCCTGAAGGCCTCCGCCCTCCACTGTTTTAATTCTGGGTGTTAGCTGGCCCCATGGTCACGTGCGCATGCGCACGCGCATGCAGAGACGCACGTGTGCGCACGCGCGCACCCCCCCAACCCTCTCTCCCATCCCCCCTGCAGTGGATAATTTGGCCTGCCCCTTACCCAGTCATAGGTGGCTGTGAAATATCCAGAAGTTAGTTTGTGGCACATTTGCTACAGATTTGACAGACGATGGCTTTTGGCTGCTTAGGGAATAGAAACGCTCAAGCGAGTCTATGGTTCAGCTGATCTTGCTGATCTTGGGAAGAAAAGAGGAGAAAAGGACCTGGTGGCCGCTGGTGTGCAGAGGGGAGCACCAGAAAGATCCTTGGGCCTGCGCCCAGCTGTGTCCGTCTCTCTGAAACTGCGCGACTCAGATTGGGACTTGAACTCACTGTCTTTTTTCTTTTTGTCTTTTTAGGGCCGCACCCGTGGCATATGGAGGTTTCCAGGCTAGGGGTCCAATCGGAGCTGCCGGCCTGTGCCGCAGCCACAGCCACGCCAGATCGGAGCCACATCTGCGACCTACACTACAGCTCACGGCAACGCTGGATCTTTAACCGGGTGAGCGGGGCTAGGGATTGAACCTGCATCCTCACGCCTCCTAGTTGGAATCCCTACTGCTGAGCCACGATGGCAGCTCTGAGAGTCATTTCCTTTTTGGGGTTTTGCCACTCACTTCCTCTTGTGTTCCTAGCATCACCAAGAAGCAGAGCCATATTTACTTTCTAACCTGCCACGTTCTCCCCCTGAGGAAGTGAAAAAGGGACGAACTTCCTGCTCGAATTGGTGGGGGGTGGGAGAGGGCTGAAAGAAGAAAAGGCAAGGTAACAAAACACAGGTTACTGTCTCCAAATGCTTTTCTGCCTCATGAGGTAGGATAGGTTTCGCCAGCCTGACTTACTTGGTTAGAACCGTAGTTTCGGAGTTCCCCGTCCTGGCTCAGTGGAAACGAATCTGACGAGCATCCACGAGGATTCAGGTTCAATCTCTGGCCTCACACAGTGGGTTAAGGATCTGGCATTGTCATGAGTTGCGTATGCTGTGGTGTAGGTCACAGACGCGGCTCCGATCTAGTGTTGCTGTGGCGTAGGCCAGTAGCGTGTGCTTGGGCGCAGCCCTAAAAAGACCAAAAAAAAAAAAAAAAAAACCCAAAAAGAACCATAGTTTCATTTTTCCCCCTAACTGAGTTATTTGTTACTAGAGGTTAAAATAATGGAAAAAATAAAAATCACTAAAAAATAAAAGAGCTTCTCTCAAAAGTCTATCAGACCCTACGACAGATAGCTTTTCTGGAAGCTGACAACAATTCTTCGTGATGTATGCTCCACCAGGGCAGAGATTTTTTTAAAATCTGTTTTGCCTCAAGCATCCAGAGCAGTTTGTGGCATATGTTGCCTCATTTTAAGTAAAAACTAGGGATCCGAAGTTAATATCCAGCTGCAGTGACAATGAGATGAACAGATCCCTTCTACATATTGCAAAATCCTCAGTCGCAGGCAGCAAGGACCCTTGCACACCTCCTTCCTCAGCTCTGAGGCTGACAGTTTTCTTGTGACTTTGAATATAAGGTGCTTCCTAATTTCAGAAACAATGAAGATTAAAAAAAAAATGCAGCTCAGCATTGAAGAAATCTGCAAGGCAGCCAACAGCCGGGAGGAGGCACAGCAAGAGCGGTCCTTTGATTTGTCTGATCCTGGGGGTGGACATTGGGGCAGATGGTGAGACGAGGGGAACAAGTAAAGGACCCCACTCTAAGGGCCTTGGCTAGCGGGTCAGTGGTGTGGAGTGTGGTAGGAAAGGTCCATGTGAATGGTATGGGATGGGTTAATGTGTGAAGAACACTTGGCAGGCTGCGCCATGGAGTCAGTTTGAAGAAATGGTATCCAGGGCCAAGGACATGGCGGTAGGAGTGAAAGCAAAGGGAAGGATGTGAGCAGTAATAAGAAGCAGAGTCATGGAGTTCCCGTCGTGGTGCAGTGGTTAACGAATCTGACTAGGAACCATGAGGTTGCAGGTTCGATCCCTGGCTTCGATCAGTGGGTTAAGGATCCGGTGTTGCCGTGAGCTGTGGTGTTGGTCACAGACCCGGCTCGGATCCCGTGTGGCTGTGGCTGTGGTGTAGGCCGGTGGCTACAGCTCTGATTGGGCCCCTAGCCTGGGAATCGCCATATGCTGCGGGTGCGGCCCTAAAAAAAAAAAAAAAAAAAAAAAAAAGAAGCAGCAGCAAAGTCTGCATGACTTGGAAACTAAGTCAATGAAGAGAATAAAGGAGAAACAAGCATCCGTGGAAACTCAGAACTGAGAGCTTTCAAGTCTGGATGGCTAGGAAAACAATACAATTGCCAGACACAGGGAATGAGGAAGAGGAGATGGTGTTGGAAAGAAACAAGAATCCTGGTTTTGGATCTTTTGTTTTGTTTTTTAAATTATTGAAGTTGCCTTACAATGTTGGGCTAGTTTCTGTTGTACAGCAAAGTGACTCAGTTATTCATACATATACATTCTTTTTTAAAATATACCTTTCCATCATGGTCTATCCCAGGAGATTAGATAGAGTTCCCTGTGCTATAAGTAGGACCTCGTTGTCTACCCATTCTAAATGTAATCGTTTGCCTCTACTACCCCCAATCCCCCAGTCCATCCCACTCCGTCTCTGCTTCCCCTTGGCAACCACCAGTTGTCTTCTTGTTTGTGGGTCTTGTAGATAGGTTCATTTGTGCTATATTTTAGACTCCACATAAAAATGATATTACACGGTATTTGTTGTTCTCTTTCTGACTTACTTCACGTAGACTCTCTAGTTCCATCCATATTGCTGCAAATAGCATTATTTCATTCTTTTTTATGGCTGAGTAGTATTCCACTATATAGACACCATATCTTCTTTATCTATTCTTCTGTTGAAGGACATTTAGATTGCTTTCATGTCTTTATATTGTGAATAGTGCTGCTGTGAACACTGGGGTTCGTGTATCCCTTTGAATCATTGTTTTGTCCAGGTATATGCCCAAGGAGTGGGGTTGCTGGATCATACGGTAGTTCTATTTTTAGTTTTCTGAGGAACCTCCGCACTGTTTTCCACAGTGTTTGCATTCCCACGAACAATGTAGAAGTGTTCCCTTTTCCCCACACCGGTTTTGGATCTTTGAATTTATTTATTTATTACTATTTTATCTTTTCTAGGGCCGCACCCACAGCATATGGAGGTTCCCGCGCCAGGGGTCTAATCGGAGCTGTAGCCGCCGGCCCACGCCACAGCCATAGCAATGCGGGATCTGAGCCACATCTGCGACCTACACCACAGCTCACCTCAATGCCGGATCCTTAACCCACTGAGCGAGGCCAGGGATTGAACCCGCAGCCTCATGGTTCTTAGATTCGTTAACCACTGAGCCATGACGAGAACTCCAGATCTTTGAATTTAAAACATTAACTGCTAACATAGGTCTTATTAATTGAGCTCCATGGATATGATTGCTTTGGAATATCAGAATGTGCCCAACTAAACTATTACCCAGTTCTCATATTTCTATCCTGATGATAAGACTTTAGCCTTAAATGTTGATAGATATCTTACTGAAATCCAATTGTACTATATCATCGATGTTCTCCTGTGTCTGTCAGACGAGGAAAGTAAAAAACAGTAAGGGAGAGGAGCTGTCATGGCATTTTCTTGGTGAACCCCTACAGATCTCCACTGCCTATTGTACGTGCTCACAAACTAATTTTGCTCAATAGTCTAGTCTAGGCTTTCTAGAGGCCATCTGAAAAAATCAACAGTATATCTGGATATCTTCAATCTCCTGGCATCTCCCTATTCACCATTATAGCAGACGTGGTGGTATATGCTGTTCCATTGCCTTTCATGAAAGAAGGTGCGGATCAACCATGAGAAGCTCAGTTAACTGGGGCTTTCCAGCTCTTGGCACTTCAGGCTCCATCTGAAGCTTGTCTAAATACTACAAAATCTATTCGCTCATGTGAGAAGTCCCAAGATTTAGTGGGCTCCAGCTGCTCAACTATATGTCGTCAAGGAACCTGTGTCTCGCCATCTCTCCATTTTGCATGTCAGTTCTCCCTCCAGGTTGGCTCATAAGTTGGTGGCTGCCCTTTGGGGCATCAGATTCAGACATGTCAACTCCTCGGGGAAGAATAGGGGACATCTTTTTTCTTGGAGCAAGAAGTTGCTTCCCAGAATTCTCCCTGCAGTGCTCATTGGCTGAAATCCAATTATAGGATATCAATTTGTATAATCGATCTGGTTATACTATATCAATTATACTATATACAAATCCAATTATATTATAAAACAATTTGATCAAATCCTATCCCATCACTGTGCCAAGGACTGAGATGACCACTCTGGCATGATGGACCACTAAACCCAAACGAGGAGTGGTTAGGTAGGAAGAAAGTGGGGAAATGAATGTTCACGTCTTGGTTTGGGTCGCCCGGAAACGAACTCTGAAACAAAGATTGGAGGACTGAGAGGTGATCTCAGGAAATACTGGTGGGGAGAGGACAGCTAAGAGAGGGAAATGAAAGAAGCCAAAAAGGAGTACATTGCCAAGCAAGCTGCTACCGTGGACAACTGGGGTTCAGTCCTGCTGAGGAATATCTAGGAGATGGCAGAGAGACCACACACATCAGAGTTTTTCCAACTGAGGGGCAGGAAGCTGGGGTATTTATAGACCAACTCTCATCTGCCATTGGTTGAGGGCTTCTCTGGGGTCTATGACCTCCATAGTCGTTCCAGCCTGCCCCACACAGGCGGTCAATAGTCAGGAGAAGGTCTCAGGCAAAATGTTGCAGTGTTTGAAGCTGGAAGCCATGAATCAGTGAGGATGGGAATGAAGAAAGTACCAAGGGCAGGTGGACTGGGGTATCCACAGTTGGCACCAAGGAAAGCCTGCCATCCTCCAATGTCAAGGCTAGTCCAGCAGGAGGAATCACAGAACTTCAGAGATGGAAGCCATCTCAGCTGTTATCTAGACTAGTTTACCTCCTTTACCACTTAACTGGAACCAAAAGAGGTCAGTTGATGACTTTGGGATCAACGAATGGCAGATCCCAGGAATGCTGGCAGGACCAGTGTTTCAGACACTGGCAGAACAAGAGTCTTACTTTTTTGGCAAGAATTTGATATTTCAGATATTGAAGTTATTATGCAAGCATTCAAAATTCTTTTTTTTTTTTTTTTTTTTTTTTGCTTTTTAGGGCCGCATATGGCAGTTCCCAGGCTAGGGGTCAAATAGCAGATGTAGTTGCCGGCCTACACCACAGCCACAGCAATGCCAGATCCGAGCCGCATCTTTGTCCTACACCACACAGCTCACGGCAACGACGGCTCCTTGACCCACTGAGTGAGGCCAGGGATCGAACCGCATCCTCATGGATAGTAGTTGGGTTCTTAACCCTCTGAGCCACAACGGGAACTCTGGAACCATTCAGAATTCTGTGATGCTTCCTTATGTTAATTTTGTAATTTGAGTTAGGTTTATTTTGATTTATAGTATGTATGGGGCGGGATGTACATACTTCGGGTTTCTTCTCAGGTTTCCCACCTAGACTTAAACCCAGGGCTCTGGGCTCAGCCTAGTAAGCATCACCTTACACCAGGCTCTTCCTCCCAAGGGAAGGACTTTCTCTGCTCTGCCCTGGGGCTGCTGTCAACACCAGGCTCCAATGTACCTGGGGCCACCTTGATCTTCTGAGAGTCCTGCCATCCAGACTGACTCAGCATCAAGCCCTGAGCTGCTGAGTGGGAAGATACATGCGGATGGGCCTCAGCATTTCTTGACGTGTCTTCTGGGACAGAACAAATCGACAAGAATGCTCATAGGTTTAACAAGAATAAAGGCCGCTCTGGTTGCATAAACATGGTTCTTGCTGCTCTTGGGTTTAACGGCAGGACTTTTTAGAGCTCTTGAAATGTCACAATGGTCCGTGAAATTCCAACGGAAGAGAAGAATACACAGTGTCTCCTGCGAGTTTTTGAATAAGGTACACTTTCTGGTGGAAACTTTCACAGGCCGGTGTTCCTCACACCCTCGCAGAAATGCTAAGCTGGTCTCCACTTAACCAGTCTTCCTATGAAACTCAGGGAAAGGATGGAGTTTTGAGGCCTGGGCTATGTTCCCCCCGCCCCCCCAGTGGGACATGATATTACGGATGCTGTCATAAAGTACATTCCCGCTTCATTTTCCAGGAGCGGTTGAGGTTTTGCGTCTACCCAGCTATAGAGTTGCTTATTCTGTTTGTCTGGTCATCAAAACCAGGTGACCCACACCAGGCAAAATGTGAAAGCAGATGAGCCACAGAGGTTATGGTCCAACTAGTAAAACAAACTTCAGGGGCTCCCAAGGATCAGGGACTGGAGACAATTCTTCCCACTTCTTCTTTTTTTTAGTGACTTTTTCTTGGTCTTTTTTTCCTTTTTAGGGCCGAACCTGTGGCATATGGAAGTTCCCAGGCTAGGGGTTGAATCGGAGCTGCAGCTGCAGCCACAGCCACAGCAACTTGGGATCCAAGCCCTGTCTGTGACCTACACCACAGCTCATGGCAACACCAGATCCTTAACTCACTGAGTGAGGCCAGGGATCGAACCCGCATCCTCATGGATGCTAGTCAAGTTCATTATCCCTGAGCCATGATGGGAACTCCCTTCTTTTTCTTTTAATTAAAAAAAATTAAGATATATTTGATTTATAAGGTTGTGTCCATTTCTGCTGTACGGCAAAGTGACCTGGTCATACATATATATACATTCTTTTTCTCATGTTATCTTCCATCATGGTCTATCCCAGGAGATTGGATGTAGTTCCCTGTGTTATACAGCAGGACCACATTGCTTATCCATTCTAAATGGAATAGCTCGGGGGAGCGGAGGAAGTGGGATGGACTGGGGGTTTGGGGTTAGTAGATGCAAACTATTGCTTTTGGATTGGATAAACAAGGAGATCCTGCTGTATAGCACAGAAAACTAAATCCAGTCACTTGTGATGGAGCATGATGGAGGATAATGTGGACAAAATATATACATATGACTGGGTCACTTTGCTGTATAGCAGAAATTGATGGACCATTATAAATCAAGTTTAATAAAAAAATCTTTGAATGTGATAGCTTGCATCTACCAACTGTAGTTCCTGTCTTCTCTTGGAAAAGGCTTCTGTGGTCTGCGTGAGAGCCATCAGTTAGCATCTTCTATTTGCAAGGTCTTTTGCTCAGCAAAGAGATGAGAGCCAACAGGCAGACTCTTGGCATATTCGCCAAGGATGGTTGGAATATGATCCTTTGCAGCAGAACATCCGGCGAAGATGAACCCTCAGTGCTTTTCTTCAGAAGTCTTCTCAGTCCCAAACTGTTTTCAAACTGCAGTTTCCTTTCCTTTCTTGTGCCACAGTCAAAAGAGGCAGCTTTTTTTTTTTTCTTTTCTTTTTGTTTTATATGGAGGAGCAAATCTGAGCTCTGTGCCTTGACTCTTTGTTGGGAGAGAAAGAGTTGGAGCGCCTTGGGCTGCCCCAGCCAGCTCCTCATAGACCTGAACTATTGGGTACACAGACTGTGTGGAAGTCCCCTGGCTAATGGTCCCAACTACCTGCTCTCAACTGGGCTTATTATTATCTATAGATTCAGCCAATACTGTATAGCTGGAAAAAAACTTGGTACCTCAGGGCACTTCCATTAGCCAGGGGCATTAAACTTGGCAAAAAACTCTACAACATGAGAGAACAGAGATGTGGCATTTCATAGGCAGCTTTGGTCTTTTTTAAAAAAGCGATGTACAGGAGTTCCCGTTGTGGCTCAGCAGAGATGAATCTGACTTGCATCCATGAAGACGCAGGTTTGATCCCTGGCCTCGCTTGGTGGGTTAAGGATCCGGCATTGCTGTGAGCTGTGGTGTAAGCTGTAGACATAGCTTGGATCTGATGTTGCTGTGGCTGTGGTGTAGGCCAGCAGCTGCAGGTCCGATTCGACCCCTAGCCTGGAAACTTCCATATG
This sequence comes from Sus scrofa, assembly GCF_054392235.1. Taxonomy (NCBI): domain Eukaryota; kingdom Metazoa; phylum Chordata; class Mammalia; order Artiodactyla; family Suidae; genus Sus; species Sus scrofa. Next base: position 43,849,500 of record NC_139401.1, read on the forward strand.
CTGTGGGTGCAGCCCTAAAAAGACCAAAAAAAAAAAAAAAAAAAAAAGATAAAAAATGAAAATAATAAAAATTTGAAGATGACATGCAGTGTAATGATTTGACTTCTATGCCTCATGAAATGGTTACCATAGTGGTTTAGTGAACATCCATCATCTCTGCAGCACTAAAGAAATGGGGGAAAAAAACTTTATTCCTTGCGATGAGAACTTTTATGATTTACTCTCTTAACAACTTTCCTATATATCACAGTGTTAATTACCTTTATCGTGTTGTACATTTCACCCCCAGGACTATTTGCCTTATAACTGGACGTTGGTACCTTTGGACTGCCTTCATCTAATTCTCTCTCCCGTTCCTTCACACCTTCTCCCTGTGAGAGCCACACATCCGATCTCTGAGTTTATTTCTGAAGTTTCATTGACCGACCACGCTATGTTCATTCCTGGTTCACACATACTGATTGGATATTTCTACACATTTCAAAGTGACCCCCATGGTGAGTCTCGCTGTCATCTGTCACCATAAAAGCTATAACATTATTATCGACTATATTCCCTACATTGTTCATTTCACACTGTGACTCCTATATTTTGTAACCGAAAGTTTCTACCTCTTAATCTCCCTCGCTTATTGCTTATTCTACACCTCCCCCCATCTCCTCCCCTCTGGCAACTACCTGTTTGTTCAATGTATTTATGACTCTGATGCTGTTTAGTTATGTTTGTTCACTTGTTCTGTTTATTTATTTATTTATTTTTGTCTTTTGTTATTTTAGGGTGCAGCATATGGAGGTTCCCAGGCTAGGGGTGGAATTGGAGCTATAGCTACTGGCCTACACCACAGCCAAAGCAACACCAGATCCGAGCCAAGTCTGCAACCTACACCACAGCTCACGGCAATGCCGGATGGATCCTGAACCCACTGAGGGAAGCCGGATATCAAACCCTCAACCTCATGGTTCCTAGTCGGATTTGTTAACCACTAGGCCACGACGGGAACTCCATGTTCTGTTTTTCAGATTTGACATATAAGTGATATCATGCAGTGTTTGTCTTTCTCTGACTTATTTCACTTAGCCTTCTTTCAACTTCTTTATCCATTCATCTATAGATGGGCAATCAGGGATGCTTCCATATGTTGGCTGTTGTAAATAATGCTGCAATGAACATAGGGGTGCATATATCTTTTCAAATTAATGTTTTGGTTTTTGTTTTCTTCAGAGAAGTACCCAGAAATGGAATTGTTGGATCATATGGTAGCTCTATTTTTAATTTTTTAAAGAATGTCCATACTGTTTTCCACAGTGCTTGAATCAATTTATGCTCTTACCAACAGCGAACGAGAAATCTCTTTTCTCCACATCTTTGCCTACACTTGTTTTGTTTTTTGTCTTTTTAGAACCACACCTGAGGCATATGGAGGTTCCCAGGCTAGGGGTCGAATCAGAGCTGCAGCTGCCAGCCTACACCACAGCCACAGCAATGCCAGATCCGAGCTGTGTCTGTGACCTACACCACAACTCATGGCAATGCTGAATCCTTAACCCAGTGAGCAAGGCCAGGGGTTAAACCTGTGTCCACATGGATAGTAGTTGGGTTTATTACCACTGTGCCACCATGGGAACTCCTTGTTATTGTATGTTTGATGGTCATTCTGACAATTGTGAGGTGATATCTCACTGCGGTTTTGACTTGCACTTCCCTGATAATTAGTGAAGTTGGGTATCTTCTCATGTGCCTGTTGGCCATCTGTATGTCTTCTTTGGAAAAATGTCTATGCAGGTCCTCTGTCCATTTAAAAAAATCAGATCGTTTTTGATGTTGAGGTGTATGAGTTCTTTGTATATTTTTTGATATTAACTCCATATTGAATATACCATTTGCAAATATCTTCTCCCATTCAGTAGGCAGCTTTTTCATTTTGCTGATAGTTCCCTTAGCTTTTTTACAAAAAGCCTTTTAATTTGATGTAGTCTCCTGTGTTTATTTCTGCTTTTGTTTCTCTTGCCCGAGGAGACTTCCAAAAAAAATATTGCTAAGGCCAGCGTCAGAAAGTGTATTGCCAATGTTTTCTTCTAGACGTTTTATGGTTTTAGGTCTTCCATTTAAGTCTTTAACCCATTTTGAGTTTCTTTTTGTATATGATGTGAGAAAGTGATCCAACTCTGTTCATGCAGCTGTTCCACCACTTATTGAAGAGACTGTCTTTCCCCTACAGTATATTCTTGCCTCCCTTGTTGTACATTGACCATAAGTGTGGTGGGGATTCATTTCTGGGCTCTCTATTCTGTTCCATTGATTTATATGTTTGTCTCTGTGCCAGAACCATAATGTTTTGATTATGGTGCATTCGTAGGATGGTCTGAAGTCAATGAGCATGATACCTCCAGCTTTGTTCTTTTTTTTCTCAAGATTGCTTTGACAATTGAGGGTCTTTTGTCATTCTAAATAAATTTTAGGATGATTTGTTCTAGTTCTGTGAAAATTTCATGGGTATTTTGATAGGGATTGCATTAAATCTGTAGATTTCTTTGGGTAGTATGGACATTATAACAATATTAATTCTTTCAAGAACACAGGATATCTTTCCATTTTTTTACCATTTTAATTTCCTTCATCAATGTTTTATAGTTTTCAGAGTATATTATTTCTCCTCTTTGGTTAAGTTTCTCTGTAGGTATTTTATTCTTTTTGATGCAAATTAAATGGGAAAAGGTGGGAGGGGTGCAAAGTCCAGGGAAGACCAGGGGCAATTTTCCAAGCGTGTGCTCCCAGTGGAGTCATGAGAGTGGTGACAATACATGTGAAAGGACTCCAACCCTGGGAGCTTCTGGGAAACTTAGCACTCAGTGTTTTTACCCTGGGCTGGTCACGTAGGCACTCCCTGCAGGGCATGCACCCAAATTCCAGACTCCCAGAAGGAGAGCCAGAGTTGAGCATAAACCACCTTGTTTGCATACGCAGTCTAGGCACAGGGAGCCGCCCTTCTCAGGCAAGGAATTTCCAACATCCCTCCAAATCCAAGTTCTCAGATGCCAGCCAAGGGCCAGCCTGGCCAGGAGGCTTTTCCTAGGATAAGCAGTCGGCCTGCTGTGTTAAAAGACTTTTTTTTTTTTTTAATATTTTTAAAATTTTTGCTTTTTACGGCCACACCCGCAGCATATGGAAGTTCCCAGGCTAGGGGTCAAAGCAGCTGCCAGCCTACATCACAGCCACAGCAATGCCCAAACCAAGCCGCATGTGTGACCTACACTGCAGCTCACAGCAACACCGGATCCTTAACCCACTGAGCAAGGCCAGGGATCGAACCTGCATCCTCAAGGAGACAATGTCAGGTTCTTAACTCACTAAGTCACAATGTAAATTCCCCGGATCCTTCTGAGTGTGAATTCCGGGGAACCACACAGAAGCTGCCTCTGGCTGCTCTCCTGCCACTGTAACAAAGCCTTGTTCCAGAAAGGGGCACAGGAGACTCAGGAGTACAGGCTGCTCTGAGGATGATGGGCACAGAGAAGAGCCTTAGAAGTCTTCAGCGTCAGTGGCTGTGAGGACAAGGAGCTTTGGCCACTTGGCTGCAGTGGCCTCTAGTGTTGAGTGGAAAACAGAGACTGAAAGTGCCCATTTTCACGTTCTGTCCCTTAACCACTGACAAAGTCTCTTCTTTTCTTCTTTTTTTTCTTGTCTTTTTTTTTTTTGCCATTTCTTGGGCTGCTCCCGCGGCATATGGAGGTTCCCAGGCTAGGGGTCCAATCAGAGCTGTAGCCACCGGCCTACGCCAGAGCCACAGCAACGCGGGATCTGAGCCGCGTCTGCAACCTACACCACAGCTCACGGCAACGCCAGGTCCTTAACCCACTGAGCAAGGGCAGGGATCGAACCTGCAACCTCATGTTCCTAGTCGGATTCGTTAATCACTGCGCCACGACAGGAACTCCCTTTTCTTTTTTTGTCTCTTCTTGACCAAACTTTAGTCAGTCAGGCTTTTCTGAATCCTTTCTCCAACCAGGCCTTCTCTTTTGGGATTCTGTATTCATCTCCATGTTGTCTAGTTTTAGCAAGAATCCTGCTTAATTGGTTTTGCCAGGATCCTCCATCCTTCACATCTGATTATTCTCCATATCCGATAGGGTCCTTCAGGAGTCCCCATCATGGCTCAGCGGGTTACCAACCCCACAAATATCCATGAGGATGCGGGTTCAATCTCTGGCCTCACTCAGTGGGTTAAGGATCCAGCGCTGCCCTGAGCTGTGGTGTCGGTCACAGATGCAGCTCGGATCCCACGTGGCTGTGACTGTGGCGTACGTAGGCTGGCAGCTGCAGCTCTGATTCGACTCCTAGCCTGGGAACTTGCATATGCTGCAGGTGTGGCCCTAAAGGAAAAAAAAAAGGTTCTTCATCTCCCAGGTGATATCTGATCACTCTGGCCTGATCTCAGCAAGAATCCTGTTAGGATTCTTAGTAATTTTCCACCCTCTGGTGACCCTCCCCCTACCTCCATGAACCTGCCCCTGCTCCTTGGCTATAAATTTCTACCTTTCTTTGTTGCATTTAAAGTTGAGCCCAATTTCTCCTCCTCCCTGCAAAACCCCACTGCAGGGCCCTACACCTCCAGCAACGGTCCTGAATAAAGTCTGCCTTAGCGTTCTTTGGCAGATGGCACGAATAATTTTTTGTTACCACTGCCCCTCGCACCCTTCATTTAACCTAAGCGCTACCCACAAGAGGAAAATACGTCTTAAAAATCAAAAGTGAGGGGGAGGGAGTGGGATGGACTGGGAGTTTGGGGTTAATAGATGCAACTATTGCCTTTGGAATGGATAAGCAATGAGATCCTGCTGTACAGCGCTGGGAACTATATCTAGTCACTTAATGATGGAGCACGATGGAGGATAAGGTGAGAAAAAGAATATATGTATGTATGTGTGACTGGGTCACTTTGCTGTACAGTAGAAAATTGACAGAACACTGTAAACCAACTATAATGGAAAAAATTAAAATCACTTAGAAGGTAAAAAAATCATCAAGTGACAATAATTACTTGTAGCATGAGATTAAATGGACCTTACTATATATATATATATATATATATATATATATATGTATGTATTTTTTTTTTTGGCCTTTTCTTGGGCCACTCCTGAGGCATATGGAGGTTCCCAGGCTAGGGGTCTAATTGGAGCTGTAGCCACTGGCCTACACCACAGCCACAGCAATGCGGGATCCGAGCCTCATCTACGACCTACACCACAGCTCACGGCAATGCCGGATCCTTAACCCACTGAGTGAGGTCAGGGATCAAACCACAACCTCATGGTTCCTAGTCGGATTTGTTAACCACTGAGACACAATGGGAACTCCTGACCTTACTATTTCTTGATCCACCTGCACTTTGTTCCTTCTTTTAATAAGAAGTTCATCTTCTAGACTTTAAAGGAGATAAAAATTTTAAAGGAGATTGAAAAAGAAAAAATTGCTGCCTAACAAACCGCTCCAAACCACAGGGAATGTCTTGACACACTGACCATTGATAGGGCTCCCAAGTCTCTAACTTGGTCTGGGTTCAGCTGGACACGTTCTTCTGTTGGTCTCAGCTGGGCTCCCTCACACGTCTGCACTTAGCTCCCCATCATCTGGTGGCTCTACTTCTAGGGTTTGGGTGACAGCGGGGGTCATGTCTCTCAGGCCAGGGTATGTTTAGAGACAGGGGGGTTTTCAAGAGAAGCAGGAGAGAGCAAGCTCCAACGCACAAATGCTTTTGAAGTCTCTCCTTGCATCACATATGCCAACATCCCATTGGTCAAAGCAAGTCACATGACCAACCTGGATTCAACAGGTGGAAAAATAGACTTCACCTCCGGATGCGAGGATCTGTCATGTACCTTTCAGGGGCGTGGCTGTTGGGAGCAGAAAAATTCATAGCCTTCTCTCTAATCTACACACTATGTTATTGATTCCAGGCAAATCCCATTGTGGGAAACAGACAAATCAGTTACAACTGGTATAATATTTAAATTGGATTCCAAACCACTCTAAGATTGGGTGCTCATTGATTCTTTTATAACAATCGAGTCATTAAAGAAGGCTGCATTGAATATAAAGAAGCGCAAATCGCTCATTTTTAGGGGACCTAAACAGTTTGACGACAACAACAAAAACGATAACAACAAAATGCACACGCGCAGGCATTGATTTACTTTTCAGTACAGGACAAAACATCAAAATATAAATTCTGTCTGAAAATTAGTAGATGTACCAGCAGACCACAGTGGAACTCTATTTTCACTCTTGCTGCCTAGCCAGAAACCATTAATAAAGCCTGTTTCTCTGTTTGGTATTCTTTTCTTTTCTTTTGCTGTTATTATGCCATATGTTGGGGGTTGTTTTCTCTCCTCACTACTCAGACTTGAAATGTGGAGCCATCGAGTAATTTTCTTCTTCTCCTTTTTTTCTTTTTTACAGCTTTAACAGAAGAATTAATTAAAGTCACACAGAATGTATACTATCCCCTGAGTATTGAAGTTTTTAAAGAAGCAGAACTTCCCGTCTCTGAGATCTTAATTTTGTGGAAAGTAACATAATGTCTTTTCAATCTAAGGAAATCTTGGGGACTCCATTTTGCTCTGGTTTCAGCTGAATCACCTTCCTGCAACCCCCGCCCCCTTCCCTCTTCTCCCAGTAACAATTCGTTTCAAATGAGCCAACCGAGAAGAACGTGGGCCCTGACCTGACCCATGGGAAGGGGACAGGTCCATCACCTGCCTTCGGGAGAAATAGGGAGGGTCTTTGCTTCTTAGCGCGCGCTTTCTGAGCACCTGCGCCCTTCTGCAGAAGTCAAGAGCCTTGTCGAGATGGCCCGAAGTTCATGTGTCTCCTTTTTCGACGCTGAAGATCCGAGCCATGCCCCCAACAATTTGACCTTGAAACCACTCACACAATGGGATGTTGCTGCTTTTACTGTCAATAAACTTTAAAAATACGTCTTCCAATTCAAATAAACCTCTGATTGCTTTTGCTCCTTCCTGCAAATTATGTGGATTCGAAAGCATGCCATCTAGCCTTTAGAAATGTTTAGCTGTCAGACGCAGCCCAGGCCTTGGCACAGAGGGCTCGGGAGAACACTCTGGGGAGAGAAGACCCCTTGCCTCTGCCTTTTCCAAGGCAGAAAGCACCCTAGGAGGGGGTCTCTTCACAGAGGAGCTTGGGCCACCAGGCTTGCATTTCCTGTAGCTGCTAGCTGGTAGCTTAGCTCGGGGGTTGTTCTTCGGCGTGGGTGGCCTTGTTGAATTGGAGGTCAAAGGGCGGGGGCCACCTCTTAGGATACACCCTGCTGCAGGCGCTTTGGGAGGGGACTCCCCAGTGCTTTCACTTTACTCCTTTGAGCACCAGCCCTGCCACCCCCACATTAAGAGGGGGAGTCTTTGTCCCTTCCTCTGGAAACTGGTGGCATTTTGGACTGCCTCAACCAATAGAATGTGAAGTGATGCTATGTATCTTCTGAGGTGTGAGCATAAGACTTCTCGGCCCTTCCATCCTAGTCTCTTAGCATGCTCCCTCTTGGAACCAGCCATCATGCTCTTACAATCAGGCGTTCCTGCTGTGGCCCAACAGGATTGGCGGCGGCGTCTCTGGAGCACTAGGATGCAGGTTCGATCCCTGGGTCTGGCACTGTGGCTTGGATCTGTTCCCTGGCCTGGGAGCTCCATATGCCATGGGTGGCCAAAATAGCCCATACAGAAAAATCACATAGAGAGCCATGGAGAGGAGTTCTGGATGACAGCCCAGCTGAGGCTCCAGCCAACAACCAAGTCACCTCCAGCCTTGGATTCTTCTCAGTGGAGGCCCCAGAAATTGGAGAGCAGAAGCTAGCTATCTCTACCGCTTTCTGTCTGCATTCCTGACCCAAAGACTCCATATGCAGAACGAAATATTTCTTGGTTGACATCACCAGGTTTGGGGAGGTTTGTTATGTAGAAATAGCGACCGGACCAGGGGTGCTTTCCTGGGGTCCAGAATCAGAAGGAAAGGCTTATAACCCTACTAGAGAAGCAGCATTCTGAGGCCCGTGACCAACTATCCCGGTTGCCTGGGACCGAGCAGTTTTCTGGGATGCAGGACTTTTCGGTGCCAAAGCCCTGAAGCACAAAGACCTAAAGGCATAAGTTATCCACGTGGTCAGCTGAATGAGGACATAATGCGCTGGTCTAGGCACGCCGGGCCTGTGCAGATTGGCACGCCGTTTGCACAGCATGGTATGTCCTCTTCAGAATAAGAGGAAGATGAGCCTCATGGCCCCAAGGGGTTTATGAGGGGCCGTTAGCAGGATATGCATTAGCAAGGAGAACCGAGGTGCAAACCTAGGCACAATGGGTTGTCTGCAGAAGCACAATGGTGATTCTCTAGATGCTATGTGTACAGAGCTGACACCAAGCTTCCTCCATGCTAATGACTGTTAAATGCCTAAAGGTCAGAGTAAAAGCTTAACCACCTACCAGCTATGTGACTTTTAAAATAATAAAAGAACTTTTAAAATAAAAAAAAAAACCCTATATCCTGCACCTATAGCCCCCTCCTCACTTGACCCCATCCTCGAGAGCACAATAAAAGCAGTGTGGTTTCTTGAGGCAGCTCTCTTGGTCCCTGAGACCTTGAGTCCCCTGGTTCCCACCTTGAATTAAGATAAATGTCTCTGTGTCTTGTTTTATGTTAACTTTTTTCCTTAAGTTCCACAGCACCCGTTCTTCAGCCCTCACCTGCTGAGCCGGTCTCGGCACTGCGATATATGGGGGTTCCTGGGCTTCAGGTCCGATCAGAGCTGTAGCTGCCGGCCTACACCAGAGCCACAGCAACGTGGGATCCGAGCCACATCTGTGACCCACCCCCAGCTCACAGCAACACTGGATCCTTAACCCACTGAGCAAGGCCAGGGATCGAACCTGCATCCTCAAGGATACTAGTCGGGTTTGTTACTGCTGAGCCACGATGGGAACTCCCCACCACTTTTTGTTGTGGTGAGATCATTTAAAAACTACTCTCATAGAAACTTGTAAGCACATAATACAGTGCTGTTGCATGTAATCACCGGGCTGTACATTACACGTCTGGAAGGTCTTTCTTTTATAACTGGAAGTTTGTACACTTTGACTGACATCTTCTCATTTCCCCCCACCCTGGAGGACTTAAAAAGACACAAAAAGAGCCCTTGGAGCCTTATTTGCTTAATGGAAAACATCCCCCCAGAATTCTCAACCCTTAGGGATTAAGAATCTGGGTTGGAGAGCAGGAAAAGGGAGGGATTTAAGGGGGTGTGTGTGTTGAGGTTGTAGTTGTGATAGGATTGGAAAGCTTGTACGTGGCTTGCTTCTTGGGAAGTTGTTACTGGTCTGAATAGGGCTGGGAGCAAGCGAGGCACTTGCCTTGGGTGCAAAATTTAAGGAGGTGCCGAAACAGTCAGCAATCAAGGTATGTAGCATTTTATTTTATTTTATTTTGCTTTTTAGGGCCGCACCCTCGGCATATGGAGGTTCCCAGGATAGGGGTCGAATCGGAGCTCAGCTGCTGGCCTACACCACAGCCACAGCAACGCCAGATCTGAGCCGAGTCTGCGACCTACACCACAGCTTACGGCAATGCCAGATCCTTAACCTGCTGGGCGAGGCCAGGGTTCAAACCTACAGTCTCATGGTTCCTAGTTGGATTCATTTCTGCTGCACCACGACGGGAACTCCATGTTTTAATGCAATCTTTAAAAAAAAAAAAAATCAAATTGGCAATCTACAAACCCATGGGGTAGCCGCCTGTTTTGATAAATAAAGAACCAGGGCCGGGATTAGCATGAGACCAGTGAGGCAGAACTGAATCCTGTCTTGATGCAAAGTATTGCTATGTTCTTCATCATGGATTTTTTGCACTAATTTTTGTTGTTGACATTTTTCCCAAAGGAGACATATAGATGGCCAACAGATACAGGAAAAGATGCTCAACATTGCTAATTATTAGAGAAACGCAACTTAAAACCACAGTGAGATGCGACTTCACACCTTTTAGAATGACCATAATCAAGATGACAAGAGATAACAAGTATTGACAAGGGTGTTGAGAAAAGGGCACCCTCCTGCACTGTTGGTGGGTATGTAAATTGGGGCAGCCAATGGAAAACGGTATGGAGGTTCCTCAAGAAACTAACAACAGAACTACCATATGACCCAGCAATTGCACTCCTGGGTATCTATCCAGGAAAAAAATGCTAATTCAAAAAGATACACGCACCCGTATGCTCATTGCAGCCTCATGTATAATAGCCGAGCTATGAAAGCAACTCAAGTGTTAATTGATGGATGAATGGATAAAGAAGATGTGATATACTTATTCAAAGGAATATTTCTTTCGGCCACGTCCACGACGTGTGGAAATTCTGGGCCCAGGGGTTGAACCTGTGCTACAGCAGCAGCCTGAGCCACAGAAGTGGCAACATTGGGTCCTTAACCCACTGAGCCACCAGGGAACTCCTGGAATATAATTCCACCATAAAAAAGAATAAAATTTTGCAATTTTTGACAACTTGGATGGCCCCCCAGGGCATGATGTTAAGTGAGATAAGTCAGACAGAGAAAGAAAAATACCGTATCATCTCTCGAGATGTGGAATCAAAAAAAAAAAAAAAAAAAGCTCCATCCAACTTGTAGATATAAAGAATGGATTGCAGAAGGTTTCCAGAACCAGGGGCAGGGAATGGGAAAAATGAGTGAACTTTTTTCTTTAGTTTAATTAAATAATTTATGAGCAACCATAAATAAAACCTTGTGGTAGTATAGCCTTTGAGGAATATTTGGACATATAAAAACATTGCATCATGCTATGATTTATCTTAATTTCTGAGATTGGGGCACACCTAAGGGAGTGACATTTAAGAATTTTATGCCCAGGGTGAGAAGCTCACTTGCCTCACCCTAGTTCTCCCATCTTGTTTGGAAAAATCCCACTTCTTAAGAGTAGCCCGAAGCTGTGAATCTTAAAGGGTTTAGATCCTCTTTGCTGGTGTGATAACACCTCTCTCCCGCCTTTTGTGGGCTTTGCTGCTAAGGTCCTGTGCCTTCGACCTTCTGCAAAGGGCTTGCCTTGGATTGCTGGGGCCAGAAGTGCCTGAAGATTCATGTCCTTGAGGTGACCCTTCACCAATGTCTGGCAGAGGCCGAGGTACAAAGGCCCAGCTCACTGGCTTCCAGATCTACCAAACTTTGAAGCTCAGTTTTTGTCTCAGAGCTTCCTGGAGTATCAGCTGAGGCTGGGGGCATGACCTAAACTCCCAGCCTGGCTTAGCACCAGCCCCTGCTCCCTTCCCAGTTTCTCCAGGAACCCCTTCTGCATAAATCACTGCCGCTTGAGTCCTCCTCGCAGAGGCTGCTTCTGGAAGAAACCCCATCACTCTGTAAAACTTAAGAGCCCCAACTTAAGAGCCTCGTGGAACTCTTTCTTCCCCCCTCAGGTTCTGCCAATGAAATAAGGTTTCCTTAGCAACCAGATTCATCACTATGGCAACAGTGAGCGGTGGTTGCCAAGGGAAACTCGACTTTTAGAGATCGTCACTCATCGCTTATCTTGGTCTTTTGTTTCCCCCGCCTCGATTCTACTTTTTCTCTTCATGGCAGTTGTGTGTGGGCTGTAGGGGTCTTTGCTTCTCTTAAAATGATTCCTTTTCAGGAAACTTGCACGAACTGGATCAGGCATGGGACCCCAGAGACCACGGCTTGGTGGCCCCTGCGTTGCTCAGGAGGGAGAGATCCAATGGGCTCAGCTAGATGCCAGGGGGCAGGGCACCCACAGATGTGGTTGGTCCACGGAGTGAGGTCAAAATATAGAAGAGAACCAGCTGCTCCATAGCCTGTTCGCTTTGCCAGACTCTCCCCCGAAAATACCCAAGAAAGGGGGTAGCTGATGGTGGGTGCCATTCTAGTATGGCAATATATGAAGTTTTACCATAATTTCAAAACCATGGTTTAATGAGAGGTGCTGGTACATTTTTTTTTTTTTTTGGCTTTTTCTAGGGCCGCACCCGTGGCATATGGAGGTTCCCAGGCTAGGGGTCCAATCGGAGCTGTAGCCGCCAGCCTACACCACAGCCACAGCAATGCAGGATCCAAGCCACATCTGTGACCTACACCACAGCTCACCTCAATGCCGGATCCTTAACCCACTGAGCAAGGCCGGGGATCGAACCCACAACCTCATGGTTCCTAGTTGGATTCGTTAACCACTGAGCCACAACAGGAACTCCTATATATATATATATATATATATATATATACATTTTTTTAAGTCAAAAGAACTTATGAAAAAACAGCTAGCTCTTTGCATAAAGCTTTGTTCTCCGTGGAGGTACACTGTTTTTATTTTTTCCTGGCCGGCTCTCTCTCTTTAGGGCTGACAGTGTGTGTGGTCTCCTGCTAGTTCAGGCTATTTTGGCTGATGAGGAGGCCTGGGGACTGGCAGGTACCCTCTTGCGGTTCTGTCCTGCTGTCTACTGACTTCTCAGGAGAGCGGTGCAGGGACCAGGGCTGAGAGAAGGGAGGCGCCTTGCTGGCTTGATTTAAAAAAAAAAAAAAAAAAAAAAGCAACTCGCAACACAAAACCCTCTGTTGTTCTAAAGAGCCTTTCTCTTCCCCGGCTGCTCTCTGTTTCCATGGAAATGGAGCGAGTTCCCAGCCGGTAAGTCAATGGCTGCCATGGTTGTATATTGTTCTTTGTTCTCTTCTTCATGGAAGAAAAACACCTTGATTTCCATCTGTCCTCTTTGTCAGTGGTGGGGTACTTGTAAAGCCCCAGAGAAGACATGGAGTCATCAACGGGGCCACGGAGAGGAGAGTGAACTGGTTTCTCCAAAGAAACCCCTTCTTCTTCCTCTTTGCCACCAGGCCCCGGAATAAATGCCTTCGGGGGTGGGGGGAGCAGAGTTGATCTAGGCCCCCTAACCTCCAAGTTCAGCCTGGAGACTCAGTGATGGAGGTGTGCCCTGGCTTGACTTTGAGCCTTAGCGGTGTGACGGGTTGTTCCCTTGGGCAAGAAATAACTCAGGGTGAGTCCACACTGGGGCAGGGGAGATTAATGTCGGTGTAGTGGACACGGCGGGTGTAACACAGGAGGACCCTGAGAAGCCTTCCCAGAGTGGACACCCCGACCCCGCCACACTCCTGCCCTCCACCTGCCTTTTTATCTATAGAAAAACTTTAGTCAAAGGACCCATTTCATCAGAGAAGTGAAAACAAAAAAATACAGAGAAAAAAGGCAACACTAATAAGAATTTAGCTGCTCAACAAAGTCAAGGCCCTTCAGTTCTTCTTCAAAGACTAGAGGGAGTTCCCGTCGTGGCGCAGTGGTTAATGAATCCGACTAGGAACCATGAGGTTGTGGGTTCGGTCCCTGCCCTTGCTCAGTGGGTTAATGATCCGGCGTTGTCGTGAGCTGTGGTGTAGGTTGCAGACACGGCTCGGATCCCGCGTTGCTGTGGCTCTGGTGTAGGCCGGTGACTACAGCTCTGATTGGACCCCTAGCCTGGGAACCTCCATATGCCGCGGGAGCGGCCCAAGAAATAGCAAAAAAGACAAAAAAAAAAAAAAAAAAAAGACTAGAGATCATATTCCCAGCCATGTCCTTGGAGCTGCTTTGCAGGGGCTGAAGCCCCCACTGGGGGAGGGGGAGCAGAAGTCAACTGGATGCTGCCCACAAGCACGCAGCCCCCAGACTGGTTGGAACCAGAAGGTCGATGACGCTGACTCCCTGTGACCTCATCCCCCACCAATCAGGGTCACTGTCCATGAGCGGATCACGCCCTGCTCCCCCACCACTGTGAGACTCCTCACTACCCCCTCCAGGGGGTGGGGGTGGGGCCACAGTCCTTGAGGCGCTAGCCTGCTGGGTTCCCCTCTTTGCCTGGCAATTAAAGCTTCCTTCTCTGATTCCTCCAACTCTTGTCTCCGTGTTTCTATTTGGCATCGGTGTACAGAGACAGCTAATATGTCGGCAACGCTGGCGCCCCACCCGGACCCCTTCCATTCCTTTTACAAACCCTGCGTGTCCATCCCCAGCCGCAGCAGACTGATGTTTGTGACTGGCACCCGTGACTTTCAGAGGCTAGTCCCTGGGCACAAGAGTCATCTCATCTGTGTAGGGTTAGTAAATGCTTAGCAACTGGCTCTATAAACAAACAGCAAACAAACTCCACAAAGTCTTGTTTTCCCCATTTTTTCAAAGTTTCTGCTGGACACCAAAGTGGTTCAGTTCTACATACATGCACACGCGTTCTTTCCCAGATTCTTTTCCCACATAGATGGACACAGAATATTGGGTGGCGTTCCCTGTGCTCTACAGCAGGTCCCTGTTGGCCAATCGTTCCATATACGTCAGTGTGCACATGCCCATCCCAAACCCTCAGTCCATCTCTCCCCCCGCCTGTCCCCTTTGGTGACCATAAGTTTGTTTTCAAAGCCTGTGAATCTGTTTCTATTCTGCAAATAAGTTCATTTGTCTCCTTTTTATCCTTTTTTTTTTAAGATTCCACATATAAGTGCTATCATATGATATTTGAATGTCTCTGTCTGACCGACAGTATGGTACTCTCTAGTTGTATCCATGTTGCTGCCAGTGGCATTATTTCATGCTTTTCTATGGCTGAGTAATATTCCATTGTATACACATACCACATCTTCTTTAGCCATTCCTCTTTCAATGGGCATTTAGCCACAACCAAAGTCTGATTTGTAGCATTTACCATATTCCATGGTGTAACTATTCCCACTATGGTTTGTTTTAACCTACCAATGTGACGGTACTGAATTTGGAATTGGGAATAATAGCCTCCTGAGAGCCAGTATGAACTGGCTTTAACACACCACTTGTTGGAAGGGCCTAGGGCTTCCAGTTCCATTCCTCGGGGTAGCCAATGACCGACTCATGTGGGAATACAAAACCCAGCTCCTTGTCCTAAGCAAAATAAACTCTGAGGTGTAACCAACACTTCAGGGCTCCTTTCGAGGATCAGACCGAGTCTGGGACTTCATGTGAAAGCACACCTTTGTTTTCCCCCGTTCACAACCTGCTTCCTTGATTCCTTTGCTGGCTTCTTCTGGGAACATGTCCTTAATGAGTCATTGCCTACAAATCCTCATCTCAGGGTCTGCTTCTAGGAGAAACTGATCTAAGACAGTCTATTACTTATTGTGCTGCCAAGGGCAGAGAGAAACTCTTCTTTTTTCTTTTTCTTTCTTTCATTCTTTTTTTTTTTTTTTTTTTTTTTGCTTTTTAGGGCTGCACCTGTGGCATATGGAGGTTCCCAGGCTAGAGATCAAATCGGAGCTGTAGCCACTGGTCTACACCACAGCCACAGCAACACTTGATCCAAGCCACATCTGCGACCTACACCACAGCTCACAGCAACGCCAGATCCTTAACCCACTGAGGGAGGCCAGGGATCAAACCTGCAACCTCATGGTTCCTAGCTGGATTTGTTTCTACTGTGCCACAGCAGGAACTGCTTCTTTTTCTTTCTTTTTTGGCTGCACCCACAGCATGTAGAACTCCCAAAAATATATTTTTTTAATTTGCTTTTAAAGTTTTATCGAAGTATGGTTGATTTACAAGGTTGTGGTAATTTCTGCTGGACAAAAAAAGTGCTTCAGTTATACATGTACACACATCCATTCTCTTTCAGATTCTTTGCCCACACTGATGATCACAGATACTGAGTAGAGTTCTCTGCGCTATCCAGCAGGTCCCTGTTGACCATCCATTCCTTGTACCACAGTGTGCTCATGCCAATCCCAAAGCCCCAGTCCTTCCCTCCCCTTCACCTGGGTTTGGTCACCATAAGTCAAACTGGAAAATCTTAAAAAGTGCTGACATTTCACTCCTTAAAATCTTTCTGAAGATTATTGTACATTCATTTGGCTGAATGGTTTATGGAGCAAAATTTAGCTAAACTGCTGTCGAGAGTCAGATGATGATTCACCCTCTGCTACCTATCAGGGAGTGAGGTCTTTATGAGACTGGGCAAGGGGCAAGGGGGGTGTTGTTTGAAAACATGTCCACTGGAGTTCCCTGGTGGCTCAGCAGGTTAAGGAGCTGGGGAGTATGGCCAAAAAAAAAAAAAGAGAGAGAGAGACAGAGAGAGAAAACGTGTCCACAAATTCATGAACCCTCCTCCCGTTAAGAGGGAGGTTAACTGCCCCCTCCCAATATAGGCTGCCTCTAGTGACTTAAACAGGATGCAGTTCCCCATCTGGCTGCAACTACAGGAGACACCCTGAGGGCAAAACCACCAAGCTGAACTCAGCCACCTCCCAGACCAGAAGAGAAAACAAATAATTGTTGCCGTTCCACACCATTAAGTTGGGGGTAGTTTGTCCTGCAGCCGTACATGACTGGAACAGAAGAGTGTATCTGGATGGTGACTGGTGGGGGCAGTGAAAGGGGACCAAGAAAATGAATGGACTCTATGGGTAGTGGAGGTATGATGGGATGTAGGGGTTGGGGGCGTTGCAGCTGGGGGGCGCTGATTGGCCAATGCAATTAGCCGTGTTCATGATTCATTTGTTCATTCATTCATTCATTCATATTTATTAAGGACCTACCTTGCTAGGCACTGAGAATGTCGAGAGAACGAGACCCAGTGTCTTCCCTTAAGAAGCTTAGAAGCTAGTCACGGAAACTAGGGACATAGACCCAATAAGCCAAGGTGGGCACGATATATGTAGAAGCAGCACAGGAAGTAAAAAAGCACTTTTATCTGGGAGGGGAAAAGGCATATCAGGGAATCAGGGAAGACTTTCTTCAAAGAAGTTTATTTTGTTTTTGTTTTTAAATGGCCACACCTGTGGCATATGGAGGTTCCCAGGCTAGGAGTCGAATCGGAGCTGCAGCTGCTGCCACAGCCACAGCCACAGCCACACCAGAACGGAGGCGTATCTATGACCTACACTACAACGTCAGATCCTTAACCCACTGAGCGAGGCCAGGCAGCGAACTCCCATCCTCATGGATCCTAGTCAGTTTCTTAACCCACTGAGCCACAATGGGAACGCCTCAAAGAAGACTTCAAACATCTTTTTTCAAAGAAGTTAGAGTTTTGAGGAATGAATAGAAGTAGAGGTAGATTTACTGTGTAGCTATAGAGCCCCTCACACAAATGGGCCCTTTCCGAGTCCCTAGGATGGGCTTTAGTAATACACGCATATGGGCCTGTATTTTGGCAACATCTTAAAAAATTATTTTTTTTGGCTGCACTCGCATCACAGGGAAGTTTTCACAGACGCAGCAGTGCTGATCTTTAACCTGTTGTACCACAGCAGGAACTCCTTAAAAGTAAGATATTTTTATTTTATTTTTTTCTCTTTTTAGGGCCGCACCCACGGCATATGGAGGTTCCCAGGCTAGGGGTTGAATCGGAGCTACAGCTGCCGGCCTACACCACAGCCACAACCACGCAGGATCTGAACCAAGTCTTCGACCTACACCACAGCTCATGGTAACACTGGATCCTTAACCCACTGAGTGAGGCCTGGGATCGAACCCACAACCTCATGGGTTCCTAGTCGGATTCATTTCCGCTGCACCACAATGGGAACTCCAACCAATTCAAATGTTAATCTCAACCAGAAACACCCTCAGAGACGCATCCAGAGTCATGTTTGACCAAATGTTTGCGCATTCCATGATGCAGGCAAGTTGACACACACATTTGACCATCGCGAACCCGTGTCCTGTTTCATTCTGACTTTTACTCTATGACACTTCCCCTCCTGTTAGGTGGCATCAGACAGGATGCCCGAATTGGTGTCTGAATTCTGAGGATCCAACTAAGAGAAAGCTGAGCTGGGGTTACATTTAATTCGGGTTGAGTGGGATCAAAATGGATGAGTGATGTAAAGTCACTTCTGGGTACAGTCGAGTTACTGCTAGCCATCCTGATGTGGGAATAGCTTGCAGGACCACCCTTATGATCCACTACCTAGAGTCCCTTGGCATGTGATATGGACCTTCAGGCCCCGAGATTGTTTGATGATGTGAAAATATTCTTTTTTTTTTTTTTTATCTTTTTGCTATTTCTTGGGCGGCTCCCTCGGCATATGAAGGTTCCCAGGCTAGGGGTTGAATCGGAACTGCAGCCTCCAGCCTACACCAGAGCCACAGCAACACGGGATCCGAGCCGCATCTGCGACCTACACCACAGCTCACGGCAACGCCAGATCGTTAACCCACTGAGCAAGGCCAGGGACCGACCCCGCAACCTCATGGTTCCTAGTCAGATTCGTTAGCCACTGCGCCACGACGGGAACTCCGATATGAACATATTCTTGTATCCAGCCGCAGAATTACAAGGGCAGTGTAGAGAAACGTTTGTGTTTTGATGGGAAATCATGCATTTTCTAGGGGACGATGCTCTAAATTCTCAGTTTCTGATTCTATGGTAAATTGCAGAAAACCGACAGCAATGCAAAATAATTGTGATCTGATGACACACAAATTCTGTCCTATCTGATAGCTATTCAACTGATGTCTCTAACCTCTAGAAAAACTGGATTACAAAGTCTCTCACAGGCTGTTCTGTTCAGCTTACAAAGATAAAGAAGCACTCATGTAAACTGAATCTTCCCCAAATTTCCAAAAAATAAGGAAATGGAACTTCTCAAACTTTACATGTGCTAGAAGAAAAATTCTTATAGAAACTCATTCAAAGATGTTTAAGAATTCAATTTCTTCATCTAGGTAAATCTTTGGTTAAATAAGACTAATTTACCGTCTTTGGTTTAATAAAAATAGCTGCATCCTCTTTATGAGTGTTAAGTAGAAGCACACACTTTATTCTATTTAGGTGTGTTCTTCTTATTACGATTTACTGACCAAATAACCAAATGAAATGAAAAATGTAAATTTGTGTTTAAGCGAATTGAATTGTTGATCTGACAAATTTTATTTCAACAGAAACTATGCTTTGTAGTATGTCTACTTGAAGGTAATTCCCAAGATTTTTAGGATACTCAAAAATTGGATTGCTATTAAACTGATAATTAATGGATGTTCACTGGATACCTAGAGCATTTCTAAATAAGCTAGACTACTGAAGCGGTGATCATTAAGCATAACTTTATATGCTTTTGTTTCTTATTTTTATGTGCTCTAGAGAGGTTATATATTTGGGTCTGTTAAGGAATGTGTTTGTTTCTGCCACATTGAGAGTTTGTATAAAGAATGTGCCTGGCTCTACAAAGTTGTGTTAATGTATATTCATGAGCTCTAAAATCCTTGTATGTGCGAGATGGTTCTCAATTTTCCACCTCCTTCCCCTTCTCCAGGGTTCTCTGTGAAATAGAAGTTACTTTGGTTGATGGTCAAGTAGGGGAGGAAAAACTTTTCCTCTATCCTCTTAAATCCTGTGACTTGAGCCTGCAAATTAAATTGACGAAAGACAGATGAAGAGAAGAAAAAACAGGGTTTGTGTGTGTGTGTGTGTGTGCAACATACTCGCATGTGGGAGAACTCAGCGATGCGTATCTCAATGGGGTGGTTAGAATTCGAGGCCACATACCCACTTAGTAAGCAATGGGGAGAGAAAGGGCACGTATGGAAAAACAAACAACTTTTTTTGAAAGATAAATGAGTTTTTCAGGAGGAGAAACAGGAGGTAAAGTATGTGATGATGTTTGTCCAGACAGGTATGAGTGGTCTCCTTCATGGGCCATAAAATTTCCCTGGAGAAGGAATTTGGGGTAGGTTTTATTAGCATTCTCCCTTCTGGGAGTAGATCCAACCTGAAGAGGAATTTATGACAGCTTTATTTCATGGAAGTTCCTGTTTTTAGTCAAATAAGGAAAGCGCCGAGAGAGCTTTTTTTCCCCCTGCATCTGTTGAATCTCAAAACTCTTCAGCTTAAAATAATCTTTAAATCAATTCAGGGTTTCCTGGTGGGTCCCCATAGTTATAATAAATATAGGTAGTTGAAACTATACTTGGGAGTAATAGTTTCAGAAAAATATGCTTGTGGACATGCTTCTGTATTTCAAAGAAAAGAGTAGTTTCGTCTTAAAAGCAGAAGTTCTCAGAGTTTTGCTTTTTGGGGCTTTTTTTTGGCCGGGGGGGATGCTCCAAGACTTTTTATACTCTTCAACCTTGTCAAGGTTCTAACTAATGATATTTACTGTATCAGAAATTGAAAGTAAGATATTGCTGACATGTGCAAATACTTCTTTGTTGATTTAAAGACAGCAGTGATGACCATGTTGCATGCTAATAGCATCTTAGTATTGTTTTTTTGTCTTTTTGCCATTTCTAGGGCCGCTCCCAGGGCATATGGAGGTTCCCAGGCTAGGGGTTGAGTCAGAGCTACAGCTGCCAGCCTACACCACAGCCACAGCCACGCAGGATCCGAGCCGCGTCTGCGACCTACACCACAGCTCACGGCAATGCCGGATCCTTAACCCGCTGAGCTAGGCCAGGGATCGAACCCGCAACCTCATGGTTTCTGGTCAGATTCGTTAACTACGGAGCCACGGCGAGAACGCCAGCATCTTAGTATTGTTATTGAATTAGTTCTGGCCTGTAGACTCTCTGAGATCTGCCCTAAAGTAAAATGTCAATTGATTCCAGAATATGAACAAATGGAACAAAGGACCAAAACTTGGCAAGTGAATTTTCTTTGCCTTACATGATAACCCTAGAGTCTGAAAAGCTATGAAATGTGTTAAAATCTGAGCAAAGTTTCCTCAGTTTTGGTGGGTTTGGTGTTTGGGGTTTACGTTTTGCCTTCGCCTACAGTGTGAACGCATACTTTTCCTCTGTTCTCTGCCTAGCTGACAATTTTCTCGGCTGTATGTTGACTTTCTTATGCTTTTGGTCATTTAAAAAAGGGCAGAAAAGCTCCTCACTGTTTCTTAAAGAGCTACAATTCATTACGGTCATGTTAAAATCTACATATTTTAAACCTGTTCTCGTGTCACTGGCTACCTCCCATGATCCCATTTGAATCAAGTGTCTAAATTTCCTCTGATACCTTTTTTTGATTTTTGCCTTCTCTAATGCAAAGCCTAGAAATGAAATAAAAATTTCAGAATGTCTTTTACACCTAAAACAATCAATCATGTTTCCCCAAGGGCCCTTGGAAAACTCTGAAGATTTGTTCTTTCACCTTATGAAAGAGGCATGTTAGACATACTTAGGTTTATTTAATAAGTTGCTATTGATGAGTTAAAGGGAAGAGTTGTCAAATCAGAAGAGAGGCTTAGCTTTCTCTAGGTTAAACTTGCACAGGTAAGTTTTTAAAATAAAAATATTTTAGAAGTTGGACATTGTTTGCAAAGTTCCTAGAGATGGGTCAAGGCCCTTGCTCTCTTGAATAGGATTCTGTCTTCTAGAACCCCGAGGTTGCTTTGTGTGATGATATTAGGCCATAACAATAGGGTGTCATCAGCCATAGTTTTGGGTGTTATTTAAAACACTTATTTGGCCGTAGTCCTTCTTTTTACATTTGAATTTAGTCCAATGATTTTCTGTCTTTCTGTCTTTCTGTCTGTCTGTCTGTCTTTGTCTCTTTCTTTCTTGGCAGTGCCCATGGCATATGGAAGTTCCTGGGCCAAGGATGGAACCTGTGCCATAGTCGTGATCTAAGCCACAGCAGCGACAATGGTAGATCCTTAACCACTAGGCCACCAGGGAGTTCAGAGGCCAATGGTTTTCAATTAAAGATGCCCATCAGACTTATCTAATGAAGTTTAATAAACATACAGAAGACTAGGACCCTCCCCCCCCCAGACTCATGGAATCTCTTTACTTGATATTATTTGTGTGTGTGTGTGTGTGTGTGTGTGTGTGTGTGTGTGTGTGTGTGTGTGTGTGTGTGTGTAGGGCTTTTTAGGGCCACACCTGTGGCATATGGAAGTTCCTAGGCTAGGAGTCTACTCGGAGCTACAGCTGCTGGCCTACGCCACAGCCACAGCAATGTGGATAGGAGCTGCATTTGTGACCTACACCACACTCATGGCAACACTGGATCCTTAACCCACTGAGAAAGGCCAGGGTTCGAACAGGCATCCTCATGAACCTTAGTAGGGCTTGTTACTGCTGAGCCACAATGGGAAATTCCTCTTTGTATATTCTTGGCATAGTCATGATATATTATATTTTAGGATTATTATTTGATGTGATGTAATATTATATTAATATTACACTATAGTGACATTGTATTATGTCACTTATTACACCTCCATGTTTTTCTCTGTAAATATGTTTATCCACCAGATGCAACGTTTCTTGTCTTCCTTGAAAATAATCTTAATCATAATGCTTATAGACATTTTGGCTTGTTATTTGGGGATTGGGTTTGTTATTCTGTTTTTCACGCCACAGAAATGAACACATTTCCTTGTCAGTTGCATTATTCTTGTTATGAACTCTTGTCCAATCCTTCATTTTTGAAAATCATCCATAGTAAATTAAATGCAACTATTTTGCATCTCTGTCATATACAGGTCAATTTGTTTTGGTGGTGGTTGTTTTATTATGATGCTTCTTTGAGGGCACCGAAATCAGCACAGGCCAAAGTTCTTGTGTTCGGCCAAGAAGGCATGTCTCAGAGTCCTGTGGACAAGGACTGTACCAGGTACTTCAAAGAATAGAGTCTTGGGTACTTCCTGTGGCATCACTTAGAAAACTCTGAGACCAGGAGTTCCCGTCGTGGCACAGCGGAAGTGAATCCGACTAGGAACCACGAAGATGCGGGTTTGACCTGCTCTCGTTCAGTGGGTTAAGGATCCGATGTAGCCGTGAGCTGTAGTGTAGGTCACAGATGCGGCTTGGATCTGGTGTGGCTGTGGCTGTGGTGTAGGCCGGCAGCTGCAGCTCCGATTAGACCCCTAGCCTGGGAACCTCCACATGCTGCAGGTGTAACCCTAAAAAAAAGACAAAAAAGAAAAAAAAAAAGAAAGAAAGAAAGAAAACTCTGAGACCATACCAGTGGGCTGAATTGATCAGGATAGACTCTAACCCAAGACCCAGAGGAACAAGAATTACGTTTAACCAAAGGCACTGAAAAAAGAT
This sequence comes from Sus scrofa, assembly GCF_054392235.1. Taxonomy (NCBI): domain Eukaryota; kingdom Metazoa; phylum Chordata; class Mammalia; order Artiodactyla; family Suidae; genus Sus; species Sus scrofa. Next base: position 43,872,576 of record NC_139401.1, read on the forward strand.
GATGGTAGTTTTGTTTGGACAATGACTGATGCTATTTTAATGTTTGCTGTAGTCTGTAATATTTGCTGCCGTTCGTGTCCCCCAAATTCCTGTGTTGAAACTTAACCCCCCATGTGATGGTATTAGGAGGCGGAGCCTTTGGGAGGTGATTAAGTCATGAGGGTGGAGCCCTCATGGGTGGAATCAGCGCCTTCACGAAAGAGACCCCAGAGAGCTAGCTTGTCCCTTGCGCCCTGTGAGGACACAGTGAGCAGGCCATCCATGAACAAGTGGCCCTTCATCAGACTCGGAATCTCCTGGGGTCTTGACCTTGGACTTCCCAGACTCCAGAACTGTGAGAAATATTTGTCTGTTGTTTATAAGCTGCCTAGTCTGTGATGTTTTGTTATAACGGCCTGAATGACTAAGACAACGTTCTATTTTCTATTTCTAAGGAAGCCTTCTCTTTTTCTTCTTAAGATATCCGTAACCCATAACGATTTGGCAGATTCTGCTTTGGTAAACTGAATTGAAACATTTGTGAAAGATATTTTTTATCCTCTCGGCTGGACGCCTTTCGGAATTCAGAAACTCTTCTGGAGTCTTCCTCCCTTTTTTTTTCTTTGTCTTTTTTTAGGGCCGCACCCACAGCATATGGAGGTTCCCAGGTTGAATTGGCCCTGTAGCCACTGGCCCAAGCCACAGCCACAGCCACATCAGATCCGAGCCATGTCTGCGACCTACACCACAGCTCCCAGCAACGCTGGATCCTTATCCCACTGAGCAAGGCCAGGGATCAAACCTGCATCCTCATGGATGCTAATCAGATTCGTTTCCTCTGAGCCACGACAGGAACTCTGAGTCTTCCTCCTTTTTCCGGCCATACTGTTATTTGCATAGGTACAATAAGAATCTTTCCTGTCTCACTTTTTTTCAACCAGACTATCACTGGAAAAAAATTGGTTATGCAACTAAGGCTTTCCTAGAAATGTCATGTTGGAAAATGATGCTCATTTCATCAGCCCTGACCAGCCCGTTAGAAGGAACTAGGTCGGCTTTACGGAGCCGATGCTGACAAAGCCCTCTGGCTAAACCTAACTCACACGGCAGACCTCAGAAACTTAGCGTTAAGTTGGGAGACATCAAGAAAAAAGACATTTCCTCAAATTTACAGGTTCTACAGGTGAAATCTTGTGGCGAGAGTTTCTTGGCATGGCTTCCTAACTTCAGCACAGCAAATAATTAAGAGGCTTCTAAAAATCAAATCTGAGATTCCTTATGAAAATTTCCAGCCAGCTTAAAGAAAGCCTCTGTGTGGTGAGTTAACTCTCTTGTTGCATCTACATCAATAACAGGCCCAACCTCATGAGACCCACCTTATTTTATGATTGGGAATAATCTTTCTTTAAGTTTTTTTTTTTTTTTTTTTTTTTGTCTTTTTGCCATTTCTAGGGCCATTCCCGCGGCATATGGAGGTTCCCAGGCTAGGGGTCAAATTGGAGCTGTAGCTGCTGGCCTACACCACAGCCCCAACAACACCAGATCTGAGCCGTGTCGGCGACCCATACCATAGCTCATGGCAACGCCAGATCCTTAACCCACCGAGCAAGGCCAGGGATTGAACTCACAACCTCATGGTTCCTAGTCGGATTCGTCAACCACTGAGCCACGACGGAAACTCCTCTTTAAGATTATTTTTGATGGGAGTTTCTGTGTTAAGAGCCCAACATGGTGTTCCGGCCTCCCTCAGTGGGTTACGAGCTGCGGAGTAGGTCCCAGAAGTGGCTTGGATCTGGTGTTACCATGCTGTGGCATAGGCCTTGGCTGCAGCTCCCATTCAACTCCTAGCCCTGGGAACTTCCACATGCTGTAGGTGAGTTCATGAAAAAGAAAGATTATTTTATTTTATTTTATTTGTCTTTTTAGGGCAACACCCCACAGCATATGGAGGGTCCCAGACTAGGGGTCGAATCAGAGCTGTAGCCACCGGCCTACACCAGAGCCACAGCAACGCCAGATCTGAGCCGTGTCTGCAACCTACACCACAGCTCACAGCAATGCCGAATCCTTAACCCACTGAGTGAGGCCAGGGATCAAATCTGCGTCTTCATGGATACTAGTCGGGTTAGTTAAACACTGAGCCATGATGGAAACTCCAAAAAAGAAAGATTAGATCCCCACCCCCACCCAAGTCATGTATTTTGTTTTCTTTCTTTCTTTCTTTTTTTTTTTTTTTTTTGTCTTTTTGTCATTTCTTGGGCCGCTCCCGTGGCATATGGAGGTTCCCAGGCTAGGGGTCAAATCAGAGCTGTAGCCACCGGCCACAGCCACAGCAACGTGGGATCTGAGCCACGTCTGCAACCTACACCACAGCTCATGGCAACGCCGGATTTTTAACTCACTGAGCAAGGTCAGGGATCGAACCCACAACCTCACGGTTCCTAGTAGGATTCCTTAACCACTGCCACGACGGGAACTCCGTATTTTGTTTTCTTAAATGCGGCCCTTTAAACTTGAAATTGGTTATGATTGTTGTCCCTTTCCACTCTGACTTTCCTCTGTCCCATTCCTCCTATGTCTAGTAGCTTTGAGTAGCAAACAGCAGGTGTCAAAGGAAAACTAGCACTTGACTGCAGTTAAATCCAAAGAAACAAATTTTTTTTTTGAAACTCATTCAGTATCATGTGTAAAGTTGTAGCTTACTTGTTCTCACTGCTATATAGTATATTGTTTTTCGTTTGTTTGTTTTTGCTGCACAGGGAAGTTCTCAGGCCAGGGAATGGATCAGAGCTGCAGCTGCCAGCCTACACCACAGGCAAAGCTACAGCAACACTGGATCCTTGACCCACGGAGTGAGGCCAGGGATCGAACCTGCATCTTCATGGACACCATGTTGAGTTCTTAACCCACTGAGCCACAATGGGACTTCCCTTAGAAACGAATGATACTCAAGCCTATTGCAAAGGGAAAAAGAGACGTCAATGTAAAAGTGGACTCAATTCAGAATACACCATGGGCAAGTGGGAATTTCTAGCCAAGGAGCAAGGATGGGGTTGGTGAATAAAAATTACTACGAAAAAACATCAGAGGGGACGGGGAGATTCAAGGTAAAGCAGTCTATCAGGATTCTTGCTGAATGAAGATGATCAAACCCCACCCGGGGCATGGGGGTGGGGGATTAGGAGCCTGATCAGATATTGAAGGTGATCAGGTATGACGGGCTGGGGGTTCTGGCTAAATTGAATTAATAGGATTCTTGCTCAAAGTGGACCATGCAGAGACGAACATGGAAGTGCAACAGTCAAGACCTAGTTGAAAAGTTCAAGGGAGCCTGAGTAAAGTCTGGTCAAGGAAAGAGTTTTTGTCACAGGTCAAGTTAGGAATTCGGCAAAGGGAAGTTGAATTAGGGACATATTTCATTTGGGGCTAGTGGGCTATAATTGTATGTTCCTCATTCACTTTTTTTCTTTTCTTTCTTTTCTTTTTTGTTTTTTGGTTTTTTTAGGGCCGCGCCTGCGGCTATGGAGGTTCCCAGGCCAGGGGCTGAATCGGAGCTGTAGCCACTAGCTTATACCACAGCCACAGCAACGCTGGATCCGAGGCATTGTCTGCCACCTACACCACAGCTCACGGCAACGCCAGATCCTCAACCCACTGAGCGAGGCCAGGGAGCGAACCTGCATCCTCATGGATGCTAGTCAGATTTGTTTTCTCTGAGCCACAATGGGAACTCCCTCATTCACCTTTTTCAAATAAAAAACAAGGCCAGACTTGGTCAGGTGACATTTTATTCCAAAGGATTATTGCTGGCAGCGGCGGGGGATGGGGGGTGGATTCCACAATAGGGAGAACACTCTGTAGATATGAAGGCCTTTCAAGGGCTGGCCAAAAAGCACTTTCTTTCTTTCTTTCTTTCTTTTTTTTTGGTCTTTTTGCCTTTTCTAGGGCCGCTCCCGCGGCATATGGAGGTTCCCAGGCTAGGGGTCAAATTGGAGCTGTAGCCACCAGCCTACACCACAGCCACAGCCACGCAGGATCAGAGCCTCGTCTGCGACCTACACCACAGCTCATGGCAACGCCGGATCCTTAACCCACTGAGCAAGGCCAGGGATTGAACCCTCAACCTCATGGTTCCTAGTCGGATTCGTTCACCATGGAGCCATGACAGGAACTCCTAAAAAGCGCTTTCTTTCTTAGAGAGGAGTAAACAAGTCTAGAAAGGGGTGGGGAACAGGGGTGTAAGTGTGGTTTGATAATAGCAGACCAGAGACTATTCTACCTGGAGGCCGGAGAGCATTCTACCCTCGAGGGGAGTGGTACACTGGCTCAGGCCAAAGTTCAGAAGCTTGGAGAAAGGAGAGAAGCTTAACCAAACTTCGGTTAGCATTTTTTTTTTTTTTTTTTTTGCCTTTTGGTTTGATTGATCAGTGGGAATAAGCAGTTCGGCTAATATTTATGAGGCAAAGGATGGTGGAGGGTATGTGTCTGGCCTTGTTGTAGGCAAGCGAGGGGGGATCCATAAATCATATGGGGTAGGGGGGTTCTTTGTGGTAAGTCATTTCCCAGAACATAAAAGGGTAGTGAGATTTATTAACCATCACTGTTTTCTCAGCAGCACAGGGCTCAACATTGTTGCTTTTGAATGTAATTATTTCTAGCTATCCCAGTGTAAAAATGGCCTCTAGGAATAATCCTGCCACCCACAATACTGACCAACCAGATGTTGTGACAGGAAGATGCAAGGTCCCTCTTTAAGAGACAGAGAAAGAAGTTCCCATTGTGACACATTGGAAAGGAATCTGACTAGGAACCATGAGGATACAGGTTCGATCCCAGGCCTCGCTCAGTGGGTTAAGGATCTGGTGTTGCCGTGAGCTGTGGTGTAGGTGGAAGACGTGGCTTGGATCTGGCGTTGTCGTGGCTGTGGTGTAGGCTGGAAGCTACAGCTCTGATTCAACCCCTAGCCTGGGAAACTCCATATGCCTTTTTTAGGGTTTGGCCCTGGAAAGACAAAAAAAAAAAAAAAAAAAAGGAGGCAGAGATATATTTCTTTTCTTTCCTTTTCTTCCTTTTGTCTTTTCAGGGCCGAATCCATGGCACATGGAAGTTCCCAGGCTAGGGGTCTAATCGGAGCTGCCGGCCTACACCACAGCTCACAGCAATGACAGATCCTTAACCCACTGAGCGAGGCCAGGGATTGAACCTGCAACCTCATGGTTCCTAGTCGGAGTCACTAACCACTGTGCCATGACAGGAACTCCCAGAGATATATTTCTAATAAAAACAATGAATAAGCTGTTGGATTACTGATAATCCAATTAATGAAGGGGGAGGGAGTTATAAGAACACATTGTGAGGAGTTCCCTGGTGGTACAGTGGGTTAAAGAGCTGGTGTTGTCACTGCCCAGAATCTTCCACATGTCAGGGGTGCTGCCAAAAAAAAAAAAAAAAGAACTTATTGGGAAAAGTTTTAAATTTCTTGTTGACTTAACATGAAATCCTGATATCGCTGAAGATACTGCACAGTTCCTGATACAACGCACAGTAGGACAGTGAAGCCACTGGATGATGGGTAAAGAATGTGAAATATTAAACACTTTGCTGTACAGCAGAAATTGACAGAACGATGTAAATCAACTATAACAAAAAATTTAAAAAAAGATTAAAGTTTCAACAAGAGAACCAGAAAACTTGAAATGCCCTCAAAGAAACTTGATAGAGGCTTTCCCAAATTGGATGACCATCCCCCAAATTTACATTTTACACAGGTTGTAACACTGGAAGAAACATTTCTAAACTACCAACTCTAAAAAATAAATTTTGATCACGCGAGCTAGAAGGAAAACAGTGATCCTTTCATTCTTTCTTTTTTTTTTTTTTTTTTAGGGCTGCACCTGTGGCATATGGAGGTTCCCAGGCTAGGAGCCCAATCGGAGGAGCTGCTACAGCTGCCGGCCTATGCCACAGCCACAGCAACTCAGGATCCGAGCCACGTCTGTGACCTGCACCATAGCGCATGGCAATGCCAGATCCTTAACCCACTGAGCGGGGCCAGGGATCGATCCCACAACCTCATGGTTCCTAATCGGATTCGCTTCCGCTGAGCCACGACAGGAACTCCCATTATTTCTACTGGGAGTTATATTACAAAATCATTGTCTGAAGAGGCAGTTAAAAGTATTGTGGTTGATTTTCAGAATAATGGCCCCCAAAGCATCACGCCTCTTTGTTTTCACATCTCTTAGCAAAGTACTTTGCAATTCCTCTGTCATGAAGTCAAATTCATTTCCCCACTCCTTTTTTTTTTCTTTCTTCCTTCCTTCCTTCCTTCCTTCCTTTCTCTCTCTCTCTCTGGGGGGGTGGGTGCTGTGCTTGCAGCATGAGGAAGTTCCCAGGCCAGGAACTGAACTCGAGCCACAGCTGAATCCTTAACTGCTATACCACCCGGGAACTCCAATTTCTCCACTCCTTGAATCTGCAATGGCCTTGTGACTTGTTTTCACCAATAGCTTGCAATGGAAGTGACAAGGGATGTTCTTCCTTGCAGCTTCTATTTGCATCCTCCTGGGCTGTTCCAGTCGCAAGGCAAGGAAGACCAGGCTAAATGGTAAGAAACCATACGGAGAAAGAAGCTCATCTGACAGCCAGCATCAAAGCCACAGACATAAAGGTGAGATCATCTTGGCCCATCCAGCGTTTCTAGCCACGATCTGACTGCAACTACACGAGTCTGCTCAGATGAGACCCACAGGACACCCATCCGTTCAAATCATAGAATTATGAGAAATAATAAATCTTTATTGTTTTAAACCACGGAAATGCTAGGTCTTAGAGTTGTTTGGCAGCTATAGATAACAAATATAGGTAGGCAGTCAAAAAAAAAGCAAGCAAATAGTATGGAGGTATGTCAGGTGATTAATTAATACGTAAAATTGTCATGGGAGTGATGTCAGCATCAGGGCAGTGAGAGTCATTCCTTTTATCGCTTCCCTTTGGCTTACAACTGATCAGACATCCATAATCCCATGCACTCCCCCCCAAAAAAACTTGTGCCTCTGCACAGCATACCAGGATACCTGAGAAGTCCATCCATCTGTGTACCAAAAACGTGTGTGTGGCGGGGGTGGACTGTGGAGGAGGTGGCTGAGTGAGGGAAGTGGTGGCAGAGCTGGCAATGGCAGAGGTCGTGACGGCAGAGGGTGGCAGCTGGTCTGGCAGTGAGCCAGCACAACCTTTCTGGCAGAGGAGGTGGAGGGTAAGGGTGGTGAGTGGGAGTCTGCCTGACCACATGCGCTGTAGCTGGAGGAACCAGCTGCTCTCTCTGAAGAAAGACCATAGCGACTGGGGAAAGGGAAAGGGAAGAGATGAAGGCCAAAGAGAACCGAAGGGAAGTGTCTCCTACTGGGAGGCAAGAGACCTGCCCGTGGACCTCTGGAATCCCTCAAATTGAGGAGTCCCCTGATAGACCATGGGCACATCGAAAGCCCCAAGACTAAGTAAGTACAGACACCCCCCCACACACACACACTTTGCCATCACACTTTGGTTTTTGTTTGTTTTTGGTTTTTGTGTGTGTTTTTTTTTTTGTTTTTTGTTTTTTTTTTTTTTGGTTTTAAACGTATGTGATCCCAACCTTGGCAGAAAGTTAACGCTGGTAAGAGAAACCAAAAACTTGTGCTATAATGCCACCTTCTGGAAAACAAAAGGAAGGTTCCTAACTACCAACCTGTTGACTTGCTAGAATCCATCAAAGTAAACAAAACCTTGCCTAAATAAGAAATGTGTTTGCTACTTCAAATGTGGCAACTGAAGCACTTCTCGTCAAGCACCATGAAACATCATGGTAATACAGTATCACAAAAAGAAACTGACAATTTTCCAGCTACTGAACCCAAGGACATGGCATATTGTGATCCAACTGATAAAGAGCTTAAAATGGCTCTTATGAAGAGAACCCACGAGCTATAAGAAAACGCAGAGAGGTAAAACAATCTCAGGAAGAAAATTAAGGAGCAGAAGGAGCACTTTACCAAAGAGATTGAAATTCTATAAAATGAACCAAACAGAAATTCTGGAGCTGTAGAATTCAATAAATGAAACAAAGGATGCATTAAAATGCATTGAAAATAGAGCAGATTATATAGAAGAGAGAATTGGTGAACTAGAGGATAGAAATACAGAAATAGAAGATTCAGAGGAAGAGAAAAGATGACAAAAATTTTAAAAATGGAAGGAACTCCGTGAGAACTATCAGACTCTACTAGAAACCATGAGGATATGGGTAACCCAGAAAGAGAAGAGAGGGAGAAGGGAGAAGAGAGTGTATTTAAAGAAGTAATAGCTGGAGTTCCCATCGTGGCTCAGTGGCTAATGAATCCAACTAGGAACCATGGGGTTGTGGGTTCGATCCCTGGCCTTGCTCCATGGGTTAAGGATCCGGCGTTGCCGTGAGCCGTGGTGTAGGTCCCAGACGTGGCTCGCATCCCGCGTGGCTGTGGCTGTGGCATCGGCCAGTGGCTACAGCTCTGGTTGTACCCCTAGCCTGGGAACCTCCACGTGCCACGGGAGTGGCCCTAGAAAGGGCAAAAAGACAAAATAAATAAATAAATAAATAAATAAATAAATAAATAAATAAAATAAAGAACTAGTAGCTAAGAACTCCTCAAACTTGGGGAAGAAACTTGGTATAGAGTACACTTATTATCTCAACATGAAAGACCGCTGAGACACATTACATTAAAACTTTTAAAAATCAATGTAAAGAAAGAATTTTAAAGACAGCCAGGTGGAAAATGGCAGTAACCTACCAAGGAACCCCAATTAGGCCATCAGCAGATTTCTCAGCAGAGGCTCTAGAGGTCAAGAGAGAGAGGAAGGACAGATTTAAATTACTGAAAGATAAAAATGGTCAGCCAAGAATACTCTATTCAGCGAAGTTATTCTTCAGAAACGAAGGAGACATAAAGACTTTCCCAGACAACAAAAGCTAAGGGAGTTCACCACCACTAAACCTGCTCTTGGTGGCTACTGTGACCACTTATCTGCCAACAAATTAGATAACCTAGAAGAAACAGATAAATTACTAGAAACACTACAAAGACTGAATCAGGAAGAAAAAGAAAATCTGAACAGACCTATAATGAGATTGAATTAGTAATCAACAATCTCTCAATGTAGAAAACTCCAGGACCAAGTGGCTTCATTGGAAAATTCCACCAAACATTTGAAGAGGTAACAGCCATCCTTCTCAAATTCTTTCAAATATTGAGGAGGAGGAATCATTTCCAAACTCACTCTCTGAGGCCAGCTTTTTTGGTACCAAATAGGTACCAAAAAAAGATAAGGATACCACAAGAACACTGTAGATCTACATCCCTGATGAACACAGATGCAAAAAACTCTCAATGAAATATTAGCAAATCAAATTCAAGAACACATTAAAAGGATTATACACTATGACCAAGTGACATTTATCCCTAGGATGCGAGAATGGTTCCACACATGCAAATCAATAAATGTAATACATCATATCAATAAATTAAAAGATTAAAATCACTTGGTCCTGTCAATAGATGCAGAAAAAGCTCTTGACAAAATAACAGCATCCTTTCATAACAAAAACCCTTAATAGACTGGGTATAGAAGAAATATACCTTAACATAATAAAAGGTCATATGTGATGAACCCACAACTAACATTATGCTCGATGCAGAGAAATTGAAAGCATTTCCCCTAAGAGCAGGAACAAAGCAAAATGCTCACTTACCCCTCCTACTCGATATAGTACTGTAAGTCTTAACTAGTGTAATTAGGCAAGACAGAAGAAGTAAAAGATAACCAAGTAAGAAAGAAGTGAAATTGTCGTTATTTGATGACAATATGATCCCATATATAGAAAAATCCCAAAGAATCAGTCAACAAACTGTTGGAATTAATCAACAATGTCGGTAAAGTGGCAGAGCACAAAATCAACACATAGAAACTGAATGCATTCCTTTACAATGATGAAGCATCAAAAACAAAGAAATACTTAGGAATACATTGAGCCAGGGAAGTGCAAGATCAGCACAATGAAACTATAAAATTGGCTGAAAGAAATCAAAGAAGATGCAGACAAGTGGAAAGTTATCTTGTGTTCATGGATCAGAAGGATTAACATGTTAAAATCACTGTACTACCCAAGGCTCTCTACGGATTCCGTAAATATCAAAATATCAAAGGCATTCTTTGGAACCACAAAAGACCCCAAATAGCCAAAGCAAGCATGAGAAAAAAGAACAGACTTGGAAGTATTATGCTTCCGGATTTCAAACTACACTACAAAGTCCTAGGAAACTGAGTAGAAAAGAGCATGATACTGGCACAAAATATAGACGCATAGGTCAATGGAACAAAATAGAGTCCGGAATTGAGCCCTGGCTTCTGAGCTTAATTTGATAGTAATCAAAGCCCTAAAAGGTTCTGCCAAGACAAAATCCCATTCCATGGGGAACAGTGTCTGTATATGTTCTCGCAGATTTGAGAAAGAGCAAAATTCCATTTTCATTTACCAACTTCTTTGGGCATAGCAGCCTTCTGTTCAGCAGCAGGGACAAAAGAATAGACATTTAACTTCTGTTCACAAAACAACACCTGAGGCCCTTGCTCCTCTAAGTGTGGTCCATGGAGCAGAGGCATCAGCATCACCTGGGAGCTGTGAGCAGTGCACAATCTCAGGCCTCGTCCCAGAATCCACGCTTTACAAGATCTCCAAGTGATTCTTCCACATCAGGAAGTTTGAGAAACAAAGATCTCATTTACCGGTGGTCCTTGCTTCCCTTACTCAAGCCATTTCCTGACTTCATGCCCTGATACTACCTTGATAATTATTTATTTAAACGAAGGTACAGTGGTGTCTATGGAGAGTGAAGGGTGACCTCCCCAAATGAGGCAGGAGAAGTTTTAGATCATAGCCAAATTCTTTGCAGAATAAGAACCAAGTGTATTCAGAGTGGGCGAGATGTAGAGGGAATTGGGCTGTAATATCTGACAAAGAGTAAAGTAAGCCAGGATATTGATGACTTAATAAATCCACCATATACAGTGTCAGGGGAGGTGAGGAGAGGGAGGTACAGACTGCAGCCAGGAGTTGTTATGTGTAATTGAAAACACAAGTGGGCTTGATGAATGCTGGCTTCTCCACCCTCTGGATGATGTTGAAAGCCCGGAGTCTGGAAATAGGCCCTGCCCTCTCCTTTCCCAGTCTTTAGAGAGACATTGGGAAGTTTTATGTGACAGGATTGTAAGGGCCCTGATTTTCCTTTGGTGGAATGATAGGCGGAAGGGAGAGGAAGAGAGACGGTGGATCAGATTCTACAGTGGTTATTGGGGGTGTGAGAACAGATGAGAGTTCACAACCCATAGGCAGGGGGTGCCTCGTGGATCCTCTGAGCCCTCCAGCAAGTCTAGACAGCAGACAAGGAAAGCAAGACCCATGATGACACACTGGCTTAGGTCAGGTTCCTTAGAAGCAGAGCCTGCAACCTGGATTCTTGTGTGATTTGTTGGGGAGAAGGGGAGGCTGGAAGGAGCAGGGGAATGAAGTCATCAATGATATGGTCTCAGCTGAAGAATAGTCTCTCCAGGAGGGAGCTTCTGTGCCTAAATTGCATTACAAATTTGGCCCCACCTTGAGGCAAGGGACTAGTCTTTTGTACCCCTGTGTTGGTCCATTAATGATCAGCTAGTGACTGGCCGAGGTCAGCCCCTAGAATGGGGGAGTTGTTGGCAGAGGCTCCTGGTCAAGGTGTTTCCCGTTTGGTTGAGGGCAAATCTTCAGAAAAAAGCATGGGAGTGAATGGTTATCAGCCACCATCCATAGCAACTGGCATCTGGGTGTACCAGCCAGGAAGGGGTCTGAGTAGGTACCAACAGCAGTTCACCACAGGCACCTTCTGTCTCATTTTGCTGCTGTAATTCTTTGACAGCTGTCGAGACTTCTGGAACATTCGGGCAAAAATGCAGGTAGGGGGCAAACACAGGAAGAAGAAACCATGGGAAAGCAGTGCTGAAATCAACTTGCTACCCTCTAAGAGCTCTTTTTCTGTGTGTGCATCTACCCATCCATCCATCTATTCATTCAGCCAGCCATCCACTTTGCCTCCTTCTTGTCCTGGGTGAATATATCAATTGCTATTTGTTTTGGGGTTTTCTGGGGTTTTTTTTGTTTTTTTGTTTTTTGTTTCTTTAGGGCCACAGGTGCAGGATATGGAAGTTCTCAGGCCAGGGGTCGAATCAGAGCTGTAGCTGCCGGCCTACACCACAGCCACAGCAACCTGGGATCTGAGCCACGTCTGCGACCTACACCACAGCTCATGGCAATGCCGGATCCTTAACTCACTGAGCGAGGCCAGGGATCAAGCCCACATCCTCATGGATACTAGTTGGATTCATTTTTCTTTCCTTCCTTCTTTCTTTCTTTCTTTCTTTCTTTCTTTCTTTCTTTCTTTCTTTCTTTCTTTCTTTCTTTCTTTCTTTCTTTTTTTGGCTTTTTTAGGGCTGCACCTGTGGCACACGGAGGTTCCCAGGCTAGGGGTCTAAACAGAGGTATAGCTGCCGGCCCACACCACAGCCACAGCAACGCCAGATCCGAGCTGCATCTGTGACCTACACCACAGCTCACGGCAACGCCGGATCCTTAACCCACTGAGCAAGGCCAGGGATAGAACCTGCAACCTCATGGTTCCTAGTCGGATTTGTTTCTACTTTGATACCACGGGAACTCCCGGATTCATTTCTGATGAGCTACAACAGAAACTCCCTATTTTCAGATTTTTGTAGTAGGTCTTAAATCTTTATCTAGGAGGTCAATAAAGTATGAAAGCCATAGACCATGTGATTACACATGCAAAATTGGGGGAAGAAAACTTCAATCTATGAATAATTGTGAAATATATTTTTGTGGTCTTAAATTCTTTTTGGAACAAATCCACTTTTAAAATAATAACTTTACTGAATTATAGTTTATAGCCCATAAAACCCACCCTTGAAAATTTTTTGGGCCATGCCCACAGCATGTCAAAATTCCCAGACCAGGGATCGAACCCATGCCAGGCAGCAACTGTCACAGCAGTAGCAATGTCAGATCCTTAACCCGCTGAGCCACCAGGGAGCTCCAAGATTTATCCTTATGTACAACTCAGTGGGTTTTTTTAAAAGCATATTCACAAAGTTGAACATTTATCACCACTATCTAATTCCATAATATTTTCATCATTTCCCCAATGAAACCCCATAGCTATTGCCATTTCCCTATTGCTTCTTCCTCCCCCCAGCCCCTGGAAGCCACTCCTCTATTTTCTCTTTCTATGGATTTGTGTCATATAAATGGACTCACTGCCTATGTGCTCTTTTATGACTGGCATCTTTCACTTAGCATAATGTTTTCAAACTTCAGCCGTGTTGAAACATATATCAGCACTTTATTCTTTTTTCATTACCAAATAGTTAGTTGCATGGATGTGCCACATTTTGTGTATCCATTCATCAACTGATGGACATTTGAGTTGTTTCTACTTTTTGGCTATGATGGATAACACTGCTAGGAACATTTATGTACGAGTTTTTGCATGGATATATGTCTTTCCCTTGGGTAGATTCCTAGAGTGGAAAGAAGAGGTTGTATGGTAATTCTGCGTCTAGCAATTTGAGCAACTGCCAAACCATTTTCCAAACTGTCTGCATCACTTTGCATTCCCACTAACAATAACCGAGTCCAATTTCGCCACATCTTCACCAACGCTTGCTGTTGTCTGTCTTTTTTATTTTAGCCATCCTAGAAGGCAACTCATTGTGATTTTTAAAATTTTTTTGTCTTTTTGCCTTTTCTAGGGCTGCTCCCGAGGCACATGGAGGTTCCCAGGCTGGGGGTCGAATCAGAGCTGTAGCCGACGGCCTACACCACAGCTCACAGCAACGCCAGATCCTTAACCCACTGAGTGAGGCTAGGGATCGAACCTGCAACCTCATGGTTCCTAGTCAGATTCGTTAACCACTGAGCCATGACGGGAACTCCCAACTCATTAGTGATTTTGATTTGCATTCCGCTAGGGTTGAGCATCTTTTCATGTGGTCTTTGGTTACTTGTATATTTTCCTTGGAGAAATATCTATTTACATCGAATCTTTTCCCCATTTTATTAACTGGGTTATTTGCTTTTGAATTGTCTAGTTTTAAGAATTCTTTACATATTCTGAATAAAAATCCCTGATTATATACTTGATTTCTAAATACTTTCTCCATTTTGTGGGTTGCCTTTCCACCTTTTGGATCACATTGTTTGAAGCACAAAGGTTTTTAATTTTGATGTTCCATTTATCTGTATTTTTCTTTTTTCATTTGTGCTTTGGATGTTATAGCTAAAAAAAAAAAAACCTGCCTAATCCAAAGTAATGAATTATTATCCCTGTGTCCTTCTACATTTTATTGTTTTAGCTATTACATTTAGGTCTATTTTGAGTTGATTTTGGGGTATGGTATGAGGTAGGGGTCCAACCTCTTTCTTTTGCATGTTGGTATTCATTTTTCCCAGTGGTATTCATTTTCCCTTTTTTGTTGAAAAGACAATTTTTTTCCCCATTGAATTGTCTTGGCACCCTTGTTGACAAATTAGCTTTATTTTTGGCCATTGCCCACAGCAGGTGGAAGTTCCTGGGCCAGGGATCAAACCTGCACCACAGCAGCAACCTGAGCCACTGCAGTGATGATGCCAGGCCCTTAACCTGCTTCACAGCAGGGAACTCCTGACAAATTAGGTTTTAAACAAATACATCAAATATAAAAAAAGTTAGTATTGTAAGTTAAAAAAAAAAAAAAACAACACATACAGAAGTTACTGCTCAGGTTACTGGCCAAACAGATCTTTTAAAGCATCTGTTCACGTGCTTGTGGTTTTTTGTCTGTATTCTTTTCTATGCGTGGACATCACTGGAGGTTCACAGAGCAGCAAGATGGCTGTCCTGGCAGCATCTGCAGCAGGTGGTGCCAAGCTCTGTTCTCAATTCTGTTCTTTGTAAAATGGTGATGAAATGATACCTTAGAGATGGAGGGAGCTGAAGAGGTAACATGCTTAGGGGAGCGTTTGGTATTTCTTAGGTGTCTCATAATATTGGATTGATTCTCAAACCCTGAGCCACTGTCATGGTGGTTACAGTCACATAGAATGTCACTACATTTCTCCCAGAAGGTCACCTGGCCTCACATACAGGCCACTCACCTCTTATCCCCCTTGTGGCCTGCCTCTAGGAAGCCATTTCAGGGGGAGTTGTCTATTTGTCATACAGAGGTTCTATGACTCAAGAGACCAAGATGGATACACCTGTGTGACTGCCTCAGAAATTCAGGATTTAGAGTTCCCAGGTGGCCTAGTGGGTTAAGGACCTGGCATTGTCAGTGCTATGGCTGAGGTTTGATCCCTGGCCCAGGAAATTCTGCATGCCCTGGGTGCAGCCAAAAAAAAAAAAAAAAAAAAAAAAAAAAAGAAAAGAAAAGAAAGAAAGAAAAGAAAAAGGGAAAAAGGAGAAATGTAGGCTGTATAGGGTAACAATAATGGATCTGCTTTGCAGCCCTACGGATAAGTGGAAACCAAGTCCCATTTTTAGGGTTGCAGTTAGTTTCTATATCTCTGTGTTCCTATCCCAACCTCCTTCACTGTTTCTCCATCTTGCCTCACTCAACCCCTTGACTCTGCAGCAATTAGAAGCTTCAGCAATCTCCCTGACACGTCTGACATGTATCTTTCTTCAATTTCCCACCGTACTCCTGCTCTCTGCATCCAGCAGCTCTTTGCCTCAGGCGCTGAGCAAATTGTGCAGTCAGCTGGATAATGCTCAGGGTTCAGCAGCTCAGGGTCCTGGGGGCATATTAGCGCGAGACAGGGCTGCTGAGATTTCAGCCGGGGAATCTGAGCAGGAATTAGTGCCCAGCGTGGGTTGCAATGCTGTGGAGCATATCCTGAACATCGGGGTTTGCAAAACTCAGTGGCCATTAGTTATGACTTCCATTTTAATAGAAATTTCTTCAGAAAGAGATATTTTTCTGTTCATCCACCCCGTCTCCTTAAAAAAATTTTTTGTTATGGTTGATTTACAATGTTCTGTCCATTTCTGCTATACAGCAAAGTGACCCAATCACACATACACATATACATTCTTTTTCTCACCTTATCCTCCATCAGGCTCCATCACAAGTGATGAAATAGAGTTCCCAGGGCTGTACAGCAGGATCTCACTGCTTATCCATTCCAAAGGCAATAGTTGCATCTAACCCCAACCTCCCAGTCCATCTCCCTCCCTCCCTCCCCCTCCCTCCCCCTTGGCAACCACAAGTCTGTTCTCCAAGTCCCTGAGTTCGTATCTTTTCTGTAGATAGGTTCATCTGTGCCATATATTAGATTCCAGGTATAAGTGATATCATATGGTATTTGTTTTTCTCCCATCTCTTTTTGACTAGGTGGTTCAAGGGGCTGAAATGCTCATGTGTGTGGGTGTGTGTGTGCGTGTGTGCATGTGTATCAGTAAATGTTTCTTCCCATCATCAATGTGTTTGTGTCTGACTCTGTGTTCGAGAGGGAGGGAGGGAAGGAGGCCTGGTAAACATTTTTTTTTTTCCTTCTTGGCCATGCCTGTAGCATGTGGAAGTTTCTGGGCCAGGGACTGAACCCACACCACTATAGCAACCTAAGCCACTACAGTGACAACTGCCAGATCTGTAGCCTGATGCACCACAAGGGAACTCTCTGGTGAATATATATATATATATATATATATATATATACACACACACATATATATGTATATGTGTATATGTATATATATAGTCTTATAGACTATATATATAGTCTTTGGTATATATATACACATGTATATATGTGTATATACATATATATATGTATATGTGTATATGTATATATATATATATATAGTCTTATAGACTATATATATATATATATATATATATATATATATATATATATAGTCTTTTTAGGGCTGCACCTGCAGCTTGTGGAGGTTCCCAGGCTCGGGGTCAAATCAGAGCTGTAGCCACTGGCTTACACCACAGCCACAGCAATGCCAGATCCGAGGTGCATCTGCAACCTACACCATAGCTCATGGCAACGCTGGATCCCCTACCCACTAGGCAAGGCCAGAGATCGAACCTGCATCCTCATGGATTCTAGTGAGATTCGTTTCCACTGAGCCACAATGGGGACTCCCTGGTGAATATTTTTAATCCACATAAATTTAGCCTCAGCCAGCAGCAACCAGCAGTTTGCCCCAAAGGAGGCTTTTCCAATTCTATTTCTGAGCCAGGCTTTTCTCTCCATAACCACACCAACTGGGGGTGCTCCAGCATGGTTCTGGGAGAAAGGACACTGGGAGATTTGATGAAACAACATTTTTCTTTGTCTTTTTAATTTTTTCTCTTATTCGATACCGTGTATGTTTTAACTCACCAATCAAGTTTCTTATAATCACTACTTTCCATGGGAAATTAACTGAATGATACCTCAGGTAGGAATTTTGGGAAAAAGATACTCAAGCACATTTAGGCTTGTTTGAATAGAAATTTGAGTAATAATGGAAATCTCAAAAAGACAGCTGTAAGAACTTTGCAAATATTTGAACAAATGAACTAGCTCGGAAAATATGTTTTCTAGCCTCTCCAAAATTAAGAGGACATATAAGTATTAATTCATGGCCTTTGCTACTTGCACAACCAAAATTGTTAGTCTTGGAGTTCCCTTCACGGCTCAGCAGTTGATGAACCTGACTAGGATCCATGAGGATGCGGGTCTGATCCCTGGCCTCCCTCAGTGGGTTAAGGATCCAGCATTGCCGTGAGCTGTGGTGCAGGTCACAGATGCTGCTTGGATCTGGCATTGTTGTGGCTGTGGTGTACACTGGCAGCTGTAGCTCCGATTGGACCCCTAGCCTCGGAACGTCCACATGCTTCGGGTGTGGCACTAAAAAGCAAAACATAAAATAAAAAAATAAAAAATAAAAAATAAATTGTTAGTCTTCAAGATTAGGTTAGCGAGAAATCCTTTGCAAGGCTGAAAGGTGCGTGTACTAGTCCATTGGAATCAAATGTACAGTCCTCCAACAGATACTTATGGAGCACCTGCTATGTGCCAGGTATCATTAATGACACTGGATGCCCATGGCTGAAGAAAATTGTCAACGCATCTGCTCTCAATGGTGGTCGTTAACATTTGCATAGTGTTTATAATGTGCCAAAGGCATACTCTCTTGCTTAACCTTTAGCAGAATCCTAGGCAGGAAGTGCTATTCTCACTTGCATTTTACAGATGAGGAAAGTGAGGCACAGAGAGGTTAAATCATCTTCCTTTAAGGTCAAAGAGCCAGTGTTGGGCTGGTACTCAACTCCGTCTCGCTTCTGAGCATGGGCTCCCACACTCCCTCTCAGGGAACTTATCCTTGGGAAGTGGAGAAAGACCATAAATACAGAAACAGGTAAATAGGTAAAAATCCATGGAAGCACTCTGAAGAAAAGAAAACAACCAGAATGTTCTGACCAATGACAATCACTTAAGACAAACTTCTCTGAGTATATTTGCGAATGAAACTGTATTAGTTTGCTACGGCTGCTGTAACAAAGGAACGCAAAGAGAATTGTATGTGCTCCCAGTTTGGGAGGCTAGAAGGCTGAGTGGCAGAAAGATTGGTTCCTTCTGAAGGCTGTGAGGGAGAATCTGTTCTATGCCTCTTACCTGGCTTCTGGCAGTTTGCTGGCAGTCTCTGGTGTTCCTTGGCTTATAGAAGCATCACCCGATCTCTGCCTTTATTTTCACACATGGCATCCTCTCTGTGTGTCTCTGTCTCCAAATCTCTCTTTTTTAAATAAGGGTACCAATCATATCAGATTAAAGGTCCACCCTCCTCCAGTATGACCTCACCTCAACTAATTACATCTGCAATGATCCTATGTCCCAATAAGCCCACATTTGGAGGCACTGGGGGGTTAGGGCTTCAATATATGAATTCCGGAGGCACCACAGATCAATTCATAACAGGAACTCAAAGAAAGCAGTGCTGAGGGTACCTCACAGGTATTTATTTAAAGAGACTTTCTGTTGGTAGGAAGATCCTAAGGGAAATGAGCTGGAAGGCAGAGTTGTCTTTGAACAAAAAGGACGAGGCCAAATGAATGAATGAACAAATTAGCTGTGTCTTTGGTTTTTGCTTTGTTTGTTTTTGTTTTGTTTTGTTTTTCCACTTTTAAAGTTTTATTGGAAAATAGTTGATGTATAATGTTGTGATCATTTCTTCGGTACCACAAAGTGATTCAGTTATACATATACTAGCTTTGTCTTTGAAGTTGACATGACAGATTTACCAGGGGCCTGCACTTGGGATGTTGTTTCAGCTGGTCTCTCAACGTGCTGGTTCAGCTACATTTCCTTCCTCAGTTCTCTTTGCAAGCAACAGCTGCCACTGACAGAAGTGACCAGAGCCGAAGAGGTGACCTGAGGGGTGACTAACCTACCCAGGGATCAAACGCTCAGTTTGGGGCTCATGAGCGCCTGGCTCCACCAGCCTAGCAGATGGAAGGGAAGAAGACAGTTTGAACCTAAAAATTTGCAGGTAAAGCTGTGGTCAAAACAATGTCTCACATTGGTTATGAATCCACTGCTGGTTCTGAATCCACTGGTTATGGTTATGAATCCAGGGGTTAACTAAACCATGGCATCCAGTAAATACAGTGAATGTAAACTTGAAGAGAGGACCATGGGGAACAGGAGCTAAAGGCAAGAATATAAGGTTCCACTCATTTTTCCGGGTACAAAGATGGCCCTAGGCATTAGAAATACTGGCCAATTCTGTTGTATCATCTGAATGGTTAACACCTTCCCCACAACTGCTGGCACCCCCTAATCCCCTTCCCTTTTTCTCAGTTCCCACCCACCCTACCCATCCAAAAATGCTCCTTCAATGAAAATTGTCCTCCCTGATTAAATCTCTCAATTCCCCAGTGGAGAGCAACATCTCAGACAAGGGTTAGAATGAATTAAGTTGGGCAAATCCACTGAAATGCAGTAATTCTCAACCTTGGCCACACATGGAGTTTCCTAGAGAGTTTAAAAAATACTGATGCCTGAGTTCCATTCAAAGAGATTTAGATTTAATTGGTATGGAGTATGGCCTGGATTTATAAAGCGCCCCAAGGGATTCTATGGAGCAGCCAGGGTGGAGAACACCGTTCTAACGTGAGAGCTTTATTTATTTTTTTTATTTTTTGATTTTTAGCTGCACCCTTAGCATATGCAAGTTCCCAGGCTAGGGGTCAAATCGGAACTGCAGCTGCCATCCTATGTCATAGTCACAGCAAGGTGGGATCTAAGCCACATCTGCAACCTACACCACAGCTCACGGCAACACTGGATCCTTAACCACTGATCGAAGCCAGGGATCGAACTCAAATCCTCATGGATCCTAATCAGATTGGTTAACTGCTGAGCCGCGGTAGGAATGCTTAACGTGAGAGCTTTAAAAGAAGGTCGTTGTTAACCACCATGGCTTTGAACAAGATGAAACGTTAAACTGTGTGACAGAATGAATTTGATTCTGGTGGCCTTGATACAGTGGTGGACCGGGAGGGAGTAGGTAGGGTGTTTTGAGTCAATGGGGATCCCATGTGGGTGAGTCCCTGGGGCCTTGGGGATCAATTACCCCTGGAGCAGTGCTCTTTTTCAAAAAAATTTTTATTGGAATACAGTTACTTATAAAGTTGTGTTAATTTCAGGCATACAGCAAAGTAAATCAGTTATACATATACTTTTATCCCTCAGATTCTTTCCCCATATAGGTTACCACACAGTACTGAATAAACTTCCCTGTGCTATACAATAGGTCCCTGTTACTCATTTATGCTATACATAGTAGTGTGTATATATCCATCCCTAACCTTTAATTTATCCCTCCTCCCCATCCTTCGGTAAACATAAGTTTGGTTTTGAAATCTTTGAATCTGTTTCTGTTTTGTTAAGTTCTATTGTATCATTTCTATTAGATTCCACATATTAGTGATCTCGTATGATGTTTGTCTTTCTGTGTCTGACTTACTCCACCTATATATCTCCACATTGCATGGCTTTCATTCCGCCTCTGTTTCTGAAAGCAGTAATTTCATTGACTGGTTTTTAGGCAATTCTGGGGCTCTGGAAATTTGGATAGTGTGTGAGAGTATGCACGGGAGAACATGTTTCTGTGACTGGCTTGTTCAAAAGTCAGATGGTCACATCAGGGGCTTCTTGAGTAGCCTAGGTGAACAGTGGGCAATAGTCAGTTTGTAGACCTCAGCAGTAAGTGGAAACCTCCACTTCAAATCAGAGTCTATCAAATCATAGATGTCCAGGTGGAGTAAACAAGAAAAATGACATCCTGTACAAATGGAATTCATATTGGATTGGAGCTGGGAATTTTCTAAGAACTGCTAGGATTCTAAGAACAAGGATTAATAATGGCAGGTAGGAGTAGGAGAAACAGAGGGACTAAGTTTGCCTCTGCATTAATTAGCATCTACTTCCGTGCTGCGAAGAAGGATTACCTGGGACATTAATTAAATTTGCACCTGATGCTAAACTGGGATGCATTCCAAGGGCTAATGAGACCTAGGATTAACACACAAGAGCCCAGGGAGGAAGAAAACAAGACTCCTCTGAAGAAAGACATCCTTTCCCAGCAGGAATCAGTGCATCCAGTGAACACAGGTCCCCACCAAGGCGACAAGCGAGATATGAACCAGGAGATGGTGATTGACAGAGTCTGAAAAAGAAACCTGTTTTCTAGAGCTCTTTTATTTTGAATATCTGTATTTGCATTTTAAATAATTTCCTTGTTTTCTTCTAAAAAGTATTTTTGATGGGCTGCAAAAGGTAGTTCTTCAAGCATGGTTCCTGGACCAGCAGCAGCAGCAGCATCTGGGGACTTGTGAGAAATGTACATTTTTGGGCCCCAACCCAGATCTAGGGAGTCAGAAACTGCATTTTAATTGTATTTTAACAAGCCCAACAGGTGATCTCATGCTCAATTTGGAGAACCTTTGTAATAAGAAATCATGCCAAGCACCAAAGAAATGAGTCCTCTCTGTGGACAGTGTTTTTATTAGACTGAAATTTTTATTAGCCATTGAAAAAATTGAAGTATAGTTAATTTTCAATATTGCACTGGTTTCAGGTGTATAGCAAAATGATTCAGTTACACATATGCGATATTACATACTAGTGGTCTCATATGATGTTTGTCTGTCTCCAACTTACTTTACTTAGTATGATAATCTCTTGGTCCATCCATGTTGCTGTAAATGGCATTACTTTATTCTTTTTTATGGCTGAATAGTATTCCATTGTATATATATGTGTATATATATATATATATATCACTTCTTTTTTTAACACTTTTTTAAAATATTCTTTTACATTATGATTTATCATAGGACATTGAATATAGTTCTCTGTGCTACACAGTAGGACCTTGTTGTTTATTCCCTCCATGTATAATAGCTTATATCTGCTAAACCCAATCTCCCAGTCCATCCCTCCCCCACCCCCTTCCCCCTTGGCAACCACAAGTTTATTTTCTATGTCTGTGGGTCTGTTTCTATTTTGTGGATAGGTTCCTTTGTGCCATATTTTTATATTCCACATATAAGTGATATCATATGATTTTTGTCTTTCACTTTCTGACTTACTTCACTTAGTATGAGAATTTCTAGTTCCATCCATGTCACTGTGAATGGCGTTATCTCATTTCTTTTTTATGGATGAGTAGTATTGTGCTGCATATATGTACCACATCTTCTTTATCCATTCATCTGTCAATGGACATTTAGGTTGCTTCCATGTCTTGGCTATTGTAAACTGGCTATGAACATTGGGGTGCATGTATCTTTTCTTTGTTTTGGCTGCACCTGTGGGATGTGGAAGCTCCAGGTTCCAACCACAGCAGTGGCCCTAGCCACTGCAATGACAATGCTGGATACTTAACCCACTGAGCCACTAGGAAATTCGTGTATGTATCTTCTTGAATTAGGGTTTTCTCCAGGTATGTGTGTCATATGGCAACTCTGTTTTTGGTATTTATTTATTTATTTATTTATTTATTTATTGTCTTTTGTCCTTTTAGGGCCACACCAGTGGCATATGGAGGTTCCCAGGCTAGGGGTTGAATCGGAGCTACAGCTGCTGGCCTACACCACAGCCACAGCAACGCGGGATCCGAGCAGTATCTGCGACCTACACCACAGCTCACGGCAATGCCGGATCCTTAACCCACTGAGCAAGGCCAGGGATCCAACCGGCAACCTCATGGTTCCTAGTCGGATTCGTTAACCACTGAGCCACGACGGGAACTCCCTGTTTTTAGTTTTTAAAGGAATCTCCATACTGTTTTCCATAGTGGCTCCATCAACTTACTTTCCTACCAACAATGTAGGAGGCTTCCCTTTTCTCCGCACCCTCTCTAGCATTTATTGTTTGTAGACTTTTTGATAATGGCCATTCTGACTGATATGAGGTAATACCTCATTGTAGATTTGATTTGCATTTTTCTAATAATTAGCGATGTTAAACATTTTTTCATGTGCCTGTTGGCGATCCGTATGTCGTCTTTGGAGAAATTTCTATTTATATCTTCTGCCCATTTTTGGATTGGGTTGTTTTTTGTTGCTGCTGTTGAGTTATGTATGAGTTGTTTGTATATTTAGGAAATTAATCCTTTGTTGGTAGCATTATGTGCAAATATTTTCTCCCATAGACTCAACATGTTGATTAGACTAATCTCAAAAGATTTCAAGCCTCTTAAAATAGTGATTTAGTTATTCCAGCCTTGTCCATTGGGCTTCGCCCCAGAAGTCTGAGAGCTGGAATAGAAACTGATGTGGTCTGCGTTCATCTAAAATTCTGTCTGGGTCAGCTCTCATTGTAAGAGCTAGAAGGGGCCTAGGAGATAACCTCGTACCAGCCTCCCTGTCTTCAGATGAGGGCGCAGAGAAGCAGTGTGTCTCACTTGAAGTCACCTGTGAATGTAGAAGCTCGTAGCCTGGAACCAGTATGAGGGCTGAATTGAAACTGGAGTCCTTGTCTCTTGATTCCTGATCTAAGGAGTCCTTCCTCTGCCAGAGGGAACTCATATTCCAATTAGTTAATGAGGCTCAGAATGTGATTCCACGTGGTCTGTGCACATACACAGTCTTATAGACAGGGATATGGGAAAAGGGAGATTCTGCCCTATTCAGGCTCTAAGCTTTCCCTTGCTTTTAGGACAAGACAGGTTCTCTTTACTCATCAAAGGGAAATTACACACACTTCTTAACAAAAATACTGAGTCATTACACGATTATGATCTTTTATCATGTGCCTGGCACTGTGCTAGCTGCGATGGGACTAGCATGGATGAACAAGGCCCAGATCTTACCATCAAAATGCTTATTAATATAGGGTGACTGGAGTTATCATCATGGCTCAGGGGTTAACGAATCCTACTAGGAGCCATGAGGTTGCGGGTTCAATCCCTGGCCTTGCTCAGTGGGTTAAGGATCTGGCGTTGCCATGAGCTGTGGTGTAGATCGCAGATGCGGCTTGGATCCCGAGTTGCTGTGGCTGTGGTGTAGGCTGGTGGCTACAGCTCTGATTCGACCCCTAGCCTGGGAATCTCCATATGCCGCGGGTGCGGACGCGGGTGTGGCCATAGAAAAGACAAAATATATATATTGAAAACCATTTCATTTATCATCCCAACCAGGATATATTTGAAAGCGTAAGGGAATGTGGTTAATATTTACCCTGGGACAACAGATGTAGACTAGGTGTCTCCTGAGCAACCCACGATGTGTGATTACCTATAGCAAGTGGGGGATGCTAAAATATAGAGCATCCCCTGTTGAATGAAGAGAGTGTGTGTGCATAACATCTCTATATAACAGACATGCAAAATGGTATGAAAGCATGAAGGAAGGTAGAGTCAGGACAGGCTTCGCAGAAGAGGAATCATTTGAGTTGGGTGGATACGATTTCAATGACCATCGTGTTTGAGTAAATACACACGCCTGTGTGTGTCAGCCTGCTGTGCACAATGGCAATGGAGTTAACATCCAGTGTGTGAGGAGAGTGGCGACAGCCTGCTGGAGCTGGAGAGGAGGCCGTTGGTGTGTAGGATGGGACAACAGAGGGAGTTGAATGGCTGAGGTCATTGGAGTCTAATGTTGGATGGCCATCAACTGGATATGAGCAGTTTCCTCCAATACATGTAGCTCCGTGACTGAGAGTAAGTTGTGCAGAGTGTTAATGACAGCTTTTATTTATTTGATGGTTTGGTTGAGGCTTACTCCCTGGTTGGCCTGTGTTTATGGCTTTAGAGTGGAAGGAACTGGGTCTACTTTGCAGAGCTGAGCTCTGTGTGACACATGTTAAAGAAATCCACTGATGTCGCTGCATCCTATCACTGAAGAGCTTTCCCAGGCACTGAAGAGACTGGCAAATGAGCTGAAGGATCATTGACCATCAGCTCCTCCAGGAAGAGGAACTAATGGCTATTATTTTTCTTAGAGAGTTCCCCCCCACCAAGTTGTATTGCCACCTTGGTTCAAAAAGGTTTTCCATGGGGGTAAATTTTCTAGAAGGGATCCTTATTTTTTTCCTTTTTTAAAGAATTAAAGTATAGTTGATTTACAGTGTTGTGTCAATTTCTGCTGTACAGCAAAGTGACCCAGTCATACATATATATAGATTCCTTTTCTTATATTATTTTCTGTCTATCCCAAGAAATTAGATATAATATGCTCCCTATGCTATACACTAGGACTTCATTACTTATCCATTCGAAATGTAATAGTTTGCATCTACTAACTCCAAACTCCCAGTCCATCCCATTCCTTGGCCATAAGTCTGGTCTCTATGTTTGTATGTTTCTGTTCTGTAGATAGGTTCATTTGTACCACATTTTAGATTCCACATGTAAGTGATATATGGTATTTCTCTTTCTCCTTCTGACTAACTTCATTTAGTATGAGAATCTCTAGCTGCATCCATGTTGCTGCAAATGGCATTATTTTTTTCTTTTTTATGGTTGGGTAGTATTCCACTGTATATATGTACCACATCCTCTTAATCCATTCATCCGTTGATGGACATTTAGGTTGTTTCCGTGTTTTGGCTATCGGGAATAGTGCTGCAATGAATTTAGGGATGCATGTATCTTTTTGAATTATAGTTTTGTCTGGATATATGCCCAGGAGTGGGATTGCCAAAGATCCCTATTTTTTGACTGATGTATCTTTTGATAAAGAGATAGGAAGTAAAAAATAAAAAGTTAAAATCCCTCCTCTTTTTCTTCTAATGATTTTCATTCTCCTCTCAAACTGCTCCTATCAACACCAACAAAGTTCTCCACATTACTAATTCAAATGGTTGGTTCTCAGCCTTCATCTTCCTTGACCTGCTAGCAGATCACATGGTTTTCTTCCTTGACCTGTTAGTTGATCACATGGTTTTCACTTGGTTTCCAATACAGCGGACTCTCTTCACTTTCCTCTGTCTTTAATGGTTGCTTCTCCTCAGTGTCTCTTGCTGGTTTCTCCTATTCTCCCAGAGGTCGCAACATTGGGATACCCTGGTCCTGGTCTTCTCTTCAATACTTGCTTTCATTCTGTTGGTGACTTCATACCAGTTGGAAGGATTTAAATACAGTGTTTTCTCCCAACCTCTTTTCTGATGCTGGGTTCTATTATGAACCATATACTTGCTATCTCCCCTTCAATGAACAGAGGCATCTCAAGTTTAACAGGCTCAAACATGAACTCTGCTCTTTCTCATAGAATCTACATCCAGTCCACTGGGAAATCCTAGAGATCTTGCATTGCCTTTAGAATGTCTCCTGAATCTGACCACTTCTTTCTACTTTCACTACCACTTCCATGGACCAAGCCACCATCATCTCTCACCTCTGGATTACTTTAATAGTGTCCTAGGTAGCCTCTTGCTTCCATATTGCCCTCCTCAGTGTATTCTCCATGCAGCATTGAGCAGCTAGGGTGATTTTTTTTAAAGTCAGATCATGTCATACATCTGCTCAAAACCCTCCCATGATTTTCCATCTCATGTTGAGTAAAAGCCTTATTTCCTACTAATTCCTATTAATCTTATTTCCTACTAATTCCTTGGAAGTAATTCCACTCCAACTCATTGGTCTTCTTACTGTTCTTCAATCACCCCAGGCATGTGCCCACCTTAGGCCCTTTGCACTGGCTGTGCCCTCTGTCCAGAATGCTCTTCCTCAAGACATATGTATGGTTTACGCCATGCCTTCATGTCCTTCAAACATTTACTCAAATATCACTCTTGTGGGTTGGGTTCTATGGAAAACAGACTATGAGATGATGTTTGGCTTGCAAGAGGTTGATTCGGGAGTGGTCTTGGAATCACCACGTATGGGAAGGGAAGGAGCAGAGGAAGAAGCCAAGCTGTGAAGCTGGCTTAATGACACTCTACCAGTCCTACAGTGAACTCTGGAGCTAAAATGTCCTGTTAGAGTTGTCTTCCACTGGGCTGAAAGAGCTAGTCTTTGATCAGGGTTGATCTGTCTATAATCAGCTGAGACAATCCTGGAAGGGGTTACCCACATTTCCAGACTCTAGAGCAACAGCTCCTTCTTTGAAGGGGAGTCTGAACATCCCGTAGTCACCTTCTCAATAAGTCTTATCCTCTACTTCTACTTGCAAACTGTGCCCCACCCTCTACGATTCTAGATCTTTTTGACCTTGCTCTATTTTTCCATAGTACTAATCACGGTCTAACACACTGTACCATATATGTACTTTCTTTTGTGTTTATAGTCTGTCTCCCTTGGCTTGAATGTAGGCCCCGTGAAGGTCGAGATTTCTGTCTTTTGTTCACTAGTGTATATCGAGCACTTAGAGCTGTGTCTGGCACTAGGGGACGTAATACATATTTGCGAATGAGTGATACTTGTGAATTCTAGCTAATAATTGATGTCGTGTGAAACATGGTCAGAGTCACTGCTGAAAATAGGGGAAGTCTGTCTTTACAATTCCTGGTATTTACCAATATGCAAAAACAGAGATACTAAGAGGTGTTTATTATTTCAAATTTTCTGCCTCTATTCGCAAGCCTCCAATGTCAGGTGACCTGTTTCTGACCTATACTTGGTTAAGTCAATTTTGGGGCCCCATGGGGAAGAAATGAGTAATGATATGTAGACATCTGCTGACCCATATGAAGCACGCTTCTTCTAATATTTATGAAGACTGACATTTCGTTTATATGAAGTTATTATTTACAACATATATTTTTCATAACATGCTAATGTTAACAGGCATGGCATGTTAAGATCAATAGATATCTTAAGAGTTGGCCCATTAGCCCCTGAAGGTCAACCTAATTTGGTGATGCGGACAACAGTTCGATAATGGCAGAGATTGTGGTAGGAAAGAAAGAGCCTTTAGCAGAGCAAAGATATAAATGCCTTGTGTTACCACTGACTGAACTTTCAGATCAGGTCAGGTCAGGTTTTATTGCTCTCGGCTAAAAGCCAGTGCAAGATTTACAGAGCAAGGAAGAGGCTCCGGGTGAGATCAGAGTGAATTACAGAGTTGGCTGGAGAGAGGAATGAAAGTACTTCGCATGTCAGAGGTAATTTTTACAAAAGCATCAGACCCCTGCATCCCTGTCACTTTTATTATAATGTTTCAAACATTGAAAAATATGTGTTTATTTCTAATGAGTTCATCAAAGAGAATCTGGAGATCTAGAAAAGCACAAAGATGGAAATAAAAATCGCCTGTTAGCACTGCTGTTAATATTCTATTTTATTTGCTTCCGGACTTTTTTCTATGTACATATTCACTTATGGTTTTACACTCATATACACCTACACTTTTAACATGTTTTATTTTTGAACATGGAGTCAAATGGGGGTATTTCTGCATGTCTGCCTTTCTTTAATATTTTATCTTTAGCATTTCCCAGTATTATTAAATGTTTGTGAAAATGATATCTAATTTAAATAGCATAATGAGGGGTTCCTGTTGTGGCTCAGTGGTAAGGAACCTGACTAGTACCCATAAGGATGTAGGTTCAATCCCTGGCCTCACTCAATGGGTTAAGGATCCGGTGTCGCCGTGAGCTGTGGTGTAGGTCTCAGATGTAGCTTGGATCTGGCATGGCTGTGGCTGTGGTGTAGGCTGGCAGCTGCAGCTCCGATTCGACCCCTAGTCCGGAAACTTCCATATGCCACAAGTGCAGCCCTAAAAAAAAAGTAAAAATTAAAAAAATAAGTAGACGAGCATAATGACATAGCTTGTGTGTATGTATTTTTCTTTTTAATCAGTCCTCTATTTGTACATTTATCCTGTTCTCAAATATTTAGTATTACATAATATTGCTATGACCATTCTTGAATGTAAGCCATTTTGTACGTCTTGACTATCTTTTTTCTTTGTCTTTTTGGCTGCTTCACGGCATATGGAAGTTCCCTGGCCAGGCATCATATCCATGCTGCAGTTGCTGCAAACGCCATAGCTGTGGCAATTCCAGACCCTTAACCCACTGTGCCAGGCTGGAGATCGAACCTGCATCCTAGTACTGCAGAAATGTGCCACTGCAAGAACTCCTTGATTATCTTTTTAGGACGACTTTTTGAATTGGAATTACTGGGTCATATGGTAGTTCTATTTTTAGTTTTTTGAGGAACCCCCATGCTGTTTTCCACAGTGGCTGCCTTCTCACCAAAGATGCATGGGGGCTCCCTTTTCTTTGCGTCCTTGCTAACATTTGTTATGTGTGGTCTTTTTGATAATAGCCATTCTGACAGTGGTGAGGTGATATCTCATTGTGGTTTTAATTTGCGTTTCTGTGATGATGAACAATGTTGAGCATCTTTTCATGGGTCTGTTGGCCAGCTGTATGTCTTCTTTGAGAAAATGTCTATTCAGGTCTTCTGCCCATTTTAAATTGGTTGTGCGGGGTTTTTTGATGTTGAATTGTATGAGCTGTTTATATGTTTTGGATATTAATCTCTTATCAGTTATATCATTTTGAAATATTTTCTCCCATTCAGTACATTTATTGATGGTTTCCTTTGCTACGCAAAAGCTTCAAGTTTAATCGGGTCCTATTTGTTTGTTTTTGATCTATTTCTTTTGCTTTAAGAGACAGATTAAAAAAATATGGCTGTGATTTACACACAAAGAGTGTTCTTTTTGTTTTCTTCAAGGAGGTTTATGGTTTTTGGTCTTACATATAGGTCTTTCATCTATTTTGAGCTCAATTTTGTATATGGTGTTGGAGAGTGTTCCAATTTCATTCTTTTACATGTTACTGTCTGGTTTTCAGCCCCACTTATTAAAGAGACTGTCTTGTCTACATTGTATAGTCTTGCCTTTTTGTTGTAGATGAATTGACCATATATGTGTGGGTTTATTTTTGGGCTCTCTATCCTGTTCCACTGATCCATGTGTCTGTTTTTGTGCCAGTACTGTACTGTTTTGATTTCTGTAGCTTCGTGGTATAGTCTGAAGCCAGGGAGTGTGATTTTTCTAGCTATGTTCTTTTTTTTTTTTTCTTGGTCTTTCTGTCTCTTCTGGGTCCACACCCATGGCATGTGGAGGTTCCCAGGCTAGGGGTCTAATCAGAGCTGTAGTCACCAGCCTACACCAGAGCCACAGCAATGGCAGATCTGAGCCGCATCTGCAAACTACACCACAGCTCACGGCAACACCGGATCCTTAACCCACTGAGCAAGGCCAGGGATCGAACCTACAACCTCATAGTTCCTAGTCAGATTCGTTAACCACTGAGCCATGACAGAAACTCCCCTTTTCTTTCTCAAGATTGTTTTGGCTATTCAGAGTCTTTTGTACTTCCATACAAATTTTAAAATTATTTGTTTTAGTTCTGTGAAAAATGCCCTTGGTATTTTGGTAGGGTAGCTCTGAGTTTTCTGGATCCTTTCTATTGTCTTTCTGGTCTCTATTTCACTTATTTCTGCTCTTTTCTTTCTTATTCCTTCTGCTGACTTTGGGCTTAATTTTTTCCCCCATTTCCTTGAGGTATAAATTTATGTTGTTTATTTAAGATATTTCTATTTTCTTAATATATGCAGTTATCACTGTAAACTTTCCTCTCAGACCTACTTTTGTGGCATCCCTTAGGTTTTTGTGTATTGTATTTCCATTTTCATTTATTTTAAGATTTTTAAAAATTTTCCTTTTGATTTCTTCTTTTACAGGATGTTCAGGAGTGTGTTGTTTAGTCTCTGCATCTTACTAAAATGTCAAGCTTTCTTCTTGTTGATTTCTAACTTCATAAACGTTGTGGTCAGAAAAGATTTTTCTATGCCTTTATTAAGTTTCCATATTTTTCATGTATTGTTTTCCTGATTTTATTGAACTGTTTTTCTGTTTTTTTCTGGTAGCTCACTGAGTTTCTTCAAAACAGCTATTTTCAATTCTTTATCAGCTAGATCACAAATTATATGCATTTGAGCTCAGTTATTATAAGATTATTGTTATTTTGGTGGTGACATGTGTCCTTGCTTGTTCATGTTCCTTGTATTTTGTGTTGCTGCCTTCTTTCTCTCTCTCTTTCTTTCTTTCTTTTTCTTTTGGTCTTTTTAGGGCTGCACCTGTGGCATATGGAAATTCCCAGGCTAGGGGTTGAATCAGAGCTACAGCTGCTGGCCTACACCACAGCTCATAGCAATGCCGGATCCTTAATCCACTGAGCAAGGCCAGGGATCAAACCCTCGTCCAAATGGATACTAGTTTGCTTCGTCACCACGACGGGAATTCCTGCTTTCTCATTTGTAGTAGTAGATACCTCCAAACTTCTTGTTGCCTTCAGGTGGCTATAGTGTTCATTGGTCCTGTGATACCTGGATTTTTCTCCAACCTCATATACAAAAACTCCACAACGCTTGCTCCCACTTATTGCAGAATTCTTAAGCCTTTATTTCGTCTTGGGTTCCTACAACTCACCAGACTAGCTACTGGAAACCTCTCTTTTGTTTTCTAGAACGTTTTCCAGAATGTGGTGCTCTAGTTCACCAACCCTGATCCATTTTTCTGAGAGTACTCCATTCACTAGAGCTTCCTCTTGCCACTGCACTCAGGAGTACATAAAAGGAACAGGTCCCAGAGTGTGGGGAGGTATGGGTTTAGCACTTGGGGTGATGCGAGTGCCTGAGGACCCACTGGGGGATGCTTGAGTGAGGTTCTCCCAGAGGCTAGTGGGCAGACTTCCTACTGAAGTCCTAAGTGCAGTCAGCAGGAACCACCTCTCTTCACCTTTAAGGCTCTTTGGTATTTTTATCTTCTGCCTCTTTCCTGATCGCCTCTCTCCCCCTAGTTATGGAGTTTCCACCAAGTACCTTGGATGCTGCTGGAGCAAATCAATTTGTTCCGTGGTGTCCAGCACAGCTGGGGAAGCTGAGCACTCACTCACCGTTCTCCCTTTTCTTGTTCAGCCCATGCAGTGTTGTCTCAGGAAAGGGGTAGCATTGGCAACGTTCTTCTTACCATTTCTAATGTGTCCAAACTCGTATATATTTTTTAATTATTATTATTTTTTTCTTCTCCAACAGTGTGCTGGAATCTTCCCTTGGGAAGGCTAGATCCTACAAAACCTCTCTTATCCAGGTTCCTGCCCAGGTCAGTACTCTCCATGTTTTTCCTGACTTTGGCTAAGATGAGTTGGGACAAGTTTGCAGGATCCTGCTTGTTTTGCAGCCCATATTGAGGTCTGTCTGCCTACAGATGCAGAGATGCGCAAGACTTCTTGTTGGGCCCTTGGCGTATTGTGCTGGATCCCACAATTCCCACCGAGGCGCTTTTGTTTGTGGATGGAGGTCTGGTTTGTTGTTGAAAAAGGGGAAATAAAGAATGGCATCTTACCCAGCTATGATGCTGACGTCACTCTCCTGTCATTTCTTTACATAAAATGTTTTACTAAACAAACAGTTGGATGTGCTTTTTATGATTGCTCCTCATTGCTCAATTGGTAAACATCTGGTGGGCTTACTCGTTCATAAATGTGACTTTGGAATTACTAGTAAGGTAGAAACCCTTTGTAAGAGATGCTTACATTCCCGGGCAATTATATTCTTAATCTCTTTAAAATTAAGCTTAGAATATCTACGGTGAGTGACTAAAATAGCTGTTTGGGCAGAGAAGTTTTGATAAGAACAACATGCATTTCTGAATCATTTAATTAATAATTTTATGATTAAAATATATGTAATCAAATCTTTAAGAGTACGAAGAAATATAAAAATGACTGATCTGAGTACAAGAACCTTGACACACTGTGGATGAAATACTATATGTAGATGCAGTATATGAATAAATAAAATACATCAATATTTTATCAATTACTATAAGATCTGCTGGTTTCTTTTATCTCTGTTATGTCAGCTTTTATATTTTCATCTTAATTCCAATGCATACTTTTTTGTTTTCAGGGATTTTTTTTTCCTGGTAAAACTAGCCAGAAGCTTTTCTAACTAATTAGTTTTATTTAGCAATTCTTTGATGTACTTAGCAATTCTGTCTTCTTTATCTAATTCACTCATTTCTGTTTTTATTTCATCTTAATTCTTTTCTCGTGGATAATTTCTTTTTTCCTTGTGATTTTCATGACTGCTTGTGTTAAATCTTCTTTTAATTCATTTTTATCCCGTTTTGCTTAATAAGAAAGGCAGTTAAAACTCTACCTTTGTCTCAGAACATTGGAATCAGCCTGTAAAATTTTTGAATGGTCTTATTTATTGTAATAATGTAATTTTTTCCCTAAATGAAAACACATTCATTCTCAAAATGCAAACACATACACATATATAGAGGCGAAAAATGGCATTTGCTTTTTGTATTCCTTTTCCATGATACTCTTTTCCTTATCCAGAGATAAACACTGTTAATAATTTGGCATACTATATCCTTCCCAACCCATTCCTATGCATTTATCAGCATATGCATATGTGTACTTATATGCATTAGACATATATGCATGTGTATGGTTTACACATTATAGGTATCATAATACACATATAGTTCTGCAAGTTCTTTTTGCTTTTAATATATCATAGATATATATTCATGGCCAACTGCCCTCTCATGATATTTTATCAGTTTATGTTACTTTCAAGAAGTATGCCTTCTAACCCTGTCCAATACCGAAAGGGGAACCCTTTTGTGCAAAACTGATATGTAAAGAGATACAATATTATTTTATACTAATGTACATGTCTTTGATTATTAGCGAGGTTAAAGTAATTTCATGTGTTTATTAGCTACTGTTACTTCTTCCATGAATTGCTTGCCAATATTCTTTGCTCGATTTTCTGTTAGGTTGCTTATCTTTTTCTGATTTCTTTGACTAGCACTCATTGTTTTCTAAGAGGTTGATAAACAATGTTTCATCTTCCATTTGACCCAAGAATTCTTGAAGATTCTATATTTTTAAACTGCTGGATAATTTTTTTCATTTGAAATGTTCTTTCTTTTTTTTTTTTTTTTCACTGAGGTTAGGAATATAGCCTACACAATGTCTGCTTTTTGGAATTTATTGAGGTTCACTTCATGGTCTAATATATAATCTTTTAAAAATATTTCCATGGACATTGAGAAAAGGTTTATTTTCTTTTGCAGATTATGTGGTATACATTTATTACATTAATCATATTCCTTATACACGCAGATCCTCTACATCTGCGGGATTAGTTAATTTTTGGGCTGAATGTAAGAAAGGTCAGTTAAGGTTTTCCACAATTATTCTGTCATGTCATTTTATCCTTGTATTTTTAAACAGTTTTTGTTTTGCACTTTTTAATGCAGTGTTATTTAGCACAAATGTTTTATGACTACTGTATCTTCATTTTAAATCACATATTTATTATAAAATGACCATTTTTATCCTACTTAATTTTTTTGCCTTACCTTGTTTATTTTTTATTTTTTTTCCTTTTAAAAAACTTTAAACAATTTATGATTTTGTTTTAGGCCTGTCTTTTATAAATAGCATATAATTCCTCTCCCCCCATTTTATCCCAGTATAAGAGTCTGTTTTTTAATATAGTACTTAACTCATAAATATTTTTTGTTATACCTGCTGGGTTTGCTCTTATTTTTGCTATTTTATTTTGGTTTATTTCCTTATAAATCCTTCCTTTTATTTAATTTAGTTTTCTTTTGTTCCGTAAGCTTGAATCTTGCTTTTATCTTCTCCAGGGATTTGGAAACAGGATATTTTATAAATTCTGAGACATTTTTAACATTTTAGAACGTCTAGAATTAAAATGCATCTTATAATTGATGATATGCTATAGTTCAATTGGCAGCGTTTTTTCCTTTGTGGTACATAAAAAAAGATATTTTTACTTCAGATAAAATGAAAAACAATATGCCATATTTTAATTTTTTTAACCTTATTTTTTTTTCAAGGGATTCGGAAAATATGTATTTCTCTAGTTGAGTCAAGAGTAAAATGCCCCTCTGCTTAAGGATTTAAGTATAAGACAGGACATCGTAAAACTCCTAGAAGAGAATATAGGCAAATTATTCTCTGACATAAATAATACCAATGTTTTCTTAGGTCAGTCTCCCAAGGCAATAAAAATGAAAGCAAAAATAAATAAATAGGACCTAATCAAACTGACAAGCTTTGCATAGCAAAGGAAACCATAAACAAAACAAAAAGACAACCTATGGAATCGGAGAAAAGAGTTACAAACCATGCAACCGACAAGAGCTTAATCTCCAAAATATACAAACACCTCATACAATTTAATAACAAAAAACCAAGGCAACCCAATTGAAAAATGGCAGAAGACCTAAATAGACATTTCTCCAAAGAAGACATACCGATGACCAATAGCGCACCAACAGATGCTCGTCATCACTGATTATTAGAGAAATGCAAATCAAAACTACAAGGAGCTACCACCTCACACTGGTCAGAATGGCCGTTGTTCAAAAGTCGACAAATAATAAACGCTGGAGGGAGTTCCCGTGGTGGCGCAGTGGTTAACGAATCTGCCTGGGAACCATGAGGTTGCAGGTTTGATCCCTGCCCTTGCTCAGTGGGTTAACGATCCGGCGTTGCCGTGAGCTGTGGTGTAGGTCGCAGATGCAGCTCGGATCCCGCGTTGCTGTGGCTCTGGCGTAGGCCGGTGGCTACAGCTCCGATTCGACCCCTAGCCTGGGAACCTCCATATAACGCAGGAGCCGCCCTAGAAATGGCAAAAAGACAAAAAAATAAAATAAAAAAAAATAATAATAAATGCTGGAGAAGATATGGAGAAAAGGGCATCCTCTTACACTGGTGGTGAGAATGTAAATAAGTGCAGTCACTATAGAAAACTGTATGGAGGTTCCTAAAAAAACTAAAAATAGGAAGTTCCCTTGTGGTACAGTCAAGGATTAAGGATCCAGCATTGTCATTGCTGTGGCTCCTGCACAGCTGTGGCGTGGGTTGGATCCCTGGCCCAGAAACTTCCACATGCCTGGGATTCGACCAAAAAAAAAAAAAAAGTAAAATGCCACTTTAAACCATCCCCCTCTATCCCCCTCTATTTAAAAATAAGAAATTTTGGAGTTCGCATTATGGCTCAGCAGTAACAAACCCTACTAGTATCCATAAGGATTCGAGTTCGATCACTGGCCCCGCTCAGTGGGCTAAAGTATCTGGGGTTGCCGTGAGCTGTGGTGTAGGTCACAGATACGGCTTGGATCTCTCATTGCTGTGGCTGTGGTGTAGGCGGGCAGCTGCAGCTCCGATTCAACCCCTAGCTTGAGAACTTCCATATGCCTCGAGTGCAGCCCTAAAAAAAAAAGAGGGAGTTCCTGTCATGGCTCAGAGGTAATGAACCCGGCTAGTATCCATGAAGATGCGGGTTTGATCCCTGGCCTTGCTCAGTGGGTTAGGAATCAAGCATTGCTGTGAGCTGTGGTGCAGGTCAGCAGCTGCAGCTCTAATTCAACCCCTAGCCCAGGAACTTCCATATGCCGCAAGTATGGTGCTAAAAAAAAAAAAAAAAGCAAAAAAAATTTTTTTAAATAAAAAAAGTATTTACTTTCGTCTTTGATCCAATTCCTTCCTTATCTGGAGGCTTATACCTGTATTATTGCTATTCGGGTATTGTTTTGGTATTATATCTCTTCTAAGAATGACTTTTGACAATTGCATGTAGTTTTGCAACCAAATGCATGAAAACCATTTACATTAATTTTGGATTTAACGGGTTCGATGCTCCCTGCTGGTCCTCTTGTGATATAATTTAGTTATTTTTGAGCTCTTTATTTTCTTATTATTTATCTCCCAATTAATGGACTTCAGTTTCAAGCAAATTTTTCAAAAGTGCATATATAAAAATATATGTTTGAAGCTTTGCATATTTGAGTTGACATTCTTTTGTCAGCACATACCTATATGATAGCTACGAATGGTATGAAATAACTGGATCGCTTTCCTTCTCCCTCACATTGATCAGATATTGAGCTGTTGTCTTCTAGCATTTTGTATCGCAGAAAAGAATTCTAAATGCAGCTTGCTTTTTGTTCCTGTGTTGGTATTTTGTTTCTCACGCCTGAGTATTCGTAGAATTTTCTTTACCTTTTTTTCTTCTCTAGGGCCGCACCTGTGGCATACGGAAGCTCCCAGACTAGGGTTCAAATCAGAGCTGTAGCCGCTGGCCACAGCCACAGCCACAGCCACAGCACCACGGGATCTGAGCCACGTCTGTGACCTACATGCAGCTCAGGGCAATGCATGATCTTTAACCCACTGAGCGAGGCCAGGGATCGAACCCATGTCCTCGTGAATACAAGTTGGGTTCGTTACTGGTGAGCCATGATGGGAACTCCCCTACCCTCAACATTACAAAAAGAATAACCAAGATTGATGTTTCTAGGGATGTGGTGAAACTTTGAAACCTGAAGATGTTCCCCAGCATCTGCTTTCTCTCTCTTTCCTAACACGATGCCACATCTCCCAGACATTTATTTGAGGAGTTTTTTGTTTTGTTTTTTGTTTTTTGTTTGTTTTTTTTTTAGGGCGTCTTCGATCTACACCGCAGCTCACGGCACCACTGGATACTTCACCCACTGAGCGAAGCCAGGGATCGAACCTGCAACCTCATGCTTACTCATTGGATTCATTTCCGCTGCACCACAACGGGAACTCTTTGAGGAGATTATTGATGTCAGATCCCTCTTCTTTTTTTGCTACTATTTGATCACTTTTTATTTTTTTATGTTTAACTACACTTAGGTAGGATTTACATATAATACATAGATTACACTGTACATATTTTAAGTGTAATATTTGGTGATATTTGAGAAATGTATTCGCCATGTAGCCTCTAATCCAGTCACCATATTGACCATTTATTTAACCCAGAAAGTGCGCGCATGACTCTTTGCAATTAATTACTACATTCTTACCCCATTCCCTGCTGCAAGAACTACTAATATAATTTCTGTCGCTATAGATGACTTTCACCTGCCCTGATGCTTCATAACGATGGATCATCCCATGTGTACTATTTCGTGTTTGGTTCCTTTAGCTCAACACAATGTCTGTGAAATACGGCTCAGATTCTAAATGTCTGTGAAATATCAGCACGTTGCTCATTTTATGGCTGAGAAGAAATATGATTATACCACAATTTGTCTAGCCATTCATAGGTTG
Organism: Sus scrofa; assembly: GCF_054392235.1. Taxonomy (NCBI): domain Eukaryota; kingdom Metazoa; phylum Chordata; class Mammalia; order Artiodactyla; family Suidae; genus Sus; species Sus scrofa. Next base: position 43,911,310 of record NC_139401.1, read on the forward strand.
ATATTTGGATTGTTTTCATTTTAAAGTTACAATTAACATGCATGCACCAGCCTTCTTGTGGACATATATTTTCATTTCTCTTGGGTAAATACATCTCTGCAAGTGGAAAAGCTAAGACCTTCTTCTATTTTTTTTTTGTCTCTCTTTTTTTTTCTTTAGGGCTGCACCCATGACATATGGAGGTTCCCAGGCTAGGGGATGAACTGGAGCTGCAGCCGCTGGCCTGAGCTGCAGCTGCCGGCCTACACCGCAGCCACAGCAACAGCAACACTAGGTATGAGCTGTGTCTGCGACCTACACCCCAGCTCACGGCAACGCCAGATCCTTAGCCCACTGAGTGAGGCTAGGGATTGAACCCAAGTCCTCATGGACACTAGTCAGCGTCGTTTCCACTGAGCCACGACAGGAACTCCACCCCTCTTCTATTTTAATATAAGTATTTAATACTCTAAATTTCCATCCAGGCATTTCTTTAGCTGTATCCCACAAGTGTTGATAACTTGTGTTTTCCTTTTCATTGAATTAAAAATACTTTCTAATTTCCTTTGTGATTTCCCATTGATCCATAAGATATTTAAAAGTTTTTTTTAATTTCCCGATAATTTACCACATCAAGTAAAATGTGGAAGCCTTATACCCATGTGTGTCCCTTTGCTTTTTCCCAGATCCTTATGCTATAGTTATCATATCATATAGTTAGCATATATCACATGTATCATATCATATAGTTATCGTATCATCTACATACATTGAAACCTCACCAGACATAATTTTTGTCCTCAGTAGTCATACCTTTAAAAAGATCTTAATAAGAGAAACAGAATTATATTTTCACAGGTGTTTATGATTTTTATGGCTCTTTCTTCACTCACGAAGTTCCATTTTTTCCTAGTATTTTCATTTGGCCTAAGGAACTGCCTTTGGTATTTATTTTAGAACAAGCCTGCCAGCGATGTATTCTTTTGGTTTTCCGTCATGCAAGAATGTATTTATTGGAGTTCCTGTCGTGGCTCAGCGGAAACGAATCGGACTAGGAACCGTGAGGTTTCAGGTTTGATCCCCGGTCTTGGTCAGTGATCCAAGCGTTGCCGTGAGCTGTGGTGTAGGTTGCAGATGTGGCTCGGCTTTGGTGTTGCTGTGGCTGTGGCACAGGCCAGAGGCTGTAGCTCCGATTCAACCCTTAGCCTGGGAACCTCCATATGCAGCAGATGTGGCCCTAAAAACCAAAAAAAAAAAAAAAAAGTATTTATTTAGCATTCCTTTCTGAATGATATTTCTAGATACAGAATTTCGGGTTGTTGCTTCTTTTCTCGTGGCACTTGTTCCCTGTCTAACCTCTAAGAATTCTGATAAGAAATCTGCAGTCATTTGAATCATGCTACATACACATTCTGTATATAATGTGTTGTTTTTCTTTAGCGTTGTCAAGGTTTTTTCTTCATCTCTGGTTTTTTTTTTTTTTTCTGGAGGAAAAATTCAACAACATTTAAAAAGCAAAAAATAAAAATAAGAAACAGAATTGAGTATTTGGAAAGAATAAAAGTATTTGTAATAATTTCTGAACAGGGATGTATTAAGAAAACTAGTATGCAAAGAAAAGAGCATATTCACTCAATTTATACATTTTTCCATCATATTGGTAAATTGGTAAAACAGGTTTTTTTTGGCCATTCCCATGACATGCAGAAGTTCCTGGGCCAGGGATCAAACCCATGCTACAGCAGTGGCAATGCCAGATCGTTTACCTGCTGAGCCACCAGGGAACCCCAAATTGGTAAAACACTTTAATGACAACACTAAATACATGTTTTTATATGCAGAAAACAGTCACTTTCCTGAAGGAAAAAGTGAAAATATACAAAGCATTTTATCAAAAGCTGTGTTAGGGAGTTCCTGTCATGGCACAGCAGAAACAAATCCAACTAAGAACCATTAGGTTTCGGGTTCGATCCCTGGCCCCGCTCAGTGGGTTGAGGATCCGGCGTTGCCGTGAGCTGTGGTGTAGGTCGCAGACGCGGCTCGGATTCTGCGTTGCTGTGGCTGTGGTGTAGGCTGGCACCTATAGCTCCGATTCGACCCCTAGCCTGGGAACCTCCGTATGCCACCGGTGCGGCCCTAAAAAACAAAAAAGAAAAAAAAGCTCTGTTAAATCTTTTATTTTTTTATTCATTAAATAGCATTTATTCAACTCATCTAAGGTGTTGATTTTATTGGCATACGATTATCCATAATATCCTCTTCGTCAGTTTTACGAATGCCTAAAATCTATAGTTAGGTTTTTTTAGTCTTTTTAAAAATTTTTAGGAGTTCCCGTCATGGCGCAGTGGTTAACAAATCCGACTAGGAACCATGAGGTTGCGGGTTCGGTCCCTGCCCTTGCTCAGTGGGTTAAGGATCCGGCGTTGCCGTGAGCTGTGGGGTAGGTTGAAGATGCAGCTTGGATCCCGCTTGGCTGTGGCTGTGGCGTAGGCCAGTGGCTAGAGCTCCGATTCGACCCGTAGCCTGGGAACCTCCATATGCTGCGGGAGCGGCCCAAAGAAATAGCAAAAAGACAAAATAAATAAATAAATAAATAAAAATAAAATAAAAAAATAAAAATTTTTAAAATTATACTTGATTTACCATGTTGTGCCAATTTCTGCTGTACAGCAAAGTGACCCAGTCACACATAAATAGCAATTTTTTTTTCAGACTCTCTTCCCTTATGTTCTATCTCAAGCGATTGGATGTAGTTCCCTGTGCTGTATAGTAGGACCTTGCTGCTCTTTGGTTGCAGGTGTTTGATTAGGATTTGTTTGGTTATTGTATTCTTTGGTTTATTCCATTAGGCATTCAGAGAGCTTCTAGAATTTGTAAAATTAGTTGTGCAATTATGGAATTGTAAAAACCAGGAGTTCCATGATGTCTCAGAGGGTGAAGGATCTGGCGTTGTCACTGTTGTAGTGTGGGTTCGATCCCTTGCCCAGGAATTTTCTCATGCTGTGGATGTGGCAAAAAAAAAAAAGAAAAGAAAGAGAGAGAGAGAGAGAGAGAGAGAGAGAGAGAGAGAGAGAGAGAGAGAGAAAGAAAGAAAGAAAGAAAGAAAGAAAGAAAGAAAGATCATAAAAACCAGGTTCCCACCGTTATTTCCTACAATATGCACTTCTTTGAAAATGTATTTTTTTCACCAGCCTCCTTCACCTTTCGGGTGCTCTAATGATACAGCCATTCTTTAAGTGTTGTTCCATGGTCCCTGAGATTCTCTTGATTTTAAAAAAAGATCTGCTTTCTCTCTGTTCTTTATATTGATGGATAATATACATTGATCTATCATCAAGTTCACTGTTTCCTCTATCATCTCCATTTTGCTGTTTGGTCCATCCAGGAATTTAAGAAGTTCTGATATTTTACGTTCAGTTTTAATATTTAAATTGACTTTTTTTTTTCACAGTCTCTATTTTTTCTGCTGAGAACTTTCATCCTTCCATCCATACCAAGTGTGTTCAGTTGCTTTCAGCCTTTAATATTTCCATTATCTGGATCATTGCAAAGTTGACATCTGTTGAGAATTGATGACATTTTAAAAATTCTCTGCACGTTGTGTAATTTTCTGTTTTATCTGGCCATTTTGAACATTTGATTGTGCAGCCGCTGGTTCCTGTTATAATTCTCCGGAGAAAGTTGATTTATTTTCCCTGCCAAGTAATTAACCCAGTTGGATTCAGACTGCAAGTTTGATTTCACCACGGAAGTGGGAGATGATTCTACTCTCGGTCTGGTTTATTAAGCCTTTGCTCTGCTTCTCTCTTTTTTTTTTTAAAAAAAATGTTATTAGAGCAGAGTTGATTTACAATGTTCCTTCAATTTCTGCTGTACAGCAACGTGACCCAGGCATACATATATATACATTCTTTTTCTCATATTATTTTCCATCCTGATTTATCCCAAGAGATTGGATGTAGTCCCCAGTAGGACCGCATTGCTAATACATTTCTAAATGGAATCCTTTGCCTCCACCAACCCCAAACTCCCAGTCCATCCCACTCCCTCCCCCTCGGCAAGCCTAAGTCGATTTTCTAGGTCCATGAGTCGGTGTCTGTTTTGTAGATAGGTTCATTGTGCTCTGCTTCTTTTGGTCTGTCCCTCACATGTGCCAATTGGGGTTAGGTTGCGACGCGGCAGTCAATGGACTTGCATTTCAATTCCGTAAGTTTTACTCTCCTTTGCGTCTCTCCCGTGCCTGCACAGCACAAAAGAGAGCCCAGGACGTCTGTGGAGTCATACAGAGAATTAGGGGATCCTTTTCTCCAATTCGCATCTCTCTGGGATTCCTCCCACACTTTCTGGCTCTCAGGGGCCTTTTCCTTTGTCTCTCTGGCCAGAAAATTGAGGTTTGGCCCAGAGTTTTAGTTCATCCACGCTGCCAGTGCAATGCAGATCTGTAACTGGGACCCCCCCTTCAGGGCAAAGGTGCAAGAAAAAAAGAGACCCCAAGAGATTTTTTTTCTCTACACTTTTTGGCCCACAGGACCCCTTTCTCCTGATTCTTTTCCGCCGAAAGATGAGTTTTCTCTCAAGGTTTTAGTTTTCCTATCCATGCCTCTTCACAGCCCCACACCTGAGGACTGCCCTCAGAGCAATACTGTAAAAGGAAAGAGAAAAGAACAGAAAATGTCACCTCCTTATGCATCACTTCTCCCAGTTTTGACGCCTTTCTTAAATTCCTCTTGCTTTCCTTTCCTTTTAAGTCCTCAGTATTTTGCCCAATTTTTTTAGTTGTCATAAGGGGGAGAGCTTGCAGGGAACTTACTCCATCTTGCTGGAATGAGAAGCACCTTTGCTGTGGTATTTTTGCATTTCCCAGATAATAAGGATGTTGAGTATCTTTTCTTCTCCTTCCTTTTTTTTTTTTTTTTTTGTTATTTGAATATTCTCAATACTGAAATATTTTGTAGTATTTTGGCTAATTTTCTTTTCTTTCTTTCTTTTTTTTTTTTTTTGTCTTTTTGCCATTTCTTGGGCTGCACATGGAGACTCCCGAGCTAGGGGTCCAATCGGAACCGCAGCCACCGGCCTACGCCAGAGCCACAGCAAAGCGGGATCTGAGCCGCGTCTGCAACCCACACCACAGCTCATGGCAACGCCGGATCCCCAACCTACTGAGCAAGGGCAGGGATCGAACCCGAAACCCCATGGTTCCTAGTCGGATCCGTTAACCACTGCGCCACGATGGGAACTCCAGGCTAATTTTCTATGATGTTATCTTCTTCTTATTGCTTAGTTAAGAGCTCTTTATGTATTCAAAACATGAGTCTTTGGGGGCTCATCTATCATGAATATATTCTCCCAGTATGTGGATTGACTTCCACTCTATTCATCATCTTTTTGGATAAATAGAAGGTCTTAATTTACATATAATACTATTTGTCCTTTTTTTCCATGGCTAGTGATTTTTATGTCCTGTTTAAGAAATCTTTGGCAATTCCAAGACCTTCTCCTATGGTTTCCTCTGGAAAGGCTTGTTTTACCCTTCACATTTAGATGTACGATGTACATGGATTTTTAAAAAACAAAGAGTGAGATAAGAGTCAAAGGCATTTTTCCATATGGCTATCTAATTCACCCAGGGTAGGAGCTCCCATCCTGGCTGAGGGGAAACAAATCTGACTAGCATCCATGAGGATGCAGGTTCAATCCCTGGCCTCATTCAGTGAGTTAAGGATCCGGCGTTGCAGTGAACTATAGTGTAGGTCGCAGACACGGCTCTCTGATCCTACATTGCTGTGGCTGTGGTGTAGACCAGCGGCTACAGCTCTGATTTGTCCCCTAGCGTGGGAACCTCCATATGCCATGGGTGTGGCCCTAAAAAGACAAATTAATAATAGTAATTTATCCAGTATAGTTTAAAAAACCATCCTCTCCTCATTGAACTGCAATGTTGAGTGACAGATATTATTTAGCACTTTTACTTGGAGGTGATTCTGTCTAATATAGAGAGACTATGGAAAGATGTCCTTTATTGAATTTTTTTAAGAAAGGTGGGTAACACTATATGAAACAACTTATCACTTTTTTTTTTGTCTTTTTGCCTTTTCTAGGGCTGCTCCCACGGCATATGGGGGTTCCCAGGCTAGGGGTCGAATCAGAGCCGTAGCCGCTGGCCTACGCCAGAGCCACAGCAACGCAGGATCCCAGCCGCGTCTGCGACCTACACCACAGCTCACGGCAACGCTGGATCCTTAACCCACTGAGCAAGGCCAGGGATCAAACCTGCAACCTCATGGTTCCCAGTCAGATTCGTTAACCACTGAGCCACGATGGGAACTCCCCAACTTATCACTTTCTTAAATGGATCAAAATTTGAGAAGCTTATGTTGTTAATCCAGTCTAATGGTGCTGTGGGAAGGTAGAGCATAATTTGGATAGATGTTTCTAAAGGTCTTTCAAGGCTTAAATAAAATATTGCTACTGCAACCGTGTAACTTTATTTCAAATTTTTTATCCTGCTTCCCAACCATATGCCATGTGCCTCCCTGTATTTGGTGCATAAACAGAACATTTGTGTGCGTAAGAGATGAGAAAGGAAATGAAGAAATAAATAGGCTATACGCTTGTCTGCATGGGGGTCTGAAAAGTCAAACTGATTACCTGGAGTGGCCAAGCTCTGAGGGATTGAGTCCCATGGATCTGAATCATAAAGCGGCGAGTGAATGGGGTCACCATAGATGGGAAATGTGTTTGTGACAAATCACCAGCACTTGACCTTCCTGCTTGGATGATTCCATGGAGCAGTGGCAACAGAAAGCAGCAGGGCCCATCAATACCATGAATATCTGACGTAAGAACTAGCTGGACTCTCCGGCTAAAAAGCAGTACATCGAAGTGAAATTGCAGCTTAGACAAGGGGAGTTGGATGCAGTTATACAGTACTTGGGTTTGAACTCTTTCCATGCAACGTTGATTTATTTAGTGTTGATGGCATACTTGGGTTTCTCACATTTTCAGTTTTGTTCAAACAGGCTTGGTGTTTAATTTGGAGAGTACGCATCACTCACTGAGTTCTTCTTTAAAAATTTTGTTTTCCAGTCTTTTTAGAGCCACACACACTGCATATAGAAGTTTCCAGGCTAGGTGGGGAATTGGAGCTGCAGCTGCTGGCCTACACCACAGCCACAGCAATGCTGGATCCAAGCAGCTTGCAGCAATGTCAGATCCCCAGCCCACTGAGCAAGGCCAGGGATGGAACCTGTGTCCTCATGCATACTAGTCGGGCTCATTACCGCTGAGCCACTATGGGAACTCCCTCCCTGGGTTCTATTTACTGCCATTTTGTCTCTCTTTCTCTTTTTTTTTTTTTTTTTTTGTCTTTTTGCCATTTCTTGGGCCACTCCCGCGGCATATGGAGGTTCCCAGGATAGGGGTCCAATCGGAGCTGTAGCCACTGGCCTACATCACAGCTCAGGGCAACGCCGGATCCTTCACCCACTGAGCAAGGCCAGGGATCGAACCCGAAACCTCATGGTTCCTAGTCGGATTTGTTAACCACTGAGCCACGACAGGAACTCCTATTTACTGCCATTTTAAAGTTGTAATCTGGATAATTTTCATTCAGAAAGAGATATTCTTGGTCCGAGAGGAAACAATAGAAAACTGGTAATCTGGACTAGGGGATTTGCTTACACAATTCCTATCCTGATGTCTTTAATTTTGCTCATGGTAACTGGGGTCTCCCGAAGCTCATTTTGTCATGTGAATTAAAAATTTGATATTTGGGAGTTCCTGTCATGGCGCAGTGGTTAACGAATCTGACTAGGAACCATGAGGTTGCAGGTTCGATCCCTGGCCTTGCTCAGTGGGTTAAGGACCTGGCGTTGCCGTGAGCTGTGGTGTAGGTCGCAGACGCGGCTCGGATCCCGCGTTGCTGTGGCTGTGATGTAGGCTGGCAGCTACAGCTCCGATTCAACCCCTAGCCTGGGAGCCTCCATATGCCGAGGAAGTGGCCCTAGAAAAGGCAAAAAGACCAAAAAAAAAAAAATTGATATTTAATGCCAAACATTGTAGCAATTATATCATATGTTATCATTTTAGTGCTTCGTTTTATTTGAGACAGGTACTATGATATTCTAGAATAGCACTTCACTTTTCCCAATACGCCATGTCTACATTCTGGCTACTGGGTGCTCATTTTCCCATTTCGCTGACACTCCTTAAGTGTAAGAGACCCCTACAGCAAATTGTCACTAATTGGGAATTCATTGGTGAAGTCAATCTGAGCGAATGAGACATCTAAATTACACAATTAAAAAATATGTAGTTACTTCTCTTGATAAACAGTCTAGATCAGTTGCACTTCTGACTCGGAGAGTAAAGGAAATCTGGAATGCATGGCAAAAGAATGAGATGATGAAGGTCAATTACAGCCTGGGGTCTAGTGGCCCCATCAAGGACCATAGCTCATTCCGATAACCCAGCTGTCTTAAGTTGTTTATCAGACACTGCAAATGGCGCCATCTTGAATATTTGATGACACCTTGTTTTGGGCAGAAGCACATCTAGGTGGTATAAAGGGAGTACTGTAATACCTGCTGTGTGGTGCCCTGGGTCACATCTCCTTGGCTCATCTGACTCTGGCTGTGGTGTACAGTTCCCATGAATGCTGCCAACTTCCCTTCTCAACCGCCCCAGAGACTTTCAGTTGTTCTGCTTTCAGGCTTTCTCTGAAACCGCAGGAGGTTGCTTATTCCATCCAGAGGTTCAATGGAGTTAACCTCCCTGGTAGAGTTAACCATTGCGCATGGGAGTTGGTAGATAAATACTTCAGCCTCTGTCCTTCACAAGGATAATTCTCATATACTATCCTATTTGGTTTTAGAGAGAATCCCCAATAGTATTGAGCTTCAGTTGCCGAAAGAGATAACCAGCTCAATAATATACCCTCTTTTTTTTTTTTTTCTTTTTTTCTTTTTAGGGCTGCACCCGAAGCATATGGAAGTTCCCAGGCTAGGGGTCGAATCGGAGCTATCGCCTACGGCCTATACCACAGCTACAGTAATGCAGGATCCGAGCTGCATCTGCGACCTACACCACAGCTCACGGCAATGCCAGATCCTTAACCCGCTGAACCAGGCCAGAGATTGAACCTGCATCCTCATGGATACTGCTGAGCCGCAAAGGGAACTCTGGCTTTTCTTCTTTCTTCATCTTATTCTTCCTACTCCCACATTCTTATTTCTAGGAATCACTTCTCAATAAACTGCCTTCTAATCCTTGTTTTAGGCTCTACTTATTTAAATTTTTATTTTATTTTATTATTTATTTTATTATAGTTGATTTACAGCGTTGTGTCAATTTCTGCTGTACGGCATAGTGACCAGTCATACATACACATGTACATTCTTTTTCTCACATCATCTTCCATCCTTGTCTATCCCAAGAGATTGGATAGAGTTCCCTGTGCTGTACAGTAGGAGCTCATTGCTTATCCATCCTAAATGTAATAGTTTGCATCTACCAACCCCAAACTCACACTTGCTTAAATTTACCAATAAATAATTCCCATGAAATATCAGGATATTTTCAGTTAAATAGGCTGAAACATTTTTAAAAAGTCTATTGACTGATTAGTTTACTGACTTAACGAATGGCCCATGTCATGAAAAATGCTTAACTTACTTTTCAGAGAATTTCTTAATAATAGTGAAAATACAAAATGTCAGCCAACTTTAAGCAGCATTATTAAAAATCACACATTATTGGGGCCCAAATGAATGAAAATTAAAAAAAAAACCCAGACATTTCATTGCCACAATGGCAAATAAACTGATTTTTCTACATTCGAGTGCTTGAATTTTTTCTGTTATTTATTATCCCTCTGTAACTTTTGGGGCTTTCAAAGTTCAGTTGATTATCAGGCTCTATTTTCTTCTAGGCTCTTATGAATGGTTTCCCCACTGTTTTCAGGGGCAGATTCTTAGTCCTATATCATCTCTGTGGGAACAGAGCTTCCTGCAGTCTGTCGAGAATTGCTGTTTAGTTGATGGTAGTTTCGAGTCGGCTTGGGTCTTGCTTCATAGTGCCAGGCTGAAAATTACCCCTCAGCTTGAAGTCATTTAAGAATTTGATATTTCCAGCAAAATTATTCCCAATACCCATCTCTCTCTCCTCCTTTCACCCTAGGTTTGCCTTTCCACTTTATACATGAGAGCCTGTCAGTTACAATAAACCTCGGTGTTCAAACTTTGCATCGCACAGCAGTCACGTGATGCCTTGGGATGTAAGGCAGTCACGTGTTCGAGGTCCTTCCTTCCACCTCTCCATGAATCTATGATTTCACACTGAAACCAAGCCGGGCCCTGTGGGCTCCTGGGCACACACGCCCTTCAGTGCCCTATTTCTTATTTTTAGGGAATAAACTGCAGCCTCCCTGACCTTCCCTGAATTCCAAAGGGCAGGTTCAAACAGTTGCTAATCAGGGAGGAGCAGTCAAGAGACCACAGTGCAAGCTTGCGGCAGGGTCCTGGTTCCTCCTCAAGGAATACGGGTAACCACATCTTTGCGTTCTTCAGATCTTTGCGTTCTTCTGCAGACCTAAAACCCCACTAAGTGGAAGATGTTAATGAAGCATCCTTTCTTCCAGAAAAAAAAAGACCCCCAGGCCCCTGAACACCAGCTTTGAAAACAATGCAAGCTTGCCTCTATCCTGATCCTTATCTGCGGCCCTATTTTTCACTTACCCAAACTATAAAACGACCTCCTAATCTCCCCTAAGGGGGAGCACACTTTAGCCTGCTGTGACCCTCCTTTGCTGGGCAAAGCAATAAAGCTCGTTTTTCTCCTTCGCCCAAAACTCTTGTCTCCAAGTTTCTATTTGGTACCAGTGAGCAGAGGCTGAGTTCCTCTCCAGCTCGCCCTCTGACCTAGATTTCAGCCTGTGGTCGGTGAGATTCATCCCAAATTTGGGTGCTTGATAGAGATGTTCTTCAATACATATGAAGGTCAGGTAGACTTCTAAAGGTAAGAAAATGGCTTTGGGAACGAGTTAGAGACTAGTCAGGAAACCAGGAATTATGGTGGATCGTTTAATGAAAGGAATCGAAGAGTAGGGATGAAATTACAAAGGTGTTAAATGAGCCCAAAGAGCAAATTGGGGACACATCTCAGCACTGAAGGGACCATGGAAAAGATGGTGTCAGAAAAGTTCAGGGGCCAGGGTCACCTGACGGGGCTGGCATCATGGGCAGGGGCTGCCCAGCATCAGCTGGGGCCAGGAAGAGACACAGCCACTCAAAGGAGAGAGAGAGTGACAGAGAGAGAGGGCGGGGGAGAGAACATTTGAAAATGAATGAGCAAGGGAGAAATGCATTGCTTTCCTTCTTCTCTTTCTTCGCCAGGGCTTCCCAATGGTGGAAGCTAACCAGAAACCTGGAAAATGTAATTTGCACGGTCCAAACCGCCATGATACAGAGCAGAACAAGAGAAAAGTGGGGAGTGAATGGAAAAAAAACCAAAAATACAGTAACGGTAATGACTTTGTTGAAGCTACCCCAGCCTAAGATTTTTTTTTTTAGGCTTTATTGAAGTAGCGTTGATTTACAAGGGTGTAATCATTTTTGCTGTATAACAAAGGGACTCAGTTGCATATATACACACATCTATTCTCTTTCAGATTCTTCTGCCAGAGAGACGATCATGGAATATTGAGTAGAGCGCCCTGTGCTAAACAGCAGATCCTCATTGGCCAATCATTCAAATCCCCAGTCCATGCCCCCCTTAACCTGTCTCTTCTGGTCACCGTAGTAAGTTTTGTGCGCAAAGTCTGTGTGTCTGTTTCTGTTCTGTGAACACCTTCACGTGTACCCTTTTTTGTAGATTCCACATAGAAGTGATGCCACAGGAAGAGGAGGAAGCGGGTGTCAGACAGTTGGGCGAGAGGCTGGAGAGGAAAGCGAGCTCCAGTCTCTGTGGAATCAAGTACTTATCATGTGATGTTCGCTGTGGATGGGACAGGAAATAAAATGAACACTCTCTGCCCTTACAAAGCGTGTAGCCTAACAGGAGAGTCAGGCCACTAGTGTGTGTAATAGATCGCATTTTTTATAAATATATAATTTATATTATACATGACATATTTAGTATATATGATTTATCCTGTTGTATAAATATAATAATATAAAATATGCATTACTGTATATTTATCATAGATAATATATACAGTGTGAGAAGGTATAGCAGGGATGCCTAATCTGTGGCAATTAGGGAAGGCCCAGGAGCCCCACAGGGCCCTGCTTGGTTACAGTAGGACAAGGGATTTGTTAGTGCGTTTGGGAGCCTGGCGGGGGTGGGGTGGGGGGTGGGGGGTGCAATAGGGCATGATGGGGGAGTGCAGTCATGAAGTCTGCCCACCTATATCTGGGAGGCTGAATCATAGCCTGTATTTCTGGTTCATCTCTTGGAAATAAGATCCTATAAAGGGTCTTAGAGTTTTGGTTTTTTTGTTTGTTTGTTTGTTTGTTTTCTCTTCTGGGGCATATGGAAGTTCCCAGGCTAGGGGTTGAATCGGATTACTAAGCCAGAGCCACAGCAACGTGGGATCCGAGCCACTGCAACCTACACCGCAGCTCACGGCAATGCTAGATCCTTAACCCACTAAGCAAAGCCAGGGATCGAACCCTCATCCTCATGGACACTAGTCAGGCTCCTTACGGCTGAGCCACAACTTTGGTCTGAGAGCATTTTGAATGGGGGCTCAGCCCGCAGGACTGTTTGTCGATTTCATCTCTGCTTTCCCGTGGAGTCCAGCTATTCTAATAAGTGTGGCTTCTTACAAACTATTCCCAACAACTGGAGAAAACAGCTTATTGTAAAGACGAATTTTGAACAAGGACCTTCCGCTTGTGATTGGTTAGGACAGCGGAGTCAAGGAGACGGAGGCTGGAGCGGTGTGAGATCGCAAGCAGGTTTATTGACCAACAGCGTGTCCGGCAGCACGGAGCAGAGGTAACTCAACCCACCCCCCACCCCGCCCCTGGCCCAGTAGGACAAGGGCATTTTTTTATAGGCAGGGGTCTGTGTGCTGGGTCACGTAGTCCTAAGGCAAAAAGGGGAAGGGGCTTGGGAACCAGGGAAGGAGGATTTAGGTCATCCTGTAAAATTTTCACAGTTCCTTTGACTCTGTTTATCTTGAGGTTTGACATTTCCTTAAGTTATCTTTGTCTGGGGGCCTCCGTCTGTGCCGGGGTCGGTTTCCTGTTGCTTTGGTCAGTTGAAACTGCATCGGGAGCCTAGGTGGAGTTTTGATGATAGGGCTGATTTCATATCTTCCATTTGGGACTTTCTCTCCATATGACCACCTAACAGTTAAAAGATAAATATATTTATTTGTAGGAGGAGCTCTCATTTGTAAAACGAAGTTCACCATTGTCTGCTCAAAACTGTCATTGTCTTATAGCCTGAAGTTTTGCTGCGAAGACAGAAGAAAACATTCAGCAAACAGAAGTCACCCGGCAATGCAGCAAAATTCCTCATCGTGCTTTGCGTCTCTTCCCCAACCCAGAGGTACTGAGAAAGACAGAACATGCCTCAAGATGGAGCCCTTGAACCACAAAGTTTTGAAGGAAAATCAGTGAATTTGTAACCGTGCCGGTACAAGCCAACTGGGAGGCGCAGGTCAAGGCTGGCGGCAATTCAGGTGCTGAAAACAGAAGGTGGGGGCACAGCTCCGGTCCCCAAAGCTTTCGCAGGGCCAGGCAAGCCTTAGGGGCAGGATTGTGTGGAGATTCTCAGGTGTGGGCTCCAGAGTTGAAGGGTGAAATCAACAGGATAAATCCTTTTATTTGGAGCAATCAACAATAACTTGTGGGAGTTCCCGTCTCATGGCTCAGTGGTTAACGAATCCGACTAGGAACCATGAGGTTGCAGGTTTGATCCCTGGCCTCGCTCAGTGGGTGAAGGATCCGGTGTTGCTGTGGCTGTGGTGTAGGCCAGCAGCTACAGCTCCGATTAGACCCCTAGCCTGGGAACCTTCATATGCTGTGGGTGCGGCCCTAGAAAAGACACACACACAAAAATAACTTGTGTATTCTGCTAACAAAGTATATATACATTCCTCTCTTGTTAAGCCCACCTTAAATGGTAGCAACCCAACTTGGAAAAGTTCTCATCTTCTTTGAGCCCTAATAAGCTCTCGCTCTGAAACACAAAAATGGGGCCTCTACTGCAGTACTCCAATAAATGGGAAGCCCCTCTCAGTGGGGCGGTCTCCCCTAAAGAGAGGCAGGGGAAGGAGGAGGAATAGGACCTCAGCATCTGCGCCATTGAGGCTTGAATCCCGTCTTGGCCCTTTCCTAGCCACGTGCCCTTTGGCCAGCTTCTTAACCTCGTAAAGCTGTTCCAGGCTCTTGCGGGATAGAGATCCGTGTCTTTTTGAAAAAAAAAAAAAAAAAGGAAGTAGAGTTGACTTACAAGGTTGGGTTAGTTTCAGGTGCACAGCAAAGTGAATCAGTTATACATATACACATTTCCATTCTTTTTCAGATTCTTTTCCCACATAGCTTATTACAGAATATTGAGTAGAGTTCCCTGTGCTATACAGCAGGTTCTTGTTGGTTATCTATTTTCTTTTCTTTTTTCTTTTTACGGCTGGACCTGCGGCACATGGAAGTTCCCAGGTTAGGGGTCGAATAAGAGCTGCACCTGCCGGCCTACACCACAGCCACAACAACACCGGATCCTACACCGCTGCTTCCAGCCACGCTGTAAGCCTTAACTCACTGAGTGAGGCCAGAGATGGGACGTGTACCCTCAAGGACACTATGTCAGGTTCTTAACCCACTGAGCCACAACGGGAACTCCCATTATCTATATTATATACAGTGGTGTGTATATGTTAATCCTAACCTCCTAATTTATCCCCCCCCCACCACCACGTTTCCCCTTTGGTAACAGCAAGATTGATTTTGAAATCTTTGGGTCGGTTTCTGTCTTGTATGTATGTATTAAAGTGCCTTCTGCTTGCGCCTACGAATAAAGCATCTACTACTTCGTACTATCGGAGCATCTGCATATGGCTCTGCACTGAACAAGGTATCAGGTTTGTATAGAGATGCTGGTGACGCTGTAAACATGCTGCCTATGGAGGCAAGTGAACCTTAGAACAGCAGGATAACGCCCTACATCAACCCACACTGACCCACCCAGCCATGTGGTTACTGGGGCTGACGCGTGGGCAGGAACCATCGACGGCACATCTTTGCAAGGCTGTTCCCTGCCTTGACTGTACTTAGGCGCCCCCCCCCCCGCCCCGCCCGCCTCCACCGCAACCCAGAGGAACCTGATTCAGCTGCCCCTCCTGCTTTGGTAGGGAAGGTGCAGGGCACAGACTGCAGTTATCAGGGTCCAGATGGCCCAGGTGATCAGCGAAGCGTCGGGGTTCCTGCACAGCAGCTCGGGCTGGGTGGCATCTTCACCTGATTCCCCAAAGGCCTCTTGTGCTCCAGCCAATGGCTTCAAAAACGTCCATGGAACTGCCATGGGACAACTTTCAGCTGGATGACAGTGCATGCACCTCCCAGCTTCAAGCCCTTACTCGCTGTCCCTCTCCCTCTCCTAGAAGTGGATCATGGGCCACACTTTCTCTGGCCCAACTGTGTCAGCTTGGTCACCTTGGTTATTACCGAGATACATGGCGTCCATCATATTACCTATAACTTGGACTCTTGTCTGGTGATATCCATACATGTTAATTACACTTAGTAGTGCTTTATACAAGTTGGGGTTTTGTTTGTTTGTTTGTTTGTTTTTGGCAGTGCATGCGGCATGCAGAAGGTCCCGGGCCAGGGATCGAACACACACCACAGCAGTGACCTGAGTCACAACAGTAATAAGGCCAGATCCTTAACCACTAGACAACTAGGAAACTCCCATGCTTTGTACAATTTTTGAAATCTTGCCATCCTTCTATTTTTTTTTACTTCTCTCATATCCTTCATTTTTTTCCCTCCTCTCTCCCAAATAGCCCTCTTCAACTTTTCTTTTCTTGTTGAGAATTCTCATTCTCTTTCTTGCAATCTTTTGTCTCCTTTCCTTCTATCTTCTTTCCATATCTCATGTCAGTTTCTACCCCCCCCCCGCCCCAGGCTCATATCACTTTTCTTTTCCACATCTCCTTTCTCCTTTCTTTTCTTGTCCATTTTCTCCCTGCCTTCCTTCCCTCCCAGTTTTTTTTCTCTTTTCCGCTATATTCCCTCCTCCAAACCCTCCCTTTTCCCTTCATTCAGTCATCCCATTTTTCCTAGTGACACTGGAGTCAGAGTTTTCTGGGAAATGGAAAGTCACAGTGGTGGCACTGCTGGGAGTGCGTTTGATATAAGCCAGGCCCTGTGAATGTCCATTTCACTTTGTATCATTAGAATAAAGAATAACAGAGTTCAGAGAAGTCACCGTCATGGATCTAGATGCATAAGGGGACCGTAAATTCCCCTGGAGTTGAAGGTGAATTTAGATCACCTTCAACCTAGGTTTAAATTCAAGTTGATGGTTTATTTCTCTTTGAAATTATAACAGTCGAGTCGTGGAGTCTCTTTAGGACTGGTCTAACGATCTTGACTTTTTTGAGGCTCAGGGGTCGCCTTTGAGAATCTGCTGGAACGTCTGAACCCTCTTCTCAGGACAACGCACATGAACTTGAAGCCTCGCAATGTTAAGAAATCCTTTAAAGGGAGTTCCCATCATGGCTCAGTGGAAACGAATCTGACTAGCATCCATGAGGATGCAGGTTCCATCCCTGGCCTCGCTCACTGGGTTAAGGTTCCGGCATGGCTGTGAGCTGTGGTGTAGGTTGCAGACATGGCTCGGATCTGGCGTTGCTGTGGCTAATAGCGTAGGCCAGAAGCTACAGCTTCGATTCGACCCCTAGCCCGGGAACCTCCATATGCCGCGGGTGTAGCCCCCCCCCAAAAAAAAGACAAAAAAAAAAAAGATAGGAAGTCCCTTAAAGCCCATTCATGGGCTCTCCAGGAACCTTGAGGCTGCAGGTTGTACATATAAATTCAGACTCCCAAGGAAACCTTGCCTGCTTTGCCAGGCAACTGGTGTGGTAAGTTATTCGGTTGCAAACTGAGGCGGAACCTCATGTTTTGATAACAAAGCTAAAGACTATGGTGGGAATTTTCTAGATTGAGGATATGTTGACCAGGTTCTGTCCGCCCTAGGAGTCTCCTGCTCTCAATGAAGACAAGGAGCCTTCACCTTTCAGAGCCTGTCCTTTCCTGGCCATTTGGAAGCGTGGATGTTTTAACTGCATAACCTTCCATCTGGGGCTTGAGCCGAGAGCACAATGGACTACTCATCACGACAGCTGTTCCTTTCCACGCCTTCCTGCTTTAGTCAGCTACAGATTAATATCCATTTTAGGGAAGGAGTAGAGTAAGGAGGTCACTTTCCCTGTCCAAACTTTCTGACTCAAGGTGATTTTTTTCCACATGAAAAATAAATGTGGGAGGGAAGAGTCCCATTTATCTACTTGGGCAAATAATTTCTTCCAGGAGTGTGAACTCTGGGGTACATTTCATCTAATCCGTATGGCCCTATGG
The DNA here is from genome assembly GCF_054392235.1 of Sus scrofa. NCBI lineage: Eukaryota > Metazoa > Chordata > Mammalia > Artiodactyla > Suidae > Sus > Sus scrofa. Next base: position 43,928,877 of record NC_139401.1, read on the forward strand.
GTGATGATCTTGTGGTTTTATTTTAGTGCTGGTACTTATGTTTTGCTTGTATCCTTATTGTAAATTTCGTGTTTTCCAATGAATTTTTTTTTTTTCTCTCAGCCCATTAGGTCTATCAAGTTTGTAAGCAGAATTAGATTTGCTAGAGCAACTTACTGCTTTCTCTGTTCCACTAGGGTTTTGGTTTTTGTTTCTTGTTTTGTTTTGTTTTGAATGGCTTTTCTTCAATGAATTTCTTTTAATTGAAAAAATATTTAAATAAGTTTTGTAATATATTGCTTGTGGTTCAAACATTAAAATATACATAAATGAAAAGTCCCTTTCTACCTCTGTTGTCTCATCTATGTAGTTTTCATCCACCCCCAGAAGTAACTACTGCTATTAGTTTCTAATTTTTTTTCCAGATTTTTTTTGGGGGGTGGCTGCACCTGAGGCACATGGAAGTTCCTGGGCCAGGGATAGAACCCGTGCCACCGCAGCAACCCAAGCCACTGTGGTGACAATGCCGGATCCTTAACCTGCTGTACCAGAAGGGAATTCCTCAGATTTTTTTAAATTAAATTTTATTGGGGTATAGTTGAAACATGGTGGGGGAAGAGAGAAATTAGGAGGCTGGGATTAACATATACACAGTATTACATATAAAATAGATAAGTAACAAGGACCTACTGTATAGCAATTTTCTTCAGTGAACTTAATTAACAGGCATTAAGAGCAATTTTTTTTTGTGTGTGTGTGTGTCTTTTTGCCTTTTCTTGAGCCGCTCCCTCAGCATGTGGAGGTTCCCAGGCTAGGGGTCCAATCGGAGCTGTAGCTGCTGGTCTACACCAGAGCCACAGCAACGCGGGATCCGAGCCGCGTCTGAGACCCACACCACAGCTCACGTCAACGCCAGATCCTTAACCCACTGAGCAAGGCCAGGGTTCGAACCCGCAACCTCATGGTTCCTAGTCGGATTCATGAACCACTGCGCCACGAGGGGAACTCCAAGAGCAATATTTTTGTATGAAATGCTGGTTCCAGAGAGGAGTTAAAGAGAACAGCACAAGGGCCTTGCTATATCGTGTGTGTGTATGTGTGTGTGTGTGTATGATGTGTGCATGTTGGGGGGGCTTCCTGGGAAGAGGAAAAAGACACCAAGTCTAGAGACTGGCCTTCATGCTGGTGGATCCATCTGATGTGCCCAGTCCAAAGGGATTGGATGAAACCAAAAGTTCTGGGAAAGCTCAGTTTGACAGCTAGAAACATCCAGAATATTAGACTGATGGTTGCACAGTTAACCCCCAACTCACCTGCTGGTGGCAGAGATTTCCATGGCTCTCCAACTGGGAATGTAACAGGACTGGGTGAAGGTCTCCCAGGCTCCCACTGAGCAGTGCTGAGATAGGCAGAAGCTGAAAGTGGCTAATGCCATTAGGGACCTGGGGGATAGTGGAGGAGGAGGAGCAGGGGTGAGGGAAGATTGTAGGTTGCACAGAGCACTTTTTCTTAAAATTGGCCAGCGATGGGTTCTTCATGCTTCACCAAGAGCAATGCGATATTCTAGAGCTTTTCACAATTGTCATCAAAAGAATTATAGTTTTCTCCTTGTAACTGTCTATTAGCATGGCATGTTGTCTGAGTGGATCAGGTGCTCAAATCCTAATTGCAAATGCCAGTGTCATGCGAATCTTTCTTTTTTATTATTATTATTATTTTTTTTTTGTCTTTTTAGGGTCGTACCCACGGCATATGGAGGTTCTCAGGCTAGGGGCCGAATTGGAGCTGCAGCCGCTGGCCTACACCACAGCCACGGCAATGCGGGATCCAGACCACTTACCACAGCTCATGACAACACCGGATCTTTAACCCACTGTGCGAGGCCAGGAATCGAACCTGGGTCCTCATGGATACTAGTCAGATTCGTTTCTGCTGAGCCATGACGGCAACTCCCGAATCTTTCTGAATATAGACAGCAGCATAGAAAGACCTTCTCAGTTAACAACAGAACTTTGGGGTCTAAGACTTTTGACGAAAGTGATTTTTCAAAAGATTTAAGGCTAACAAATATGCTCTCGTGTCTTTGGGAGGTTGTTGGTTCTGATGGAACATTTCTATTGAGAAATCATCCCAGGAATGGGTTCCTGCATTTGGGGCAGGAGAAAGGAATAAGGATAGACCTTCTCATCATAATAATAATTTTAAAAAGTTACAACATAAACTTGGTCCCAAGTTTATAGCATTTGAAGAAGAGATGGTCTTGTTTGAACCGAAGAAATGGGAATGAAAGCGTATGGACAAGGAAGGAGAAAAGCATGATTCAAAATCATTTGGGTCTTGGAGTTCCAGTGGTGGCGCAGTGGTTCACGAATCCGACTAGGAACCATGAGGTTGCGGGTTCAATCCCTGGCCTTGCTCAGTGGGTGAAGGATCCAGCATTGCCGTGAGCTGTGGTGTAGGTCGCAGACGCGGCTCGGATCCCGCATTGCTGTGGCTCTGGTGCAGGCCCGTGGCTGCAGCTCTGATTGGACCCCTAGCCTGGGAACCTTCATATGCCGCGGGTGCAACCCTAAAAAAAAAAAAGACAAAAAAAAAATTGGTATTTACTTTCAGAATCCTGCCCCCCACCAGCCCCCACCCCCCGTGCCCCGACTTCTTCCTGTCAGCAATAATGTATGGACCTAACAAAAGCAGTTTCCACAACTTTTTTGTATTAGAGGTGATAACTAGAGTGATTCAACATTTTTATCCAAACTGGAACATATGTGTTTTGTTTAACCTCGACATTAGGAGAATTAAAAAGTTTTTTTTGAGATAACTATATATTCACATGCAGTTGCAAGAAATAATACAAAGAGATCCTTAATACCCTTCGCCCAGTTTCTCCCGGAGGTAACATCTTGGATAGGTGACACAACCAGGAAATTGCCATCAATACCATCTGCCTGTCTTATTCAGATTTCACCAGTTTTACGTGCATTTCTGTGTTTGTGTGTGTGTGTGTGTGTGTGTTGTTCTACACAGTTTTATCGCCTGTGTGGAGTTCTGTGACCACAGTCAAGATACAGAAAAGTTCCATCACAAGGATCCCTCATTTTGCCCTTTTATAATCACATGCCCTTTCTTCTTATACCCGCCTCCCCACAAGCCCTGGCAGCTACTAATCTGTTCTCCATCTTTGTAATTGTGTCATTGAAAAACTGTCATATCCAGAGAAAGATGAATATCATATGAGATCCCTAATATGCGGAATCAAATACAGAATGATACAAAAGAACTTCCAACACAGAAACAGACTCAAAGATTTTGAAGCCAAACTTATTTTTACCAAAGGGGAAACATGGGGGGTAAATTAGGGGGTTGGGACAGATATATACACACTACCATATATAAAATAGATAGGTTACAAGGACCTACTGCACTGCAGGGAAACGACTCAATACTCTGTCATAACCTACATGGGAAAAGAATCTGAAAAGGAATCAGGGGCTTGTTAATCCACTCTGCCAGTCTCCGGGTTTTTGTTTTGTTGTCTTTTGATGGCTGCACTCCCAGCATGTGAAAGTTCCCAGGCTAGAGGTTGAACTGGAGCGGTAGCCGCCAACCTATGCCACAGCCACAGCAATGGGGGATCTGAGCCACTTCTGTGACCTACACCATAGCTCATGGCAATGCCGGATCCTTAACCCACTGAGCAAGGCCAGGGATCGAACCTGCATCCTCATGGATACTAGTCAGTTTCATCGCCCCTGCACCACCACGGGAACTCCAGCCAGTCTCTGTTTTTTAATATCCAATCTGTATGCTTTGTATTCCGTTTTCTTGCCTTATTGTGTTAGCTAAAACTTCCAGCAGCATATTGCTTAAGAGTGGTTAAGTATGGACATCCTTGCCTTGTTCCTAAACTATACAAAGTGAAATATTCAAACAGACAATAAACAAGTCAAGCCAAAAACCTTAAAAATATTCAAGTAACTGTCTTGAAAGCTGGAAATGAGAAACAGAGGAACGAGAAACACAGAAAGTAAACAAAACCAAAGAATAAAACGTTAGTATAAGCCCTAACATATATAAAATTAACTTAAATGTAAATAGTCTAAATACATCAATTAAAAACCAGAACCTGGGAGTTCCCTTTATGGCTCAGCCATTAATAAACCCGAATAGGATTCATGAGGATGCAAGTTCTATCCCAGGCCTCACTCAGTGGGTTAAGGATCCGGCATTGCCGTGAGCTATGGTGTAGGTCACAGATGCAGCTTGGATCTGGTATTGCTATGGCTGTGGTGTAGGCCAGCAACTGTAGCTCCAATTGGACCCTTAGCCTGGGAACTTCCATATGCCGTGGGTGTGGCCCTGAAAAAGCAAAAAACAAACAAACAGAATAACCCAGAAACTGGCAGAGTGGACTAACAAGCTATACTGTCTATAAGAAACTCACTTCAAATACAGTGATACAGGTGGGTTGAAAGTAAAAGGACCAAAGAAGTGTGCCATGCAAATACTAACAACAGCAAAAAGGCAGGAGTAGAAAAATTCAGTGCCAGGTAAAATAGATTTCAAAGCAAGGAACTGTCTCATGCAGTAACATGTGAGATGCAGGGACAGCCTACGGAGTTCTCACCTTACTGTGTGGTTAAAAGTGAAAGATGACAACAACTCTTTCCAGATAGAGTGTAACAGACAACCTGCAGCTTGCTTGTAAAACAAAGTTCTCTTAAAGTCCATCAGGACCAAAAGGTCCTGAGATCATTGCTAACCCTTGGTCTCAGGTGGTGTATTTGATCCCGTTGCAGCTGCAGGTGAGCAGTGTATCAGCCACTTGTGCCGTTAAAGTGGCCAGGTCGCCTGCTTAAAGGGTCAGTAGGAGGTGTGAGAAACTATGCCTTCACTCGAAGGGGGAAATGGAGACTGAACAGTTTTTCTGTAGAGCATAGAGAAAACAGCCAGAAAGCTCCTGCTACAGTAGTTTTGTTATTTATGCTAAGGGGGAAATCTACAACTATTTGCTCATTCTTTTGTCAATGCCTTTTTATTTTGCAAAGAGACCCTCTCGACAGCAATGACTTTTCAATGGCAATGAGAAAAATAAGATGTTTTGTGAATAATTTCTTATAAACTCTATTTCTCAAAAACAAAACAAAACAAAACAAAAACCTCTCAAAAAGCTGGTGAAGGTGTAACCTGCACAAAAATGTTTGTCGGCATTTACCTTCCAACCAGAAGTCATACTGCTATTACCATCATGTGAAAACCAGAAGACCCAAATCTGTTTAAAGAACATCAGCATCTATTTCAAAAGTTAGCTGCAGAAGGTGAATTATATAGCTTTCTGTGAAGCATGGCTTTTCAATTAGATCCAAGGATGATTTCTCTAAATTAATTTCATTCATTTTCAATTCCGTGTTTTCCCGTCCATGGACAAAGAGCAAAGTGATAGCTGTTAATGGGTTGGCTTCATTAGCAGAAAAAGATCTTTGCAAACAGTTAAATGACGCCAGTTTTATATCAGGGACATTAGATGTGTCAGATAGAAAATTGGTTAATTTCCGTAAGGACTTAATTTTTTTCATCAAATTTATGCACTCAAAGTATAACTTGTGGAAGGTCATTTTGTTAAAGGTAACACATCTGCTTTTATCATGCTCATTTATAAATTCAGCTTAAAACTCCAATATTGAAGAAAAAATTATTTTGTTATGATGATGATACAAATACAGATTTAGATGGAATATAATTATCTTGGCAAAAACAATGTTCTTGTTAAATTAAGAAGCCTATGGAGAAGAAATGCACTTGGAATTGGTCGCGAAGCATGTATAATTCATCATTACATCTACACTGTGATGCTCTACCAACTGAAATAGAAAATATAGTTGTCAACATTTATAAATGTACTTATCTATACATATACACATTGGGAATAATTCGTTTGTAACCTTTTGTGACCAATCCATTGCAGAATACGAAAAAAAAGTGTAGGAGTTCCCGTCGTGGCGCAGTGGTTAACAAATTCGACTAGGAACCGTGAGGTTGAGGGTTCGGTCCCTGCCCTTGCTCAGTGGATTAAGGATCCGGCGTTGCCGTCAGCTGTGGTGTAGGTTGCAGACGCGGCTCGGATCCTGCGTTGCTGTGGCTCTGGTGTAGACCAGTGGCTACAGCTCCGATTCGACCCCTAGCCTGGGAACCTCCATATGCCGCGGGAGCGGCCCAAAGAAATAGCAAAAAGACAAAAAAAAAAGAAAAGAAAAGAAAAAAAGTGTAGAGTCATGACTCAGATTTTTTTAAAATGTTTGAGCCTGCATAGGAGTACTTTGTTAATTAACTCAAGTGTCCTACAGAGCATTGACTCTTCTTGTAAACAAGTCCTTTAAATTTAGCTTGCATTTTGTTCAAAATCATTTGGAAATCTTTAATCAAAGTACTCAAGAAACGGAGTACCAAAAATTCAGCTTTTGAAGCTCTTAGCAAATTGCAATTATGAAAACAAAGCTTGTGTATAGAAAGAAATTGAAATTTGTCATTTAACAGATTATAGGATGAGAGGCCAAACTGCTGTGTACAAGGTTTAATTTTGACATTCTACAACAACACTCTGTAACACCTTGATCTGACGCTTCTCTTATTTATTTATTTATTTACTTACTTACTTACTTATTTAGTTATTTTGTCTTTTTGCCTTTTCTGGGGCTGCACCCTCGGCATATGGAGGCTCCCAGGCTAGGGGTGGAATCGGAGCTGAAGCCACCCGCCTACGCCAGAGCCACAGCCACGTGGGATCCGAGCCGCGTCTGAAACCTACACCACAGCTCAGTGCAACGCCAGATCCTTCACCCACTGAGCGAGGCCAGGGATCGAACCCGCAACCCCATGGTTCCTAGTCAGATTCGTTAACCACTGAGCCACGATGGGAACTCCCGACGCGTCTCTTATTTTCAACTAGAGCTTATAATCTGTACAGCAATAGAATAAACTTGAGAAGGCCCTGACTTTGCAGTGTTTAAATTTGGTGAACCTTTCAAAAGAATCATAAATACAGAGACCTTATTTAATGAGTTTTATCTCGCGAAAATATTTGGCGAAGGATCCTAAATGGAAGCAAAAAGACGTTGCCCTTCAAAATGTTTATACATTTTCTAATAAAAGAATTAGAACTGAAAATCCTCTCTAATTAACAGAATTGGTTCTGCACTTGCAGATACCTTAACACTGTATGGAGAATATTTTCTCAAATAAAAATACAGTCTTCAGAAAAGAATAAATTGAAGTTATTCCAAGATTTCAAATATATTGGCTCTAAACTACGACTTTGAAGAATATCATAGGCAATTTTAGTAAGTTCTGCTGACAAAATGCATTTTCAGAAAAACATTTCAGTAACATAGAGACATCACTAATAATAAACTGACTAAAGTGCACGAGTATGTTCCAAGAATAATTATATATTTTTTAATTGTGGAAAATTATTTTGAAAAGTCTTTTTTTTTTAGGGCTGTACCCATGGCATATGGAGGTTCCCAGGCTAGGAGTCAAATTGGAGCTATAGCCGCTGGGGTATACTAAGGGGTTGTACTAAGTAATATAATTCTCAGATATTTTCTCTAAGAAATTCAAAGCCCTTGACAACTGATGCTGGTACCATCTTTGCAATTGGCATTACGACCATTTTGACATCGTTTCTGAAAATGAGGAAGAAAGCTCTACTCTGGCTTTCCGCCGTAGAAAATGTTCAGAATCCAGAATTACCGAGACAAGATTTACTGACTAAAAGCTAAAATAGAATCATTCCCCAGGTACTTCATCTTTCATAATCTGTTACTGAAGAGATTTTAAGAGATTCAGAGTCTGTTCCAGTATAGAAATAGGGCCAAATGGCTTCTATAAAAGAGTCATTAAAAGTACAAAGAAGAAATCTATCATTCATATCATAAAGAGAAATCGCACTCAACTCAGTCCAGAGCGATGCTAATTTTCCTGGGTCTTACTACTGGCAGAAGCTGGCTCTCTTAGGAGGCAAGTGACGTAATTACTCTCACTATATCGCCCAGGTGCCCAGAATCCACCCTGAACGACTGGCTGATTCCACCAGTTCCTGGAAGGCTATCTTGACATGCCCCCCATTTCCATTTAGGTTTTTTTTTTTTCTTTTTCTTTTTTTGTCTTTTCTAGGGCCATTTCCCGTGGCATATGGAAGTTCCCAGGATAGGGGTCCAATCGGAGCCGTAGCCACCGGCCTACACCAGAGCCACAGCAATGCCAGATCCGAGCCACATCTGTGACCTACACCACAGTTCATGGCAACCTCGGATCCTTAACCCACTGAGCAAGGCCAGGGATCGAACCTGCAACCTCATGGTTCCTAGTCGGATTCGTTAACCACTGTGCTGCGACAGGAACTCCCATTTCCATTTAGTTTTGTTTCCCACTTCTTCCCAGTCATGTCTACCAGAATTAAATCTCATAAAACCCAGGATAGCAAGACATAGATAAAATCTCCTTGCATTAAAACAAAGGATTTGTATTTTTCTTTCCATATTGGACATTTTCTCTATCCTCAGAGACTACAAGCTGAGGAAGTGCTGTTTCAAGATCTAGAATCAGGAGTTCCCGTCATGGCGCAGCGGAAAAGAATCTGACTAGGAACCACGAGGTTGCAGTTTCCATCCCCGGCTTTGCTCAGTGGGTTAAGGATCCAGCGTTGCTGTGGCTGTGGTGTAGGCCGGCAGCTGTAGTTCCAATTAGCCCCCTAGCCTGGGAACCTCCATATGCTGTGGGAACAGCCTTAGAAAAAGCAAAAAGACAAAAAAAAAAAAATTTAGAATCACATCTACTTATAATGGCTTGATAATTGTGCCCAAGCCAGAATATTGGGGAGAAAACTGAATTTGTAATCCTTTAATTAAAATGAAGAGTTCAAGGTATTTTAGGTTTTGATACATGTAGCCGGATACTCTTTAAAAATAAACACATGTGGTGTTTTATTGTTGTTGTTGTTCTGTTTTGTTATTTATTTATTTTTTTGGCAGCACCCACAGCATGCAGAAGTTCCCGGGCCAGGGATGGAACCCTTGCCACAGCTGTAACCAGAGCCACAGCAGTGACAATGCAGGTCCTTAACTTACTGAGCCACCAGGGAACTCCAGGATACTCTTAATACGTGTTAGTAATTCCAGTTCTGACTTGCAAAGACTTGCCCTCTATTTTCCTTAGTAGATGTTTTAATGTGGAAACATGATCTGAAATGGTCTGGGGTTTTCAGTTAGAGTGGTTAAAATGTCCTTCCCTTCATTTGGATCTGCCTAGCCTCTTGCTCATTCTGTAGAAATGATTTAAATTACTCAAATTCAGAATTTATTTCTTCTCTCCTACACTCCACATCCTTTCTCAGTTCCCCTGATTTGCTGGTTTGCAGAGTTACCACTTCGTAAATTCATTCTACATTACTCTTCAAGGGCTCGATGGTACAAGGGAATGAAGTTCTGTACACAGTACAACAAAGATGAAGCTGGAAACATTATGCTAAGAGAAGCAAGCCAGATCCAAAACGATAAATATTGCATGGTTCCCTTATATGAAATACTTAGAAGAGGCAAATTCATGGAGACAGAAAGTAGATTAAAAGTTACCTGGGGTGGGAGTTCCCGCCATGGCTCAGTGGTTAACAAGGAACCATGAGGTTGTGGGTTTGATCCCTGGCCTCACTCATTGGGTTAAGGATCCAGCATTGCCATGAGCTGTGGTATAGGTTGCAGATGTGGCTTCGATCTGGTGTTGCTGTGGCTGTGGCGTGGGCCAGCGGCTACAGCTCCGATTGGACCCCTAGCCTGGGAGCCTCCATAGGCCACGGGTATGACCCTAAAAAGACAAAAAAATTAAAAAATAAAAGTTACCAGGAGGTGGTTCCCATCATGGCACATCGGAAGTGAATCTGACTAGGAATCATGAGATTTCGGGTTTGATCCCCGGCCTTGCTCCGTGGGTCAAGGATCCGGTGTTGCTGTGGCTGTGGTGTAAGCAGGCAGCTGTAGCTCCGATTCCACCCCTAGCCTGGGAACCTCCATATGCTGCAGGTGCAGCCCTAAAACGACAAAAAAACAAATAAAATAAAATAAAGTTACCGGGAGTAAAAGAAACAGACTCACAGACATAGAGAAGAGACTTGTTGCCACGTGGGAGGTGGGGAGGGAGTGGGATGGACTGGGAGTTTAGGGCTAATAGATGCAAACTATTCCATGTAGAATGGATAAACAGTGGGGTCCTACTGTACAGCACAGGGAACTCATCCAGTCTCTTGGGATAGACCAGGGCGGAAGATAATATAAGAAAGAGTATGTATATATATGTATGCCTGCGTCACTTTACTGGCACAGCAGAAATTGGCACAACATTGTAAATCAACTATTCTTTAATTAAAAAAAAAAAAAGGAACAAGGTTACCGGGGGCTGAGGGGAAGAGGGAGTGAGGAGCTATTGTTAAATGGCTGTAAAGTTTCTGTTTGGGGTAATGAAAAAGTCATGGAAACAGGTAGTGTTGATGGTTGCATGACACTGTGTGAGGCGAATGTGATAACACTACACTACGGAAACTTGATGATGGCATGACATTGTGAATGTAATTAATGCCACTAAATTGTATATTTAAAGATGGTTATGAGTTCCCGTTGTGGTGCAGTGGAAACGATTCCGACTAGGAACCATGGGGTTGCGGGTTCAAATCCCTGGCCTCACTCAGTGGGTTAAGGATCTGGCATTGCCGTGAGTTGTGGTATAGGTTGCCAGTGGCTACAGCTCCGATTGGATCCCTAGCCTGGAAATCTCCATATGCTGAGGGAGCGGCCCTAGAAAAGCCATAAAAAAAAAAAAAAAAAAAAAAAAAAGAATGCCCTTCAAAGCAAGGAACAAGTAGCAACATGAACTGTACTTATATTTAAGGTTTTCTTCCCAGGCGTTTTATTTTTCTAGAGTCATTCGCCTTTGGCTTCCCTTAATGATATCTTGGGTGGATTCCAAGGCTTTCTTCTCCCTTCGGGTTACAGTTCAATCTAGTTCATGCTATGCAGGCTGAAGTGCTCAGGAATAATGCATACTGATGTGTGCTGCTTACTTTGAAATATATCCAAAAAATAAGATGAATTGATAAATGGCAGAGAGATAAATAGAAGGATGGATAAGATAAAGCAAACATAGCAACAAGGTGGTGAGTACATAGCTGTTTAATGGATTACTCTTTCAATTTTTCTATTTAAAAATATTCATAATAAAAAGTCGGAGGAGTTCCTGCTGTGGCTCAGTGGCTTAAGAACCCAACAAGTATCCATGAGGATATGGGTTCGATCTCTGGCCTCATTCAGTGGGTTAAGGATCAGGCATTGCCACTAAAAAAAAGATAGCCTTAAATTTCCAGGGACAAAGAAAATGTGGCACATATATACAATGGAATATTACTCAGCCATAAAAAGAATGGAATAATGCCATTTGAAGCAACATGGGTGGACCTAGAGATTATTTTACTAAGTGAAGTTTGTGATAGACAACCCTCATATGATATCACGTATATGTGGAACCTAAGAAAAGGATACAAATGAACTTATTTGCAGAGCAGAAACAGACTTACAGACTTTGAAAACAAACTTATGGTTACCAAAGGGGACAGGTGGTCCGGAGGGGTTTGGGACTGGCATCTGCACACAGAGGCATATGGAATGATTGGCCAGTGGGGACCTGCTGTAGAGCACAGGGAAATCTATGCAATATTCTGTGATCCTCTATATGGGAAAAGAATCTGAAAGAGAATGAATGTGTGTATATGTGTAACCGAATCATTTTGTTGTACAGCAGAAATTATCGCAAACCGGTAAATCAGCTATACTTCAGTAAAACTTTAAAAAATGAAAAAAAATTTTCCAGGAACATAACCCTTGGGCTAGTTTCTCTTCTGACAAACATGATTTTCTTCTTTTTTATTAGATATGAAAAACAGGGAGTTCCTGTCGTGGCGCAGTGGTTAACGAACCCGACTAGGGACCATGAGGTTGTGGGTTTGATCCCTGGCCTCGCTCAGTGGGTGAAGGATCCAGCATTGCCGTGAGCTATGGTGTAGGTCACAGCCGTGGCTTGGATTCCACATTCCTGTGACTGTGGTGTAGGCCGGCGGCTACAGCTCCGATTAGACCCCCAGCTTGGGGACCTCCATATGCCACGGGAAGTGGCCCTAGAAAAGCCAAAAAAAAAAAAAAAAAAAAAAGAAAGAAAAACAGAGTTCTACAAATCAAAATGTGTACTGATTGACTAACCTATTTCAGTTTACTTTCTAAGACTGGGCTTTTCAATGTGAAGTACCAGCTCACAGCAACACCGGATCCCCAACCCACTGAGGGAGGCCAAGGATCAAACCTGCATCCTCATGGATACTAGTTGGGCAATTCTTCCCTGTCTGGAGTTTCTTGACTTTTGCCTAGAGTCAATCCGCCCCTCTGCCCCTTTCTACAAACCTACCTCACAGCCTCTGCCTATAAACTGGGGTGTACTGTGCCCCCTCTCCTCGGTTGACCTTCCCCAAACTCTGGCGCTCTGTGGCCCCTCCTCCTCCCATACCCAGCATCCTCAACCTTGCCTTTCCTTTCTGGCACTGTCCCTTAGAGGACCAACCAGCTGGTCAAAGTCTTCATGGTGTGGCGCTAGTGACGGGGCTTTTGCTCTGCTGCTTTGTCACTTCACAGGGGCCTTCTGTGCAGGGCGGTGCTGACAGCGACGGCCACGGTTCTTCCCCCAGACCCTAGCCGTCTGTAAAACAGTCGATAAAATGTAGCGAATATGTCCCTATGAAGGTTCACTTTGTGTCAAGTGGGCTAGACTATGGTGCCTCGTTGTTTGGTCAAATGCTGGTCTGGATGCTGCTGCAAAGATGTTTTGTAGATGAGATTCACATTTCCAATCAGTTTGACCTTAAGTAAAAAGAAGTTCCAGGACTTCCTGTCATGGCTCAATGGTTAACGAATCTGACTAGGAATCATGAGGTTGCGGGTTCGGTCCCTGGCCTTGCTCAGTGGGTTAAGGATCTGGCATTGCCGTGAGCTGTGGTGTAGGTCACAGACATGGCTCAGATCCTGCGTGGCTGTGGCTGTGGTGTAGGCCGGCGGCTACAACTCTGATTCGACCCCTAGCCTGGGACCCTCCATATGCCGTGGGAGTGGCCCAAGAAATGGCAAAAAAAAAAAAAAAATTAAATTAAAAAAAATTTTAAAAAAAGAAGTTCCACTTGAGAAAGTAGGTGGGCCTCATATAATCAGTTGACGGTCCTAAAAGGCACACCGAGGTTTCTTAGAGAAGAAGGGACTCTGCCTCGGGACTGTAGCAAGGACATCCTGCCAATGTTTCCAGCTGGCTAGCCTGCCCTACAAATTTCCGACCTGCCGGCTTCCACGAATACGCGAGCCAATTCCTTAAAATAAATATTTCCTTCTCTTTCTATCCTTTTCCCTGTCTCTCCCGGCTCTTGTCTATCATTGCCTCATATATTTGGCTGGTTGGCATCTGTATCCTTTCCTACATCTGAGGAGCCCAGCTTTGAGAGGCTCCTGAGAGAGGCAGACGTCAACTCCAGCACAGACACACAGACATAGAAAACAGCAAGTTTTTGAACTCCATGCTGGCAGCCACCCAAGACTCAGGTGCTGGAACATCACCTCTGAAGTCAGTAGCCAATGACAGCCGTGACCGTTTATTATTTATTTATTTTGTCTTTTCTTGCCTTTTCTAGGGCCGCTCCCGCAGCATGTGGAGGTTCCCATGCTTGGGGTCTAATTGGAGCTACAGCTGCTGGCCTACACAAAAAGAAAAAAAAAAAAAAAAGAATCAGCTGAGTAGGGTTTGTTATACTAGCAGGTTTTCCAAAACACCATCCAGTATGTCCACAGCGGAGGCCAGAGCTATGCACTTCTAACTTCAGGATTTTGGGGGTTTTTTTTTGTCTTTTTGCCATTTCTCGGGCCGCTCCCACCGCATATGGAGGTTCCCAGGCTAGGGGTTGAATTGGAGCTGTAGCTGCCAGCCTACACCAGAGTCACATCAACGCAGGATCCGAGCCGCGTCTGCGACCTACACCACAGATCACGGCAACGCCGGATCCTTAACCCATGGAGCGAGGCCAGGGATCGAACCCGCAACCTCATGGTTCCTAGTCGGACTCGTTAACCACTGCGCCATGACGGGAACTCCCAGGATATTTTTAATATCAGTGGTTCATGGAAACAATTTGAGAAACATTGGCTTGGAGCAGTGGTTCGCACCCTAGGCTGCACATTATAATGCCCCAAAGAACATTAAAATGTACTGATACCTTGGTTCCATTCTCTAAGATTCTGATTTGTTGGGTGAGCCACATCCACCAGAACTCCCAAGATAGAAAGTTACTCGCCTAGAAGAATCTGTTGACTAAGATGGGTTACCTGAAGTTGGCAGATTAGACTTGGTTCTTGGTTCTCCAACTAGTCATGTTGGAGGTAAATTGAGAGGCTTAGACAGTCTGAAGTAATTTGCCTGCATGGATGTCACTGCACAAAGAAGCATCAGGGGGAGTTCCCATTGTGGCGCAGCGGAAACGAATCCAACTAGGAACCATGGGGTTTCGGGTTCGAGTCCTGGCCTCAATCGGTGGGTTAAGGATCTGGCGTTGCTGTGGCTGTGGTGTAGGCTGGCAGCTGTAGCTCTGATTAGACCCCTAGCCTGGGAATCTCCATATGCCACGGGTGAGGCCCTAAAAAGACAAAAGACAAAAAAAAAAGAAACATTGGGGAGAGAGAGAGGCATTCTTTGCCTTGACAAATTTTTAGTAATGGAAATATTTTTGGTTTCTTGGAAAATCATTTGAATCAGAGTCTTTAGACGTCTGTTGGTTTCATTTAATCATTTAAAATCTTTCAATGTGTGTTTGCTAAGCACAGAAAACTTCCTTCAAGGAGCCTATAACTTGAAATAAATCAGCATGTAATTAAAAGAACTTGTGAGTCTATATTATAAATCATGAATGAAAAGATAAAAGGCAAATCGAGGGAGGGGGCAAGGATAGATCTATCTCCATGTAAATCTTGAATTCGTTTTCAACTCACAATTAGAGCTGTATCCGTGGTCTTCTAGAAAGACTGCATGAAAAATTGGCCCTCCCTTAAATTGATCTTTTCTTGCTTGTATTCCAACCATAAATGCTTCTAGAGTAGGGGCTGAATTTACCTTTTCCGTTGTATCTCTCTATTACTCAATAGGAAGCTGAATGTCTTAATGGAAGAAAAGGAGGGGCCAACCTTTATCTCCTTATGAAAAGATGAAAGAGATGCTGGTATTGAATTGGGCCAGGTATGCTATTGCCATTCAGGGGTATAAAGGGTGAGAATTTTCTACTTCAATTATAGCTTCTTGATTCACTCTCTCTCTCTCTCTCTTTTTTTTTTTTGCTTTTTAGGGCTGCACCCACGGCATATGGAGGTTCCCAGGCTAGGGGTTGAATCAGAGCTGTAGCCACTGGCCTACGCCAGAGCCACAGCAACTCAGGATCCAAGCTGCGTCTGCAACCTACACCACAGCTCATGGCAACGCCCGATCCTTAACCCACTGAGCAAGGCCAGGGTTCGAACCCGCAACCTCATGGTTCCCAGCTGGATTCATTTCTGCTGCGCCACAATGGGAACTTCTTGATTCTCATTTTCTGTCTGGTTTCTTTAACACCAGCTCTTCTCCAAACAAACTAATACATGAATAATCACCTAGCTGCATGACTAAATTATACTGCAAATTTTGGCCACCCCCTCGGGGAAAGGAAGTTGAGAGAAAGGCAGAATGTGAGACAGACAGATGATTCATTCATCATTTTGGGTGGAGAAGGCAGATAATTAAAGGTTTAACTTTTTTTTTTTTTTTTTTTGGCCAGGCCCAAAACATGTGGAAGTTCCTGGTCCAGGGATCAAACCCACACCATAGCAGCGACCTGAGCCACTGCTAGACCATGCTAGATTTTAACCCACTGCACCACAAGGGAACGCCAAAGTTTAACTTTTTAATGCATGGACTTGGGTATTTGAATCATTTGAGAAATGGAAATCTTTCTAGAATGTGCCATGACTGTCTCTGCTTTCTTGGGCCAATGATCTTTGTTTTGTAACTTCTTACCTGTGAAACACCATTCATGCATTCATTTTTTTTCACTCATCCAACAAATATTAATTCGACATCTACTCTGTGCTCGGCCCTGGGGCTGTACATGTGCAGAAAGCGGTGACCCTGATTCCTAGGAGCCTGCACGTACAGAGCAGTAGATGCAGCTGTAGATGAACACGCTGTCGGTTGAGGCGAAGGGGGAACTGGCTCCAGCACAGCTCACAATGGCCCTTGTGTGAGTAAGTCAATGAAGTCAGTTTTCATTTTGGCCGTTTGCCTCGTCGCATAAAGACTGAGTGAACTACATAGAACTAACATTTGATCCAGCAATCCCACTCCTGGGCATCTACCCAGAGAAAACCACGACTCACAAAGACACATGTACTCCAATGTTCATTGCAGCACTATTTACAATAGCCAAGACATGGAAACAACCTCAATGTCCATATACAGAGGAGTGGATCCAGAAGACGTGGTACATATACACAATGGAATATTACTCAGCCATTAAAAAGAACGAAATACCAGCATTTTTTGCAACATGGATAGACCTAGAAACTATCATGCTAAGTGAAGTCAGCCATACAATGAGACACCAACATCAAATGCTTTCACTGACATGTGGAATCTGAAAAAAGGACAGACGGAACTTCTTTGCAGAACAGATGCTGACTCACAGACATTGAAAAACTTATGGTCTCCAGAGGAGACAGTTTGGGGGGTGGGGGGATGTGCCTGGGCTGTGGGGTGGAAATCCTGTGAAATCAGATTGTGACGATCATTATACAACTACAGATGTGATAAATTCATTTGAGTAATAAAAAAATGAAAAAAAAAATAAAGACTGAGTGAACTATGTCCGGTTGTAACACCACCTAGGCAGTATGATGTCATAGTTTGCCTGCAAATGAACTACTCCGCAAATGGAAGCCAGTTTCCCTAAGGCGTTCTTTACTTTTCTTATTGTGGTAAAGTGTAGAAGGGACCGGATGGGAGCAAGGTCTCAGCCGAGTCAACTTTCTCAGAGTCTGCAAATCCTTGTGTCTGTAAATCCAGGAATGTACAAATTAGCTCCTATTTCCAAATGTCACTATTTAACATGCCTCTAACCTGTACCATAACATTCAGAAAGCAGAGGAGTGATGGCTGGATATAGACTTGAACAAACCCTGCAAGACTGACTGCCCTTAACGCAATTCACAGGAGACTGAGACACACAATAGAATGCCAATATGTACATTTTTTTTTTTTTTTGTCTTTTTAGGGCTGCACCTGCAGCATATGGAAATTCCCAGGCTAGGGATTGAATTGGAGCTGCAGCTGCCGGCCTATGCCACAGCCACAGTAATGCCAGACACCAGTGAAATCTGCGACTTATACCACAGCTCGTGGCAACACCAGAACCTTTAACCCACTGAGCAAGGCCAGGGATCGAACCTGCATCCTCATGGTTCCTAGTCGGATTCTTAACCTACTGAGCCCCAACAGGAACTCCCCCAATATATGATTTTTTTTCGGTCTTTTTAGGGCTATACCCACGGCATATGGAGGTTCCCAGGCTAGGGGTGGGGGTCAAATCAGAGCTGTAGCCACCAGCCTACACCACAGCTGCAGCAACGTCAGATCCCAGCCATGTCTGTGACCCACACCACAGCTCCCGGCAACGCCAGTTCCTTAACCCACTGAGCAAGGCTAGGGTTCGAACCTGTGTCTTCATGGATGACGTTTCGTTTCCACTGAGCCATGACGGGAACATCCAATATATAATTTATAACAAGAATCTTGGGGATTGTTTTTTTCACTGGTAAAGCAGTTCTGTCTGGGTGGGAAGCTCCAGCTGAAGACCTTGCGTGAAAAGAAGGCTGCTCATGCGCAAAGAAACAGAGAGGCAGAGAGATGAGATGGCTAGATGATCTTAGTAACGGCTAGCATTGGATGTGATAGCTAGCAAACTAGACCTGCTGCAGGGTCTAGTTGGCTGTGTTCATGGGCCAGGGCACCCTTTTCCCTTCCACAGTGCTGAATGGACATGGCTAGCTTTGACCCTGGCTCTCCTTTTTGGTTCTGTCTCCATGATGCCTACTTCTTTCTGTGGCTAGCACGTTTCCTTTAGCTATTGTGTTGGTGGAACCCATTACAACCAAGATTCTTTTTCTGCTTTTCCGTTCTATTTTTTTTTTTTTAAGTATGATGTGTTAATTTCGTTAGTCAAAAATCTCAGTGTTCTGGTAGCATCTTCCTGTAGAGTTGCCCTGAGTGTCCCATGTTTTGTCAGCTCAGCCAGACGGCTTGTCATCTGATAACAAGGCAGCTTGGCTACTTCACTTAAGCCTACTATTCTGAAAGGATCCACTCCTGGCAAATATTGTTCCAGAGCTTCTCAGAGCAACAGGGCTGAAACTAGTTTCCTGCTGAGACCACCTCCTACTCCCCCACTTCCCACTCTTATTCTGCTTCTCTTAACAGCATTCTGCCAACAGATCACTTACAAGAGAACTCCGGTTTCAAGCTCTGCTTCTCTAAATGGGAACTTTAAGATATTTAAGTAAATTCATTTACATACAGAAGGGGACTAGTTAACATATCTTCAAATTGCATTGCTTATTCCTTTAGAATTCTTTGAGTTATGACCGGTTGTTAATAGTTCTCTTCACCATGACTTCAGAGTGGAGGGCTCCAGTGTCTCTGATTTTTTTCTGTAGTGATTTTTGTTTTGTCTTTTTGTCTTTTTAGGGCCACACCTGTGGCATATGGAGGTTCCCAGGCGGAGCTGTAGCCGCCGGCCTACACCACAGCCACAGCAACTCAGGATCCGAGCCCCGTCTGCGACCTACACCACAGCTCACGGCAGTGCGGGATCCTCAACCCAGTGAGCAAGGCCAGGGATCGAACCCACATCCTCATGGATCCTAGTCGGTTCGTTAACCGCTGAGCCACGATGGGAACTCCTACATTGATTTTTTTTTTTAAATTATAGTTGATTTACAGTGTTCTGTCAAATTTTGCTGTACAGCCCAATAGCTCTAATTTTAAGGCCGGAAGTTTGAGGCGGCCGATTTTTCCCAGACCCGGGAAGTCATAGTGTTGCGGAAACTGCAAAAACCGTGGCAGTGGAAGGAGACAAACAGCACTCGGAGATATGGAAAAGCAAGGTTTATTCAGCACCGGTGCGGGCTCAGAGGAGTCACCTCCAGAGTCGGAGCACCAGGTCTTTGTTCTCAGTAACTTTTATACACTACAAGGTCTGGATTTTCCCATGTAAGCATCCCGGACCTCCCCCATCCCCAAGCAGACAGTGTTCCTCCCTAAGAAACTGAGCAAGCAAGGTTACAGAAGCGGAACTGATATGCAATGTTGGGTACAGGATTAGCAGGGCTGCTGGCTTGGACAGAGGGCACACCGTTGTTACATTATTACAAGAAGGGTGGTGTAGTAACGAGCATAGCTGAAAAGGCTTGCAGCTGCCTTTTTGGGGGAGGGGTTTGTTCTTTAGTTAAAACTCCATTTCAATAGACCTTCTTTTTTTCCTCTTTGGGTTGTCTGCCTCTATCTACCCCCTGCTATGTCTCCTCTTTGTGGCTATTGTCACATGCTTTCTCGGAGCTTCTCCCACCTTAACGTAACATCATTTTCTCCTTTTCCCCGTTGCTCAGCCTCTAAAGCCAGTCATTGCTGAGGACATTGTGGAGGGACATGGTCGGAATTATTGCGGGGAAAGATTTCAGTTCCAGCGCACCAGAATTCTTACTCAGATGTAATGTGACCTATTAGCCCTGTGTCCAAGTGGTTGCAAAGGAATAGTGGCTCATCTATGCCAGAACCTTGTAAAACACTCTGCGTATCTCTTAGGGCATGAGCAGATGGAGCGGTTACGCTGACATAGCGGCAACCCTAGCTTGTGTTATGAAGAGTTTCCAATTCTTATCATTTTTTGCTGTGGGACCTCGAGGCCACATCCTCAGGAGACTATGTCAGGTCCTTAACCCACTGAGCCACAATAGCAACTCCCGGCACAAGAAATCGTTTAAATGGTCGGCCCTTGGCCTACGGAGATGTGTTTGGTGAATTAGTCACTGCTCTATGAGACTGGCTTAGGCTCTAGGTGTCGTCTATCCACAGCTGGAGTAGAAATAGGAGGCCAGATTTTCCAGGTTCAGCCCCGCTCCCATCCCAGCTCTGGGACTCTTGGTTTGTCCCAGTCCCATTGTCATAAGCTTCAAGTCCCCTTCAAGGAGATTAAACCCCAAAGCCTCTGGCCATGTCTCATTGTAATGTCCCTTCCCCCACCTTGACCAGCCTGGGCTGCTCACTTCCTGCTAGAGAAGGAATGTCACCCTTTCCTCACCAGACCACCATATAACCTGTTCCCCATGCAAATAAGGTATCCAGCCCAAGATCGACCAGAGCATCAAACTGGGTCTACACTCAGGTCGCATCGTGGGCTATAAAGACTATTGCAGAGTGCGTCAGGCCCTCCTTTTTTTTTTTCTTCTTTTGTCTTTTTAGGGCTGCACCCTCAGCATATGGAGGCTCCTAGGTTAGGGGTTGAATAGGAGCTGTAACCACCAGCCTGTGCCACAGCCACGGCAATGCCAGATCTGAGCCGTGTCTGCGACCTACACCACAGCTCGTGGCAACACCAGATCCTTAACCCACTGAGCGAGGCCAAGGATGGAACCCGCGTCCTCATGGATACCAGTCAGCTTCACTAACCCTGAGCCATGATGGAAACACCGCCCCTCTTTAGTTTAGGTGTCAAAGACCTCAGGTGCATTTCTGAAAAGCACTGCCTGGTCAGATGCCCTTGGGATAATTGGTACTGGCTGGTAAGAAAACACACAAGGGTGCCCCCTAGGTAGGCAGTGTGTTTTGGGGGGACCCTGTATGAAAGGCCTGGCT
Organism: Sus scrofa; assembly: GCF_054392235.1. Lineage (NCBI taxonomy): Eukaryota > Metazoa > Chordata > Mammalia > Artiodactyla > Suidae > Sus > Sus scrofa. The sequence goes on from NC_139401.1 coordinate 43,949,904, forward strand.
CTGAGTGTCCTAGTGTTTCAATGGTGTTTAGATAAACAGAAATGGTGCATTTTCCCTCGCTGTCAGAATTCATTTAAGAAAACTTCTGGGTGGAAAGGGTTGGTTGAGGACAGAGTTTTCTACCTCCCCCGCCCCTCGTTTTTTAAAAGATTTTGAAAATATACTTTGCTTTTTTTAAAATTTTATTTTATTTTTTGTCCACTCCATAGCATATGGAGTTCCGGGGGCCAGGGATCAGATCCAAGCTGGGAATCGAACGTGCGTCCTGGCACCGCAGAGCTGCCGCCGATCCTGTTGCACCACAGCCGGAACTCCTTTAAACCCCTTCCTTGTGTTTGCTGAGCAAAATCTCAGGGACCGCAACAGTTCTTGTCAGCTGCACTCAGGCTTGCAAGGGGTACTTGTCAGTAACCACTGGATTTCCATCCTCCCCCCCACACACCCCCAAATCCCCAAATCTTGATGATAGCCCTTCTTTCTAACAGGCGTGAGAGGCTATCTCAGTGTGTTTTAACTTGCATTTCCCTGATGTTGAGTAATGCCTATGAGAAATAAAATATTGCCTGCCATATCAGCAAACAAAGGATGCCAGTGCCATACTGAGAATGGCTGCCACCTCAATGCAGGGGAGCCCCAAGGGAACTCAGGAAGGAAACAAAGAATTCCTGTGGTCTAGTAGCCATCAGACTGCAGCCACTCCCTACAGGGAGCCCTCAGGACTCGGAAAAACACTGGATACTGGCCCCAGGTAACCAAGGTGCATATCAAAGGCATGATTTCAGTGAGCCTAGACCCTTGCCTCTTCCCATACACAGAAAAGCGCTATATTCCTTAACTGGAAATGCCTAGTTTTCTGTTATGAATGAACAGTCATCTTTTGTTGCTACGTACGACCTGCCTTTTGTAGCAAAACTCCTCTATATCCTAGTTCCCATCTCCCACCCCTGCCTCCCAAGAGTGGATTCTCAGAGCCTCCCATACCTCCAAAGAAAACTTCACTCCCAACCCTCGCGTTGTGCATTTTTTTTTTTAAGTCAAACTTGAGCTTTTTTTTTTTTTTTTTTGTCTTTTTGCTATTTCTTTGGGCTGCTCCCAAGGCATATGGAGGTTCCCAGGCTAGGGGTCTAATTGGAGCTGTAGCCACTGGCCTACGCCAGAGCCACAGCCACGCGGGATCCGAGCCGCGTCTGCAACCTACACCACAGCTCACGGCAACGCCGGATCGTTAACCCACGGAGCAAGGGCAGGGACCGAACCCGCAACCTCATGGTTCCTAGTCGGATTCGTTAACCACTGCGCCACGACGGGAACTCCCAAACTTGAGCTTCTTTTCATGAACCCGTTGGCCATTTGGATGCCTTCTTTGGGAAGATGTCTGTTTAGTCCCTCTGCCCATTTTAAAAATGGATTGTTTCGGGTTTTTGTTGTTGTTACTGAGTTGTAGGAATTCTTTCTTTTTTTTTGTCTTTTTAGGGCCGCACCCATGGCATATGGAGGCTCCCAGGCTAGGGGTCGAATTGCAGCTGTAGCCACCAGTCTACACCACAGCTACAATGACGCCAGATCCAAGCCGCGTCTTCAAACTACACCACAGCTCAGGGCAACGCCAGATCCTTAACCCACTGAGCAAGGCCAAGGATCGAACCTGCATCCTCAGGGATACTAGTCAGGTTCGTTTCCACTGAGCCACGACGGGAGCTCCAAGAATTCTTTATATACTTGGACTATTAACCCATTATCCCGTATAGCGTTTTGCAAATATTTTCTCTCATTCTCTAGTTTTCCTTTTCATTTTGTTGATTATTTCTTTGCCTGTACAGAAGTCTTTTATGTTGATTTTTTGCTTTTTTCGCTGTTTTTGGTGACATACGCCCCCCCCAAAAAAATTTTTGCTAAGACCAATGTCAGGGAGCTTCTTTCCTAAGTTTCCTTCTAGGAGTTTTATGGTATCAGGTGTTTAGGTCTTTAATCTGTTTCAAGATAATTTTGGTGAGTGGTGTGAAAAGAGGGCCCAATTTCATTTTTCGCCTGTGGTTATAGTTTTCTGACACCATTTACTGGGGAGAATATTCTTTCCCCATTCTTGGCTCTCTTGTCAAATATTAGTTGACCTGATATATGTGGGGGGTTATTTCTGGGCTCTCTATTTTGTTCCATTGATAGCTATGTCTGTTTTCATACCTATAACATATTGTTTTGATTATTACAGCAATGTAATGTACTTTGAAATCAGAAGTATGATACCTCCAGCTTTGCTCCTCTTTCTTTTTTTTTTTTTTTTTTTTTTTTTGTCTTTTTGCTATTTCTTTGGGCCGCTTCCGCGGCATATGGAGGTTCCCAGGCTAGGGGTCAAATCGGAGCCGTAGCCACCGGCCTACGCCAGAGCCACAGCAACGCAGGATCCGAGCCACGTCTGCAACCTACGCCACAGCTCACGGCAACGCCGGATCGTTAACCCACTGAGCAAGGGCAGGGACTGAACCTGCAACCTCATGGTTCCTAGTCGGATTCGCTAACCACTGCGTCACGACGGGAACTCCCTGCTCCTCTTTCTTTTGGCTATTTAGGGTCTTTTGTGGTTCCATACACATTTTTGTGCTGTTTTTCTGTTTTTGTGGAAAATGGCATTGGATTTTTTTTTTTTTTTTGTCTTTTTAGGGCCGCACCTGTGGCATATGGAGGTTCCCAGGCTAGGGGTTGAATCGGAGCTGGAGCTGCCAGCCTACACCACAGCCACAGCAATGCTGGATCTGAGCTGCATCTGTCATCTACACCACAACTCACGGCAACACCAGATCTTTAACCCACTGAGTGAGGCCAGGGATGGAACTCATGTCCTCATGGATACTAGTCAGGTTCGTTAACCACTAACGATGGGAACTCCAGAATTTTTTTTTAAAAAATGATTTTTTTTGGCCACTCCCACACCATGTGGAAGTTCTGGAGCCAGGAATCAAACCCGTGCCACAGCAGCAAACTAAGCAGAGACAATGCTAGGTCCTTAGCCAGCTGAACCACCAGGGAACTCAGCCATTGGAATTTTTATAGAGATTGCATTAATTCTATAGATGGCTTCGAGCAATATGGGCATTTTTAACAGTATTGATTCTTCTGATCTATGAACATGGAATAACTTTCATCAATGTCTTATTGTTTTCATGGTACCAATCTTTTACTTGCTTGGTTAAATTTATTCCTAAGTATTTCATTGTTTCTGAGGTTGTTGTGACTGGGATAGTTCTCTATTTCTTTTGCAAATGTTTCATTGTTGGTGTATAGAAAAGCAACACATTTCTGTATGTTGACTTTAAGTCCTGCAAATTTATTGAATCTGTTGATTAGTTCCAACAGTTTTTTTGGTTGAGTTTTTAGGGTCTTTCTATACATAAGATCATATCATCTGCATGTTATGATAAATTTACTTCTATTCTAATTCGGGTGCCTTTTCATCTTGCCTAATTACTTTAGCGAGGACTTCCAGTATTATTTGAATAAGAGCGGTGAGAATGGGCACCTACCATTGTCTGTTTCCTTCCTGACCTCAGAGGAGAAGCTTTTACTCATTCATCATTGAGTGTAATGTTAGCTGTGGGTTTGTCATAGACGACTTTTGTTATGTTGAGGTATGTTCCTTCTCTACCCAATGTGTTGAGGTTATTTTTCCTATTGTTGAAACTTTCCATTCTGGGTTTGTTTTTCCATTAAGCAAACTAAAGTTGCATCTATCTGACAGAGGCAGAATTGGAGGCATTTGAAAGTTGTTGGAACTCCATTCGCCAAAGCTATTAGAGGCTCCCTGGGTGGGAAGGGGTCATCTTTTGAGGTCTTGGGCTGGGTGAGACATTTCAATCTTCAGGTTGCCTGCAGTTGCTTCACATTCACATAGGAAAGCTTAAGTCAGGGTAATTTCCCTGATTGCCTTTTTTTCTATGGAGTCATACACATTTGATAGGGATGGAGTAGGCACAGGTAGTTGTCCATGTGCCAATAAGGGACCTTAGATAGAGAGGGAGACCTCGGGGCCTTTGGGAGCGCACTGTAAGTTAGTAACTGCTCGAGAGGGCTGTCAGAACGAGGGGGGCTTCCTTGACTGGTGGAGGTTCGAGAACTGCCTCAGGTCATTGGGTGGGGAATGGGGTGAGGTCTGCCCTGAGATTCAGACCGAGGGCAAGAGTTTGAAGACCACCCTTCTGCTGATTTGAATAAGCACCTTGGCAGTCCTAGTTTGACCTTATAGGGTCAAATACTCTCTTACCAGATACCAAAGAAGAGCTACTTACTACTTGAAGAAAGAAGACGAGGTGGTCTTTCCCACCCCCACTCCCCTTGGGTGATCAAACTGTAGCCCACTGGATCCTGGGGGCAGAGCCTCCTTGCTGCCCGCTTGCATCTCTGACAAGGGCCCTATCTTAATAAATCTATTTCTCACACATCACTTGGTTTCTCCCTGAATGCGTGGAGGCATAAAGAACCTGAACCTCAGTAAGTTCAGACACCAGGTGAGGGATTCTAAGTGAAAACTGAGGGCTTAAATCCCAGTCTGGGTTTTGGCTGGGTTCGAGTCCAGGCCCGTGGGTTTGGGTCCCAATCTGGGTTCTGGCTGGGTTCAGGCCATTACTGCTGTCAGTTTCACATTCATCCATGGGTAGGACTACCGACCCACCCTGCCAACTGAGCACCCACATCAGGGTGCTGGGTGTGGAGCTGAGCTCCAGTCCGAATGCCAAAAGCAGCAGCCTGCACCCTTTGCATTAAATTCAAAGCTGGAGCCTCATTTCCAGAAACAGAGTAGCAGTCTGGCCTTCCCATCTACCAACCGTAGCACACAATTTGTAGTTAACATTTTAATTTCTCAGCAACGCTGCCTGAGGGCTTCTGGGACTCTCCTAAAATCTCTGAGAGCAGCTTGCTCAGGTCCGGCAACTTTATTTAATGTTAGCACATAGCTGAACTGCAAGAAGTTAGAGTATTGGAGCAAAAGAATGTTTCTTTGGAGGGTCTATTCATATGTTTTCATTTCAGACAGGGGGGCTCCTTAGGTGCCACTATGCACGCGTGCGCGCGCACACACACACACACACACACACACACACACACACAAAGAGAGAGAGAGAGAGATTTTTAAGGAATTCACTTCTTGATTATGGAGATTTGGTGAGTTCGAAATTAGTTGAGTAGGCCAGCAGGCTGGAGAACTGGGAAGAGTCAACGTTCAAGGTCAAAAGGTGTCATTCCTTCTTGCTCAGAGAGGGTCAGTGTTTGCTCTCTTCAGGCCTTCCGCCGTTTGAATAAGGTCCACCCACATTACTGAAGGCAGTCTGCCTTCCTCAAAGTTCACCAATTTAAATATTCACGTCATCCCCAAATCAGCTTCGCAGCAGCATCCAGTCCAATGTTTGACCAAATATCTGGGCACTATGGTCCAGTCACAGTGACATGAAACTAGCCATCACATGGGGATAACTCCACTTCGTGTTGGGACTGCATGAAGACTGAATTAGATAAGGTATGTAACGTCAAAAGAAGTTGACTTTTCCACACATGGGAGGCTGCAATGACTGCTCTTACTATGTTCCTGATTGAGCTGCTAGTAGCCGAAACAACAGGATAAAAATTGGTGTACTTTCTGGAGGGACAGTTGGCCATATGTACTAAAACCTTTCAAAGATTTGTTCTTCAAAGCCTGCTCCCATAATTAGAGCTCTATCCAAAGGATATAATTGCAAAAGATCTAAATTTCCAATAATGTGAGATGTAATAAATAAATCAGGATGTAGGTCACATGACGGAGTGTTAAGCGACCCTTTACCCTGATGTTGGAGAAGACTTTTTAATGGAAAATTGTGATATAATGAGAAGTTTAAAAAAAGGACTAAAACAAATATATAGACTTTGATTGATTGTATTACAAACATATGCATAAAGACTAAAAGGTCGCCTTCTTCAAAATGAAAGGCATATTTATTTCTGGATGGTGAGGCTAAGGATGATATTTTATGTTATTAGTCTTTGTAGCTCTCAATTTTCTAATTTTTCAAAAAAAATGTATATGTCTCAAAGGTTATTTTTAAGCAGTTTGTAATGGGTTTGCTATGGTAGACATGAGACTCTGAATACTAACGTATTAGCAAAACTGTCAAAGAATATTTGGGATGGAGGAGCTCCCATGGTGGCTCAGCGGAAAGGAAACTGACTAGTATCCATGAGGACGCAGGTTCGATCCCTGGCCTCACTCAGTGGGTTAAGGATCCCGCGTTGCTTTGAGAGGCTGGCAACTGCAGGTCCAACTTGGCTTCTAGCCTGGGAATGTCCATCTGCCACAGGTGCGTGCCTAAAAAGAAAAAATAATAATGAAAGAGGAGGCAGGCAATACCTTCATGTGTGGTCTCACCTGGAAAGAAAGCCAGCTTCAGCAGGAGCCCTCACTGGAAGATAGACTCATCTTTTCTTGATCTTTTGAAAAGCCTTTGTAAGCAGGGTCACCCTGGAGGGCTGTTGAGGTGACCAATAGAGCCAGGACTAGGGTGAGGCAAGCAAGCTGCCCAGGGTGCAAGACAGAAGGTGGTACACACCCTTAGGTGCTGCCCCTGTGCTTGCCCTCTGAAGATGCTCCAGCACATGCCTGAGTAAGTCTTGCCTTACATTCTGTCCCCCGGCTGCCTCGTTTGGTTCACTTTAGTCTCTGTCCTGGTATCGACAAGTCATTCCTAACTGATGGCTCCCACAGAAATGTTCTTAGCCGAGTTGCAGCTGGGAGTGAAGCAAATGTGTCAAACTTAACAGGTGCATAAGCCTATGGGAGGTGGGTTTTTCTTTCCCTATTGTCTGCCCATCTAAGCTGTGCTCCTACTACTATAAAATTAACCATCCTTTGTTTTTATAATTGGCACGGATATTTGTTGGGAACTTGTGGTGTTGGAAGGAACTGATAGAATAAAATACTTTGCAGTAATACCAGTTGGCTTTTTGTTATGGCTTTATTAAATTATCTCTAGAGTAACTCATTTATCTTACAGGGCCAGGAAATAGATCCAGACACTAACATAAAGACACCTTTAAAGACAGAGCCTCTAATCAAGGCTGGGGAAGTTAGCTACAACCTCAGTGATGACTACAAATTTCTCTGAGCAGGTAGAAGAAATCAGAAACAGTACCCCTTGAACTCGTAAAAGCTCAACCATACCAAAAGCACAACCATGGAATCCTGGCATAGTAACTGTGAAAAAGCTCAATCTAATATTCTTTTAAATTTGAAGAATCTAGAATGTTTCAACTGAGCGCAACTGCCTAAATCCATTGTGCAACTGTAATTTGTATTTGGTCATACCCACGGCATGCAGAAGTTCCCTGGCTAGAGATAGAACCCATGCCATAGCAGCGACCTGAGCCACAGCAGTGACAATGTTGGATCCTTAACAGCTACGCCACCAGGGAACTCCCAATTATAATTTTAGATGGGGATTATAAGGCTAACTTGTTAGACAATTTCTTCAAACACTTCAAGCACATAACTGCCAAATAAATGCAGATTCCTTCATGCCTCCCCCCCACCCCCCATCAAAACACATCACTCTTCTAGAATTGTGTATTAATTCTAAATCTTCCTGGGCTTAAAAGAAGCCTGTCCCTGGGGTAGGCAGAATTCTAAGATGGTCTCTCAATGATCCAAACCCTATTCTCTCCTCTCCTTGAGTGTGGGTGGAAACTTGGGAATATAATAAGATATCATCCTGTAATTAGCTTACTAATCAGGTGACTTTGAGCTAATCAAAACAGATTTCTTGGCGCGGGGGAGGGGGGCTGCCTTAACCAATGAGCCTCTGAAAGAAACAGAAGCTTCAGAGGAATGTGCTCCTGCTGACTTTGAAGATGTAGATGAGCTCTGGCCAGCAGACAGCAAAAAAGCCAAACCAAACCCTGGAACCTCAGTCCTGAAACCACAGACAATTCAATTATGCCACAACCAGTGAACTTGGAAGAGGACCTTGAGCTTTAGATGAGAACCAGCACCCTAGATTTCAGCCTGGTGAGATGCTGAGCCGGATCTCCTGATCTACGAAAACTGTTGAATGAAAGACTAATATTCCCTCCGTAGTGGATTGAATTGCGCTGCCCCCAGCAATATGCTAAAGATACTGAAGCCTTAACTCCGGGGTACCTATGCATGTAACCTTATTTGGAAATAAGTTCTTTGCAGATGCAATCAAGTTAAGAGGAGGCCATATGGAATTAAGGTGGTGCCTGAATCAGATGACTGGTTTCTTTACATGGAGAGGGAGATTTGGAGAATAGACATACACGCACAGGGAAGGTGGCCAAATGAAGATTAGACAGAAAAGTGGAGTAATGTAGCTAAAAGCCTTAGGATGGCAAGGACTGCTGGCTACCATCACAAGCTGGAAGAAGCAGCAAAGCATTCTTCCTTAGAGCTTTCAGAGGGAGCACAACCCTGCCGTCTTGATTTTAGACGTCTAGGCTTCAGAATTGCGAAGATATAAATTGCTGTTGTTATAAGCCACCGGTTTATGGTAGCTTGTTATGAGAGCCCTAGAAAACTAATAGACCCCCTACAGAAACACTTATGCCAGCTTTGGCAGAGAGTGGTCAGATGCTCGTCAGACTCATTTCTTCTAGCCCGTGGCTAGACCACATTTCCCAGCTGTCCATCCTCTGGAAGGGCCATGTGCTCAGTTCTTGCTGATGAAGTGTGAGCATAGGTGTTGGGACACTTTAGGTCATTGAATTAAAAGCTGGTTTTCTGGAGTTCCCATCATCGCTCAGCCGTAACGAACCCGACTAAGATATATGAGGATGTGGGTTCGATCCCTGGCCTTGCTCAGTGGGTTAAGGATCCCGCATTGCCCTGAGCTGTGGTGTAGGTCACAGACACGTCTTGGATCCTGCATTGCTGTGGCTGTGGTGTAGACTGGTGGCTACAGCTCCGATTAGACCCCTAGCCTGGGAACCTCCATATGCCACGCGTGTGGCCTTAGAAAAGACAGAAAGACAAAACAACAACAACAACAACAACAACAAATTTCAGTTTTCAGCTTGCATATGGGCAAAAAAAGAAGTTCACGCACTGAGCAGAGTTATCACAGAGTTACCAGAGTTATACTGAGTTATTACAGCATAGCCTATTGGCTGAAGCAGTCTTTGATTTTTCAACGATTCCTTGGGAATTGATGCAAGTGCACTGTTGTGACATGCAGTGTTTCTTCTGAGGTCTTTTAAAATGTCTTCTTGGGGGTGACACGGGTCATCGAACTGGCCACGTAGAGGCGTGTATCTCTTGCACATGCTTGCAAAATGTGACAGCAGCGAGTACAGAGAGACGTTTGAGATAGGTCTTGGAAACGCCACCTGTTGCCTGATCATTTATAATCGTGCAAATGATGAGGAAGTCGCAAGTGATGTTTTTCCTGGAATAAACATCAATTTTTGCCGCATCGCCATTGTCTCCTCACACGAGCTCAGTGAATGGGAAAACTGGGCTGGCAAGGAGCGCATTTCTTAACACTTTCAGGGCTTGAGGCTAGAGCATCAGTGATGACGTGAGCAGTGCAATGCCTTCCCCTTTTCTTTCCACCTCTCGCTTGCTCCTGAACCGCGCTTATAGCTCAAGTGACTAAGTTTCATCGACACCTGCACCCCCATCCCCAACCATCCATTCTCACAGTCTGCTCTCAGGAGGATAGGCTCAGGGATGGACTTGCATGTGCCCTGGAAATGGCTTGGGTCCCTCTGAGCAGAGAATCTCAGGGTCCTGAGACCCAGAGCTTGTCCCAGAAGATGGGTTGTGGGCTTTGAGTGGATACATCTTCTTAGCTCTAGGGATTATTTGCCTCGTGTGAAGGGCACAGCTAGATGAAATCTACAGCAAGATCTTCTAAACTTTAAAGTATAAACTGTGAGCCTCCCTATAGGTGAGGGGCCCAGGTAAGGCACCCTGGTTACCCAGGTCTCAGGTTTGGTACTGGTTATGCAGCTCAAAGTTGGAGCAGACCTAATTGTCAGCAGGGATGTATCATGATTGAGGGAAGTACCTGGGGACTTTTATAGCACTTTGTCTTATGTAATGACATCTAATTTTTACCAGTGGCCACAATCAGTTAATGTGGGACCCTAAGACACTACGATCCCATCTCTCTGCTCTCATCTCGGCCACACCCTTGCCCTAAAATCCCCTTACGATTTTCAATTATTAAGCAGCCTTTAAGAGTTAGCGTGTCTTGTTCCCGCTGTGGTGCAGTGGGATCTGTGGTGTCTCTGGAGCACTGGGATGCAGGTTCGACCTCCAGCCCAGCACAGCGGGTTAAGGATCCACAGTGTTGCTACCCCTGTGGCATAGGTCGCAACTGCAGCTTGGACCTCATCCCTGGCCTGGGAGCGGGGCAGCCAAAAAAGAAAAAAAAAAGTTGGAGTGTCTCAAAATTCTTTGGGATTTTGAAATGCTTTACAGGAGAAAAAAAAAAAAAAAGAGTTTAGTGTAAGTTAATTAAGTTCAGAGATTGCCCCTCATGCCACCTCCCTAGCCCGTTGACTTAAAAATGCAGCTTGGCATATTCAAGGCTCTGAGAATTCCCGCAGTCGACAACTCTGTATATTTAACTCTTTGGTTCCCATATGTACTTGAAGTTAGACACTGCACTCCTTTGATTCCAAAGAGGTGCTTAGGGGTCGTCTCTGACTTAGAGGAAAAGTAAGGCACTTATCTATTTAATTGATGCTTATTTATTAGTCCCCAAATTGGATCAGAGATACAAAGGGAAACAAATCAGACTCTGCCTTGGGGGAGCTGTTAATCCTTTCACCAGTGACTTCAAATGTTGATTCAGTTTATTTTTATTTATTTATTTTGGACACCGACCGCTGGGGGGGGAGTGTAACCAGTTAGCATGCCAGAGTCTCGTTTGTTATCGGAATTAACCAGACAAATCGCTCCACCAACCAAGAATAGCCATGCACCACCACCCACGGACTCGAGAAAGAGCTATCCATCTGTCAATCCGGTCTGTGTCTGGGCCGGGTCAGGTTTCCCGTGTTGAGTCAAATTGATTCAATTTAAATTGGGAAAAAGCTCCGTTTGGTGAAGGAATCGTAGTTCAGTTATAACTTGAGGTCAGTTGCTTTCCATTTCGAAAGGATGGGCAACAAACAGGCCTCTGCTGTTCAGCGCAGGGAACTACGTGTGACTGGGTCACTTTGCTGTACAATGGAAATTGAAGAACCATTGTAAATCAACTCTAATTTTTAAAAAGGCTGAAAAAAATGCATGACGGTGAGAGTGTACCTGCTGCTGATTCCATTCTTCAGTGGGCTCTGTGTGCGAAAAGGGTCTTGGCATTAGAAAATCAAATGTCCTTTTATCTTGGATCTTATGTGGGCTTTGGGGCTGGCGGGGACCAGCACTACTTCCTAGGATTTGTTGGGGGCTCTAGTGGCCCATTAGGGCCTCCTAGGTTACTCCAACTGATGTGATATGTCCCAACCTCCCACAGTGCCTTGGGGCTGCTGGGGCCTATCTCTACTTCCAAGGATACTTTGTAGGCTGTCAAATGATCAATGATCTTCCGGAAGCCTGCACAATCCAAGAATCAATCAATAATGCATTCAAATTGTTGCTACTTAGAAGCATTGTTTTTGTTTAGTGGGGTGCAGGCTCTTTGGGGAGCTGCTTCCTCTGCATTTCAGAACTTAGCTTTATCTCACTACTTGCCTGCCGTGATCAGGAATGTGTGATGCAACCTGACATGAAATGAGAACTGCTTGTCTCCTTAGGGGTGTTTTTAGATACAGCCTTTGATGAAAGCAGGGAAAGGCCTGGGTGGTTTCTCAGCATCTCTGATTGCTATTGGTCCCCCATCTGTATTTCTTCTACACTCATCGTTACATGCTGAAGGCTGCTTCCTGTGGACACCTGTGATTCTGCCAGAGGGAATTTTTATCCCCTTTGGTTGGGGGAGCATGCTCAGATCTCACACACAGTAAGCATAAACTGCCTGAGAGTTAATGCTTCTGGAAGCAGTCTTCAACCAATGGCAATAGAGAGTTAGTGAATAAATACCCCAGATTTCCCATCCTTAGTTGGGATAACTCTGAGGTATATTCTTCACTGTCTCCCATGGTTCCCCACTGGAGCTGACCTCCTGTTGCCACAATGGTAACTAGCTTAAAAACGCATTCTTTTTTTTTTTTTTTTTGTCTTTTTAGGGCCGCACCCGCGGCATATGGAGGTTCCCAGGCTAGGGGTCCAATCGGAGCTATAGCTGCTGGCCTATACCACAGCCATAGCAATGCCAGATCTGAGCTGCGTCTGTGACCTACACCACAGCTCACGGCAACGCCAGATCCTTAAACTGCTGAGCGAGACCAGGGATCGAACCCTCGACCTCATGGTTCCTAGTCGGATTCGTTTGCACTGCGCCATGACAGGAACTCCCCAAAACGCATTCTTTATTGGTTGCATTCACTTCCATTTTCATTTCTCCCACTTCCCCACTGGTGTTTCCTGACGTTGCCTCCCTGATAAAAATGCCTGTACTGGAGTTCCCGTTGTGGCTCAGTGGAAACAAATCTGACGAGCATCCATGAGGACGAGGGTTCGATCCCTGGCCTCGCTCAGTGGGTTAAGGATCTGTGCTGTAAGTTGAAGATGTGGCTCGGATCTGGCATTGCTGTGGCTGTGGTGTAGGCCGGCAGCTACAGCTCCGATTCAACCCCTAGCCTGGGAACCTCTATATGCCGAGGGTGCCACCCTCAAAAGACAAAAAAAAAAAAAAAAAAGCCTATACTTAAATAACTGTGTAAAGTCTCCTTATTGGAGAAACCCCAAACAAGCTGGTGATTCTAATATATTTAGTTTTGAAATTTGCTAATGGATACTAGAGGACTTTCTTGACTTGGGACTATCATGTGGCACCCATTGTTTGAAAATTGTTATAGTTCATCTTTAATTTGTCACTTTAAAATTGGAGAAAAATATATGTGGACTCTACTAGTGGTAGACATTATAAATCACGAAAGAGAAACATGTATTGATATCAGGAGTTGAAAAATAAAAAGCCTTTTCTGTCAATCTCCTTTTGACCCAAATCTGGCTGAATTCACTGGTACATTATTTTCCTTGTAAGCAGAAAAAATTTTTAATTATGTGCATGTCCCGTATATGTTATTTAGAAATGAAAAAGCTGGCATTCCCATTGTGACTCAGTGAGTTAAGGAGTCGACATTCTCTTGAGGATGTGGGTTCGATCCCTGGCCTTGCTCAGTGGGTTAAGGATCTGGTGTTGCCGCAAGCTGCAGCTTAGGTTGAAGATGCCATTTGGATGCAGTGTTGCTGTGGCTGTGGCCTAAGACGAAGCTATAGCTCTGATTTGACCTTTAGCCCGGGAACTTCCTTATGCCACAGGTGCAGCCCTAAAAAGAAAAAAAAAAAAAAAGAAGAAGAAATGACACAGCTGAAAATGGCCCTAATGAAAGGGAGAGGGATCACGTGGCTCAGTGCAGTAAGTAGCTTCTAAGATAGTCCCCAAGTGCTCCCATCTTTTTGTATTCACGCCTTTATGTTATCCCCGTCCCTTGGGTAACTCGCTTCAGTGGACTCCCTCGACTTAGAGGAGATGTCACTTCTATGATTAGGTTATAAGAGATTACAGATGCCATCTTGCTATTCAGATTCTTCCCCTTGCTTGCTTTGATGAAGCAAGCTGCCTTGTTGAGGAGACCCACTTGGCAAGGATCTGAGGATGACCTCTGGCAAATAGGCAACAAAGAACTGGTACCCACAGTTCAACAACCCAGAAGGAGCTGAACTCTCTCTACAGTCATGTAGCGACCTTGGAAGTGGATCCTTCCCTAGTTGAGTTTTGAGATGAGACTCTAGTCATGGCTGGCATTTTTTTTTCTTTTTCTTTTTTGCCCCAGCATGTATCAGCTTGATGGGGGAATCTCAGTTCCCAGGCGAGGGACTGAACCCAGGCTGTAGCAGTGAGAGCACCAAATCCTAACCACTAGACCACCAGGGAACTCCCCTGGCTGACATCTTGATTGCAGCCTCATGGGGCACTCAGATTCCTAATCCACAGAAACTATGAGATAATAAATGTTTGTTGTTTTCAGTTACAAATATATGCAATAATTTGGTACACAGCAATAGATAACTGATACACTCAGCCTGTATAAATGTGTGCAATAGTTACGCATTTGCACTCATTCACACTATATTAGGGTAAATATTTGGGATGTAGAAGGAAAATTCAGCCTCTAACAGGGTCTATGTCACCCTGAATACTGAAGCAAATGGACCATGGTAGCTTGAGCTCCTCCTGTTCTCAATAGAAAAGGAAGATGTCTTTGAAAGTCTCTCTGGATCAAGATTCTTTGTATAAAAATGGCCATTCATAGATTAGCTTCTGAGGATATTTTCTGCCAACGATCTGAAGTCATCCCTAAGTCTCTTAGCAAGATGCAAGTCTCTTAGCAACGGAAGATGATCCCGAATGAGAAAGTGCCAGGAGCCAACTCCCCTGCAAGCATCTGAGGCAACAACGATGGGGTGTTCAACTTTATTTAAAAAAATATTTCATATGAATTCATCTGGAGAAGATGGAGCAACATGTCTAAATCTATTAACTGTTTGAACAAGTTCAGTTGTCTCAAGGCTATCTCGTCTATGTCTAGGATAAATATATTTTAAAAACCCACATGGTAAAATGTGAAAAAGAGGTCTCCTGGAATCGACATGTCTGCTGCCGGAGAAGTCACATTTCTTGTACAACGATGCAGCATAATGGATGGTGGTGGAGTGAGGCCAGCTGGTTTTAAATATCAAGCTGACAGCGGAATGTGGCATTTGGAAGACAGTCACAGCACAACGTACAAGGAGACATACACATCTCTTGGTTGACAACTTAACAAAAAGCAGCATGGTCTCCCAAGGATTAGCTCAGCCTCAGAAATAGCTGCCTCTTACATAGCTCCGTGTTACACTCAGCATATTCCCTCTGCTGTGGACGGATTCCATGGGATCATCTCAGAGATAAAATTAACCAGATCTAGGTCGTAACTAGATCTTTTTGCCCTTTTATTCTCTAGCCTAGACATTTCTGAAGAGGGGTACGGAAGATGATCCACAGGGGTATGGGTGGAAGATATTAGCATCTTTCCTTCAAAAAATAAGAAATTATGGAGTTCCCCTTGTGGCGCAGTGGTTCTCGAATCCGACTAGGAACCATGAGGTCACGGGTTCGATCCCTGGCCTCGCTCAGTGGGTTAAGGCTCTGGTGTTGCCGTGAGCTGTGATGTAGGTCGCCGATGCAGCTCGGATCTGGTGTGGCTGTGGCTGTGGCGTAGGCTGGTGGCTACAGCTCTGATTAGACCCCTAGCCTGGGAACCTCCATATGCTGTGGGAGCGGCCCTAGAAAAGGCAGAAAAAAAAAAATAAAGAAAAATAAAGAAAAAATAAGAAATTATGGAGTTCCCGTTGTGGGGCAGTGGAAATGAATCTGACTGGGAATCATGAGGATGCAGGTTCGATCCCTGGCCTCGCTCAGTGGGTTAAGGATCTGTGCTGTAAGTTGAAAACGTGGCTCGGATCTGGCGTGGCTGTGGCTGTGGTGTAGGCCGGCAGCTGTAGCTCTGATTGGGCCCCTCGCCTGGGAACCTCCATAGGCCACAAGTGCAGCCTTAAAAAAAAAAAAAATCCACAATTCATGGAAAGAGGTCAAAATATCAATCTTAGCAGGAGTTTGGGAGAAGATGATTCCAACACTCATGGATGACTCTGAGAGGTTCAAGACTTCAGTGGAGGAAGGAACTGCAGAGGTGGTAAAAATAGCAAGAGAACTAAAATTAGAAGTGAAGCCTGAAGGAGTGACTGAAGTGCTGTAATGTCAGGATAAAAATGTAACGAATGAGGAGTTACTTCTCCTGGATGAGCAAAGAAAGTTGTTTCTTAAAGTGGAATCTACTTCTGGTGAAGATGCTGCGAAGATGGTTTATATGACAGCAAAGGATTTAGACGATGACATTAACTTATTTGGCAAAGCATCAACAGGTTTTGAAAGGACTGACTCTAATTTTGGAAGAAATTCTACTGCAGGCAAAGTGCTATCAAACATCATGGGGTGCTACAGAGAAATCCTTCGTAAATGGGAGTTAATTGATGCAGCCCTCTTCATTGTCATCTTATTTAAAGAAATTGTCACAGCCACCACAACCCTCAGCAGTCACTGCCCTGATCAGTTAGCAGCCGTAGACATCCAGGCAAGACCTTCTTCCATCAACAAAACGATTACAACTTGCGTAAGGCTCAGGTGACATTGCTCAGAGTAGCATTTTTTTAGCTGAAGCATTTTTAAGAAAACGAAGGTATATACATTTGTTTGTTTGTTTGTTTGTCTTTTTAGGCTATGAAGTTCCCAGGCTAGGGGTCGAATCGGAGCTATAGCTGCCGGCCGACACCACAGCCACAGCAATGC
Source organism: Sus scrofa (assembly GCF_054392235.1). NCBI lineage: Eukaryota > Metazoa > Chordata > Mammalia > Artiodactyla > Suidae > Sus > Sus scrofa. Next base: position 43,966,385 of record NC_139401.1, read on the forward strand.
GGGATCCAAGCTGTGTCTGCGACCTACACCACAGCTCACGGCAACGCTGGATCCTTAACCCACGGAGCAAGGCCAGGGATCGAACTCACGTCCTCATGGATACTTGTTGGGTTCGTTACCACTGTGCCATGATGGAATCTCCTTTTATTTCTTTTTTGATTTTTATTTTTTGTATATCCATTTTTAAAGATATAATGCTACTGAACTATAGTATAGTGTAAACATCACTTTTACATGCACTGGGAAAGCAAAAATCTTCTGTGACTTGCTTTATTGTGATATTTACTTTCTTGCCGTGGCCTGGGGCCAAGCCTGCAGCAGCTCTGAAGTACGCCTGTATATTCCTGGGATCGACAATATCAATATCACTTGGGAACTTGTTAGAAATGTAAATTCTCAGGATTTACACCAGATCTGAATGAGAAGTGAGGGGTGGAGCCCAGCAAGCTGTCCTTTAAATAAGGCCTCCAGGGGGAGTTCCTGCTGTGGTGCAGTGGGTTAAGAATTTGACTGCAGAGGCTCGGATTGCCACGGAGGTGTGGGTTCAATCCTTGGCCTGGTGCAGTGGTTAAGGATCCAGAGGAGTTCCTGCTGTGGCATAGTGGAAACGAATCAGACTGGTATACATGAGGATGCAGGTTCGATCCCTGGCCTTGTTCAGTGGGTTAAGGATCCAGCGTTGCCGTGAGTTGTGGTGAAGGCTGGCAACTCTAGCTCCGATTGGATCCATGGCCTGGGAACTTCCATAGGCCATGGGTGCAGCCATAAAGAAAATAATAATAGGAGTTTCCATCATGGCTCAGTGGTTAATGAATCTGACTAGCATCCACAAGGACGCAGGTTTGATCCCTGGCCTTGCTCAGTGGGTTAAGGATCCAGCTTTGCTGTGGCTATGGCGTAGGCCAGTGGCTACAACTCCGATTGGATCCCTAGCCTGGGAACCTCCATATGCCGTGAGAGTGCCCCCCCGCCCCCCCCGCCAAAAAAAATCTCACACACACACGCACAAAAGACAAATGCATAGTGGAGAGAGATGAAATGCAGAAATAGAAAATAAAACCAGATACGGCCAGCTCCAAAAACAAGAAAATGGAACAGAAATGCAAAGTGATGGTATTAGACTTGCTGAGTTCCAGGTAGAGACGCAGAAAAAGGCATCCAGGGTTTTGGTGACAGGATTTTGGTGAAGAGATATAAAGATCTTCATGGATGATATGTTGGTAGTAGTTCAGTTTTGTCTACAAATCGCCTTCTTTTGACTTTGACCTTAAAAAATAGGTTAGCTCCAGTCAGTTATTTTCTCTCAGCTTCCCATTGTCCTCCTTATCTTTTGGATAAGAAATAAGAAGTCAGTCTATCTTTTTTTTTTTTGGCTGCACTTGTGGCATGCAGAAGTTCCCCGGCCAGGGCGGAAGTCATACCACAGCAGTGACCTAAGTCACTTCAAGGACAATGCCAGATCCTTAACCCACTGTGCCGCAAGGGAACTCCAATGTCGATCTATCTATAATCTGCTAATTTTGTGCCAGGTAGTGTTTAAGATAACCTCTTGGTCTTTGGTAAACTGCAGTTCACTATGATTTGTCTGGGTGGGTTTGGGGGATTTATTTTATTATCTTTCTTTCATGCTGTGTGTTCTCTTTTGGAACTTCTATTAGAGATATGGGGAACATTCTTATTCTATTCTCTAGGTCTCTTAATTGTGCTTTTACGTTTTTTATTTCCTTTTCAGTTATACTCCGTTTCAGTAATTTTTCATATCATTTTTCTAGCTCAGCATTACTGTATTCAGCTGCATACAGTGTGTCATTCAACATGTCCATCGAGTTGGTAATTTCAAAAGCTATATTTTTTTATTTCTTAAATTGTTATTCCACGATCTTTGAATCTTCCTGTTTATTTTATCGATAACAGTATTTCCCTCCATGATTTTTAATTTCTTATCTGATTTTTTAGCCAATTTCATATGCTTAAGCAGTGCCTATATAATTCAATTACAAGAAGTTCAAAGGAATAGTATTCTTTATATTTTTTTAATGCTGATTCTTATTCGTGGTTTCTTGAATTGGTTGTACTTTTTTTTTTATTGTGAGCTCATGCTTGGTGGAAGAGGTAAAAATATTTTTGTGTGCAGAAATCCTGTGTGGCCCCTTTTGAGAATGGGTACCTTCAGAGAGATCTCTCATTTTCTCTTCTAGGTTTCTTTCTTTCTTTTTTGTCTTCTTAGGGCCGTGCCCGCCACATATGGAGGTTCCCAGGCTAGGGGTCCAATCAGAGCTGCAGCTGCTGGCCTACCCCACAGCAACGCCAGATCCCAGCCGCATCTGCGACCTACACCACAGCTCACGGTAACGTCGGATCCTTAACCCACTGATCGAGGCCGGGGATTGAACCCCCGTCCTCATGAATAGTAGTAGGGTTCGTTACTGCTGAGCCACAACGGGAACTCCTTTTTTTCAGTTTCTTGAAGTGTAATCAAACTGAGGCTATTTTTCCACTTTTCTACTGGTTTCTCAGGAGTTTCTTGGATCACTCAGTGTCTTAATCAGGATAAGAAAGACTATCTTCTTTATTTTTTGAGTCGCTGTTTGCCATTCTCTTTTAAAAATTAACTTCGGAGTTCCTGTCGTGGCGCAGTGGTTAACGAATCTAACTAGGAACCATGAGGTCACGGGTTCGATCCCTGGCCTTGCTCGGTGGGTGAAGGATCTGGTGTTGCCGTGAGCTGTGGTGTGGGTCGCAGACGTGGCTCAGATCCTGCGTTGCTGTGGCTCTGGCGTAGGCCGGTGGCTACAGCTCTGATTCGACCCCTAGCCTGGGAACCTCCATATGCCACGGGTGCAGCCCTAAAAAGACAAAAGATTAAAAAAAAAAGAAAAGAAAAAAAAGAAAATCTATTAAAATGATATACCACACTAATAAAGAACACAGTCATATAATCAAATTTGAGTATTTGATAATATTCAAATATATCGATCTGAAACCTCGGGCAAGCGTGTATTTAAATTGACATTTTTGACATACTCCCATAAAGTCAGGATCTCAATAAACATTAATAAGTGCTTCAGTGCTGCATTACACTGAGGGTGCTAACCACTGCAAGAAGTCCAGAAAAATAAAATGTATCCAAAAATTGGATTAGGAAGAGACAAGCTGTCTTTACTTGCAGATTGTGTGAGTCCACATAGAAAATTCGAGAAAATTCAAGCGAACCTATAGATAACTTATTAAAACACATAAGAAGTTTGCTGGATAAAGTATCAACACATAAACCCAACTGAAGTCCTCAGGGTGCCTTCAAAATGTATTTTATACCACATAATACTGAGTGACAAAAGCAAATTTCAGAAAGATTCATGTGGTTTTGTCTCACATAAAGTTTAAAACCCGAAAAATAGTACTATGTTCTAGGGATACAAATATAATAAACTAAAGCTTGTGTGATAATGACAATTCTAAATTCATGATACTGATCATCTCTGGGGAGAAAATGAGATTAGGGGTAGAAACACATGGAACTTCACCTAGGTCTATTTAATAATCTGTTACAAATACTATAACCAATTAAGATTTCTAAAGGGGGGTGATGAATGCATGGATGTATCTTATATTTATTGTTACAGTTTTCTATTTAAAAAATTTTTAAATTTAAAATTATTTTTTATTTATTTTTTGCTTTTTAGGACCACACCGGAGGCAGATGGACGTTCCCAGGCTAGGGGTCCAATCGGAGCTACAGCTGCCGGCCTACGCCACAGCCACAGCCACGACAGATCCGAGCTGCGTCTGCGACCTACACCCCAGCTCACGGCAATGCCGGATCGCTAACCCACTGAGCGAGGCCAGGGATCGAACCCTCAACCTCATGGTTCCTAGTCGGATTTGTCTCTGCTGCGCCATGACGGGAACTCCTCCACAAGCTTTTTTTTGGTAATTCCTTTTCCCTTCCCTCTGCTTCTCTCTTTTCCCTTATTAACAAATCAGGCACGTTCACACACATCCATGACATTAGTTTAGATCCGTGCATAAGATAAGGACCTTGAGGGATTGACCTTGTAATGGAAAGACAGGCATACAAACATGTAACTTTAATACATACCCTCTGTGGTAGTCACTCATCTTATTCACCAGCTATTTCCTGCTTTCTTCCTTTTGGGAACACAGTAGGATGCTACTAGCTTGCTCTCTGTACCTGGTTGGGGCCATGTGTTTAAGACTACTGGATGAGTTGTGAGTAAATTTAACTACTGGATGAGTTGTGAGTGAAATTTAAATTTTTAAATTTTAAATTATTTACTTATTTATTTTTTGCTTTTTACATTAAAGGGATATATGCCACTTGTAACTTGGGCATTTAATTACTGGTATGAAACCCTCTGGAGCCAAACTACATTAGAGTGGCTAACTGCAGCCTGTAGGGCAAATCCCACAGGTAGCCTGTCTTATAAATAAAGTTTTATTGGAACACGCAAGCCCCATTTATTTACATATTGTCTACGGATCCTTTTAGGCTCTGATGACAGAGTAGTTGTGACAAAGACTCTGTGGTCCTCGAAATCTGAAATTATATGACGATACAGGAGTTCCCTTTGTGGCTCAGCGGTTAAGGAACCCGACTAGGATCCACGAGGATGCGGATTCAATCCCTGGCCTCGCTCAGTGGGTGAAGGATCCAGCGTTGCTGTGAGCTGTGGGGTAGGTCGCAGGTGCAGCTCGGATCCTGCATGGCTCTGGCTGAGCCGTAGGCTGGCAGCTGTAGATTCAATTCAACCCTTAGCCTGGGAACTTCCATATGCTGCATGTGCAGCCCTAAAAAGCAAATAAATAAATTAATTAATTAAAAAAATAAAGTCAAGGAAGAGAGCTTTTGTGTCATTTGGCGCTGAGGAGGCCTCCACCACCAGATCCAGGGGTGGAGAAAGGTTTTATGCCCTTTTTATCTCCTAATATGAAGCAGGACTCCAAAATTCCCCTCAGAGTTCCTATGAGATGACAGAGAAATGTTCAATGCATTTTTTTTTTTTCTTGCTGGAGCCAAATCTCCCATTGCCAAAAATCTTTCTTTCCAGACCAGCAAAACGTTTGCAAATTTCTCCTTTTTCAGTGATGTCTAGGAGAACTATGCCACAGAGCTGGGGAACTCTCGCTAGTGGTTTGAGATCAGGAATTCAGGGTTCTGTTTCTGCAGCCCCACATCAGTAGAGGCCTGGACTGAATCCAAACCATGTTCCAACTCTGGTTGCTCATTCTGGAAAGCTCTGTTGTCATTTGGGGGTCTTTGTCCCCCCCCACCCCAGAAAGCCTCTGGCTTTCTGTCTCCACAGTCAGTGGACTCCCTTGGGTGGTAAACTAAAGTTGGAGAATTTGAGGATGGTCAAGATTGACAGTTTGTGGTTTCTTTCAATTTAGAAGCAAACTGGATAGGGGATCGTGTCTCTAAATCAATGAAGTAGAGAAGCTGTTCTCGTTAAGAGTGAGCACGGACTTGGAAGCCCCTTCTTATGGTCAACTGTGTGTTGGTCTAAAGTGAGTAACCCATATAGGTTTATGTTTGGAGTTCCTGGAAGCATTTTCACCAACTGGACTGTGACAGGGTCCTTCCAAACTCTCCATTTGGTCACCCCCCCACCCCACCTTTTTAACCTGCTGAAATGTATTCTCCCAGGCAGCTCTCCCCCACATTCCATTGATGTGGGACACCCATTGAGGTTGGCTACCTCATTCTTGGCGGGTGCCCCAAGAAATGTACGGCGATCCTTAGCATACCTATGTCCACACTCACACTACCCCCGCCGGTCCCTTTGATATTGTGCAGATTGGAATAGGCCCTGATTCTATGGAACCACCTAAGGCTGGAAGTAAAGGTTCCCTCCCGTGAGCTTCCAAGTTCCCCAGTGGAACCCCACCTTTAACTACCACCAAGGCCATCATGTGCCCACAGCGATGCAAGTCAACTCTCTGTGAGCAAACCTTCCTCTAGTTGGCCCATTTTATTTCTTCCTTTCTTGTAGTTTACTGTGGACTGCACGAGCAAAGCCCTTTCGTAGTATGTCACAGGATTTGCTCTTTGCCTTCGAGAAATGTTCCCACGGTTCATTCTACGTGCACGTGCAATGGTCACCATCTTGCATCTCCTTTCACTTAAGCTTTTTAATTTTGAGGTAGTTGGAGATGTACATGCAGGTGTAAGAATTAATACCGAGAGAACTTACGTGCCCTTTACCCAGTTGCTCCCAATGGTAGTAGCATCTTGCAGCGCTGTAGTACAATAGTGAGGCCAGAAGAGTGACATAGAAGCCGTCCAGGCATGGAACATCTTCATCACCGCAGGGGCCCATCCTGTTGTCCTTTGATGGCTACATCCACCACCTTATGTCCATTCACTTGACCCCTGGCCACCACTAATTTGTTCTCTCTCTTTAAAATTTTGTCTTTTCAAAATGTTATGTAACTAGAATCATACAGTATATACCCACTGGGGATTGGCTTTGTTTTCACCTAGCATAATTCTCTAAATATTCCTCAGAGTTGTGACACTTATCAATAGTCTGTTTCTTCTTATTCCTGAGTAGTCTTCAATGATATGAAGTATCCCCACTTGTTTAATGATTTACCTGTTGAAAAACATTTGGGTTATTCTCCAGTTTGGGGTTATTATATTTGTATAAGGTTTTTATGTGAATTTATGCTTTGGTGTTATGAATGCAATTACTGGTTCATATGATAATTTCATGTTTAGTTTATTTTAGAAGCTGCCAAACCATTTTCTAGAACAGCTGTACCATGCTGTGTTCTTACCAACAATGCATGAGTGATCCAATTTTTCTACATCCTTGTCAGCATTTTGGTTTTATCAATATTTTTTAATTTAGCTCTTTGGATAGGTGTGTAGTGATATCTCATTGTGGTTTTAATTTATATTTCTCTAATAGCTAATGATATCGAATATCTTTTTATGTGTTTATTTTCCATCTAGACATCCTCTTTGGGGAAATGCCTGTTTATGTCTTTTGCTCATTTTCTAATTGGGATTGACTGTTTCTTTACTGCTGCTTTTTGACAATTCTTTATTCTAGATATAAGTTCTTTTGTCAGATGTGGTTTGAAAATATTTGAATAAATTCTATGGATCTGTCCTCAAGTTCACAGATTCCATCTTCTGTCATCTTCACTGTACTATTGAGTCCACCTACTAGGTGTTTATTTCTCATATTACAATTTTTACCTCTTAATTTACATTTAGTTTTTATAGCTTCTGTTTTTTTGCTGAGATATGTAAAATTTATTTTTCGCCTATTTCAATATAATTTGTAATTGTGTGTTGAATCTTTCTCAGATAATTCCAACGTCTGATTTACCTCAGTGTTGATGGCAATTAAATGTCTTCCTTCCTTCAGGTTGTGATTTTTCTGGTTCCTGATGTGGAGTGATTTTCAATTGTATATCAGTTATTTTGGCTATTGCTCTAGGATACTGTGGGTTCCATCAATTTTTAATTCTAGCATGCTTTGTTTAGATTTAGCATGTAGATCCGTTTTGGGGATTGTGGTTTCAATAGTAATATAATACGCAGAGCCATCCTTTGTGGTCCTATTTTTATCCACCAGGTTTATCCCATGCCCCTGGGATTCCCATTGATCCTTGCTAGTGTTGTTTGTTGGAGCTGAAAAAGTTTGCTCAGGCTTGACTGCCTAAATCTTATGGGTGGGAAAAGGGAGTCTCCCTGCTTCAGGACTGAATGAGGTTTCCTGGAGACTTTTTCACAGGCTCCTCTTGTCTGTGGGGGATGAAGAGTGCCTCCCTAGCTGGGTGCTTGCAGTGAGGGTTCCTCTGAGTGTCTGAAAGTGGGGGCACAGGGGCCTTAGGCCTGCAGGGACACATGAGCTTCCTGAGCTGGGCGTATTTTGCAGCAGTCTTCCCCCCTGCCTATGGAAGATGGAGAGTACATCCCAGGTTACCCATTTATTGTGGCATGGCCCATTTGTGAATGGCCCACTCCTCCCACCAATCTGCACACAGACAGACAGACAGACAGACAGACAGACACACACACCCACAGATGACCTCTGAATGGAGGAGGGGAGCCTCAGGTCCAATGGGGAAGGAAAATGCTTCCCCAGTTGGCACTTGTGCCATGGCTTCCTTTGCCAGTGCCCCACGGAGCAAGGTCGTGTTTCTAGGTGGGGGAGGTGAGTCTCAAACAGGGCAAGGCGAGAGAGTGCTTACTCTAGTAATTTATTATCACTAGGGCTTCCCATTGATCCCCCTTGCTGGTTCTGCCAGCTCCACATCAAGTTGTCGATGGGACTCCTGTTCCATCCGGGGAAGGAGTGGGCTTACCTGGGCAGCCCTGTCTCTTAACAGGTTGATGGTTGGGAAAGGCCAGATCCAAGCGGCCTTCTCAACCTTCTTCTGTTGGGTGGTGGTTCGAAAGATGCCCTGCCCCTGTTGTGTTCCTCCAGCCACGTGTTCCACCTCCCACCTTTCAAAGTTTTTCTTTGATTGCCTCTCGAGTTATCTTTAGGGTTCTTAATTGTTTTCAGCAGGGACCAGAGAGAGTTGAATCCACCCCATCTTGTCTGGACATCGCGTCTTTCTTTTTTATATATAATCTCTATTTTAGCATTCCTAGTAATCTTACACGTCTTTTTACTATCACTTTTTCCTTTATCACTGCTTTGCCACTTAGCAGAGATTGGAGAGTTCATCACATTTGTAGAGCATCTTCGAACCAAGTAGGAGATCAGCAAAAACGCATTCATCTAACAAACACTGTGAGAACGGACACTAACATCTTGGCAGGTAAGCACTAAAAACATAATATTCATGCCTTTGCTGTAGAGCAGGACTTTCTTTGTCCTTATGGAAGCGGGTAAGTAAAGAGGACTTAAGTGTTGGAAATTACAGGGATCATTTACTGAGTTCTTACTGTCCCTAGGCTGTATGCTAAGGTCTTTAGTATATTACCGCACTAAATCTTGACAGTAACCATAGATGACAGTGCAGTGGGTTGAAGAGCGTCCCGCCAAATTGATAGCCCACGTCCTAACCCCCTCTACTGCCGAACATGACCTTATTTGGAAAAAGCATCTTTGGAGAGGCCATTCAATTAAGGATCACAAGATGAAATCCTCCTGGATTAGGGCGGGCCCTGAATTCAATGACAGGTCTCCTTATAGGAGGAAGGAGAGGGAGGTTTTTGAGACACAGGAAAGATGGTCACGAGCAAACGGAAGCAGAGGTTGGAACCTTATAGTGTCAAACCAAGGACTGTCAAGGGTTGCTCGCAGCTAACCTGAAGCTGGGAGAGAAAAATGGAATGGATTCTCCTCCCAGACCCTCCAGAAGGAACCAACGCTGCTGACATTTTGATTTTGGACTTCTGGCTTCCAGAACAGGAAGAGAGTACCTTTGGGTCATTTTAAGCCACTGAGTGTGCGGTCATCTGTTATGACAGCCTCAAGAAACTAACCCTGGCAGTGTTATTATATATCTCCATTTTATAGATGAAGAAACAGGGTTGAAAATGTTAAATGACTCACATATGTTCACTCAGCTAGTAAGTGGTGGGGCTGGGAATTAAGCCCAAGACTATCCCGTACAAAACTTGCATTTTCAAGCTGAACCTTCGAACATGGCGTGGCTAACACGTTACCAACAGTGCCAAGGCCTCCGCACTTCTCACTCCCCTAATCCTTTCTTCAGAGGCCTTTCCCTATGCTAAGAGATTTCCATTGCTGTTCTGGCTTCATGGGGCTAGCAGAGATTATGGATTAGAGCTGGCATCTCATGGTGGGGTATGACCAACTCTCAGTTCTTCCCTCTCAAGGCAAATTTACACTGGTTCCAGAGCAGAGGGTACTGCTTCATCTAAAGAAAAAGCCTCCAATAGGGATTTTTTTCTGGCCGTGAGCAGCCAATCAGAGGTAGAGATGGTTTTAGGCTGAGCGGGATGCCTGTTCGTTTCACCCATGCTGATACCTCTGTTCCCGTGCATGTAAAGCCATTCCAGCTACTGTTTGGAGGATCAGACTGTATAGCAAAAGATCCCTGTCTGCTGAAACTCAGTCTGGGGGCCCTGGAAGTGAGCAAGAGCTGTCATCTAAGTCATCCCTTGCCAAGAAACCGTGTATCAGGTGCTGGGGAGAAAAGCAGCAATTGTTACTTCTCGGTGGTTCTTCGAAAAGTGTTTCTTAGTTAACGGGATGTCATTAAACATTATGCACAGTTGGCTGGATATTAAAATTATAGATGAAAACACTAAGAAAAAAGTGTGCAGGTAAAAATAAACCAATGTGTGAGAACAGAGTGCCTAAGCAGCAGACGGCACTCTGGGGCTGGGCGACCTGATGGCATGTCTGCCACCAAATTTGGTGTCACTGAGTTGTTTCAGTGGCATGTACATATTAAGCACCTACTGTGTGCTTGGCATTGTTCTGGCTGCTTCTCTGCTTAGTGTCAGCAACACGGGATAAATTCTTACCAATCCTCTGAATAGAGCTAAGATGAAACAGAACTTTTTTTTTTTTTTTTTTTTTTTGCCAGGGCGAGCGGGGAGGGGGGCTTCTTCTGGCAGGAGTGAAGAAAAATGGGAGCAGATAATTCCACACTAGAGCCAAGTTAAGTCTGAGAGTGAATTCCATTTGAACCTTGACCTCTCCAAATGGAACATTTTCCACATTCATTCAGCTGACAACCTTGAACAAATGGCTCGGTGGTTAGAAGTCAGAGAATTAGCAATCAGTTCTTTTTGGAAAGACCAGCCAGAGAACTGTTTCTAGAATATTACCTCATCACTTAAATGTTGCTGGAAAAAAATGTTCTAGTGCTTATCAGTTAAATTGCTTGGATAAACATGGGCATGTGAAACCTTATCAATGTAATCACATCTCAGAAAATGGGAACTTGTGCTTCAGCGTCCTTCTCCCTGAGAACTTGAAGGAACCAAATGTTTCCTGGACAATGAAACCCTTCGTGTGGACCCCCGCCTCGGGTAAAGCTTAGTGTAGGAGCAGAAACCAGTGCTGTGATTGAAAAGCTCTACAGCTTGTCTTACGATCTAGTTCGTGATGGAGAAGATCCCTGATGCAAAAGTAGACCCAGTAGAGAGGCAATCTCTGAACTCCAAACCGCCACGTGCTGGTTGTAAAATGTGGCATGATGGGCATTGGGCTGGCGATGGGCTCTAGAAAATAGTGTGGAAACAGCATACCTCGTGTCCGAGGTAGGACTATTCTTGATGAGCAAGAGCTATTCTGAAAGGGTCAGCTGTGTGATAAAATGATGGCGATGAAGCAGCCTTAACCATTATGGGGTCACCAGCATCTGACACCTGTAGACAGCAAGGACCTCCCAGGTCTGAAGGAATAGCAGAAACAAAAGAGAGAAAAGGACATTGGAAATTCATACATATATAGCTTTTTAGGGCTGCACCCACGGCATATGGAGGTTCCAGGCTAGGAGGTGAATCAGAGCTGTAGCTGCTGGCCTACACCACAGCTCACGGCAATGCCGGATCCCCAACCTCCTGAGTGAAGCCAGGGATCAAACCCGCACCCTCGTGGATACTAGTTGGATCCATTTCTGCAGCTCCACAACGGGAACTCCAATTCCAATAATTTTGATTGTCCCACTGACTGGTAGAAATTTATGTAACATTGTGACATGAATCTAGGAAACGCCTTTAGTGAGTCAAAGGACCCATCAAACAGGAATGATTTTTTTTTTTTTGCCCTGAGGGCTGGGTGGCAGTGATGTGTCCGTGGGGATGAAATAGTAAATGTACTTCAATTTGAAAAAACAAAAACCAAAAAAAAACCCTATTATTTTTACTAGAGTGTGCCCTATCGGAGATTAGAAATTTTTTCTTCTCCAGTAGAAAACGCAAACTTGTCACGCCTGCAGCGCTAGATCCTCGTGGAGGAGGTATTTGAGGGGTTTCCTTCCAAACAAGCCAGGGGAAGGCAAGCCCAGGAGAAAGATATGGAAAGAAAGAAAGGCTGTCCTTTAACTTGGCCAAGCCAGCTTGTACTCCTAATAACCTAACCTGGAGTTCTGGGAGGTTGTAGGAATTCTTGCATGGGGAGCTAGGGGGCGCTCTATCTCCTTCTCTGCAGTTCTTGGTCAGAGCGCCTCCAGCCTTGTTCATAAGCAGGTCGTTCCCTGGCCAGGTCCGGAAGTCGTCAGGAGGATGCTCTGCTGTTCTTCAGTCCTTGACAGGCCAAAGTCGGGGGGCCCCTGCCTTCAATGTCTATCAAAACCCTGGGTCTCTGTGGCTTTCTAATTACCATCACCCTGGCCTGACTCTGACTCTTGTTTTTGTTCGTTTTGTTTTGTTTTGTCTTTTTAGGGCCGCACCTGCAGCAGATGGAGGGTCCCAGGCTTGGGGTCCAGTCGGAGCTGTAGCCACTGGCCTACACCACAGCCACAGCAACGCGGGATCCGAGCCGCATCTGCGACCTACACCACAGCTCACGGCAGTGCTGGATCCTCAACCCACGGAGCGAGGCCAAGAGTTGAACGCCCGTCCTCATGGATCCTAGTCGGGTTCCTCAACAACTGAGCCACAACAGGAACTCCTTGTATGTCAGTTTCAATAGCCCCCAGTCCTATCATTTATCCATCTATCCGTCTGTCTATCTGTCATTAATCTATCATTGATCTGTCACCACCTATCTATCCTCTAGCTGTCCACATCAGGGTTTCTCAGCCTTGGCACTACTGAATTTTGACCCAGATAATTCCTTGTTATGGCAGACTTTCCTGTGGTTTGTAGCCTGTTTAGCAGCAGCATACTTGATCTCCACCGATTAAATGCCAGTAGCCTGTGTCCCCCTTCTCAGTTGTGACGATCAAACATGTCCCCAGACCTTGCCAAAGGTCCCCTGGTGGGGAACAAAATCTACCCTATTGAAGAATGGCTCATCTGTATCTCTCTATATAAAGCAGTTAAGAGTACACACCGCCTCTGGAGTCAGACTGCCTGGATCTGAATCTGGAGTCTACCTGGATCACGAGTTAATGAGTTCTTGGGCCTCTCTAAGCCTCAGTTTCATTATCTATAAAAAGGGGATAATAGTAGTACCTACCTCACAGGGTTTCTGTGTGGTACTATTTTTTGGGCCACACCCATGGCATGTGGAAGTTCCTGGGCCAGGGATCAAACCCGTGCCACGACAGCCACCAGAGCCGCTACAGTGACAATGCCAGGTCCTTAACCCACTGAGCCACACGGGAACTCCTATGTAGTACTGTTAAATGAGTTAATATGTCTGTAAAGGACTTAGAGCAGTCCCTCACATATATTGAGCATAGAAGTATTAGAGATCAAAGTCATTATCTCTTAATAATGACTGTTAACATTTGAGCAAGATTCTATGATTTCAAATAAATGTCAGAGTGGGAAGACCCTGAGCTCCCCTCTTAACAGCTATTTACAAAGAAACTATGAGAACCTGAAGATTGGCAGAAAAAGTTTTCCATGCCTTTGTTCTCACGTTATAGAAGAAACATGCCTATAGTCTGTAGCTCAGAGTTATAGGTCGGAAGTGATAGCAAAACTATGCATAGTAAACAAACAAGAGAAATGAAGTAATAAACTATAGAAGTTAACAAAAATGTTTCTCTGTTTATGTTCTTCCGGGTCAAGTCAAACAAATATATTTTCTTCCTCTAGGGAACTACACAAATAAAGTTGACTTTCCTTTATAGACAGTGTATAATTTTTTTTTTTTTTTGGCTTTTTAGGGCCTCACTCAAGGCATAGAGCGGTTCCCAGGCTAGGGGTCCAATCGGAGCTATAGCCGCTGGCCTGCACCACAGCCACAGCAACACAGGATCCAGCCGCATTTGCAACCTACAACACAGCTCACCGCAACGCCGGATCCTTAATCCACTGAGAGAGGCCAGGGATCGAACCTGCGTCCTCATGGATGCTAATCAGGTTCATTAAGGCTGAGCCATGACAGGAACTCCGACAGTGTATACTTTAGAACAAACACATGGATGCTGGTTAGACATGACGTGGTTACTTAAAAAGACAAGAGAAGTTATACTCCCCAAAAGAGCTAAATATTTTTAAAACTGTACTTTTACAAGAGCACTAGAAATCTAAATATAGTTGCAACATAGCCTGCAGACACCAAGCGAATGTATACAAGGCACAGTTTGAAAAATCTAACTCTAGCTTTCCATTGTGAACCTCAAAGCCAAGGCAGCGTGCATGCCAGAGGACAGAAAGCTCAAAGACCCTGGATTCTGACCTTGGAACACAAAGCAGGGCCCACCCTCCTCCCACACCTGAAGGCAATGGGCAGCAAAGCCACCCGAATCCCCTTCCACGTGGCACATGGTTGCCTAATTGTTAATTTCTCTTAGGACCCAATGACACACGATGGAGGGGAACCCATGTCGTTTCCTTAGGATTCTCAGAAAATGAAAGATTTTATGTCTGAGGACTCGGTGGGCACAGATAACCGATGCTCATTTTGTTTATTTTCATTTTAAATTGTCTTTCTCTTTTCTTTTCTAACAGCTGCACCGGCGGCATATGGAAGTTCCCAGGGGTCGAATGGGAGCTGCAGCTGCCGGCCACGCCACAGCCACAGCCACAGCCACAGCCACGCAGGATCCGAGCCGCATCTGTGACCTACACTGCAGCTTGCAGCAACCAGATCCTTAACCCACTGAGCTCATTTATTTTTATATTTAAAGGCTTTCTAAGCCAAAAGCCTTTAAGCACGCTGACCTGCCCGGAGAACCCCAACCGATGCCCAGCCTGGCCTGCAAAATCCTGCACCAATGATCCCAAGTATTTCAAGATCATAATTCTGGGGTGGCCACCACTTGAGGTTATAGATATCTTTGCAGCCAATGAAATATGGGAAGGAGGGATTTTCTTGTAAAACTTGAACCTATAAATTCAACTGAACTTCAACCAGAGGGGTGCTCAGAAAGCACTCATCTCCTCTGGAAACAATTCTATAAACGTCAAGCCCTTCGCGGTATCCAACAGATATAAAAACAATCTCAAAAAAGGAAGTGCTGATGTGCATGACTCAGAGAGTAAAAGATTTAGTCAGAGGATATTCGGACAGGCGGTTTTCTCAACGACAGCACATGACAGCACACTGTGAGTGTGCATCGCTTGGAACAGGCACCCATTTAATTAGTATCACTCTTTCCTCACGTTCCCCGCACTCACTCTGTCAAGCACGGAACATAGAGGAATGAGCACAGTGCCATCTCGGCCCTTTGTTTTGTTTTGGCTTTTTAGGGCCGTGCCCACGGCATATGGAGGTTCCCAGGCTAGGGGTCGAATCGGAGCTATAGCTGCCGGCCTGCACCACAGCCACAGCCACGCGGGATCTGAGCCACGTCTGCAACCTACACCACAGCTCAGGGCAACGCCGGATCCTTAACCACTGGGCGAGGCCAGGGATCAAACCCACATCCTCATGGGTCCTAGTCGGGTTTGTTGTCACTGAGCCCCAATGGGAACTTCCCGTCTCAGCCTTCTTGGAGGTTATATGTATTGCGGGGGCAGGCAGGTAAACAGGCACCACTAATTCCTACAAGTGGGATGAATGCAGTTCGGTATGGGACCGCATAGGTCCCTGACACATCTCGAGTAGTCACCTGAAAGAGTTAGTGAGGGGAAGGAAGTGGTAGGGGGTAGGGAGGTGGGGATGCAGTAGGTGATGGTGAAAAGTGGAAATCATGCCAGGCAGAGACAGCAGCAAAGGGCATTTGAGAAAAATCCCCGGGCTCTGAAGCAGCTTAACTAAGAAATGATACTTGTGGAGTTCCCATCGTGGCGCAGTGGTTAACGAATCCCACTAGGAACCATGAGGTTGTGGGTTCGATCCCTGGCCTCGCTCCGTGGGTGAAGGATCTGGCATTGCTGTGAGCTGTGGTGTAGGTTGCAGATGTATCTCGGATCCTGCGTTGCTGTGGCTGTGGTTGGACCCCTAGCCTGGGAACCTCCATATGCCACGGGAGCGGCCCTAGAAAAGACAAAAAAAAACCCCCCAAAAAACAACAAACAAACAAAAAACCACGAACCAAACAAACCAAAACCAAAACACACCAACCAAACAAACAAAACACAGATTTCTGATTCAGTCTGAGTTTGGGCTCTAGAGTTTATGTTTCACACGAGTTCCCAGTGACTCTGAGGCTGCTGGGCTGAGACTACCCTGAGGACCACTTAGCTAATACCACATGCTTGATCATTTACACCTTCATAGGAAGAGCCAGTGCAGGTTTCGTAGATGTGGAGGGGTGGCAGTGAAGAGTCTGGTAGAGCTTCTTCCTTGGGTGAAGACTGAATGAACTGGAGGATGACCTAGAGGAGCAAAGGCTTTCTTCATTCTCTAATGAACACTGTCTTTTTTTCCCACAATTCTGGCCCAGGCCCAAACTCCTGCTTATCCCCAGGGCCAAGTCAGGCTGAAAACTCCCATGAGAGGTAGAGAAACCACTGGTGCTCTGCAGCAATATGCTCCATCTTCCCAGAAGTAAAAAAAAAAAAAAATCTTTAAGATCATTATTTGGAAGGTAGGAGTGAGTACATAGAGTTTCACAAGAAAGGAAGAGGGGTCGATTTCTTCTAAGGGATAGTGGATACCCAACAAGTATACTCCTGAGTGAAGCAATTCTTTTTTTTTTTTTTTTTTGTCTTTTGGCCATTTCTTGGGCCGCTCCATGGCATATGGAGGTTCCCAGGCTAGGGGTCGAATCAGAGCTGCAGCTGCCGGCCTACACCACAGCCACAACAACGCAGGATCCGAGCTATGTCTGCAACCTACACCACAGCTCACGGCAACGCTGGAGCCTTAACCCACTGAGCAAGGCCAGGGATCAAACCCCCAACCTCATGGTTCCTAGTCAGATTCATTAACCACTGAGCCATGACGGGAACTCCTGCGATTCTTGGGATCACATATTGGGATGATGGCTCCAGCAGCCACCTTTTGAGGAGCTCTGTGCTTCAACTGGAAACCAGAGGCCAGAACTACACAGAGACCCTAGGGAACAAGAGATGGGGAGGCCATGATGAAGAGGAAGCTTTAACTGATGGTTGGGTTGACCAGAAGCCCCAACTACTACCAGCTGCTGAATCATCATTTCCCTTTATCTCAGCAAGGCAGGCAAGGGCAGTGGTGTAGTTTTTGTGGCTGAAACTGGTTGATAGTACTTTTAGTCTTCTTTTTTCACTTCACCCTCAGACCCAGATAATCTGTAGGTAACATCTTTCCTCTTCTCAATCATCCTTTCTTGACAAGTTTCATCTTTCTATATAGTTATTATCTCTGACAATTAGGTTTTCGGCTACATTTATCATGTTTCCTTCAGAGTGCATTTAATCTACTTATTCCTTGGAGGCTACGAAGCCAGCAGAAGACACGGTCATGACACGCCAATCGATTTTCCTGATGGCCCTTACCTCTTCTCTGAAATCTCTCCCAGCTCCTGCTGTAATGGGTAATTGGCCATGGGAGGCTGTTCCCTAGTTACCAGGGATTGTGCCAAAGGTTGGTACATGATTCAAGCTGGAAAAATCAGGTTTCTTTTCCTGAGGATTTGTGTTTAGAACATGGGGGTTGAATTCAGTCTTTGTTGTGTGCTCAAGGAGGGGAAGCAGTGTAAAGTCATGGCTGGGGCAAAGAAAACTGGCTTCTGTGTAAGTGTAGCAGAGACAGTATGTCCAGACACGGAGGAAGATTTAGCCCGATGCAAAGAAAGCAGCTCTTTCAGCTGCTGTAGTGTTTTCAGCTCTTAGCTCCAGTCCTGTCTAGAGCTTTCTGGCCAAAGACTTGGAGATGATCTTGAATGCCTACAATATTTTCATCCTTTTCCTTTAAGTTAGCTTGAAAAGGATTTATTCCTTGCAATCATGTCATCTCTGCCATGGGATTAGTGCTAGGCTCTGCATACAAGGATCTTGAGCCCCCGGTGTATAACAGGTTATGGGGAAAAGTCTCACTACTGTATCTAGAGTTACCTGAGGCCAATGGTGAGTATCGGTTATGAAATAACTAAATCAAAGCACCAACACACAAATGAGACCAGATCTTTGCCTGGTATGCACCATAATGTTTTCAATGGCTTGGAGGT
Organism: Sus scrofa; assembly: GCF_054392235.1. Taxonomy (NCBI): domain Eukaryota; kingdom Metazoa; phylum Chordata; class Mammalia; order Artiodactyla; family Suidae; genus Sus; species Sus scrofa. The sequence continues at coordinate 43,984,502 of NC_139401.1, forward strand.
TTGGTACCTTAGAAAATTAGCAACTATGGGGGAAAATAAAGCATCTGCAGCATTTCCACCAGCTTCCATGAAAGGGGCTTATCAGACACAACTTAGAATAGATTTACAAGGAGATCCTGCTGAATAGCATTGAGAACTATGTCTAGATACTCATGTTGCAACAGAAGAAAGGGTGGGGGAAAAACTGTAATTGTAATGTATACATGTAAGGATAACCTGACCCCCTTGCTGTACAGTGGGAAAATAAAAATAAAAAATAAAAAGTAAAAAGAAACTTCCAAATCTGAAGTCCCTGGAGGGAATGCACAGAACCTCTAAACTTACTTATTCATTGGATGTCTTTGAAAATCCTGAAAAGTTCTTTCTACACCGGGGAGAACTCCTCAGGGAATTCTGCAGGGCCCGAGTTTTACGTTACCTCCCTGTGATGAAAGCAAAATTCTGGAAAAGCGGAAAATCAGTCAAGCAGATGAGATACACTTCCTGAAAGGTCATCACTACAAGAAATGAGGAGGCCAGAGAGATGGCTTATTGCTGATATCCTCCTAGACACATGGTAGCCAGGTTGGGTTCCCTGAATAATTGCTCTTTCAGGGTCAGGAAAAATTGTGATATTTGTAGGTCTACTCAGAGAAGAAAATTCATTTTTTTTTCTTTTGTCTTTTCAGGGCCGCACCCGCGGCATATGGAGGTTCCCAGGCTAGGGGTCGAATCGGAGCTACAGCTGCTGGCCTCCACCACAGCCACAGCCATGCCAGATCTGAGCCGTATCTGCAACCTACACCACAGCTCACGGCAACACCAGATCCTTCACCCACGGAGCGAGGCCAGGGATCAAACCTGCAACCTCGTGGTTCCTAGTCAGATTCACTTCTGCTGTGCCAAGATGGGACCTCCAAGAAGACTCATATTATAATATTTTGTGAGGATCTTGGTGGCATGAGATGCTCCTCTCGGCTTTCCCCATCAATCTACAATCAGTAGAATATCCACAACTCAGCAAAGCCTTCTCTAATCAACACACCAGGACACTGGAGAGCTCCACGCATCTGCCCATCTGAAAGTGAGTGGCCTGCAACACATGAAGGAGGCAGTACTGGGGGAACAGCAGAGGTGGTACCTGTGATCCTGGTCCCTGGCTTGTGACTGCTGAACATTTGGTAGCAGCACGGGAGGCAGTGCACATGACTCTGGCCTCCCAGCTGCAGGGGTACACACGACCACAGGGTAGCAGCAGCAGCAGCAGCAGATTCTGTGACTCCATCCCTCCAGGCGTGGAGGCTATTACTCCATCCCCCTTGACCCCAAGAGTGACAATCATGAACCCAACAAACCTGGAGGTGGCAGAAGCACCTGTGACCCTCACTCTCTCCCATCTTCTCCCTCCCCCCATGGCAGTGACCATACCCGTGACCTAGGCAACCCTGAATGTGGTGCAGGCACCCATCATCCTGGTGCCTCAAGTGGCAACATCAGCATCAGCAGCAACACTGGAAGTAGCAAAGCACCGATGACCCCAGAAGCACAAATAGCAAGAAGGGAGACAACGGTAGACACTTCTAGCAGATGTGGAGGGTGGAAAGAGCTGATTTTCAAATATAGCCAATGGCTCAGGTAAGAGAAACCAAATCCCATGAGGGTGTCCGGTCCTGAACTTTTGTTTCTTGAGAGGTTTTTGGTTTTTGTTTCAACCTCCTTAGTAATCCATCTATTCAGACTTTCTATTTCTTCATAATTCAGTTCTGGAAGGTTGTACGAATCTAAGAATTTATCCATTTCTTCCAGTTTGCCCATTTTTTTTAACATACAGCTGTTCATAGTATTCTCTTATAATCTTTTGTCTCTCTGTAGTCACTGTAATTTCTCCTCTTTTGTTTCTGATTTTATTTATCTAAGCCCTCTCTTTTTTCTTAGTGAATCTAGCTAAAGATTTGTCAATTGGGTTTATCTTTTCAAAGAACCAGCACTTGGTTTTATTGATCTTTTCTATTTGTTTGTCTTTATTTCATTTATTTTCACTCTGAAAAAACACTATAAGACACAGATAAAGTATATTGAAGATGATGTTAAAAAAAAATGGAAATACAGGAGTTCCCATCATGGCACAGAAGAAATGAATCCAACTAGGAACCATGAGGTGGGTTCGATCCCTGGCGTCACTCAGTGGGTTATAGATCCGGCATTGCTGTGAGCTGCAGTGTAGGTTGCAGATGCGGCTCAGATCCCGCATTGCTGTGGCTGTGGTGTAGGTCAGCAGCTACAGCTCTGATTGGACCCCTAGCCTGGAACCTCCATATGCCATGGGTGCAGCCCTAAAAAGACAAAAGACAAAAGACAAAAGACAAAAAAAAAGGAAATATATACTGTATTCATGGATTGAAAAAATTAATATTGTTAAAATGACCATCTCACCCAAGGCAATCTACAGATTCAATGCAATCCCTATCAAAATACCAAGGCCATTTTTCACAGAACTAGAACAAATAATTTTCAAGTTTGTATAGAAACACAAAAGATCTCGAACAGCCACAATCTTGAAACAGAAGTTAGTTGAAGAAACCAGGCTCCCTGACTTTAGATCACACTACAAATCTACAGTAATCAAAACAGTATGATACTGACATAAAAATAGGCATGTAGATCCATGGAACAGAATAGAGAGCCCAGAAATAAACGCACACACTTATGGTCAATTAATCTATAACAAAGGAGGCAAGAATATACAATGGAAACAAGATAGTCCCTTCAATAAAGTGGTGCTGGGGAAACTGAAAAGCTACATGTACATGAATGAAATTAGAACTTTTTTCATACTATATGCAAAAATAAACTCAAAATGGATTAAAGACCTAAATGTAAGACTAGAAACCATAAAACTTCTAGAAGAAAACATAGAACACTCTGTCATAAATCATAGCAATATTTTTTGGATCTGTCCCCTAAAGCAAAGGAAATAAAAGCAAAAACAAACAAATGGGACTGAATTAAACTTAAAAGCTTTTGCACAGAAAAGGAAACCATCAACAAAATGAAAAGATGGCCTACTGAATGGGGTAAAATATTTGCTAATGATATGACCGATAAGGAATTGATGTCTAAAATACATAAACAAGTCATACAACTCGATATCAAAACAAAAAACAAACCACCTGATTAAAAAATGGGCAGAAGACCTGAATAGACATTTTCCCAAAGAAGACATACAGATGGGCAACAGGCCCATGAAAAGATGCTCAACATTGTTCATCGGTCACAGAAACGCAAATTAAAACCACAATGAGATTTCACCTCACACCTGTCGGAATGGCTATTATCAAAAAGAACACAAATAGGAAATGTTGGTGAGAAAGCGGAGAAAAGGGAACCCTTGTGTACTGTTGGTGGGAATGTAAATTTGTGCAGCCATTGTGGAAAACAGTATGGTGGTTTCTCAAAAAACTAAAAAGAGAACTACCATCTGACCCAGCAATTTCACTATTGGGTATCTATCCAGAAAAACATGAAAAAACACTAATTCAGAAAGATCATGCACCCCAATGATCATAGCAGCATTATCTGCAATTGTCAAGAGGTAGAAGCAATCTAAAAGTCCATCAACAAATGAATGGGTAAAGAGGTGATACACACACACACACACACACACATATGCAATGGAATACTACTTGGCTATAAAAAAGAATGAAAATTTGCCATTTGTGACAACATGGAGGGTATTCTGTTAAGCAAAATAAGTCAGAGAGAGAAAGACAAATATTGCATGATATCACTTGTATGTGGAATCTAAAGCAAAACTAATAGTGAATATAGCAAAACAGAAATGGACCCACAGATGTAGAGAACAAACTAGTGGTTACCACTGGGGAGCAGGGAGGGGAGAGAGGCAAGATGGGGTAGGAAATTAAGAGGTACAAACTACTTTGTATAAAATAAATAAGGATATATTGTACAACATCAGGAATATGGTCAGTATTTTATTACTATAAGTAGAGTATAACCTTTAAAAATTTCGAGTCACTAGGTTGTACACCTGTAACATATGATATTGTACATCAACTATATCTCAATATTTTAAAAAGGCTTGGTATGTAGAAAGCATGCCATAAATATTTGCTGATTGACTGAGTAAACTGATGAATGAGAGTGAGTATTCTGGCTGTGGGTTCAACACTGACATATACTTTGGGTAATGGAGAATAAAAGAATCCTAGATTATTAGTGTTAGGAGATAAAAAGATAGGAAGAAGGATGTGCAATAAAGTGTAAGAAGTGACCCAAAAATGAGAAAGAGAAGGAGAAATGAGTGTATTCAGTGGTTAGAGGGGAACCTTGGTTTTAACATGCATTCCCAGAGTGGACTCATTGGACTGTCTAAGGCATTGGCAGATCCATCTGACTTTGCCTAGTAAAAAATGAAGAATTTAATAAATAGCTATGTATGAGGTACTGAGTTAGTAAGAAGAGTTTCATTCAATGACAATGTCTTGTTAGGCGTCTATTGCTGTACTGGTAACGTCGTATGTCTCCAGGCCAACAGCTGACTGCTATTTAATGCAGGATTAGCCATTATAGCAATTTTATTCATGCTGCTTTTGAGTGCAGAATTAGAAATATTGAATTGATTCTTTTCTGAGGAAAGAATTCCCATTAAAGACATATTCAGAGTTTCAGCACTGCATCCTCAGAATTGCTCAGACAATGCCATCTTGGTTTGATTGGATCAATCAGCCAGTTAATCAGAAAATAGCTCTTGTGTGGCCAGGTGCTTTGTGAAATAAACATGAAATAGCCCTGAAAGTGTGCTACTCCACCCTCTGTTCAAAAATCATAAAATTTGTAAAGCCTTTCTACTAACTAATTATTTAAATTTAGTAAACATTATGCAGCATTCTGAATGAAAAATTTAAGATACTAGTGTATGATTTTCAACTAAGAATAAATGTATGTGTAATAAGATATCCATGAAATGGATCCTGATTAACTATAACAACAAATTAAATGTAGGTTCAAGAGGCAAACGAGAAGAAAAAGCCCAGAACCAAGTGATTTGCTTAAGAGGATAAATAAAATTTACAAGAAACTGATTTCCTATAGGAAGCCCAGATTAGACCAGAACGTGCTTTGTGATATTTAGAATTAAGACGATAAAGGGAGTTTTTCTTGTGGCTCATCGGAAATGAATCCGACTGCTATCTCTGAGGATGCAGATCTGATCCCTGGCTTTGCTCAGTGGGTTAAGGATCCGGCATTGCCATGAGCTGTGGTGTAGGTCACAGACGCGGCTCGGATCCTGCGTTGCTATGGCTGTGGTGTCAGCTGGCAACTACAGCTCCGACTGGACCCCTAGCCCGGGAACCTCTGTATGCCGCAGGTAAGCCCCCCACCCCGGAAGACAATAAAGATATACCAAGATGTGAGTCCCAGGAAATCAGGGTTCTTACTCATTCACTCTGAAGTAAAGAGAAACCACCATATTTTATCATCACATGCCTCTGTCCTTCCTGCCTTCCTGCCTGCCTTTCTTCCTTTCATCTTTCTTTTTTCTAATGGCTGCACCCACCGCATATGGAAGTTCCAGGGCCAGGGTTGAATCCAAGCTGCAACTATGACCTACACCCCAGCTGTGGCCATGCCAGATCTTTTAACCCACTGTGCCTGTTTGGGGATCAAACCCACACCTCCGCAGCGACCTGAGCTGCCACAGTTGGATTCTTAACCCACTGTACCACAGCGGGAACTCCTTTTCTTTTTTCAAGTATTTTGAATGATCAACGCTTACTTGTAAAAGCTCGGTGATTTGCCTGCTTCCTCGTTTTATGCCTTCCACTCTCATCTCCAGGGTCCCTGAAAGCTTTTCTCCTGTCGCCCCACTTTAACTCCATTTCCCACCTTCTAGAACCAATCGTGCATCTAGAGAAAATTGAAGAAGCCTAGTGTGTGAGTTGTGCCTTCCCTGTGTGCCTGGATTTGATACCTGGCCTCTTGCTTAATTGCTGTATCTTTTTGCTCAAGATCCAGAGCTGAGGTCCCTGGTTTGGATCTTGCACTGAGACCTTGCTTGACTCCCCTTGTCCTGGGAAACTAATTCCCTTCCCGGCTTTCTGTGATCCCTTTGAATTCTGGTCCCTCAATCTTATCTTATTGTTGGATCCTGGATATCCAATGCCTCTTGCCTGCCTTGTCCTCCCAGGTAACGACCGAGTCTCATGATGCTCTCCATACTCAGCCAAACTTCTTCCTATGGCCTCCTGCTGTGTATTTCTAGCGACCTTAAATGAAAATATGTGTAGTTATGTGAGGAAGAGGAGTCTGTGCTCAATTTTCGGAGGCAATTATTTGAGATGTTATTCTCAGCTAAAGTGAGGCATTAGGATCTCCTGGGGGAGCTTTTGGAAATGCAAATTACTTGGCTGCAACCCATATTTAAGTTTTGGGGTTTTTTTTTGTCTTTGTGTCTTTTCTAGGGCCGCACCCGTGGCATATGGAGGTTCCCAGGCTAGGGGTCGAATCGGAGCGACAGCTGCCGGCCTACACCACAGCCACAGCCACGAGGGATCCTAGCCGCGTCTGTGAACTGCACCACAGCTCACGGCAATGCCGGATCCTTAACCCACCGCGCGAGGCCAGGGATCGAACCTGCAACCTCATGGTTCCTAGTCGGATTCATTAACCACTGCACCACAATGGACACTCCCATATTTAAGTTTAAATTATTTATAGACCATTCTGACGCTACCCATAGATAGACTAACAGGAGTCTGTACACAGCATCAAGGAGCTTCTTTCTGTTTGCTCAGATCGGATGCTGCTGGATTCATGAACTGTTCCATAAAGCCAATAAGATCTTTAAAATTTACTCAGTTGAATTTTTTCAAACAATGTTGATTTAACTGGGATGCTTTAAATTTAAAAAGTTATGGAAAGCATAGAGAATTGGCTTTCCTTTCAAAATTCTCTGTGATTCATGATTCATGGCTTAAACTGGCTTAGTCAGACATAGGTGGCGTCCCTGGATCTGTGCCTTTCTCTCCCTAGACTAGAGCAGGGTTCTCAAACTTCTGCGTGAGAATGACCTGGAACAGTTGCTTAAATGCAGAGGCTAACAAAACGGAAGTTAGGTGGTCTATATGCCTTAGTAGCTGTTCCAGGTGTTTCTGAGCAGACAGAAGATAGTTTTGGAAATGATGCTTTGAACCTCCATACTGTTCTCCAGAGTGGTCGTACCAGCTTACCTTCCCACCAACAGTGCAGGAGGGTGCCCTTTTCTCCACACCCCCTCCAGCCTTTGTTATTTGGGGACTTACTCCTGATGGCCATTCTGACGGGTGTGAAGTGGTATCTCATGGTAGTTTTGATTTGCATTTCTCTCATAATTAGCGATTTGCACAGGGAACTACATCTGATCACTTGTGATGGAACATGATGGAGGATAATATGAGAAAAAGAATATATATACACACACACACACACACATATATATATCTGGGTCATTTGCTGTACAGCAGAAATTAACAGAACACTGTAAATCAACTATAATAAAAAATTTAAAAATGAAAAAAATAAAAAAACAAGAAGATTTCGGCTCAAAAAAAAAAATGATGCATTGTGCTAGACAAACACATCCCATATCTGGTTGGTATTACCTGTGCGGCTGGGGGGGCAGGGATGCAACTTGTCTCCTGGGGTGTTGTCTTGCACACCATGAGCTAATTCAGTAAGAGAATAATCGCCTACCTCAATCACAGACTTTGAGTTTGGGTTTGAAAATCCGTGGTGTCTTGGAGCAGGCATGAAATTCTCCCTTTGGTACATCTTCTTTGTCGGGCACCTGCTGTCAGTGTTGAAGTGACCTGAAGGAACCGAAGCATGGAGACATTTGGTGGTCCTGGCTGAGGCAGGAGTAGCCAGTGTATGACAGCAGATATTGTTGTTTCTTCAAGAGGAAGGAGGGGGAGTTGCCGTCGCGGCACAGCAGAAACGAATCCGACTAGGAATCATGAGGTTGCAGGTTCGATCCCTGGCCTCGCTCGGTGGGTTAAGGATTTGGTGTTGTGGTGAGCTGTGGTGTAGGTCGAAGACGCGGCTTGGATCTGGCATGGCTGTGGCTCTGGCGTGGGCCGGCAGCTGTAGCTCCAATTCGACCCCTAGACTGGGAACCTCCATATACTGCAGGTGTGGCCTTAAAAAGCAAAAAGACAAAAAAAAAAAAAAAACAGAAACAAAACAAACAAACAGAAATAACACAGAAACAAAAAAAAAAGAGGAAGGAGGGCGGAGGGGCTGTTTGTTGCTACCAAGCAACCGACTGCTGAGCAAGGCTGGAATTGGTGTTAGAAGGGCTGACACCACTTTAGACTGGGTAATTTCTCTGGGTCAAGTTCACGTTGTTGTGAAAGATGGTAGCAAACCCAACGTGTTCCCCTTTACCCACGGCTTCAGAACAAAGGCCCCCAAATGAAAAGCCCACCAAAGAAACAGGGGAGGTGACGGTGCCATTCTGGGTGAGGATTTTCTTGGCAGCTAGTTTTTTGCTGATGAAGAGGGAGGTTTTCTCTCTGGCCACTGTGGGCTGCAGCAGCTTTCCTCTGCTGACACCCACAGGCTAGTAACATTTCTGTGAAAAAGCACATGATTTTGCATCTTCTTCCCTTGGGAAAAATGAACAGACAGGAGGATTTTAAAATTTATTTTACATTGGCATTTAATTCATTAATTATTTCGGCTGCACCTGCAGCAGGCAGAAGTTCCCAGGCCAGGGATCAAACCTGCACCACAGCAATGACAGCGCTAGATCCTTAACCTGCTGAGCCACCAGGGAACTCTTAGGGAAGTTTTTGTTTTGTTTTGTTTTGTTCCCTCTTTTGTCTTTCCAGGGCCACACCCATGGCACATGGAGGTTCCCAGGCTAGGGGTCCAATCGGAGCTGTAGCCGCCGGCCTGCACCACAGCCACAGCAACTCGGGATTCGAGCTGTGTCTTCGACCTGCACCACAGCTCACAAGCCGGATCCTTAACCCACTGAGCGAGGCCAGGGATCGAACCTGCAACCTCATGGTTCCTAGTCGGATTTGTTTCCTCTGTGCCACGATGGGAACTCCCTGGGAAGTTTTGTTTTGTTTTTTAGTAGCCCGGTTTTTCAAGTTGGAGCTCTGCATATTGACACGGCTGAGGTTTCGTCAGTGACATGAGTCATTGTGAGTGACAGTGGGACCCTGTTTGTGAAAGCCCGGGAAGTCAATACAAAAGCAGCCCTGGGGGCTGGAGGCAGTGGGGAAGACAGGTGGAGGGAGCAGAGAGGTGTTGGGGAGAGGAGGGAAGGGGACAGGGCAGTGGAACGGGACCCAAGGACTTCTTGTTCTCACGCCGGTGTTCACAGCACTGCGAGACTATTGTCCAGCAGGTTGCACGGAACATTTTTATCCACAATCTCTCTGGCTGAGTGAATTACCTATTGAAAGGCAGAACAAAACAATGTTCTCTCTTTTTCTAATGAAGATTACAGGTCACATCCCACAGAGAGATTGGAGAGCACAGTTTGAGCCTTCTGTTCATTGCGCCATCAAGGCGTAGCAGGTATGCTTTTTCCAAAGGCCCCCACACAATCTGTGAACACGCCACATGGTGGAGAATCAGAGTCTCGATTTCTCCCTCAATTATAAATGATAATAGCTAAAGTTTTCTTTGGTGAATAATTCTTTCCAGACATGCCAAGAGCCGGTGTGTGGCATTGCAGTGAAATGGTTCCCCCGCCAGACGATCTTCTGTGGTGGCAGCAACGCCGGGCATAGCGTGGGAAAGACACTCGCGACCACCGTCACTTTCATGGCAACAGTCACACAATGTCATTCAGTGGACCGTCTGTGTTTTTTCTCTTAAAGATGAGGGCTAAAGGCACCGTTTCTAGGGTTGGCACAGCAGAATGCGCTGCCGCGAGAATGCATGGCTATTCTGGAAACCCAGGTGTTCTTTACATCATCAAGAAAAAAGCAGGAAGTAGATTTTTGACGTTTCTCATGGGTACCATTCCTGTCTCTAAGACGTCTTCATTAGGATATGGTCAAGGGCAACCCTTAGGAATACGAAAGAGTTGGCAAGACCATGTGCATCTGCCTAGAGCTGGGTGATTTTCAAGTTAGCGTTTCATGATCACGCTTTGGGATCGTCTCTGCCTACATCTGTTTCTCTTTGACTTCAAGTCACTGGGTGACCCAAGGGAAAGCGTGCAGGAGGGGGACTCGGGAGAACTCATTCTGCCTTCTCGAAGTCATTTAACTTCCCAAACCTGAGTTTCCCGTCTCCCAAATGAGGGGGCTTAGGCTGGATATCATCTAATGCCCCTTCCAACTCGGATAGTCTATGATTTTATGATTTTCCGGAGGAAAGGTTGGCTTATAGGAGCACGAACTGGGAAGTAACTGAGTTAGAGGGCACTACAAGCCTATGCCACTTAGAAATCATGCTCACTAAAAAAGAGATACGAATGAACTTACTTGCAGACTAGAAACAGCCTCACAGAAAACAATCGTATGGTGACCAAAGGGGACAGGTTGGGGTGGGGGGTGGACTGAGAGTTTGGGGTTGGCATATGCACACTGAGGTGAAGGGAATGACTGGCCAAAGGGGACCTGCTGTAGAGCACAGGCAACTCCACCTAACATTTTGTGATCATCTACACGGGAAAAGACTCTGAAAGAGAATAGGTGTGTGTGTACATGTATAATTCAATCGCTTTGTTGTACAGCAAAAATGATCTCATCCTTGTACATTAACCATACTTCAATAAAACTTAAATAGAAAAATAGAAATCATGCTCACAGAACATTGAGATCGTGTATGTGTGTGTGTGTGCGCGCGCGCGCGTGCGCGCAATACAGTGGCTTTTTGTTCTTTAATGCCACTGGGTTATGTTAACTTAGTTTCCCTTTAGTTCTTTCCCTTTAAAGGTCCCTTACTGATGCCTTTTAATTAATTAACTGGTCATATCTGTGACAGGCAGACGTTCCCGGGCCAGGGATCGAACCCGTGCCACAATCGAACCTCCACCACAGCAGCGATCTGAGCCACAGCAGTGACAATGCCAGCTCCTTCACCCACTGAGCCACCAGAGAACTCCGAGAAACTTTGCTTGATGACAGTAAGTCACGTGAGTTTCCCTTTTCCAAAATTTCTTTCATGCCAATTGCCTATAATATGGACCTCATCATCTATTTTACCATTATGGAAAAGTTACAATATTGTATTTACTACATCAAAGGTAGTCAAAAGATACAAACTTCCAGTTATAAAAAAAGAAGTCATGGGATGTAATGTACAGCAAGGTGACTCTAGTTAAGTAACTCTGTATTGTATATTTGAAAGTTCCTAGGAGAGTAGATCTCCAAAGTTCTTATCACAAGAGAAAAAAACTTTGTAACTATGTATGGTGATGAACGTGAACCAGACTTATTGTAGTGATCATTCCCCGATATGTATGAATACCGAATCATTATGTTGTAGACTTCATTATACCTCAAGTATAATATGTTGTAGTATATCATTATACCTCAATAAAATATATTTGACTTAATACTATCTTCTTGCATACACAGCTCCATTTGATTCAGTCTTTCAAAATATACTTAAGAGTATCTTACTGGTAGAGATCGTGTGTGTGTGTGTGTGTGTGTGTGTGTGTGTGTGGTTGTCTCCATAATCACTACAGAAGAGACCCATAAAAAACTCCTAGGTTAATTCTTGTCAATTGAAGGAATACTGTGTCTAACAATGATTTCATGCAGCTATGAATGTCTGATAGGATGGATGGATGGACTACAAAAGAAATAGTCTGAAGTTTAGCAATTTGGGACCAACTTTTCATAGGAAATAACTCTCTCCTTACTTTCGCTCTCTTCTGACCACGGGTGTCAAAGGTACATCTCCTCTCTTTCTCCTTTTCCGAGAATCAACCCAAGAAACAAAACTAGCTTCACTCTGGATTAAGCCTGGAATATTGTGATTTATTTTCCTGAGAGCGAACCCAGGACCTATCCAAGAGTCTGCCTCCAACCTTCCCAAGACCCTCTCCTACATACTCATCCACATCTCACCTTACAAAGACTTTGGCAATTGAAACCCTCTTTGGATTGTTTATGAATGAATGGAGGCTTGAAGCCCCATTGAATTCTTCATCCGGGTCTTTCCCGGGTTTTCCAGAGAGCACCGTAAAACACTAGTTTCTCAAGCTCAAAAAAATTCGGTCAAATAAGATTGGAAAATACTATGTCTTTTACCCATTCTAGGGGAGTCATCAAACACAGTTGTACATTAAAAGCACTGACATTTTAGCATAAATTGGCTTAGCTTTGTTTAATTTAGAGCTTCCCCAATTTATTTGAACATGGAAAATTTTAGAGGGATGCTTTTTTTTTTTTTTTTTGTCTTTTTGTCTTTTTTGGGATGCACCCATGGCATATGGAAGTTTCCAGGCTATGGAGCTATGGCAGCCGGCCTACACCACAGCCACAGCAACGCGGGATCTGAGCCGCGCCTGCGACCTACCCCATAGCTCAATGCACCACCGGATCCTTAACCCAATGAGAGAGGCCAGGGATCGACCCTGCATCCTCATGGATGCTAGTCAGGTTCATTATCACTGAGCCACAAGGGGAACTCCCTAGAATTTTATATAAGTAGGGTCATAAATGAGTATACACTCATTTTATCTGGGTTTTTTCACTTAACATGATTATTTTGAGACTTGTTCATGCTATAGTAGGTGTCAGTAGTTTATCCCCTTTTATTTATAAGCAGTATTCCATGTATCCCAGTTTGCTTATCCATTCATCTATCAGTGGACATCAGGGTTGTTTCTAGTTTGGGGTTATTACCAATAAAGACGCTATGGACATTTATGTATAGGTCTTTGTGGGGATATATGCTTTCATTCCACTATATTAGATACCCAAAGGTTAATACTTGGATCATATGATAGGCATATGTTGAACTTTTTCTGCATCAGCCACACTCTTTTCAAAAGCAGTTTTATGTTTCCACTACAGTATATGGGGGTTCCAGTTGCTCCACATCTTCAACAGTCACCTGCTATGGTGAGTCTTTCTGATGTTATCCACTTGAATAGATGTGTATGGTGTCTTATTATGGTTCTAATTTGTATCTCCCTAATGACTATGTGGAGCATCTTTTTATGCTTATGGGATACCTGCGTGTCTTTCTGAAATGTGTGTTCAAATCTTTTGTAATTTTTTTTTGTCTTTTTGCCATTTCTTGGGCTGCTCCCAAGGCACATAGAGGTTCCCAGGCTAGGGGTCCAATTGGAGCTGTAGCCACCGGCCTACACCAGAGCCACAGCAATGCAGGATCCAAGCCACATCTGCAACCTACACCACAGCTCATGACAATGCCAGATCCTTAACCCACTGAGCAAGGCCAGGGATCGAACCCGCAACCTCATGTTCCTAGTCGGATTCGTTAACCACTGAGCCACGAAGGGAATTCCTGTAATTTTTTAATTGGGATTTTTTAAAAAGTTATTGAGTTTTGAGAGTTATTTACACATTCTGGATACAAATTCTTTTGTGTGTAAGTGTGTGTGTATACACATATAGCCTGCACATGATATATATAGTATGATCTGTATGATTTTTTTTCGCTCTCTGCATCTTGTTTTTTCATTCTCTTTAACAGTGTCTTTATTAGAGCAGACATTTTAACTTTGAGAATGTTCCATACATCAGATGATTTTCCTTTGTGAATTCCTCTTTTGGTATCATATTCAAGATATCTTTGCCTAATCCAAGGTCATGGAAGCTCTCTCTTAAATTTTTTTCTAGAAACTTTATAGTTTTTGGTTTCACATTTAAGTCAACAATTCATTTTCAATTAATTTTTCATGTATGAGATATAGGTTGAAGTTCTTTTTTGCATATAATATTCAATAGTTCCAGCCTTACTTGCTGAAAAGATTATCCTTTATCCACTGAATTGTTTCTGCACTTAAAAAAATTGACCATATATGTTTGGGTCTATTTCTGGTCTCTTTATTCTGTTCCTACTTGCATGTCTTTACCTAAATACCACACTGTATCGATTACTGTAGCTTTATAATAAGTCTTGAAATAAAATAGTGTAAATCCTCCAAGCTTTTTGTTTTTGTTTTTGCTTTTTAGGGCCGCACCCGTGGGATATGGAGATTCCCAGACTAGGTGTCGAATGGGAGCTGCAGCTGCTGGCCTACACCGCAGCCACAGCAACGCCAGATCTGAGCCATGTCTGTGACCTACACCACAGCTCACGGCAACGCTGGATCCTTAACCCACTGAGTGAGGCCAGGGATCGAACCCACAACCTCATGGTTCCCAGTCAGATTCCTTTCTGCTGCACCATGATGGGAACTCCTTTTGCTCTTTTAAACTTGTTTAAAACTCATCAACTTGTCTATTTAAGGCCCTTTTCATATCCATATGAGTTTTAGGATCAAGTTGTCAATTTTTACAAAAAGCCTGCAGAAATTTGCAATGGGATTGTATTGACTCTATGGTTCAATTAAGAGAACTGATATCTTAACATTTGGCCTTCCAATCCATGAACACAATATATTGGTATCTTTATTTTGGGCTTCTTTAATTTCTCTTATCAATATTTTATAGCTTTTTATGTGCAGGTTTTCCACATCTTTTGGTAGATTTCCCCCCAAATATTTAATATTTTTGAGGCTATTATGAATGATACTGGTTTTTATTTCATTTTTTTTTAATTAAAAAAAATTTTTTTGTCTTTTTGCCTTTTTTCTAGGGCCACTCCTGCGGCATATGGAGGTTCCCAGGCTAGGGGTCCAATCCGAGCTGTAGCCACCGGCCTACTCCACAGCCACAGCAATGCAGGATCCGAGCCGCATCTGCAACCTACACCACAGCCCACAGCAATGCCGGATCCTTAACGCACTGAGTAAGGCCAGGGATTGAACCCGCAACCTCATGGTTCCTAGTCGGATTCGTTAACCACTGCGCCATGATGGGAACTCCTATTTCAATTTTTGATATTTATTTCTAGTACTGTGTATCATGAACACTTCGACTTTTCTATGTTGATCTTTTATTCTACAACTTTGCTAAATTCACTTATTCTAATAGACTTTCTACATATATGATCATGTTGCATTCTTTTTCTCGCATTACCCTCCATCATGTTCCATCACAAGTAATTGGATATATTTCCCTGGGCTCTACAGCAGGATCTTATTGCTTATCTACTCCAAATGCAGCAGTTTGCTATATAAATTCTTTTATTATCCTTCTCATATCTGTAGACTCTCTAGTGATACCCCCTCTTTCATTCTGGATATTGGTAATTGTGTCTTCTCTCTCTGTGTTTTTTTCCTGATCAGTTTGGCTAAAGTTCAACTTTTTTGTGTAGTTTTTCTTTTCAATCAACTTTTTTGATCTATTCAAGGGATTAATAAAGTTCTGGCTTCATTGTTTTTTTCTATTATTTTTATGTTTTCTGTTTATCATCTACTTTATTTGCTTAATTTTGGTTTAATTTACTCCTTTTTTTTTAGTTGTTTAAGGTGGAAGCTAAGGTGGTTGATTTGAGACATTTCCTTTTTTCTAATATTGGTGTTTAGTGCTATAAACTTGCCCTAATTACTGTTGAATTGATGTGTCACACATTTTGATATGTTGTGTTTTCATTTTTATTCTGTTCAAAATACTTTCTACTTTCCCTTTTAATTTCTTCTTTGACCTATGGGTTAACCAGATGTGTGTTATTCAGTTTCCAAAATTTTAGGGATTTTCCAGAGATCTTTTCATTACTGATTTTAGAGGAAATTCCACTGTGGTCAGAGGACATATTTTTATGACTTGAATCCTTTAGAATTTATTACTTGTTTTATGGCCCAGACTATGGTCTATCTTAGTAAAATTTCCATGTGCACTTGAAAAGAATGTGTGTTTTGCTATTGTTGGGTAGAGTGTTCTATAAATGTAAATTAAATTAAGATGACTGAAAGTGTTGATCAAATCTATATCCTTGCTGTTTTTCTATCAACTTATTCCATCAATTATTTAGGGAGTACTTAAATCCCCAACTATGATTGTGGATTTGCCTCTTCCTTTTTGCAATCGTATCAGTCTTTCTTCATGTGTTTTGAAGCTTGCTTTTAGGTGCAAAATTTTTTTATTGGTAAAGTCTGCTCGATGAATTGATTTCTTAATCATTATGAAATGACCTTCTTTATCCCTGGTAATATGCTCTATTGGGAATCTACTTTGCCTTATATTAGTATAGCAACTATAGCTTTCTTTTGACTAGTGTTAGTGTGGTATATCTTTTTCAGTCTTTTAACTTACTTGTGTCTTTGTAGGAAAAATATAGTTGAGTATATATGTCAGTTCATTCAACCTGACAAACTAGCTTTTTATTTAGTATCAGTTCATTCAACCTGACAAAGTAGTTTTTATTAAGGTATTCTTATGTTTTCCATGTCACCTAATCATTAATATGGTTAGGTGTTAATCTACCATCTTGCTAATTATTTCCTATTTGTCCCGTCTGAGTTTTGTTCCCTTCTTCCTTTTTCTTTATCTTCTTCTGGATTAATTGACTTTTTAAATTATTCCATTTTATTTTCACCATTGGCTTCTTATTTATTAGTAGTTGCTTTAGGATTTAAAACAACTGTCTGCCTTCAAATGATGATACTCACTGCATACATATTATGAAATCTTTAAAATAATATGTTTCCATTTCTGCCCTCCTGGTCTTTGTGACACTGTTTTCATTGTTTGCAGCAAGAAATCTATTGTAATTTTTACCTTTATTCTTTTGTATGTAATGTGTCTTTTTTCTCTGGAACTTTTTAAGATTTTCTCTTTATCACTAGTTTTGAGAAAGTTTATCATCTTGTTCATCGGTACACTTTTCTTCATATTAATGATGTTGGGGCTTATTGAGATTCTTAGATCTGCAAATTTATAATCTTCATCAAATTTGTAAAATTGTTGATTATTATTTCTTCGGACATTTTTTTCCTCTACTCCAATTGCACATATATTAAGCTACTTTAAGATGTTCCACATATCATTGATTCTGAGTTTATTTTTCCCCCTTATTCGTTTGTCTAGATAGTGGTATACATTACTCAGATCCTCGGTCCATTCTGGACCTATTCTAAACTGTGACCATTCTTTCTACCTAGCTCTATATTTACTTAGAATCTACAGAATCTGAATGTCCTTCATCTTTAGCTTCTGATTTTGTTTCAGCTCTCCTGAGTCTACCTCCTGACCAGTGTTTACATCCACTCACCTCAGGCACTAATCAGATAGGGTTGATTACAATGCTCAGTCTTGTAGCATGCCTGTGGCTCCTTAAAAGAACCATGATTTTAATTTTGTTGGACCAGTCATGAGAGCGGGAAGGAATGTATAGTTATTGCAGCCCAATTCAGTGAGCGCATCAGGTCTCCATACTTTTTAGAAACACTGGATGTCATTTATTTGCCTTTGGCCTTGTTAATGTAGGGCTTTTTCTTCTCATGAATGTATCCCTTGATTTAAAACTTTCACGCTATTTTCCCCCATTATATGCGTGGATCTCTTGCAGTGGAGTGGGATCTTAAAATGCCTTTAAAATGGTATTTCCTATTCTTGGGCTTCTTTGGCTAACTCCTTGATGAATTACAAACCTCTGTTAATGAGTCACGAAGAATAGCTTTACTGTTTTCTCCTTTAGAATGGGAGAGAGGGGAGATTTACCTCAATGGTAATATGAAGTATGTACTACAAACACACCAAATTAACTTGTGTCATTTGGGATCCTAGAAGGTAACTACAGTCAAGATAGATCGAATAAAATACATTAATAAAGGGACCACTTCCAGAGGTATGGGCTTGGTCAAGAAATCCAACAATGTTGAGGCATTTAGAGACTCGTGCCAGTGGAAAACCATTATAACTCCTAGGTCTGAAGGGTCAATGGAAAAAACCATGTTGCTAGAGCGATGGAATGAAGCAGAGAGAGAAGCTTCCCAGCAGGAGCTAGAGTCTCAGAGGGATAGAACCATGTCAGAATGCCAGAAATGTGGCACTAATGAATGGAGAAAGCAGGGAAAGAAATACCTCAACCTCTCTCTGTCTGGCACTTTTCAACCCCCCATGAATTTTTCCATTGTAACAGCCCACCCAGGAGTCAGCTGGCAAGGAGGCTTGAATGATGCAGTCCATAGGGCCCCCTGGGATACATAGCAGGGCATCAAAAGGCAAAGAACGTACAAGATAGGGGTGAAAAACAGAGAAAACCTGACCCATAAAACTTTGCCCTTTTCTGGATCCTAGCTGCTCTAGGTTACCAACTACAGTAACTAAGACTAATAATTGAGCTAAGCGATCATTATGCTATTTTCCTTTATTACCCGTGGAGATTAAAAAAGTTTTGAAGCACCAACGACATTGTTTGGGATGATGTTTTTAAAGTCATGATGGATTTTTCAAAGGTTTATTAACTTCTAGCATAAAAGATTTTTCCGATGTCGTCTGTGAGACATGCATATCTCTATTTTGAAAGGGCCAGTGAGCTGGCATCGTATGAGTCTACACTCACTGACCACTCCAATTTTAACTTCTTTGAATGCTCAAAAATCAACAACAAGATCTCTGAGTGCTCTTGTTGGCAGGGCTGTGTTTTTAAAACACTTCCTCAGAACACCACAGTTATTTGAAGGATGTGTCATACAGTCTGCTGCTGGCTTAAGAAAACATGAGATGGAGGACATTTAGTTGCCTCTTTGAATTTATTTATTCAATTTTAGAAACAAGTGCATGACAAAGGGAGCTTTGATTCTGTAAGCTGAGAGCCAGTGTACAAGTCTCAAACGTTTGAGCCTTAAGTCTCCTCTATGACTCTGGAGTGAGTGGTTGTCTGGGCTGACACGGATTCTCCAACCAAAGCTGGCAGTATGTCTAGTACTTCAACACACATGGTCCTCAGCCCCAGTTGCGGGAACTTCTGAGCAACTTAGTCCTTGTACTACTGCAGTTCAGTTCTGCATGGATGGACTGAACCACCACAAGGTGCCAGGGGATGGACTGAACCACCACAAGGTGCCAGGCACTGTGCCTGCTACCAGGGGATCAAAGATAAACAAGACATGCATCCAACATGAGAGGAATGGGCACAAAAGCAGATTCTTTCAATACCCTGTGGTATGTGTGATTATACAGGTAGATATAGAGTATTTAGCTCACCTGAGTCATAGGAGATCTTCCTGGTTGATACCAGAACCCGGGTTCTTGTTCACAGCAGTCGAAGAATGAACTCTGCAAACACACGGGCGGCAAGCAAGCAAAGTCTTTATTAAAGGAAAGCAAATAGCTCCCAAGGCTGCTGGGAGCAGGGAGAAGAGCCCCCTTCCTTATTGTCCTATAGGGATTTTTATCTCTTAAAGGTGGGGAGGGGCACCAACGTGGGGTCCAGAAAGAGGTGGTTTTCTCCTATTGGCCTTGCTCAGTTACCTACATCAGTCCTTGGCCAATAGGGGTTTTAGGGTTGGAAATGTCCTGTAAATTTTATGGTTCCTTTGTCCTTTCCTTTCCTTAGATTAAGTCACCATTCCTCTCATTCCCATCAGTGGAGGAGTGGGCTGGAGATGCGCATTCCCTATAGTAAACAAAGCCTGTGGGGAATGTGCATTTCCTATAATAAAACCAGGCCTGTGGAGATGTTACTCCCTGGAGCCCTTAAGCCACAAATGTTAATTGATAGCAATATCAGAGCCCATGTTCCTACACTGACCACCTGAGTTAGCGACTAGGAGATTCTTTAAGGTTTCTGTATTTTACATCCGGTGGGGAGATGATGGTGGAAAGAGTGGTCCAGGTTGGGAGAGCATCTCGACTGCAGGTGCAGAAGCATGAATCAGGATGGTGAGTGCTGGAAACTACACTAAGCATGAATAGCAAAGAAGGAAGGGATAGGAGATTAGGCAGAGGGATGTCAGTTGATATCACGGGAAGTAAAATTGCTCACAAATTTGAACAGTATCTGTATGTTATGAGAAGTTGTCAAACGCAGCTTTAAGCAAATATAAGAGGAGAGATTAAGTCTAGGAGGATATGATATTGGGGGACAGTAGTGCAGGAAGAGTGGGTCGAAGGCTACTTGGGTGATGCTTCAGTCTTCCAGCCACCCAAAAAGAACAGGAATCAGATATCAGGAACAACTAACCCATGTGATCTATGTAACTGTTAAGTGATACATAGAGAATCCCTGGCCAGCAATTTGACTGGCAGTGCAAAAAAAAAAAAAAATCCAAAGCTATAAGTAAAATAGAAGTCAACCCTATTTGGCTTTGCAATCCTGAAATGAGAAAAAAAAAAAAAAAAGTTGATCTCTAGTCCTATAATCCAGGGAAATCAGAATACTTTCTACCTAAAGGCTTGCCTCTTTTTCTCAGAGGGTTATCTGCCTGGCAAATACTCAGTTGTCTAGGGATAAACATAATTTTCTTCAGTGTGGGGAGATTTGGGGTTAAACCATCATCAGGAGTTCATTCATAACTATTTAGGTAGTTTATAGGATTCGACTTGGCAATGGTTACATTTTTACAGTTACTTTTCTATTCTCCTTGCAAATGGGAGGGTTCATTACCACCCCTTCGTGATAAGGGCTTTCTTGCTGGATTTTAGTTATAAACTCTCATGTTAAAATGTGTCCATCAGAAATAATTTTGAGGAGTTCCCGTCGTGGCTCAGTGGTTAACAGATCCGACTAGGAACTATGAGGTGGCAGGTTCGTTCTCTGGCCTCACTCAGTGGGTTAAGGATCCAGCGTGTGCTGAGCTCTGGTGTAGGTCACAGGCGCGGCTCAGATCTGGCATTGCTGTGGCTGTGGTGCAGGCCAGCAGCTATAGCTCCAGTTTGACTCCTAGCCTGGGAACCTCCACATGTCATGGGTGTGGCCCAAGAAAAGACAAAAAAGACAAAAAAAAAAAAAGAAATAATTTTTTAATCCCAAGTTGAGAGCTTATCTTCCTCTCTATTCCAGCACAATTTAATTTTCATTTTGATAAAGAAAGAATATTCTTATCAATATATTGCATTGGGTCAATTGGAAAAACATATGGAAATAGAAAGAAATCTTAATCTCTACTTTACACCATAACCAAAAATTACTTTCAGATAAATTGTGTATCTCAGTGTGAAAAATAAAACAATAAAGCTCCTAGAAGATAGCATAGAAAAGGTTCATTGCCTTAGGAAATGTTTCTAAATAGGACACAAAAAGCACCAACCATAAAGGAGAAAATTGATAAATCAGACCACAATGATTAATAAATTAGACTATTTTAAGAATTTCTTTTCGTCAAAAGATACCCATAAGGGTGAATGGGCAAGCCACAGAGACTCGAATCCAGAATATTATAAGGAAAAGACAGACATATCAATGAAAAAAATGGACAAAATATTTGAATAAGAATTTTACAAAAGTGGATAATCAAATGGCCATTAAGCATAAGAAATGGTATTCAATTCTTTTGTATTGGGGGAAATACTAATTAAGACCACAATAAGATGCCATTATATGCCCATCAGAATGGCTGAATTTTTTTTTTTTTTGGTGTGTTTGCCATTTCTTGGGCCGCTCCCACGGCATATGGAGGTTCCCAGGCTAGGGGTCGAATCGGAGCTATAGCCGCCAGCCTATGCCAGAGCCACAGCAACACCGGATCCAAACAGCATCTGCAACCTACACCACAGCTCACGGCAATGCTGGATCATTAACCCACTGAGCAAGGGCAGGGATCGAACCCGCAACCTCATGGTTCCTAGTTGGATTCGTTAACCACTGCACCATGACGGGAACTCCCCAGAATGGCTGAATTTTAAGACTGACAATGCCAAGTGTTAGTGAGAATGTAGAGCAACTGGAACTCTCATTCATTGCTGGTAGGAGTGTAAATCTCTTCAGCTGCTTTGGAAAACTGCATGGAAGTATCTACTAAAGACTATAACTCAACATACACATATCCTATGGCCCAATATATATATATATGCAACAGAAGTGTGTACATATGAGTCCTAAAAGACACGAGACACAAGTATGTTCATAGTAGCCTTATTTTTAATACCCCAGAAATGGACTATTACATCAGCAGTCTATCAACTGCCAAATAGAGAAATAAATTACATTAGATCCAAAATGGAATATTATATAGTAATGACAATGAACAAACTACTGCTATAATAACTGGATGAATCCCCTAAACACAGTGTCAAGTGAAAGAATACACATACTCAAGAGTGTTTTTATGATTCCTTTTACATATACTTCAAAAATAAGTAAAACCAATATACAGTGATAGGAGTTAGGGTAAGTGAGAGGAAGAGGTGATGATGAATGAAAGGGGACAGGAAGTGGAGGAGCTTCTGTGATGCTTGGTAATGTTTTATTTTCTGATCTGGGTGGTGTTTCCTTGGATGTGTTCACTTTGTGGTTATTCACAAAGCTAGACACTTACACTTAGAATTTGTATATTTTATTTATCTGTTTTGCTTTAATAAAAAAGTTTACCAACACTTTTTTTTTTTTAATTTTAGAAGGATTTCTCTGGTTGCTTGATGAAGAATGGTTAGGGGAACAGATGAGAGTGGAGGCAGCCTATAACCAGTTAACGGGCCATTAAATATTTCAGGCAAGAAATAATGGAAGATCAAGCTTGGATGGTGGTGATAGAAAAATGGAAACAACAGCCTGGAGAAATATGTAGAAGAAATTGGCAGGAATATGTGATAGACTGAAAATAGGAGTAGGGACAGGAGAAGGACAATGAGGTCGATTTTGAATTGATTGAATCAAATTTGCCTTTGAGATACCCAAGAGGAGATGTCCAACAGACAATGAAATATACGCATCATTTAAGCAATGAGATCCTGCTGTATAGCACAGGGAACTATATCCAGTCACTTGTGATGGAACATGATGGAGGATAATGTGAGAAAAAGAAATATATATATGGTATGTATGTATGTATACATACATATATATGACTGGGTCATATATATGCATATATATGCATATATATTTTTTCATGATTTTTGATATACATACATACATATATATATATATATATATATATATATATGACTGGGTCACTTTGCTGTACAGTAGAAATTGACAGAACACTGTAAATCAACTCTAATGGGAAGACAAAAATCATTAAAAAATATATATATGCATCATTTAACAGATGCAATTGTTTTTTAAATTTTATTGATGTATAGTTGATTTACAGTATGGTGTTAATTCTGTACAGAAAAGTGATTCAGTTATATATATATATATGTGTGTATATATATATATATATATATATATATACATTCTTATTCATATTCTTTTCCATTATGGTTTGTCACAGGATATCAAAGACCGTTCCCTGTGCTGTATAATAGGACCCTGTTGTTTATCCCTCTTATATATAATTGTTGGCCTCTGCTAGTCCTAAACTCCCAATCCTTCCCTCCTCTACCCCTTCTCCCTCTTGGCAACCACAAGTCTGTTCTCTACATATCTGTGAATCTGTTTTTGTTTCATAGATATGTTGATTTGTATCGTATTTGAGAGTCCACACGAAGCGATATCACATGGTATATGTCTTTCTCTTCCTGACTTACTTTGCTTAGTATGATAATCTCTAGGTCCATCCATGTTGCTGCAAATGACATTATTTCATAACAGATGCAATTATTAAGATTTCTTTTTGAACTTCAGTTGAAGAGCATTATCAGATTTCATAGTCCATTGCATGATAACATCATTAGTTCATGCAAAGCCCCTCTCTGGTATGTATGTATGTATACTTACACGTAAGGACAATTTCCATTCTTCCTCTCCCTCCGCAGATAATCCCTCTGATGTGTTTCATATGTATCTTTTGGCTCATTAAGTGTTCTCTCAAAATGCATATTATTGATTTGTGTTCATGTTTTGTGTGCAATCAAAAAATTGTTATATCTCAAATATACACACAGAAACACAAGCATACACATCTGAAGGAGTCTCAAATTTTGCTGTACACTGGAATCACCTGTGTAGCTTTAAGTCCATACAAAAAAATTCAGAATCCCTGGGGGTAGGACTCAGGCATCCAAAGTCTTAAATTACACCAAGTGATCCCGATGTGCAGCCAATTTTGAGAGCCAGTGACATATATCACTCTGTTTCTTACCTTTTAAACCCAACAGTATAATTTTAAGATCTATTCATGTGTCTACCTGTGCATCTAGTTCAGAGATCAAACATCTTCAGCAAAGGGTCAGACAGTAAATATTTTCAGGTTCATAGGTCATAAGGGCACTTTTGGAACCCAGCATTGCTGCTGAAATGTGAACACAGCCATAGACAATACATATATAAATGGACACGGCCATGTTCCAGTGAAATTTCACTTACAGAAAAAAAAAAAAGAACCTACAAGCGATGAGTTCTTGCTGTATAGCACTGGAACTGTGTCTATTCACTAATGATGGAGCATGATAGAGGATAATGTGAGAAAAAGAATATATATATATATATATATATATATGACTGGGTCACCTTGCTGTGCAGTAGAAAACTGACAGAACACTGTAAACCAGCAATAATGGAAAAAATAAAAATCATTTAAAATAAATTTTTTTTTTAATTTAAAAAAAAGAACCTAGGAGGTGGACCATATTTGGCGCATGGGCCGTAGTTTGCTGACTTCCGATCTAGTGTTTTGCTTCCAACTATTGGGCATCTCCATAGAATATTTACTACATGTTCCCTTTTTTTTTTCCTTCTATTTAGAGGCTAGTTTGCATCTAACTCTCCATTTCTGGAATTAATATTGCAATGCATATGCACCTGTCCATCTATCCCTATAGTCTTATGATCCTACACAACAATTTATTTGAGAATTGCTGGACCACATGGCACAGTTGCTTAGGTCATATATTTCTAGGTCTCTCTAGAATGATTGTACCAAACTACAGTGCCACCATTACAACATAAGGATTCCTAGGTTTTTTTTTTTTTTTTTTTTTTTTTGTCTTTTGTCATTTTAGGGCCTCACCTGAGGCATATGGAGGTTCCCAGGCTAGGGATCAAATCAGAGCTGTAGTTGCCAGCCTGCACCACAGCCACAGCAACGCGGGATCCAAGCTGCTTCTACCACCTACACCACAGCTCATGGCAACACCAGATTCTTTTTCTTCTTTTCTTTTCTTTTTTTTTTTTTTTCAGATTCTTAACCGACCGATTGAGGCCAGGGATTGAACTTGTGTCCTCATGGATGCTAGTCAGATTCGTTTCCGCTGAGCCACAACGAGAACTCTGGATTCCGAGATCTTTACATCCACACCAACACTTGGCATTATGTCTAAATTTTGCCAATTTAATAGGTAACTTTACATTTCTGATTTTTTTTAACATGTGAGATTATCCTGTTAATACCCATCTCTCATAAACCACTATGCATAATGGTAGGGACCTTGTCTAGTTTTGCTCATTATTCTAATTTTAGTATAAACCTGGCATATAGTAGATGTTCCATAAATATTTGTGAAGAAATAGATGAGTATGTGAGCACTTCTGTCTGTGTTAATTGCACAAAAATACTCTTTTCTTTCTTTAAATTGTATCGGAGTCTAGTTGACTTACAGTGTCGTGTTAGTGTCAGGTGTAAGCAAAGTGAATCAGTTATACATATACACACATCCATTCCTTTTCCCATATAGGTTATTACAGAGCACTGAGTAGAGTTTCCTATGCTACACAG
The DNA here is from genome assembly GCF_054392235.1 of Sus scrofa. Classification (NCBI taxonomy): domain Eukaryota; kingdom Metazoa; phylum Chordata; class Mammalia; order Artiodactyla; family Suidae; genus Sus; species Sus scrofa. Next base: position 44,010,294 of record NC_139401.1, read on the forward strand.
TAGGTCTTTGTTGATTCTGTTTTATATATGTTAATCCCAACCTCCTCATTTATCCCTCCCCAAATACTCATTTCTTTATGGATAAGTTCGAGATGGTGACCAGAGGCAAGTCGAGGGAAACTGTTTAGAGTAGTTGGATCTTTTTTTTTTTTTTTTTTTTTTTACGTTATTACAGTTGATTTACAATGTTCTCTCAGTTTCTGCTATACAGCAAAATGACTCAGTTATACATATACATATATGTATTCTTTTTTTCACATTATCCTCCATCATGTTCCATTACAAGTGATGAGATGTAATTCTCTGTGCTGTACAGCAGGATCTCATTGCTTATCCACTCCAAATGCTATAGTTTGCATCTACTAACCCCAAACTCCAAGCCCATCCCACTCCTTCCCTAGAGTGGATGGATTTTTTTTTTTTTTTTTGTCTTTTTTGCCTTTTCTAGGGCTGTTCCCACAGCATATGGAGGTTCCCGGGCTAGGGGTCGAATCAGAGCTGTAGCCGCTGGCCTACACCACAGCCACAGCAACTCGGGAGCCGAGCCACATCTGTAACCTACACCACAGCTCACGGCAATGCCGGATCCTTAACCCACTGAGCAAGGCCAGGGTTCGAACCTGCAACCTCATGGTTCCTAGTTGGATTTGTTAACCACCACGCCACAACGGGAACTCCTAGAGTAGTTGGATTTTTGACCTCAAGAGAAATTATACTGTGGGAAAGAGGGCAAAAGTGTTCATTTGTCCCATTCATTCACAAAATATTTTGAATGCTTATCATGCTACATGCCAGGCATTATGGACAATGGTGATCAGTGCAGATACAGCCCTGCCCTCAGGGAGCCCACAGTGGGATGCAGATGCCAGCAGGCTGGCGATTATTTAATTGTCATCTAGTGAGAGAAACATTACTGGGGAAGTAGCAGGTACTCTAGAGGCGCTTAGCAAGTGTCTCCTACCCTAATCTAGCAGGAATGAGAGAGAGCAAGGATGGTAGTGATATAAGATACTTCCTTATAAATGTCTAGAAAGTTACCCTGGCAGTGGGATGCTACAGGAATTCAGGGGTTCATAGGTGAGAACAGTAATATCCTAGCAGCATTATCTAAACAAGCTTGGATATGTCTTCAAGGGGTTCTGTGAATTGTGGAGTGATTTAAAGGAATTTAAGATAATTATGCTTAAATCTCTCCTTTCCCAAATATTCTATTTTAGACTGCTAGAGAGGAATTGCTGGACTTATTCCTTTTTACTTTCTTAGTTGTAAAATAAACAGATATTCAGGTTCTCAGAAATGCAAAGGGTGCCTTACTTCTTCGCCAATGGCTGACCAAAATAACCTCCAGAAAACTATAACTGATTTTATGCAATTTTGAAGGTTTTAACTGCTTTAGGAGAAATTCTGGATTCCTCGGGAAAGTAAAGTTGAAATTTAATGGCTTGAATTTGCTTATTGAACACACCCCCTCCCCACCCCCACATAACACCCTGAAGAGATTAAAAAGCTCCATAAAAATCCACAATTTCTGAGCAATTACTTCAACTCTCCTTGTTTATTCTTCCCTCCCTTTTAACATTTTATTATCATGCCCTCTTCCCCATTTTTTCTTTTTTTTTTTTCTTTGACAATCTTAGCAATGAAGGACTGCTAGATCTTTATTTTTGCTTTATTTTACATTTGGAAGAAACCTGGGCGCATCTGGTCCATGCCTCTCATGGTTAAAGACAAAACTATGGTCCAGAAGGTCAACGAACCTGTCCATGTTTTGAGTTCATTCTCAGTGGGCGATGGGGGCAGAAATCAGGACAAATATCAGAGCAGTTCTAGCAGAGGAAGGGTCAGGAACACAAAGACTGGCACCGAAGATTAAAAGCCACAACTGTAAGTCAGAAGGAGAAAGACAAATACCATATGATATCACTTATATCTGGAATCTAATATACGGCACAAATGAACCTATCTACAGAAAAGAAACAAACTCATGGACTTGGAGAACAGACTTGTGGTTGCCAAGAGGGAGGGAAGGGAGGGGATGGACTGGGAGTTTGGGGTCAGTAGATGCAAACTATTACATTCGGAGTGGATAAGCAATGAGATCCTGTTGTGTAGCACAGGGAACTATATCTCGTCACTTGTGATGGAACATGATGGACGATAGTGTGAAAAAAATGTATATGGATGTACAGCTGGGTCACTTTGCTGTACAGCAGAAATTGACAGAACATTATAAATCAACTGTAATAATTTTTTTTAAAAAAAAAAGAAACCACCAAGAGCTCACAGAGGCCAGTATTCCATGGACGCTGTCTTCTCTTGCTTTTGTTTGATGACCGCCCTAGAATAGATCTTGAGCCCTATTCCATGGAACACCATGGTGGATGTGGCTAAGCAGAGAAAGCACTGAAGTCTTTCCTGGTGTGAGGGTTTTTCTCTGTTATCATCCATCCCCTTCCTGCCCCCTTCTATTTTCTACGTTTCTCCGCCCTGCTCTGTGTACTGAGAGGAGGCACTCCATGGACTGAATCACTGGACTCCTTTGCCCCAAGCTCTGGTTGGACTGGGTCAACAGGAGGCACAGGCATGAGATGATAGGAGGACAGAAGGAGAACCACACAGAGGTATTCCCCCTGCACCCTCCCTTCTTCTCCAACACTGGCTCCCACTGGATGGCCCCTCCCTCCTCCACATGCCAGCTCCCACTGACTTCTCTTTCTTTCCCATGTTCTCCTCGGCCATACAGATGGTAAGGGCTTCCTTCCTGGTGCTCATCTCTGGGTGCCTCCGCACCTCTTACTTGTTCTTGTAACTCAGTAGGTGGTCCCTTCATTAAAGTCTCTTCATTTGAAGCTTATGCCTTGGATTCTATTTCCTGTTGGGATCCTGGCTGATATGATGGTTCCTCTACGTCTCTCTTATAGTCCTTTTGTGAATAGTATTCGGTGTAGAGCAGTATTGTGGAAATTTCAAAGGACAAAATCCCTGATCTTACGGCATCATTGCAGAAGTAAAAAAAAAAAAAAAAAAAAAACACAAACACGCACACAAGGACACGAGTTCCCAAACCCAATAAACAAGAGCAACATCGACTCCATATATAGAGAGACAGGTGCAAGATCTACATAAGTAGGCAAATGGGGCCGATAAACATGCATCTCTGAACCCCTGTTCCTACCCGAGTGAGCCTCACGGATGCCTGCTCGTGCTGCGAACTCTCTTGTCTGGCAGGATGGTCATAACTCAATGTTGCCTCAGGGGAACCTACGTTTTAGCTTGCCAGTCACCGGGGAAAGGTCTGGTTGCTCTGTGTTTCATTTGGTGAAGGTAATGCTTCCTTAGGGGAAAATCATTTGATTTGAAGGTATTTTCTGTTTTCCTGTTTCTCTCAAGTCTGTCATTTCCTAAGCGGTGTGTATCTGTTTCCCTTTATAATAGCCCAGAGGAAACAAAAGCACATTCCGTTTTGCAGAGGGGAAAAAGAGCAGCTTTAACCCTATAAGTATTTTGAGGTTGTTGTTGTTCTCTTAAGCAAGATAGCACGTCCCGTGCAAATGGCCCACTCTCCACTGCTTGCTTGGGTATGTGCTCCCGAGCTGAGCAATGAGTGTTTTGTTGTTGTTGTTGTTTGTTTGTCTTTTTACGGCCACGCCTGTGGCATAAGGAAGTTCCCAGGCTAGGGGTTGAATCAGAGCTGCAGCTGCTGGCCTATGCCACAGGCACAGCAATGCTGGATCCAAGCTGCATCTGCGACCTACACCACAGCTCACGGCAACGCTGGATCCTTAACCCACCGAGGGAGGCCAGGGATCAAACCTGCAACCTCACGGTTCCTAGTCAGATTCATTTCCGCTGTGCCAAGATGGGAACTCCCTGCAAAGAGTGTTTCTCCAGGCGGAGACTAACCTCTCATCTAGTCTGTGTACTATAAGATGAATATCTTCATATCTTCTTATGATCCGAATCCTCCTAAGATATGAATATCTTCATATCTCCAGTTGCTTGAGACTTGATGCATTTTCAGGCTTGTTTTAGCCAACGTGCAAAACCGAAGCCCAGACGGCCTTTCATACATCTATTTCCCCTGGAGTTTGGGAGGGTTAAAGAAAACTCTTTTCTTTTGGCGTTTGTTCTGGATGGGCCCAGAAGAGCCCATCTTCATGGTGCCCGGGGATGTGCTATTAGCCAACTCTCAAGAAAGCTGACGGGGCAAAGGCTCTTCCAAGGGCCTCAGAACTTTACCTCTTTTTAATTCTCTAGGTAAGATCAATGAGCAGGAAACTTTGGGAGGCCTGGAAGGTAGACTCTCTGGTTACTCATAAATAAAGGTAAGCTAACTTACTTGAGAATTCATTCATTCAACTTAACTACATGAAGCGCTTATGCACCAGATAAGCAGGTAGGAACTACATTTAAAACAGACGAAGGGGAGTTCCCACTGTGGCACAGTGGTTAACGAATCCCACTAGGAACCATGAGGTTGCAGGTTTGATCCATGGCCTTGCTCAGTGGGTGAAGGATCCGGCGTTGCCACGAACTGGGGTGTAGGTTGCAGACGTGGCTCGGATTCCTCATTGCTATGGCTGTGGTGTAGATCAGCAGTTGTAACTCTGATTCAACCCCTAGCCTGGGAACCTCCATATGCCGCGGATGCGGCCCTAAAAAGACAAAAAAAAAAAAAAAAATCAAAAAGGAATGGTCTTGGTTCTCAAGACATTTACGGCCTGGTGGCTTATCTGTTCACTACCATTTCAAGGCAACCCAGGAAGACAAATAACCTCTGGGGCTTATTTCTAAAGCTGTCCCACTTGTTTTATCACAGGTCATAATAAATGGGGTTGTATATGGAAATTTATCTTCTTTAATCATTACAATCATCCTGTGAGGTCAACGAGGTTAGTAAAGTAGCCCTCATTTGATAGGCGGGAAACCCGCAACAATATATTAAGTCAAGGGTTTACCCTGCAGGCAGACAGCTGGAGGAAGCCTGGCCTCTGTTACTCTTTTTTGCAGGTGTTAATCTTATTGATCTCCCAGAAGACTTTAAGCTCCTGAAGGTCAAGAGTCTTAGACTTCTTCGAACTCCTCGACACATTTCATAATGCTGCAGATATGGTTAATCCATATGGATGGAGGGTATTGATTTAGCAAGATTGAAGTTCGAATTTGAGATGTGCTTGAAAGAACGGACAAGGTAATTCAAACTCACCTCTCCGGGACCCTCGGATTTAAAAGCGTGTTGGCACTGACTTCTTCCTTTCCGAATGCCATTCTTCTGGAGGGATTTAATGTACGGTGGGTTAGGATAATTGGGAGAGGCTAAGGCCATTACCTGAGAGACTGAGTGGCTGAAGATCTTACTCATACACTTCCCTGGAAGTAAATGCATGAGTAATTCTCGCATGGCTTAACCAGACCCTGGATTCCACTTGGGAGGTTATGATTTTAATTTAACATATCCTGCCATACAGTGTGTGAACTATGCAGCCAGCAGCAATCGCCATGAGATGAAAGCCCAGTTGTGTTTATTTTAAGAGACTTGCGGTTCTTGGCCCAAGCCAGCATTCCTGGGCCATGAATAGCTTGAGTGAATCATTCAAAGTAGGTGAGAGGTCAGAAGCCTGAAAAGGAGGGGGGGGGAACCCTGAAAGCGGCCAGGTTTTCCTCAGTCAAATGACGAGCATTCAAAAAGGCATTTATAAAGCAGAAGCAATCAGAGATACAGGTATTTCTTCGGTAAGAGGACTCTTCTGCCGGTGGGTCCCAAAGACCCCTTTCTTGGCTCCAGCTACATCGTCCTGAATGTTGTTCACCTTTCCTGGAAATCAGAGCAGAGACGTGCTCTGGTTCCTGTCTCTGGCTCTAAACAAGGGCCTCATGGGGGAACAGAACAGTAGCCATGAACTCGAGGGCGATGTAGACACATCCTCTGTTAGAAGCAGGCTGGGGTACTGGTCACGTGGCATGACATTGATGAATATTCAACAAGCCCTCAGAACCATCGCTAGATCCCTTATGTATCAAGCATTATGGCATGTCAACAGGTGTGACCTTAGAGGTTGAGGATGTGACCCTTATTAATTGAGCACCTACTATGTAGCCGGAACCTATTGAAGGCGCCCTCATCCAATCACAGAGATGGTTCAAATTCCCATGTGATGGATGAGGAAACTGAAGTTTAGGGAAGTGAAGCCCCTTAGGTAGACGGTGTTTGAGACAAGATTCAAGGCTGAGTAGGATGGAAAGAACTGCTTCTATTACCATAATAGCTGCAATGAAAAGAGAACCCAGTTCATTCTCTGACGATATGAAACGCAACTGCTATCTTTGTATGAAAGACAAACCACCAACAAACCAATCCTTGCTATTTACTATACCCGAGACTATGGAGAAAGATGATACCCCTGTAAGTCCGGCTCTAGGAGAAACCAAGAGAAAACAAATCACAAAAGTTACCAAAGCTGGGCCTAATCTCTGTTGTCAGGGAACAATCAGGGGGTCCATATGTGACTAGGGCCTGAAACTTGGACCCCAGCAACATGCCAGAAATCCATGCTGGTTTTCCCTTGACCTACGCCCTGAGATTAAGGGATGGCGTCTCCAGGGCACCCAGTTTTCAATGTAAGGCCTCTGGAAGGGAAACCCAATAGGCAAAAACAGAATTTTCTCTGGATTGTTTCTTTCTTTTCTTTGCTTTTCTTTTTGTCTTTTTAGGGCCACACCCACGGCATATGGAGGTTCCCAGGCTGGGGGTTGAATCGGAGCTGTAGTTGCTGGCCTACACTCCAGCTCACGGCAACACCGGATCCTGAACCCACTGAGCGAGGCCAGGGATCAAATCCGTATCCCTCATGGATAGTAGTCAGGTTCATTACCGCTGAGCTACAATGGGAACTCCTGCATTGTTTCATTTAGTAATAAGCCATCATCTTACGGAAGAGGAAGGGACTGGTTGAGACAGGATGGGGTAAGGCAGAATAGACCAGGGCACCTCCCCGAGGCGGGGTTTGATGGCAAGTTCTGGGGCAGAACAGACAACAGTGAAGTGGAAGCAGTTCCAGGGTGGCAGGCAGTCCCTGGGGTACAGGAAGGTTCCTTCTGAGTGGTGGGCTAGAAAACTCAAAGAAGGAATCCTGAGGAGGGAGCCGGAAGTGAAATTCACTAGAGCTTATTTGAGGGAGCAGCAGGGATGGTGAGCAGCTGGAGAACCATCTTTTTTTTTTTTAATTAAGTTGATTTACAATGTTCTGTCAATTTCTGCTGTACAGCAAAGTAACCCAGTCCTACACACACACACACACACACACACACACACACACACACACACACATTCTTTTCCTCATACTCTCTTCCATCATGGTCTATCCGAAAAGACTGGATAGAGTTCCCTGTGCTGGACAGCAGGACCTCATTGCTTAGCCATTCTCAATGTAATAGTTTGCATCTACTGACCCCAAACACCCCGTCCATCCCATTCCCCCCCTGCCACCCTTGGCAACCACAAGTCTGTCCTCTCTGTCTGTGAGTCTGCTTCTGTTGTGGGGAAGGTTCCTTTGTGCCACCCACTCTTCGACCTCTCCAACCTGCCACGAGCTTGCCCCCCGAGGGGCCCTACACATGGGGCTCCTCCTAGCTCTCAATTCACAGAGGCGGGTGCTGGCAGGGGACGGGCAGCCCTTGAGATGAAAGTTGAGCTGACAGTGGCTGGTTTTGTACAGTTTGGAACACAGGACAGAGGAGGACAGCTGTCTCTGGTACATGGCCGTTGAGGAGACAAATGAGCAGAGGCCACTGCCCAGTCTCTGGGGAGGGAAGGGATGGGACTCATGAAGGTGATCTAGCCAAGCCATGACCTGCTGAGCTGCCTGAAATCAGCTTCCACAGACACCCCTTCCTCTTAGAGAAGGTAGGAAGTCACGTAGGGCTATGAGCTGACCGCACATGTAATTCTCAATGTACAGCAAAGTAAATCAGTTATACCTATACATATACCCATTCTCTCTTTTTTTTTGTATTTAAAATTTTTCTATTTTGGAAAATTTCAGACGAGATCTGGTGGGTTCAGGGTAGTAAGGCTGTAGACGATTTTGGAAAATTTCAAATGTGCACCAAAGTAATATCATACAGCTCCCATAGACCCATCATACAGATTCAATATTTATCAGTATTTTAGCATTGGGATATATCTTGTGTGTGTGCGAGCTTAATTTCTTATTTTCTTTTATTTTTTAAATATTTGTGTCTTTTTAGGGCCGCACCTGCGGCATAGGAAGGTTCCCATGGCAGGGATCCAATGAGAGCTGTAGCTGCCATTCTAGGCCACAGCCACAGCACTGCAGGATTCGAGCCACATCGGCGAGCCACACCACAGCTCATGACAACGCTGGATCCCCAACCCACAGAGAAAGGCCAGGGATCGAACCTGCATCCTCATGGATGCTAGTCAGAGTCGCTTCTGCTGAGCCACAAGGAGAACTCCAATTTCTTTTTTCGAATGTAATATTATTGGAATATGGTTGACTTAGAGTGTTGTATTTGTTTCAGGTGTACATTAAAGTGAACGAGTCATACATCGAAACACACCCATTCTATTTTCCCATATAGGTTATTATAAACTATTGAGTAGTGCCATTCAGTAGGTTCTTGTTAATCATCTATTTTATACAGTAATGGGTATACACACATCCATTCTTTATTTAACAAACCCACAGAGCACTGACTATATTCCAGGCGCCAACTTAAGGCCTTTACAAATATTAACTCATTTCATTCATTATAAACACAGGAAAGACTGTACTAATATTATCTTCATTTTGCAGATTAGAAACCAGAACCACAGGTTCAGGAATGTGCCCAAGATCACGCCCTTAGTAAGTTCAGAGCCAGCTACAACCTCCCTAGAATTGTGCACCTTGCAATGTTAAGCTCTTTGCTAGCATATTAATGAGAAAAATGAAGTGCCACGTGAGAATAACCATGGTTTTTAAACCACGTAAAATACCACGTAAGAATAACCATTGCTTTCATTGGTCGTTCTTAGCTACTGCTCTCCCCGTATAATACTTGCAGATGGCTTAAAGATCTGTGAAGAAACTGTTCCTGCTCTGGAAGCATCGATTCAAATCCTGGTTCTGGAAACTGACAACACTTAGGAACTGAACCCAGCCAGAAGCCAGATTGGGACTTGAACCCACAGTTTTTACATTAGAGTCACTCACCCGGTGTCTGGACTTACTGAGGTTCAGGCTCTTTGTGCCTCCGCACGGAAGGAATTCAGTGAGAGGCAAAGGGATAGGCAAGACATAGATTTATTAGGATAGGATGCTTGTGAGAGATGCAAGCGGGCAACAAGGAGGCTCTGCCCCCCGGGATCCCGTGGGCTACAGGTTTATCATCCAAGCGGAGTAGGGGTGGGAAAAGACTGCTTCTTCCTCTTTCTTCAAGTAGTAGCTGCTCCCTGGTAACTGGTAAGAGAGAATCTGACCCTATAAGGTCAAACTAGGATTGTTGAGGTGTTTATTCCAATCAGCAGAAGGGCAGTCCTCAAACGCCTGCCCTTGGTCCTAAGGGTCATTGTCTTACTGAACTTGAACGCAGGCCTCATTTTAATGACCTGAGGCGTATCTCGTGCTTTTTATTCATGGTTTTGTAGTTTCGCAAGCTTGCTTCGTTCTGATGGCTTTCTTGAGGCATTATTAACTTACAGAGATCTCCCAAAGTCCCCTAGGTTTCCTTCTCTGCCTATGGGCGCCTACTGGGACTTTTGCAACTACCTGTGTAGCTATCCTGCTCCATCCCTATCAGTTCCACTACTTGTTAGATCTGCAATATTAGCCACCTTCCTTCATCTCATTGTCAACATGGCAATGACAGTAGTCACTGGTTGGTTGCAATTAGTAAGTATGGTAATGTTTGTGCAGCACTTACCAAAATGCCTGGCACAAAGGAAGGCCTCAGTAAATGTTGTTGTTCACATGACTACCTGTTGCCAATGAGTTAATTTTCTTTTTTTTTTTTTTGACTTTTTAGGGTCACACCTGAAGCACGTGGAGGTTCCCAGCTACTGGAGCTGTAGCTGCCAAGACTACGCCAGAGCCACAGCAACGCAGGATCCCAGCCTACACCACAGCTCACGGCAACGCCGGATCCTTCACCCACTGAGCAAGGCCAGGGATCGAACCCGCAACCTCATGGTTCCTAGTCAGATTCATTTCCACTGAGCCAAGATGGGAACTCCTGAGTTAACTTCTTTTTAATTCTTCTGACTTTCTTTACATTTAGCCAATTAGTCACTTGTCTCCAGGGATTTCCTGGTAATACTGCCTTACATTTATTTATGGAAACACCACAAGGTTTCAAGCTTCCAAGTGAGTTTATTCCATCGGACGTTGATGGGTCAGGTATTATCTCCTTGTGACAAATATGAAAAATGAGGACAAAGAACTGAAATGACTAGGACGGGTCTACAGGGCCAGTCTTGATAGATTTTTCTAGCATTAGAGTACTCTTTGTTTTTTTATTTTTTTATTACAGTTGACTTACAATGTTATGTCAATTTCTGTTATTCAGCAAAGTGACCCAGTCATATGTATATACACACTCTTTTTTTCATACTATCTTCCAGTATGTTCTATCACAATTGATTGAGTATAGTTTCCTGTGCTGTCTAGGAGGACTCATTGCTTACCCATTCTAAATGTAATAGTTTGCATCTACCAACCCCGAACTCCCCATCCATCCCACTCTTACCCTCCTCCCCCTTGGCAGCCCCAAGTCTGTTCTCTATGTCTGTGAGTCTGTTTCTGTTTTGTAGATAGGTTCATTTGTGCCGCATTTTAGATTTCACATATAAGTGATATCCTATGGTATTTGTCCTTCGCTTTTTGATTTACTTCATTTAGTATGAAAATCTCTAGTTGCATCTATGTTGCTACGGATAGTATTATTTCATTCTTCTTTATGGCTGAGTAGTATTCCATGGTACATATGGACCACATCTTCTTCATCCACTCATCTGTCGATGGACATTTGTAAGTACTCTTTGAACCATGTCTGCATGTTCGTGTGTGGGCATGCACACACACACACAGACACACACAAACACACTCCCTTCACCTTGAGCTCCCTAATCGTGTGTCATCTAACCCGAACGCTTGAATCCCTTGTTGTCTGCATTAGCCAAGACTCATTTCCTCTGCACGACTCTTAGGGCGATGAAGACGTAAACTCCTGCAGACTGCTCCCTCCTACTCTCTTGCCACCTCTACCTCACATTCAATGCTCTGGGGACTCCCTGAAGCTTGTTTTCCAGGATTAAAAGCCTGATCATCTCCCATTTCTGATTTTCAGAGAGTGATAAGGGGAAGAGATAGAACCAGAGACGGCTTCATCCATGCATATTGCTTGTCAAGATTGATCCTGTTTAGACCTCAGATCTATTTTATGCAGTGAATTGGGTTAAACACAGAGGTTGACCTTTTACATTCAGAGCTAAAGAGAAGAGGCTTGAGAGCTGATGAGTGGATAGGGCCAGTTGGAGAGCGGCTGGATAGGCTGGGCTTGGCCTTGTGCTACACAGAAAGCTCTGCCTATGGTTCGGGCCTTGAGATCCAGCCAAGGACTCCTGGGGGAGGGGATGGGGAGACACTTGAGTAGGTGGAAGGGTTGCTCCTGTTGCTTCTAGGAGGGCCATTGGCATTCCCTTGCACGTGATTCCAAGTCAAGTTTTGTACTTTTAGCCATGGGACATGTTCTTAAACTTTCCACAGCTGTACAGTTGCTGCCTGGAGAGAAGAGGCTGTCAGGTTCCCACCATGTACCAATCTAACGTTGTTGTCCACGGCCCTCCATCTAGCCCTTGACCTCTCATGCTGTCCTCTGCCAGTCTAGGACCAGGACCCTCCCCCAAAAACAAATCTCCTTCTACCCCTAGACTGGAACAACTCTGGCTTCTCTAGATCTGGCTCGGCACTTGCTACCCTGGTCAACAAATTGGCATAAGGCTCTGAGGTGTCAATGATTGTGGGTTTGTATGTTGCCCCCTGCCCCCCACCCCATGTTAATCAGAGCCTTCTGGAAGCAAAACCTTAACCCAAAGGACTGAAGCTAACGATGGAACGACAGACTCTGGTCTACGGATCATGATGGCTCTCAAATTACACTACCTGGAATGCTTCCTCTTCTGCCCCCCTACATAAACAGACACATAAGCTCTTTTGATGAAAATCCTGGAGAGGTAGTGAAGTGTGGGGGTTAAGATTAAGGCTCAGGGAAGTGGAAATGCATCACACCCTCATGCATGTTTTCCAACCCATCCTGCCCTGCTACGGCCTTGCCTATGGTCCTGGTATATTCCTGCTTCCTCAGCCTTGACCCAGTGGTCAGTGAGGGGCCTTCTTAGCACAGGGAGAAGAGAATCTGGTGGAGCTTGCTGGCAATGATGATTAGATGGCCAGTGAAAATGTTTGGCCATGGCCACCCAGCCTCATGGCTGGTCTGCTGCTGAGGGGACGCCGGAATAGGACGTAGTTGGGGTTCAAGTTCCCTGTAGCCTTGAGGTTTTATGAAACTCTCCTGCCTCTCACCTTCCATCAATGACTCACCCACCTGGGTGGTGTTGGCAATGGAATCGTGGGAGGCAGATGCTACCATCCTTCACCCCTTCCCTTCAGTTCTTTCTTTGCGAGATGACAAGCAGTCCAGGACTAAGAGCCACCCCAGCAATGAGTATTTCTGGAGTAACAAATAGTATTCCTGGAGTTTCCACTGTGGCACAATAGTAATGGACCCGACTAGTATCCATGAGGAGGTGGGTTTGATTCCTGGCCTCACTCAGTGGGTTAAGGATCCGGCATTGCCATGAGCTGTGGTGTAGGTCACAGATGCGGCTCTGATCTGGCATTGTTGTGGCTGTGGCATAGGCTGGCAGCTGCAGCTCCGATTGGACCCCTAGCCTGAGAACCTCTATATGCCACAGATGCGGCCCTCAAAAGACAAAAAAAAAAAAAAAAAAAAAAAAGACTAGTATTCTTTTCACATGTGAACCCCGATTTGAAAAGACATCCTTATGATGAAAGTCAAAGCAGGAGGGTATTTTCAAGGAATGATTCCTATTTTTCTGGGTGACAGGCAGGAAGGTATACCCAGGACTCAGTAGGGAGTGACCTTTCTGTGTGATAGAGTGGGCAGAAATCATGCAGCTCCTGGGGCTCTAATTTTGTTTGTCTCATAAAGCCTGAGCGAGGTGGGAGACTGTGGGGGAGGGAGGATTGCCAGCCATAAGCACCAGGGGGTGATCTGTCCAGCAGTCAGGGAGGAGAAATGGCCACTTGTGATGGGAAAACCATGCCCCAGATGGCAGCATAAACATTCCATCACACATCAGGTGCTTGGTAGAGGACCACTGGCTCTTTGCTTCTGCCCCATGCATCAGAACCTTCCCTCTGCGTGCCCACAGGCAGGAGATAAAGCCAGATACACGGCCCCAAAGGAGAAACAACGGGGCATAGTAACAAGACCTAACTTTGCAAGTTGAGGTGAGAATTTTAAGTCTAGCCCATTTTTAACCAGCTGCGTTAACTTTGTTCTGGTCTCCAACCTTTCTTTCTGCACCTGAAAAATTACGATATCATTTCCACTTTGTAGGGATATAGTGGGGGCTAGACGAGTGTTAGAGGTTGAGTTCTACGGAAGCAGAGCCTGAGATGCGGATTCTATGCCTGCAATTTACTAAGGAAGCCCCCCCCCCCCCGCCCAGGCCAGTAAGGCACTGGCGAAGCAGGAGTGGGATGGGAAAGAAACTAAGGCAAGTCAAAACCCAGTCTCAGCCCCACTGCAAGGAGCTCTGGAAAGTTAATTATATTCAAGAGCTGATGGGACTTGAAGGGAGGTGGGCTTTGCTGTTTCAACCAGTCATTGGCCAAGGGCCTTAGGGCAAAGGCTGACTGCAAAGGGAACCTCCCAGGCACTTCTGGGTCTCTGCGTCTGTGGGGTGACTTGGTTTCGGGTTTGCTAATGGGCTGCTAGAAGTCAAGTTCTAGCTGGGTGAGGAGTTCAAAGGAAAGACAGAAGGCGTAAGAACAGTGGCAGGATCTGCTACAGTGGGAAGATATTTGATTGACCAGGGAGTCATCAGGGGTTAAATAAAAGATGGGATCTGCTCTCAACCAGGAACAGAATACCAGCTCATTCACCCGGACCTCCAGGGAGCACAGGATCGTCCACTCTCTGCAAGTGATCCGATACTGACAGCCAGGACTAGCCGAGGAACGTTTAGAGGAAGTGGTCTATGGGAAAAGCCATTCTTCTCCAGTAGGGATTTTGTCCTCTGTCCTCGTACACGACAGAGAACAGAAATACGGACTTGGTTATATTAGTTTAGATCCTCTTAGAACCATCTTCCCCGTGTAGTCCGTCACTGCTTTGAAAGCCCACTGACCAAAGACCTCCAGGAACACATTAGCCATCATTGAGCTCCTTGCAGCAAATGAGAACGTGTACCGGGGACGCCCAGAATGCCTTGGAAAGGGGGAGCGGTCAGGGACCCTCTGGCTGGACTTGAGTTTACTCCAAGAGAAATTGGGGAAGCAGCGCTCATTCTCAAGAGCAGGGGCCATTCAATGTTTTGGCATCTCCATAGATTTCACATAGGACAAACAAGGCTGGGATTGTCACTGGTAAAGGAATGGCAGTCACTTGTTTTAATCAGAGGAGGAGGATGTTTCATCATTCGTGTGTGTGTGTGTGTGTGTGCGCGCGTGTGTGATTACTGAGTGGCTTTATTTTTATCGTGTTCCCAATATGATCTTGGAGTGACCTTGTCGCAGCACTGTTATACTAATTGAGACCTGGCTGCCAGCAGGACCGTTTCTCACTTTCTCTGCTTGTCAGCAGGCTGTATTTCATTTTCTCGATGGCACACCCTTTCTTTCTCACAAAAGTGAAAAGAAACAGCCCTACCAAGTCTGGTCCTGCAGCAGCCAGACAAATTCTAAGGAGCATCCTCAACCCTTATACCACCTGGGGTAGGTCACTGAACCCCCCTGGGAATTTCCTTCAGAATTAACACCAAGAAAAATGATTCCACTTGAGAAATGTCAGTCTTTCTTCATCATCATAGTAAGGTCTAGGCAATCCATCCTGCTTTTTTTTTTTTTTTTTTTTTTTTTTCCCCTTCTGGCTTTTAGGATGCTCAGAGCCAAATAGGAAACTCCTTCAGACCCTGACCTTTGTTTTGAGCATATTTGCATTCCCTTGTCTCTGTAATCTGAAATTTCTATTTTACTATGTTTTTCCTGTTCTTGTAGGCTTCTTCAGATAAAGCTGGGGAAGAAATGAATAAGCTTCCCTCTGAACCATGTTGCACAGCTTGAAGCCAACCCAAAATTAGATCTTGCTTTGGTTCCCAGTTCTTTTATGGATGTAATCCGTCTCTTATCATTTAAGGGGAGAGCATCTATCTTTTCCTTCTTCCATTTCTTTCCTTCCCATAATACAGTATACTGAAATGTGAAATAAATAGATGTTATCTGGAAACCCTTTGTCTTTGCTGGGATTCCTGCCTGCAGACAGCAGAGGTCGCCATGGAGCTGTGCATGACGGAGCGCGCAGCCCTGTAAACCTATAGCCCAGTGGGTCTGAATTGACACGAGGCTTAACCATTCGATTCAGACGTGGATTCTTTTTGTTCCGGTCATTCAACAGACAGCACTTTGCCGTGGTTTCCTTCAGTGTCATTTTGGTAATATAATTGTTTAGAGGAGAAAAGGTGGCTTCTGTATACCAAAAAAATAAAAATAAAAAAATAAAAAAAAAGTCCATTTAAAGCACTAAGGAACTCTGAAAAAAAAAATGGTTACAAAATGTGTTTACTTAAATATTGTGAAATGAGGATGGAAATTCGCAGCACAGGGTATTTGTCATCTGCTCATGACTAGCAGATGGCCGCCTCCTCCTCCTCCTCCTCCTTTGCGATCCGCATGACTCACATCTTACAGGGTGTGCAAATTGAAATTTCGAAACTCTCCAGAGTCGAGGTGGCAGTGCCATAACTCGATGCGGGAGAAGTGTGCCAGCCAGCTGACTTTGCCAGCCAGCCTGCTGCCAAAGACTTCACAAAATGTCTCTCTCATTGGAAAGAAAAGCCTTCGGATGTCTCCCTGCACGTGTTCGATGCATTTCTGAAAGCGTACAAGGTATGCTGCAGGCTGCGGGGGAGCACGTTGTGTGTGAAAGGGAGCAGGTAGTCCTGCCAGCCCAGAGCTGGGTAGTCATCTGCTCCTACTGCAGTGACTCATGCAAGAGGGACTCACCTGTTTTTTGGCTTGTCCGCCCTAGAGTGGTGGCAAGTCTGCCTCCAGCCCCCCGACAGAACAAAGCCTGAGCTATTACCGCAGGCTCCAATAAATGGGTGATTAAATAGTGTCTAGAGAGATACGAGTCTTCTAAGTTCAACGTTTTTCTTTTTGTCTTGTGTCATTAAGAGGGGCTCGGATCTGCTCTGCTTAACCAAAAAAAAAAAAAAAAAAAAAAAGAGGCTGTATTTTAAGCAATCACATTTGCTGAAAATAGAGTCCTGCCAGCCAGTGGACTAACACCTACATTGACTTTAGCTGCAGGTCCCACTTCCCTTCCTGCAGTCGTGAGTTTCCAAAGATACCTCCCCGCCCTCCCGCAAATGAACTGCACCTCCCGGCATTCACATCGTTGTGTGGTCCCTTCTGAAGTCAAAAGAAGCCTTGCAGCTTCTCCTTGAGTCTCTTGGAACATTCACTCTGGGAGAAGACAGCTGCCATGTAAGAAGTGTGACTACTTGAGTCTGCTATGCTTTCAGGAAGCTCTAGCTGTCACCTGAAGAGGCTGGATGGAGAGAGAAATGCCTGGTCAGCCCCAGGCTGCTTCAGGCATCCCTGCTGACTGGCCAGATGCGTGACCAAAGAAGCCATCGTGGACATTCAGCTGAGGAGAGCCTTCAGATGGCTCCATCTGTCTGACTACCACCCCCTGAGAGAACCCAACATCACCTCCCTGAGCTTGGTCAACCTGTGGGACCATAAGAGATAATTATATACATATGTTTTGTCTTTTTAGGGCTGCACCCATAGCATATGGAAGTTCCCAGGCTAGGGGTCAAATAGGAGCTGCATCTGTGCCCTACACCACAGCTCAAGGCAACGCTGGATCCTTAACCCACTAAGCGAGGCCAGGATCAAAACTGTGTCCTCATGGATACCATGCGGGTTCCTTACCACTGAGCCACAACGGGAACTCAAAAATTTTTAAGTTTGTTTGTTACACAGCAGTAGATAGGCCAAACATTCTTCATACGCAGAGGGGTTGAAGACATGGGGAGGGGGGCAGAGAGGGGGAGGCGGAGAGAGAAGGATGGAGAGAGAAAGAGGGAGAGAGAGGAAGAGAGGGGGAGAGAAAGAGAGAGAGAAAAAGAGAGAGAGAGAGAGAGAGAAATTGGTCAGGTAACTGAGTAGGTAGCTGCAGACACTCTGAAGAAAGCCTGACCCTCCAATATTGTCTAAGGGAACCTAGACACCAAGTGATATCAGGAACATTCAAATGAAGACAGACCCAGAATGCCCTTGGGGGTGGCATCAGATGGGACATTCTCCACAGAGCTCGGAAGTCAGACAGAACCTGGAAGACACTGAATACAACGGTAGAATGGTCAGCCCCGGGGCCCCATTCTTTGTTCGTTATTGAGCACGTAGACCCCTGAAACGTGTAGAGTAACTGGAAGATGGACCCCCCCAAAAGGTCCTGACAAGGTATTTCGAGTAGGACGCTATCAAAGGAGATTAAAGGCTCTAGGTCAGGAGAGCCTGGGCGCCCAACAGCTAAGGAATGGCAGCAGATGAAGACATCAGGGCCAGAGAGAGAGGCCTAGCTTCGTCACGTGCAGCTTTGGGTGAGAGCCAATGAGGGAGGAGGAAGAAGGCGGACAGAGAGCAATAGAGTCAAGCGGAAGAGACAGGCTCAGGATGGAGACCCAGCAGGATTTTTAGGTGAAACGCTTTCCAGTCAACCACAAGCACTGCAGTTGAAGCGGGCAGATTTTGATGTAGCAGAAACAGCACCAACGCGCCAACTGGGAGGTCTTTGTTCAGGCGGTTTAAACCTTGGCAAATGCCCTGTACTTCTCTGGATCTCAGGAAGGCACGGCGTAACTGCTAAAAGCCTCCACAAAGGCAAAGCATTATATCAATTATCATAAAATGAGCAGTAGTACTTGAGGCAATCTTAGCTCCTTTTCAACTATAAAAACGTCATGGTTCTGAACTGTAGCAAACAGGAGACGGTTTTAGAATTTAAAAATTAGGTAATTAGGCTTGTAGACTGGAGCTCTGTATACAAAGCTTTGATGGAGCTCTTGTGTAACACATAAAAGGAAGCGTTTAGGTAAGGGCAAGGATCTTTTATTATTTGTTTATCTGTTTATTTATTTATTTATTTATTGCTTTTTAGGGCTGCACCTGCGGCATATGGAAGTTCCCGCCAGCCTACACTACAGCCACAACACCAGATCTGAGCCACGTCTGCAGTCGACACCACAGCTCGGGGCAATGCCGGATCCTTAACCCACTGAGCAAGGCCAGGGATCGAACCCGCCACCTCATGGTTCCTAGTCGGATTCGTTTCCGCTAAGCCACAACAGGAGCTCCTATTTTATTTTTTTTATATGTAGCAAGTACCTAGAATGATCCAACATGTGCCTGGTGCTAATAAAAATATTTGTGGGTGGGATGGACCAGGGAGTTTGGGGTTAGTAGATGCAAACCATTACATTTAGAATGGATAAGCAATGATGTCCTACTGTATAGCACGGGGAACTATATCCAATCTCTTGGGATAGAACATGATGGAAGATAATATAAGAAAAGGAATTATATATATGTATAACTGGGTCACTGTGTTATAGAGCAGAAATTGGTACGATGCTGTAAATCAACTATTCTTGAATAAAAAATAAAAAAAAATATTTGTAGACTGACTGACTGAACTATTCCTGGGAACCTGAGGACAAAAGTGGCCTGAAAAGCAGACACATCAACTATAGGTCTGTCCTTTTCTCTTATTTTTACAAATTTTTCTCGCTTAGTTCTATTGTCTGGCAAACACTGACATCCAAATTTCTACACAATATTTAGTCTTGCTTCTCTTCTTCATTTTAAAGATAAATATGGAAGCATGTATTTTTCCTGAATAATGTTAACTCACTATAATTTTTTAAAATTTTTATTCAGAAAAATCTCAAAGCATGTAGTAAATAGAACACCCATCACCCAGACTGAGCAATTATCAACATTCTGCAATTCTAGTTTCTCATTTATACCTCATCATTTTTACTCCCACTGGATTGTATGTGATTATTTTTAAAAGTAGGTTTCCTACATCTGATAAAACAAAAGCCAGCATTCCATTTATCTTATACTAGGGTGTTGTAATTTATAGGTGTTGTAATTTCCCAATTTTTCAGTATATTACTGAGTTGCAAAGAAATTCCCTAGGGTGCTATTTCTTCTGACTCTGGATTATACAAAATTGCAACCATTTTAGAAAAGCTCTCTGTGGATGAGTCTCTTGTACATAGGGTTTCATAGCTGTTCTGTTTAGAAAGGGATCCATATCAGTCAGATGTTTTAGTTACAAACATTAGAACTCACTATAGCTGGTTAAGCAGAAAACTTATATCTAACAGTGTTGAGAAACCTCAATAGACCCTCTGAAAGGATTAGAGACCCAGGTCTGAAGGCACATGGGCAAGAATAGCACTCAAATTGCACTTCAGGATGATTCCAGAAAGGGTTCCACCATGGCAGCCACTGGGCACAAAACACTAAAGATTGCCTTATTGATCCTGGGCAACCAATGCTGAACTGCTGTCATCGTTGTCCCCAAAGCCACTGCCTCCGCCATCACCTTCAGAATATGGTCTCTGCCATGTCTTCTTCCTCATGTTTGTCTCTTTTAAACTGAAATCTCGGAGTTTCCGTCGTGGCTCAGTGGTTAATGAATCCAACTAGGAACCATGAGGTTGTGGGTTCAATCCCTGGCCTTGCTCAGTGGGTTAAGGATCTGGCATTGCTGTGAGCTGTGGTGCAGGCTGCAGACGTGGCTCGGATCCCGCGTGGCTGTGGCTCTGGCGTAGGCCGGTGGCTGCAGCTCCAATTCGACCCCTAGCCTGGGAACCTCCATATGCCATGGGAGCAGCCCAAGAAATGGTAAAAAGAAAAAAAAAAACAAAAACCTGAAATCTCATCAAGTGCTTTTCATTGGCCAAGTCTATTCATTAACTAAAGTGTATGTGTCCTAGCTTCCAGGAAGGCGAAGAGTGAGTTTCTGGATTCTAGACTGAGAAAACCAGATTCATAAAGTCAGCTATTCTCCAAATCTAGGTGTTCAAAGGTTCTGGATGGCCACAAATTATGACCCATGTTCATTAAGTTATCTTTAAATCCCAAATGGTCTTTGAAGGACTTCCTAGACTATATGAAAGGGATGATACAGTTGATGTGAGTACCTACATGCTATAAACAATCTGTTCATATCTTTCCCAGTGTGTGTATGTGAGGGAGGGAATCATGATTCTTTTAGCTTATTTATTTTATTGGAGTATATTTGATTTACAATGTTGTGTTAGTTTCAGGTGTACAGCAAAGTGATCAGTTTTATATATATATATATATATATATATATATATATATATATTCAGATTATTTTTGCTTATAGATTACCAGAAACTATTGAGTATGGCTCTCTGCACTGTACAGTAGGTCCTAGTTGGTGATCTATTTTATACATAGTAGTGTGTATATGTTAATCTCAAACTCCTAATTTGTCCCTTCCCCTTAAACCCACAGACATAGAACAAATCTATCGTTCTTTCAACTTTAAAAAACTCATATATGGGGAGTTCCCATTGTGGCTCAGTCAAAATGAATCTCACTAGTATCCATGAGGACACGGGTTCAATTCCTGGCCTCGCCCAGTGGGTTAAGGATCTGGCATTGCTGTGAGCTGTGGTGTAGATCATAGACATGGCTCAGATCTGGCATTGCTGTGGCTATAGTGTAGGCTGACAGCTGTAGCTCCGATTCGACCCCTAGGCTGGGAACTTCCATATGTTGCGGGTGGGGCCTTAAAAAGACCACCCCCTCAAACCTCATATGTGCTATCTTCTATCACTTTAATATATTCTCTTTTCTGAATTCTCTCCAAAACCTTCGAATCTCTCAGTCATTTTAGAGGTCTTCACCTGTAGCTGCATTTGCTCTTCTTCTCAGCTACCCCACTCTACTACCTTCAGGTTTTTCTAAAAGAGTTTGTTTTCTAAGCCATTCTTGGACACAATATTTCTTTGCTCTGCAATTTCCTCTCATTAAAAAAAAAAGACAGTTTTCTAAAGCATATATGTTTCCCTTTCTAAGGAAGAAAGCATCTCAAGTGCTATAAAAAGAGGATATTAACTAACATACACTAACTCACTCCCCAGGAATTTTACAATTACAGGCATGTTGAGATATTTTTCCTAAGTGAATATAGTAAGCCATCTACTTTCTGTTAGAAAAAAAGAAAGAAAAAAGGCAGACTAAGGAGATGAGACATTTACTCTTGCAGACTTAACGAAGATATTGCATAACATTTATAATTCATATCAAACCTTTTTAGTTTGACCTGCACCATCCATCATGTCCCTTTCTGTTACTTGCTGAAAGATCATTCTCACTCTTTCAAATGAAATTTGGATAATAATTTCCTTTCAAATGACAAAGAAGGCTTTACATTATGTAAAGAGATACTGAAATGTGTTTATTACACATTATCCAGAATAATAAAATAAATATACCAAAAGGTCACTCTAGAAAATGACTTTGTGCATAAAATAACTTAATGCTAGCCTTCCCTGAGGGATATAAACGATGAAGCTAGCACAAAAACATTTCTCTCCATAGTAAATTTTCTTCTCTGTATCACTAAAATAGCAAACTCAGCTACTTACATAATAATCACTAGTATAGTCACTTTAAATGTGTGAAACATTTAAATTGTCCTCTTTTTCTTTAAGAAATATAATTTAATAGGCAATTCAGAGAAAATATACTACGCAAATGTTTGATGAAGTAAAATCAGTCACTAAGCAAAGTCTGTTTTATATTGTTTAGATTTTTTGAGGGGTCAGGTTTTTGTTTTGTTTTGTTTTGTTTCTCATCATCAAATGCAAATGAAACATTTAGGAGATGAAGGCCAAACTGAATGTCAGTGTGAAATATGAATAAGGTCAACTTTATCCTGATTAATCAGCTTCTGGACTTAACTAGAACACAGAGTTTCATGAGAGAAAAGGCTTGAATATTTTGTAGCCTTTGTTACTAGTTTGAGGGGAAAAAAGTATTAAAATATTATTCCTTTCCATAAAAATGTTAAAGGCTTCCTCTGAAAGAAACAAAAATGAGATTTACCACCTCCAATAAACACTAACAGAGGTAGGAAAGAAAAAAAGCAGGACTAATTTAAAATAAACAATTCGTATGCATTTTCTACAGCTGTAGAACAAATTGCCACAGATTTAGAAATTTAAAACAATGTGCTTTTATGATCTTACAGTTCCCATAAGTTAAGAATCTGGTCCCCACTCATCTGGGTCCCCCCTCACAAGGCTAGAGTCAAGGTGTCAGCTAGGCTGTGTTGCCATCAGAGGCTCGACTGGGGAAGGGTAAGCTTCCGGGTTCCCCCAGGTTGTTGGAAAGAATTATTTCCTTCTGGCTGTAAAACTCATGGCAGCTTTCTTCTTCAAGGTCGTGAGGAGAGTGGAGAGCTAGTCTGCTCAGAGGCTTCTATATAAATTGTAAGGTAATCACAGGACAAAAGATCTCACGGTCTTTGCAATATTCTGCTGGTTAGAAGCAAGTCACCAGTTTTGCCTGCACTCAGGGGGAGGTGAGGATACAGGGTGAGCATGGAGGCCGTCCGAACACCATAACATGGGGTAGAAGCCTGTCTCCCACACATTTGAAACACACTTTAAAGAAATGCCCAAAACATCCAAGGCAGACAGTTTACCAGAGAGAGTGCCCTTTGATTTAAATATGTATTGGTATTTATAAGATTTGTAACCGCAAGGATTTATTTATTTATTTATTTATTTATTTATTGTCTTTTTAGGGCTGCACTCACGGCATATGGAGGTTCCCAGGCTAGGGGTCAAATCAGAGCTGCAGCCGCCGGCCTACACCACAACCACAGCAACGCCAGATCCGAGCCGCCGTTTGCAACCTACACCCCAGCTCACGGCAACACTGGATCCTTAACTCATGGAGCAAGGCCAGGGATCGAACCTGAGTCCTCACGGATGCTAGTCAGATTCGTTTCCGCTGAGCCATAATGGGAATTCCGACTTATTTATTTATTTTTAAATTAAAGTATAGTTGATTTACAATGTCGTGTCAATGTCTGCCATACAACATAGTGACCCAGGCATACATTTATCTACATACGTTCTTTTTCCCATACTATCTTCCATCATGTTCTAGCCCAAGAGACTGGATATAGTTGCTTGTGCTGTGCAGTAGGACCTCATGGCTCACCCATTCTAAATGCAATAGTGTGCATTTACTAATCCCAAACTCCCAGTCCCTCCCGGATCCTCCCCCCTCCGCCTTGGCAAACATGAATGAGCTCCTGCAAGATTGCTGGGTAGTTCAAGGATTTAAAGGTAACCTGCTGAAAGACTCTTCTGGCTATGCGAAACCTAGCAGAGTCCACTGCCTTGCTGTGGCCTTGGCCAGTTTTCAGCTCTGGTTCTAGATAGACTTCACAGGTCCACCCTGTCACCCTGTCCACAGTATACAGGGTCATATATAAGCATAGCAAGGGCAGGCAATCCTGGTCGTGGCATCGCTGATGAATTACAGGAATTACCCCTCTTCAAAGGAACAGGCATGGAGATCCTTGAGGGTCTGCTTCAGCCCCTGCAAATACAGTCTTCCTCGAATGTCCGCAGTGAGTTTAGTCATCTCATGAGGAGACTCAAACAGAAGCGAGGTTAGGAGTTCCCATCGTGGCGCAGTGATTAACGAATCCGACCAGGAACCTTGAGGTTGCAGGTTCGATCCCTGGCCTCGCCCAGTGGGTTAAGGATCAGGCATTGCTGTGACCTGTGGTGTAGGTTGCAGACACGGCTCGGATCCCGAGTTGCTGTGGCTCTGGTATAGACCAGCAGCTACAGCTTCGATTGGAACCCTAGCCTGGGAACCTCCATATGCCGCGGGAGTGGCCCAAGAAATGGCAAAAAGACCAAAAAAAAAAAAAAAAAAAAAGTGAGGTTAAACACCCTACCTTCATGTGAGAAAAAAAAAAAATAACACAGTTAAGTAGTAAAATATGGGAAGTGAAGGGCCGCAGCTCCCCTTCTGCAAGCGTACTTTGCTACAGGTCTTCCATTGGGGTTGATGGATGCAGACTATTGCCTTCGGAATGGATAAGCAATGGGATCCTGCTGTGCAGCACGGGGAACTCTATCTAGTCACTTATGATGGAGCCTGATCATGCGAGAAAAAAGAATGTACACATGTATGTGTGACTGGGTCACCTTGCTGTGCAGTAGAAAATTGACAGAACACAGTAAACCAGCTATAATGGAAAACAAATAAAAATGGTGATAAAGAAACGCTATATCCTGTATGCATTCTCTTTAGCACGGGTTCATGTACATAAACAGAATTAGAGACGAAAACGAATGTGAGAAGGGAAGATAATATATACTTCGTCTATTTTCCACATTGTGGAAATAAGAAATAAACTATCCTCCTGTGTTAGTTTGGATTCTCTGAGAAGCAAATGCTGAAATAAAGCTAGAAGGGCCAAAGGTTTATTGGGTAGTAACACTGGTGAGGAAACAGGATTTGGAGAAGGAATGCGACATCTGCCATGACTCCATGTGGCCCACAGAGGTCACAGATCTGACCTGCAGTTAAAAAAAAAAAAAAAAAAATCAAGCAGCCCTCTGGCTTTGTCATATCTGGCTCCTGTTTATAAGGAGGAGGACTAGTTCATAGAACCTCAGAGGCTTAGGCAAATTCTCAGAAGCTGTTCATGTCAACGCTTTATCATTCGAGAGGGACGCATTGAATCATGCTGCTGAAGAGGAACTTTTTGATTTTTGAGAAGGCCCAGGAAGGTACTTCTACGAATCCCTTGCTCAGCTAGTTCACTAAGAGGTTGCAGACATTTGAACATTTCTTTCTTGCTTTCTTTCCCTTCTTTTTTCTCTTTCCTTCCTTCCTTCCTTCCTTCCTTCCTTCCTTCCTTCCTTCCTTCCTTCCTTCCTTCCTTCTTTCTTTCTTTCTTTCTTTCTTTCTTTCTTTCTTTCTTTCTTTCTTTCTTTCTTTCTTTCTTTCTTTCTTTCCTCCCTTCCTTCCTTCCTTCTTTCTTTCTCCCTTTCTTTCATTCTTTCTGTTTTGGCCACACCCATGGTATGTGGAAGTTCCCAGGCCAGGGATCAAACCTGTGCTACAGCAGTGTCCCATGTCAGAGCAGAGACCCATGCCACAGCAGTGACCATGCTGGATCCTTAACCCACTGAGCCGCCAGGGAATTCCAAAAACTTCTAACTAAATCCTCCAGGTCTACCCCAGGTTATGAAAACGGTAGTCTTTTTTTGGTGGTTCCTTTTTTTGGCTAGTCCCTCACATGTTGGAATTGACCATTATCCTCTTCTTTTTTTTTTGTTTTCTTTTCTGGTTTTCCTTTTCCTTTTCCTTTTTTTTTTTTTTTTTTTTTGGTATATGGCTGTACCCATGGCATATGGAAGTTCCTGAGCTAGGAGTCAAATTGGAGCTGCAGGTGCTGGTCTATGCCACAGCCACAGCAACGCCAGATCTTTAACTCACTGAGCGAGGCCAGGGATGGAACCTGCAACCTCATGGGCACTATGTCGGGTTCTTAACTTGCTGAGCCACAGCGGGAACTCCTATTACCCTCATCTTATTATAAATACTTCCCAGAGGAGAAACTCACCCACTGCCATGGCTTTTCAACTTTGACCTGTATAGTAGTGGTTCTCAGCTTGGGTCTATTTTGCCTCTCATGGAGGGGACTTCTGGCAATTTCTGAAGACATTTTGGTTGCTATAATTGGGGAGATGCTACTGGTTTCTAGAGGATAGAGACAGGAGATGCTGTTAAATAGCCTGTAGTCCACAACAAAGGGTCATCCAGCTCAAATTCTCAGTAGTGCCAAGGGAGAGAAACCCCGCTGTATGAAGACAGCTCCCATTGCAGATATCCTACCCCGGCTTCACTTGCAAGCTCCACATGGCAAGATGAGGAATCTTTTTCTTCTGGCCATACCTGCAGCACATGGAGGTTCCCAGGCTAGGGGGTTGAATCAGAGCTGCAGCTGCCAGCCTACACCACAGCCACAGCAACACGGGATCTGAGCTGGGTCTTCGATCTATGCCACAGCTTAGGGCAACGCCGGATCCTTAAACCACTAAGCAAGGCCAGGGATCGAACACGCATCCTCACAGACACTATGTCAGATGCTTAACCTACTGAGCCACTACAGGAACTCCAAGATGAGGAATGTTTGACCTATTTTCCAAATAGAGTAAAAAGCAAGGCCATCAGATGCAGAGATACCGGGAAGCAGAGCTGACAGACTTACCCATTAGCTGCAGTAGACAGTCACCCATGGTATGTTTTTAGGAGCCCATGAAAATGGTTTACTTTTAATTTCTTTTGAAATCAGAAGGCAACAAATGAATATGGTAACAATGAGTATCAAAATATGAATCAGGCTAGGGTTATATCTGTTTTAACACCAACTCGGTGGTAAAACCTGCCTTTTAGGTTTATTTAACAGTTTTTTTAAATTTTGGCCACACCCATAGCAGGTGGAAGTTCCTGGGCCAGGGGTTGAACCCGAGCTGCTGCAGTGACAATGCTGGATTCTTAACCCTCTGTGCCACAAGGGAATTCCAGCTGTTATTTTTTTTTTAATAGGGGAAGAGACTCATGAAGGCAGAAGTGTCCAGGGTTGACAAAAATCATCATATAGTCCTTTTAAGGAGGAGAAGGAAGCATAGGGAATTTGAAGTGTGGAGACAGCGTGAAATATCCTTGTGGGCAGTGGGAAAGCAGTTGGAAGGAAAAAAGGTCCGATTTTTGGTAAGACTGCCAGTTGTTATTAGGTGTCCACTTGGGGTTGGCCTTCATCAATTTACAGGCATACTGATTTGCCTAGAGCTAGAATTCTCTAGCAAAACTCAGCTGCATGGACAGGGCACAAAGCGGGCCAGTGTTTGGAGGTTTCTAGTGCTGCCCACTGGGAGGGAGGGAGAGAGATTGTAAGGAGATGAGAGCATCTGCGAAATAATTTATATAAGAATGAACTGAGGAAACGAAACTGGACAAAGACTCAGGCAATGACAGAAGGGAGAGTGTGGAGTGAGATGGAAAAGTCGATAAATTCAAGACTCCGGTCAGGCTGAAAAATTAACACATATGTTCTGATTTGTGAAATGTGGGGAAGCCAGCATGTACCTCAAGAGCTAGAACATGTAACAACACAAAGTAGTTACTCTGGGAGGTGTCACAGTCCTTTTGTCAATTTGTCGAACTCGCCAATTTGTCAAGTTCTCTGTTAGAGTGCAGACATTTATTTATTTATTTATTTATTGTCTTTTTGCCTTTTCTAGGGCCACTCTCGAGGCATATGGAGGTTCCCAGGCTAGGGGTCCAATCAGAGCTGTAGCCACCGGCCTACACCACAGTCACAACGCGGGATCTGAGCCGCGTCTGCGACCTGCACCACGGCTCACGGCAACGCCGGATCTTTCACCCACTGAACAAGGCCGGGGATCGAACCTGCAACCTCACGGTTCCTAGTGGATTCGTTCACCCCAGAGCCACGACGGGAACTCCCAAACGCAGCTGCTATTGACAAAGGAACAAAAGACTATTCTTTTCAGTTAGCACCTGAGCTGAAAGCTAGTTGAGATGGCCATGTACGAGGGGATAGGCCCTTGAATGTGGGCTTAGGAAGCAGGCCACGTCAAACAGAGATCTATTTGCCAAAAATCAATTCAACTTGTAGAATGGCCAACATGACACATTGCCAACTGCAAGATTCTTCATGCACCCCAACATTGCTGCTGTTTACTCGTGTAACATTTGGAGCAAGCTATGTCGAATGAGACAGGTCACGAGCCACTGAAGATTTTTTAAAGTGTTATTTTAGCTAATAGAGTTGAGCTTGGGTTTCACTTTTCATCTGCTACAGCCATTTTACCACCCGCATTTTACCATAGATTTGGCCATCTGACTCTGTCGAACCTCTTTTTCTTGTGTGATTCACATTTCAGAAATTGGGCACTTTTCATCTGCCTTTTGGGAGACAGTTTTCTATGGCTCTCTCGTGGTTCTGCACATCTTGTAAGCAAGATAAGCATCTTGTAAGCAAGACAAGACTGTCTTTGTTCGGGACTGTCTTTTCAAGGATAGTGTCTCCATCCTAAGCAAAGGGCAAGAATGTGGACTTTTCATTCAAAAAGATGTGGGTTCCTCTCTTACACTGTTAGCGGGAATGTAAAATTGGTGGTACAGCCACACACACACACACAGTGGGATATATCTCAGCCATTAAAAGAATGAGATAAGGCGTTCCCATCGTGGCTCAGTGGTTAACTGAGTGGTTAACTAATCCGACTAATCCGACTGGGAACCATAGGGTTGTGGGTTCGATCCCTGGCCTTGCTCAGTGGGTGAAGGATCCGGCGTTGCCGTGAACTGTGGTGTGGGTCACAGATGTGGCTCGGATCCTGCACTGCTGTGGCTCTGGCGTAGGCCAGTGGCTACAGCTTGGATAGGACCCCTAGCCTGGGAACCTCCATATGCCTCAGGTGAGGCCCTAAAAAGACAAAAAGAAAAAAAAAAAGAAAAAGAAAAAAGAATGAGATGATGCCATCTGCAGCAACATAGATGGACCTAGAGGTTATCATACTAAGTGAGTAAGTCAGACAGAAAAAGCCAAATATCATATGATCTCACTTATATGTGGAGTATAAAAAAAGATACAAATGAACTTATTTACAAAACAAAAACAGACTCATAGACATAGAGAACAGACTTATGGTTGCCAAGGGGGCGGGGAGGGAGTGGGATGGACTGGGAGTTTGGGGTTAGTAGATGCAAACTATTACATTTAGAATGGATTTCGGCAATGAGGTCCTACTGAATAGCACAGGGAACAATATTCAATCTCCTGAGATAAACCACATTGGAAAAGACTATGAAAACGAATATATAACTGAGTCATTTTGCTGTACAGAAGAAATTAACACGACTTTGTAAAGTAACCATACTTTGATAAAATTTAACAAAGAAAAAATAAAGAAAATAAAAAGATTTGGGTTCCCTATGCTCAGGATTCTTCTCCTGTAAAAGAACCCACTGGGTATGTGGGTTCCATCTGGCCTCCTCCCTATCATCTTGTGGGAAATGGGGCTCCGGGAACCTGTACAAAATGCTGATAATCCGGCTGCTGCTCTTCCTTTGAGTAATAAATTGCACTTCACTTCTGACCTAGGAGTCTCAGGTCTTATGCCGGCACCCAGAAAACTGTGTCAGACTAAGTTGTTTAATGACAAGTGGAGTGAACTCTCTGACACCTCCCACTGCTTGGCCTGGCCTAACACACATGCACAATATTCATTTTATCAAATCAGTTTAACAAAACTATGAATTAAAATAATTACAGTTCTCATCGTGGCACAGTAGAAACGAATCCGGCTAGGAGCCATGAGGTTGAGGGTTTGATCCCTGGCTTCGTTCAGTGGGTTAAGGATCCAGCATTGCCATGAGCTGTGGTATAGGTCGCAGCTGAGGTTCAGATCCTGTGTTGCTGTGGCTGTGCTGTAGGCCGGCAGCTACAGCTCCAATTCAACCCCTAGCCTGGGAACCTCCATATGCTGGGGGAGTGGCCCTAAAAAGACAAAAATAAATAAATAAATAAAAGTTGATTTACCGTGTTGTGCCAATTTCTGCTGTACAGCGTAGTGACGCAGTCCTACATATATAGATATATCCTTTTTCTCATCCTATCTTCCATCATGTTTGTTCCCAAGGGATTGGACATAGTTCCCTGTTCTGTACAGTAGAACCTCATTGCTTCTGTTTTGGTAACTTTGTCTTTAAGTGTTTGTTGTGTGTGTTGGGGAGGCCCAAAGATACAGCGCTTTCTAAAGAGCTAGATTAATATTGGGTGAGATTGCTGTGTTTTCGAGAATGCAGATACTGCGTGCCACTTTAGATTTTGGCAGAACAACAAAGGAATTTTGCAAAGATGCTGTCCTTTAATTATTCGACTGCTCTGTGTTGGGGGAAATGAATTCATGTGGTAGTTTTGATCCATTTGCACTTAATTAATACAAATACGGTGTTGGAAAAAGTATTTGATGTGCAAGCAGTTATTTACCTCCTACTTTCCTTGTAAGGGAGCCTTTTCTTTTGGAGGCTTACTTTCAGAAATTGAGTGATAGGGCAATTAATGTTCACCTAAAATAAGTCTACTTTAAATACTTAGTCCTGTAGAGCCAGGTAAATAACGTGACTCCGTATCCCTGGGCATAGAATTGTTGTCTTTATTGCCATTATCGTCAAATAGACACCTTTTTGAAGGGCGAAGATTACCTTCTGGTGAATTCTGCTACCATCTCCCAGCCAGAAACTGGTGAAAATTGGGGCAAGTCTGAGTATATTATTTCAATTACTACTGTTACTGGCGATTTATTGAGCATCTACTATGTGATAGGCACCAAACTGATGTGCACTTATAATTTAATTCTCACAACAATCCTATAACATAAGCATCATTGCTACCTCTTTTGATGAGGAACTAGGCTTAGAGCTTAAGGAACTTGCTCAGGATTATCCAGCTTGTAAGCGACAGAGCAAGATGCTGAACACTGAACCGCGCGTGCGTCATCACTTTTTGCTTCAATTGGGCCTGAAACAACTTTAGTCCCAGATCCTGAGCATTCTGGATACATCCCAGGAATGGCCTGATATAAGCCAACATGAACCAGAGTAGGGAATGGACTGGTCCCAGGGAGGCCAGAGAAAGCAACAGATGGAAGAAGAAGGGATGTTGTAGGATCCTGCGAACTGAACTAAGTCA
Source organism: Sus scrofa (assembly GCF_054392235.1). Taxonomy (NCBI): domain Eukaryota; kingdom Metazoa; phylum Chordata; class Mammalia; order Artiodactyla; family Suidae; genus Sus; species Sus scrofa. Next base: position 44,041,476 of record NC_139401.1, read on the forward strand.
GTGTAGGTGGGTTGATGCGTAGGGTCCAGATTTGACATTTATGTCTGATGATTGATTGGAACTAGATATACGAGAGTATGATTATTCTGAATGGAACCACCATTTACTATAGGGGTGGTTAATTATAACTCCATTAACAGAGATAGGAGATGGTGGAGGAGGAGCAATTCATGGCAATAGGAGCCTTCCAATCATAATGCAATTAACACAGGAATCATTCGCAGGAAGATAATTACACATAATTTTTAAAAAGATGTTTGGAAACTAAGAAATATAGTTCACAGTAACTATTGGTCAATGGAGAAATCAATGGAAGTTAGACACTATTTAAAACTGAATAATAACTGAAATTTTGTATATCAAAACTTATGAGATGCACATGAAGCACTAGGTAAAGTCGAGGCCTTTAAATGCACATGTTAAAAAAGAAATCTGGGGAGTTCCTGTTGTGGCACAGTGGAAATGAATCCGATTAGTATCCATGAGGATGTGGGTCCAATCCCTGGCCTCGCTCAGTGGGTTAAAGGATCTGGCGTTGCTGTGAGCTATGGTGTAGGTTGCAGATGCGCCCTGGATCCTGTGTTGCTGTGGCTGTGGTGTAGGCTGGCAGCTGCAGCTCCGATTCAACTCCTAACCTGCGAAATTCCATATGTCGTGGGTATGGTCCTAAAAAGCCAAAAAAAAAAAAAAAATCTGAAAGCTGATCTCAGTAAAATAAACTAAATTCTAAAAGGGAAAAAAATAAAAATATGAACCAAAATTAATGAAATAGGAAAAACAGATCAAAAACTAAAAGATGTTTCTTTGAAAAGACAAAATTTGTAGACCCCTGATGAGACTGTAAGGAATCAAGGAATAACCAATCCTGTGAATAAGCAATTTCTAAGGAATAACCAACCCTATGAATAAACAACATCTAAGGAACTGGAGCTAAGGAATAGCCAATCCTATGAGTAAACAATTTCTAAGGAATAACCAACCCTATGAATAAATAAAATCTAAGGAATTGGAGCTAAGGAATAACCAATCCTATGAATAAACAAATGATATTTACTATAATGTATAAAACAAACATTGGTAGCACTGAATAGATAAGTAGACAAAACCACAGTTACAGCTAGAGACTCCAAAAGTGCTCTCTTAACAACTGATAAAACAATTAGGTGAAAATCATAACAACACCATCAACCAACAGGATCTACTTCACATTTATAGAACACTCCACCCCGCAACAGTAGAACACACATTATTTTCAAGTGCCTATGAAATATTTATCAAGATAAACCATATTCTGAGTCACCAAACAAACCTCAACAGATATTTTAAGTTGAAATTATAAGTGTATGGTCTCTGGCCATAATGGAATCACACTAAACATCAATAACAGAAAGATACCAGGAAAATCTCCAAATCCTTGGAAATTAAACCGCATGCTTTCTTATAATCCGTGGGCTAAAGAGGAAATCTCAAATGAAATTAAGTGAAATTACAACATATCAAAATATGTTTGATGCAACCGGAGCAGTGCTGAAGTATGTTGAGTTTTGTCCAACACGCTTTCTGCGTCAGTTGATAGGATCGTGCTATTTTTCTTCTTTAGCCTGTTGATACAGTGGATGACAATGATAGCCCTACCTGGAATAAATCCCACCTGGGAGTTCAAGTAGACAGAATAATGGGCCCCAAAGATGTCCACACCCTAATCCCCATGAAACTGTGAATGTTACTTACATGGCAAAAGGGACCTGGCAGATGAGAGTCTGCAAAGGCTAGGGATGGTGAGATGAGAAGATGCTCTTTGATAGTGTGGACTCAACTGAATCACCTGAATTAATAAGCAGAGAACCTTTCCCAGCTGTGATCAGAAGAAGATTTTGGAGTTCCCACCGTGGTGCAGTGGAAACGAATCAGACTGGGAGCCATGAGGTTGCAGGTTCGATCCCTGGCCTCACTCAGTGGGTTAAGGATCTGGTGTTGTCGTGAGCTGCGGTGTAGGCCGCAGATGCGGCTCAGATCCTGCGTGGCTGTGGCTGTGGCTGTGGTGTAGGCCGGCAGCTGTAGCTCTGACTGGACCCCTAGCCTGGGAACCTCCATATGCCACGGGTGTGGCCCTAGAAAAGACAAAAAGACAAAAAGAAAAAAACAAAACAAAAAAAAAACCAAAACCTAGTAAAGATAAAAAAGAAAAATCAGATGACACTATCAAGATGGTGGAGTAGGGGACCCCAGTGCCCATCTGCCCACAAAGATCAATAATTAACTAATCATGAATAAAATCAGCTCTGGGCGTGCTCTGGAGTCTACTAATGAAACCTCAGCAACAGAGTGGAACAAAAAAAGCTTGAGAATAACCACCCCAAAAGAGAAGGAAGACAGCTTCCTTTTGCCTGCATCACCCCATCCTACAACCCTCTGGTATGGTTCAGCGCCAGGAGGGAATTCTCAGCTAAAAAAGGCTTCTCACGGGGAAGGAAGAGTAGCGTGAGTGACCAGCTTCCCTAGCTTTTCAGGGTCCCGCACAAAGTTTCTGCTTTGGTTTCACCCAATCCAGGGACTGACAAAGCAGAGATGTATGGAGACAACAAGGAATCAGAACTAAAAGCAGTGGCTACTAGTAGCAGTCATACAGTGGGAGCAACGGAGGTTCCCAGGGACCTGCTCTGTAGACACACTCAGGAGCCATTGCCACCAAAAAAGCAAAGGGCCAGCACGGCTGCCACAGACCTTCTGCTGATTACAATGGTTTTGCAGTATCTCGTGTGAATACCCCCAATCAGAACCACCTCTCCTCGGAGTCTCTTCTTTGAGGTTGCAGCCCCTGGCTCTCTCTCCTTCTCCCCACTCTGCCCCGAGTGGGCTTGGTTAGCTCCTCCTCCTTGGAGGGCTCGGAGCCAGTGGAGACTCTCTCCTCCTTCTCCACATCCTTATCCAAGTACCTTCTCAACAAAGCTGGGCTGTGCCTACAAAGTTCTTCTAGATACTAAGGCCAACTTTTCCACTTCCAGGCATTTGCAAGCAAAGTCCCCCTACTTGTTGAAAACTGTATTTAATGTGGAAACAGTCTGTTTGGCTCCAAGGTCTTAATTACGTACAAAGCCTTTGACTCGGGTCTGCAGGAATTGCTCCCCTAACCCCCCACCCAGCACATTCAGTAAACCTTCCAGGCTATCTCCCAGGCACAAAAATGGTTAGCGGACACCAAAGTTTCCTTGGACCCAGCCTTTAATTCCATCGGAACCTGAGCTATGCAGAAGGCCAGCTTTCTTACTCCATCCAAACTCAATTGGAAAAAAATCTACTTAATTAGAAGGGAAAATTAGGAAAGTGGTTAACATCGTGCAAGCACAATTTTCTCAGATGATTAGACACTTTTTCTTTTGAAATGAATAAATAAAAGGGAAAGAGGGGCAGAATAATAAGGGTACAGGTTTTACCTTTTTCAAATTTGAATAAAATTAGCATAATTTCTCTTTTATTAAGCTGAGTAGATAGAAAGTACATTATAGACACTGTAGGTGGAGATGTGGGTGGACACATAAGAGGGGTAATGAGGGAGCATTGAAAATACAGCTGAAATAATGAGCATGTAATGTGAAGAACAGCAGCAAAGATCAGGCTGCAGGATGGAAGGATGCCTGCTTTGATTACAGACAAAGGGGATGGAGAACAGAAAATAAGAGGGGACCATTCAGCTGAGCCCTGAAACTGGGGCAGCCTGGACCAATGGAGCTGGAAGAGAACAGGGAGGTGGGAAGGGAGCAGGGAACACTTCACCACTGGCTTGGGTTTAAAAAATGATACCTTGCTCTTAAAGGGGAGGAAAGCACAATCATATCATTCATTAAATGATCTGGTTTTATCCGTATTAACCATGATGGAAATAGAAGCGACACAACTTAGCTACACAATTTGCTGCCATTTCATCTGGAGTGACCTTGCTAGAATATAGGACATTGGGTTTGATGGTCATTCTGTCTACCCCACTCAAAGCAGGGACAGCACGACCTAGCACACACACACACACCCCCTTACTGTCCCATTCATTTTGCAAATAAGGAAATAGTGGCCCGATGCATTTATGCAAAGGATGTGACCTTTTTCATTTTTGAGCTTTCAGAAGCAATCGAGTCTCCCTGTAGGATTTCTACCGAAAAGGCTCTGCTGCTTGACATATAGCCGAAAAGGAATCGAGATATTATTAACAGGATTGAGGCCATTGATCTAGATTCTCCATGGACATTTACAAACTAGCAGATGAATATGAATTAGGGATTTCTTGGCCTGATCTGTGCCAGGAACAGCATTTAGATGGTACCATTGTTTCAGCTATTAATTTGGAAAGCCCAGGATTTGCCTGTACAATATTTTTCTCTCTCAAAACCGAGGCAGTTAGATGGCAAAGTCTCTGATCCAAACCTGGGTACTGGGATGTTATCCTTTTGGCCAGCTCTCTCTGCATCTCCCAGGCAATGGATCCACTCTCTAACCTCTCTCCTTGCTCACAATCTCCTCATCTTCTCTCAGACTTCCTCATATCTCACCTACACCTCTGTTTTCCCTTCCCGTATTCCCGACTCTTTTCTTTTCAACACGGTTGCCCTTGATGGCTATTGAGAGGAACTTTGATTTCTCAGCAAATATGAAGCCCAAATGTTCATTCATTTAAAAAAGTTGAGGAATTCCCAGAGTTCTTGTTGTGGCTCGGTGATAATGACTGTGCCTTCCTTTACCAAGAGGCCTGTTTATACCCAAGCTGGAACACTCAGTGGTTTTTTTCTCCATGGATTTGGCATCTTGAGAAGTTCAAGGATGGAAAAACAGGTACCGGATGCTTCTTCCAGAATGACCTCCTGAGCCAGATGGTCATATATTAATCCCTGCTTCCTGGATCCTTGATAGGTCCTGATTCCTGTCTATTTCTGATTCTGGTAATGCCACCTTCCTATTATATCTATAATGCAGTCTGATAAATTTCCTTTTTTATAACCTAAATAAACCCAAGTCAGTTTCAGGGCTTGTAAAGTGCCCTAAAGGATATAGCCTCAAGGAACAGAAGATGCTGACGTTGTCCATTAAGATGGATAGGGTCAAGATGGTCCACAGAGAAAGGTAAAGTTGGAGAGATGCTCAGGGGCCAAACCCCAGAATGTCTTAAGATACAGATAACAGGCTTTTAGACTGGAACGTAATCATCAATAAAGTCATAGATCTGTGGTTCTCAGAGTGTGGCTCTCTGAGGCAGAAATATCAGCATCCCATGGGGGTTCGTTCAAAATGCAAATTCTAGGGGGCTCCACTGAATCAGACCTATTGAATCAGAAACTCTGAGCATAGGGCTCAGCAATCTATGTCTTAACAAACCCTCTACACAATTTTGATGTGCTCTAAGATTTTAGAATCACTGTTCTACATCATTCTTACTGCTGTGTGAAGGTGCAGGTGAGGTTTAAAGGGTTGAAAGTTGAAGAAAAGGAATCCAGTTAGGGAACTACGTACAGTAGTATATGGCCTAAACTAAGACACTGCTAGCAAATGCAGTGTTGGGAAAAAAATCCAAGAAATTCAATGCATTTGGGCCAATTCCATCTCCATCATTCGTAGGATGGTCTCAATGAGGAAAATGAGAAATTTAGAATTATTTCCATTTTTCTGACTTGGATGAATAGTTAAATAGTGGTATCATTAATTAAGCTTTACAAGTATAGGAGGAGATTTTTAAAAATTTGTTGATGCGAAACTTACCTAATATAAATTTAACTATTTGAAAGTGAACAATGCAGTGATTTTTAATACATTCACAGTGTTGTGCAACCACCACCTCTATCTGGCTCTAAAACATTTCCAAAAAAATCCTGTTCTTGTTAAACAGTTTCTCTCCATTCCCTCCTCCTCTGGCCCATTGCACAGCAATCTGTGCTCTGTCTCCATGGAGTTACCTGTTCTGGATATTTCATATAAATGGGATCATACAATACAAAATTTTTATGTCTAGTTTTTTTTTTTACTTAACATAATACTTTTGAGATTCATCCACATTGTAGGGTGTATCCATATTTCATTCCTTTTAATGGCTGAATAATATTCCATTGCATGTATATGCCACAATTTGTTTATTCATGTGTCCATTAATGCAAGAGGTTGCTTCCACCTCTTGGCTATTGTGAATAGTGATGCTATGATCATGTATGTACATGTGCTTGTTTAAATACCTGTTTTTAATGCTTTTGAGTAGATATACCTAGGAGAAGAATTGCTGGGTCATATGGTAATTCTATGTTTAACTTTTAAAGGAACTGTCAAAATGTTTTCTGTAGTAACTGTACTATTTTACATTCCCACCAGCCATGTATGAGGGTTCAAATTTCTCCACATCCTCACCAATATTTATTATTTGTTATGGCCATCTTATTGGGTATAAAGTGATAACTCACTGTGGTTTTCATCTGTGTTTTCCTAATGGCTAATGATAGCATTTTTCATATGCTTATTGGCAAGTTATATATTTTCTCTGGAGGAATGTCTTTTTAAGTCCTTTGTCCATTTTTAAAATGGGATGATGTGTGTTCTATAGTTCTTCTTTTTTCCCCCCTTTTTCGGCTGCCCTGCAGCATATGGAATTCCTGGGCCATGGATCAGATCTGAGCTGCAGTTATGACCTGCACTGCAGCTGTGGCAATGCTGGATCCTTTAACCCACTGTGCCAGGCTGGGAATCAAACCTGCATCCTGGCGCTGCAGAGACACCCATCCTGTCGTGCCACAGAGGGAACTCTGTGTTCTGTTGTTCTTGAGTTGCAAGACTTCTCTATATATTCTGAATACTAGATCCTAATCAGATATATGATTTGCAAATATTTTCTCCCATTCTGTGGGTTGTCTTTTCACTTTCTGGAAGAGTATCTTTTGATGGACAAAAGTTTTCCGTTTTGAATAAGTCCAATTTATCTATTTTTTTATTTTATTGCTCATGCTCTTTCTATTATCTAAGAATCTATTGTGCCATCCAAGTTCATAACTACTTAACTCCTATATTTTCTTCTAAGAGTTTGATGACTTTAAGTCTTATATTTAGGTCTTTCACCCATTTCGAGCTAACTTTTGTAAGGTGTGAGAAAGGGGTCCAACTGAATTCTTTTTGCATGTGGATATCCAGTGGTCCCAGCATCATCTGCTAAAGTGACAATTATTTTTCCATTGAATAGTTTGGACACGCTTGTTGAAAATCAATTGGTTTTAGATGTATGGTTTGATTTCTGGACTTTCCACTTCTATTCCATTGGTCTATACATATTACACTGTTTTGATCACTATGACTTTGCAGTAAGGTTTAAAATTGGGACGTACGGTACCTCCGGCTTTGTTGGTTTTTCCTTATAGATTGTTTTGGTCATTTTGGGCCCTTTGTAATGTCATATAAATTGAGAATCAGGAGTTCCCGTCATGGCGCAGTGGTTAACGAATCCGACTAGGAACCATGAGGTTGCGGGTTCGGTCCCTGCCCTTGCTCAGTGGGTTAAGGATCCGGCGTTGCCGTGAGCTGTGGTGTAGGTCGCAGACGCAGCTCGGATCCCGTGTTGCTGTGGCTCTGGCGTAGGCCGGCGGCTACAACTCCGATTAGACCCCTAGCCTGGGAACCTCCATATGCCGCGGGAGCGGCCCAAGAAATAGCAACAACAACAGCAGCAAAAGACAAAAGACAAAAAATAAATAAATAAATAAATTGAGAATCAGTTTTTTCATTTCTACAGAAAAGGCCACTAGAATTTTGATAGGGACTGTGTAGAGAAATAGATTTGAGATAAAGCATGAGTTTATGATGCTTGGGAGAAATTCAAGATACTCATATAAGGAATCAAGTATATGACCAAAACCTTAGAAAAGAGGCATGAATGCAGCTACTTATTTTTGGAATATGAGTATTAAAAAGAGCTGAAGCTACTATGGCTATTGATGAAATCTTTTGGAAAGAGCATGTAGAGGGAGAAGAGAGGAAAATCCTTGGATTCACCAATATTAAGGAAGTGGAAGGGAAGCAGAGTCTATGGAAACAATTTGATAAAGGAGGAATAACGGAAAAAGTAAGTGAAAAGAAAAGAGTGTTACAGGAGAAGCCAAGGGAGGAGACATTTAACATAAGTAGTTTCTCATGTTGCAGAGAATTTCTGACAGAAGTCTGAAAAATAGAAAACTGACTTGGCAGTCACGAGGCCACCGGTGCCTTCAGGCAGGTCAGTCTGTGTGGACTGTGGAAGCTGCAACCCGGCTACGGTGGGTCGGTACCTCTGTAGGAAGAGAGAAAGAGGGAGCAGCCCTCTTTTTATTTATAAAACTGTCTAGAATATTGTTTTATAGCTGTGACAAGAAGGAGAAAGACAGGACTAGGGCAAAAGGAGGCTATAATGTTATTGGAAGATTCAGAAGCCACAGCAAAGTACCTCAAAGAGGAGAGAAGTTGAAAACAGAGAAGACAAGTGGAGTAATGACCTGGGATAATGTCTTGGATCCGGAGGAGATGAGAGGGTTATGGGAGAAGTTGCCTTGAGCAAGAGGAAGAACAGCTCCCAGCCTACTCTCCTTTAGCATGAAAGATCCACCCTGAAAGCAGGTCTGGATAAAAATGACCCATAGGTATGGGGGAGAAATTATGGAAGTTCAATACCTGATAGCTCTGGTCTTCTAGATGAAACAGGAGGTAAATTCATCCGCACTAAAGAGATGACATAGTTGAGGCTAGTGGAGCAGCCATTCAGAGAAACAGGAGAAGCTAGTCAGAAATAAGGGAACAAATAAATTAATAGGGGGTGCGGATGGGTTTTTTTTTTCCAAGGAGGAAGAAGATTTATGTGATCACCCAACCTTGCGTTGCATCCCGCTTTGAGGGTGTCAGGAGATTGCCAGTCTCTCTCTAGGATGCCTCCCTTTTTGGGGGGCTCCTTACAAGGCACCATGTACCGCTTGACCACATTGAGGATGGGAATAATCATTTATATAGGAGGTTGGATACCCTAAATATGCGGCGGTCTTAAATAATTCAAGGATGTGATTTTCAGCAGTTCAGATGTGGGAGCAAAAAAAGCGGAGATAAGAAGGCCGATTTAAAGTTGAAGACTCTAAGAGGGATGTGGTGGAAAGACAATGGGCTTGGTTTGGGGTGCAAGAGCACAGAGGTTGAGTGCAGGAGGGTCAAGTTTGGATGGATGAGGAAGGGAAGCCAAAAAGAGTTAAAGGACTGGGCCATAAAACGGCTTTGAGGTCTCCGTGTGTGAGGTTAAAGAACTGAAGTGAAGGAGAGAAAAGGCTGGAAGGACCGGAGGATAAGATCCAAAAAGGCACATTAGAATATAAGCCTTCGGGGGTGCACGTGGATATCAGGGTCTAGGGTAGGACCATCGGAGAGGGTCACTGCAGCAGGGACAAGTGAAGACTGCTGGTAAGATGTTTTAAAAACAATCATGAGGCCAGATGCTGGATGGCGTCACATCGATACGGACGTTATCCAACATGAAGACAGAATATGAGGAGGAGAAGCAAACAGCAAAGCTGGTGACCAGGCCCTTAAAGAATATGGAAGAACAGGTGAAACATTTCAAGGAGGGAGAGAGGGACCGTTGACATAAGCCTTAAAAAGAAAGGATGGAGGGGCGATAACATGCCAGTTGGATTGGGGTGCCAGGCACATAATGATGCCTCTTGACAGGTGAATGTAGACAAATCAGCCTTCTCCATAGAAGAAGTTTCACAAGAGGTGTTGTGCTCCTGGCAGAGCCAGGAGATAGTGCTCTGCGAACGGGTCAAGAATATAAAGGAGGTTATTTACAACAGAATAGGGTCTCCCAGGAAACAGTTGGAGGGAAGTCAGCAGTGTGAGAAACATCAATGAGAGTAATGAATGATAATAATACACTGTCAGACACCATGCCAAGGGCTTTATGGACTAATTTTATTTAATAATTACGCCATGTAGGTATTATCTTTCTTTTCTCCATATGAATACATTGAAATCGAGGGCATTTAGAATCTTGAAGAAAGTGAAGTGTCTAAAAAGTGACTTTCTAAGATTGCATTTTTTTCTCCTTTTTTAAAGTATAGCTGATTTTTACCATGTTGTGCCAAATTCTTCTGTGCAGCAAAGTGACCCATCATTCATATATATATATATATCCCTTTCTTATATTATCTTCCATCCTGGTCTCTCCCAAGAGACTGGATATAGTTCCCTGTGCAGTACAGTAGGACCTCATTGCTTATCCATCCTAAATGGAAGAGTTTGCATCTACCAACCCCAAACTCCCAGTCCATCCCACCCTCCCCCTTGGCAACCACAAGTCTGTTCTCTATGCCTGTGAGTCTGTTTCTCTTTTGTAGATAGGTTCATTTGTGTCATATTTTAGATTCCACATATAAGTGATGTCATATAGTATTTGTCTTTCTCTTTCTGACTTACCTCACTTAGTATGAGAATCTCTAGTTGCAGCCATGTTGCTGCAAATGGCATTATTTTGTCTTTTTTTTTTTTTTGCTTTTTAGGGCCTCACCCACAGCACATGGAGGTTCCCAGCCTAGGGGTCAAATCAGAGCTGCCGCTGCCAGCCCGTGCCATGGCAACGCAGGATCTGAGCCACGTCTGTGACCTACACCATAGCTGATGGCAACACCACATCCTTAACCCACTGAGAGAGGCCAGGGATCGAACCCGCACCCTTATGGTTCCTAGTTGGATTCATTTCCCTGCACCATTACATGAACTTCTATTTTGTCCTTTTTTTAGAGCTGAGTGGTATTCCATTGCACATATGTACCACATCATCTTAATCCATTTCTCTGTTGATGGACATTTAAGTTGTTTCCATGTCTTGGCTGTTGTGAATAGTGCTGCTATGAACATAGGGGTGCATATATCTTTCTGAATTATAGTTTTGTCTGGCTTTATGCCCAGGATTGGGATTGCTAGATGATACGGTAGTTTTATATTTAGTTTTCTGAGGAACCTCCATACCATTCTCCGTAGCGGCTGTGCCAATTTGCATTCCCACCAGCAGTGTAAGAGGGTTCCTTTTTCGCCACATCCGCTCCAGCACTTATTGTCTGTAGACTTTAATGATGGCCATTCTGGCTGGGGTAAGGTTGTACCTCATAGCAGTTTTGATTTGCATCTCTCTAATAATTAGTGATGTTGAGCAGCTTTTAATGTGCTGTTTGGCCATCTGTATGTCTTCTTTAGAGAAATGTCTATTTTGATCTTCTGCCCATTTTTCGATTGGGTTTGGAATGAGAGGATAAAAGAGAAGAAGGTGCTGGGGAGGGGCTTCCAATGACAGAAACAGGAGACCTCACGGGTCCAACTAACTGAAAATGTAGGCATGTGCTTACAGGGTCTTCCAGATGGCAGAGGCCTCCAGTCGGGGTCAGCTGTCTGTCTTTAGAGTTTCAGATGGAATGTGGGCAGAAGGTATTCTGTGCCCTCAAAGAAAGAATGAGAGAGTGTGGTGGTAGAGTGATCAGATCTAGGGAAACACCTGTCCCCTTGGTTGGAGGGACAGATTCATGGCTTTTTATATATGGCCCTAATTCTTACTCTATTTAAACAATCAATCTAGTTGGGCTCCAGGGGAGAACTATGAAGAGAGGCTCTTGTTCGGGAAAACTTTTTATTGGTAAGGGAATCGCTTATCTAAGGCATTGTCTGCCCCACATAATCAACAAGATTTTGGAAATTTCCTTCTCATCACAGCTTTTTACAAAGCCAGGACTTCGGTGTAAACAAAGATAATTAAGCAAAGGTCTGCTCTCTTTCTGAGCTCTGGGAATGTAAATAACAAAACTGCAGAGACAAGAAGTAATTATTTCTTTTTTTTTTCCTCCCCTTCCCTCCTACCACCAGCAGTGACCCTCCCACAGCCTTCTGCTTTGTAGGTTTTCCCAGTTGTGGTGAAAGCTTCATCAGTACGCACTCAGATCCCTTCAGATCTTTCTTGCTGTTTCTATGCCCGCTTCTGCTAGTGTGCTTTGCCTCTAAAGATTACATCTCAGACTCTTCTGATGACTGCTCTCTTTGCCTGGGACAGTCTTTAGCCAGTCACTAATGTCTGTGGTAGCATGAAAGCTCACCCTCCTTGCCTTGTGTCAGGACAACTTGGAGGCATAATTTAAACCTAAAGAATCCATAAGAACTGTTATATCTAGTAAATGAATTCAGCAAATTTGCAGGATACAAAATCAACACACAAAAATTGTTTTTTTTTTTTTTTTTTTTTTAGGGCTGCACCCACAGCATGTGGAAGTTCCCAGGCTAGGTGGTGAGATGGAGCTGTAGCCACTGGCCTACACCACAGCCACAGCAATGGGGGATATGAGCTGTGTCTGGATCCTTTAACCTACTAAGCAAGGCCAGAGATTGAACACACATCCTCATGGATACTAGTCATATTTGTCACCACTGAGCCACAAAGGGATCTCCCCAATGGCATTTTTATGCACCAACAATGAACTATCTGAAAAGGAAATTAGGGAACAAATAGAATTTTGATTCTATTGTAAACCCGTGGCTCAGCAGATTAAGGATCTGGTGTTGTCACTGCAGTGGCTCTGGTTGCAGCTGTGGTGCAGGTTTGATCCTTGGCCCAAGAACTTCCACATGCTGTAGGCATGGCCAAAAACAAACAAACAGACAAAAAACAAACAAGCAATAAATAAGTCGGGCATAAAAAGACAAATACTGCATGAGTCCACTTATCCAAGGTATCTAAAATAGTCAAATTCATAGACTCAAAGAGTAGAATGGTGGTTGCCAGGGGCCGGGGAAATGGGGAATTGAGGACTTACTAATCCATGGGCATAATATTTCAGTTAAACAAGATAAAGAAGCGCTAAAGATCTTCTGTAAAGCATCATATCTACAGTCAACAATAATATAATGCACCCTTCAAAATTTATTAAGAGGTTAGGAGTTCCCGTCATGGCTCAGAGGTAATGAACCTGACTAGTATCCAGGAGGATGAAGGTTCCATCCCTGGCCTTGCTCAGTGGGCTAAGGGTCTGGCGTTGCCATGAGCTGTGGTGTGAGTCGAAGATGCGGCTCGGATCCCGCATTGCTGTGGCTGTGGTGAAGGCCCACAGCTGCAGCCCCAGTTCGACCCCTAGCCTGGGAACCTCCATATGCCGTGGGTGCGGCCCTAAAAAGACCAAAAAAAAAAAAAAAAAAAGGAAAATTAAGAGGTTAGATTTTATGTTAAATGTTCTTACCACAATAAAATAAAAATTGAAAAAATATATTTAAATTGAGAGAAAGCATACCAAAAGTCCAATAGAAAAATGAGAAAAAGGACAGAGAAGTTGCAGGGAAAAAAAAGTGAAATGGCCCTTAAGCATATGGAAATGTACTTAAAATCACTCAGAAATACAAATGGCTACTCAAACATATTTTATGTCTATTAAATTGGCAAAAATGAAATGCATGACAAAGCACCCTGCTCAAGACTGTGCAGCAGCATACGCTCTTGTCATTGACAGTGGGAAGTGCAAAATGGCACAAGCCTTTTCGTGGTGAATTTGGAAATACCTAATGAAATTAAATAGGTACATACTCTTTCACAGAAATTTGGTATTTCTGTGTAATTCCAAATACAGAAGTTCAGTAATCATGCATTCGTTATAACAACACAGGTTGAAAACAATGCAGGGACCAGTTAAAAAACTAGCCACATCATGGAGTAGCAAACAGTGATAAAGAAAGAATTTAGGGCAAACGCTATGAGTTGATATGGAGGCATTTATAAGATGTATCACGTAAAAAATAATCAAAGTATGGAACAGTCTATATGGTCTGCTATATGGCCTGCTACATTTCGTATATGAAGGAAGGGAGAAATAACCCCTTGACACATGTACATATATAAAACAATATATGTACACATATATTATTTACATTGTATATATTGTATACACATATAACAATAGATGAGATATATACAATATGTAACTATATATATGCTTACATTTGCAAAAAAAAATCTCAGAAGGGGCAATCGGAAACTAATAAAAATTGCTACTATGGAGGCATAAATAAATGGGAGGAGGGTATCAAGATGGAATTGGAGACATCTCTGAAGACCCCTTTCTTTGTAGTTCTCGCTTTGGAAATATATTAATATTTTACATATTCAAAAATAAAACTCATCCAAAAAATAGAAAAAGAAAACCCTTAGAGACCATAACAGATGACCTTCGGTGTAAATCAAATTGATAACAGAACCACACAGAAAAAAAAAGAATTACAAATGATTTCAAACAACTTTTGAACATGTTTCTCCAACTCTAATAGTCTATATATTTAGCAGCATATGCGCTAAAGATGAAAAGAACTGCAAAAGTTTTTACACTTTATGCAGTAGGTTTCCTGTTAATATTATCAGTCTCAAGTGAATATAGTTTAGAATCAAGTAACTTGGCAATTTGATCATGAATGAGAAAAGTGCTGTATGTTATTGTAATAGGAAATAAATAAAAATGTAGAAAGCTGGAGCTCCCATCGTAGCGCAGTGGAAATGAATCCGACTAGGAACCATGAGGTGGCCGGTTCGACTCCTGGCCTCGCTCAGTGGGTTAAGGATCTGGTGTTGCAGTGAGCTGTGGTGTAGGTCACAGATATGGCTCAGATCTGGTGTTGCTGTGGCTGTGGCTGTGGCGGAGGCTGGCAGCTGTAGCTTCTATTAGACCCCTAGCCTGGGAACCTCCATATGCCACAGGTGTGGCCCTAAAAAGACAAAAGACAAAAAAAAATGTAGAAAGCTCATAGTGATATTCGAAGAGAGGGAGGGAGGGACAGAGAGAGAGAGAGAGAGATAATTAGAAAGCCAACATTTTATATGTTCTCCGGTAATAATTGATTCAGCCAAAGATCATTGATGGACGCTAAAACCTCGTTAAGAGAACATTTGCTAGGGAAGAGGGTATTGTCCAATGCTAAAGTATCCCCCACAGATTTCTTAATCTGCAAAAAGAAAAATGTGACTTTACAGTGGAAACACTCAGCAGTAAACCACCTTAGCTAAGTGATCAAATTTAGCCTAACCAACAGACGGCCAACCTGACATTATCTGCCCCTGTATGTGATGCAATATGAAGCACACAGCATCATCTATGAATATTTAGCAAGTGTTCTTGTCAAATTGGCTTAGCTTGATTCTAATCAACTCTTAACCTCACAGTCTACAAGGAAAACAGTGGAAAGAGGAATGAGTTACATGAGCTCAAGAGGAAACAATCGGACAGATCTAAAATGCAGAATAACACAATTGTCCTGGGTTCTTCAATAAGCCAGTATCATGAAATAAGTGCAGGGGATGGGGCGAGGCTCTAATCTAAAAGAAACTAAAGAAACATAACCACCATGTTGCAAACCTAGAGTGTTTCTTGGTTTTAAAGCAATAGCTAAGTAAGACAGTATTATTATTATTATTATTATTATTATTATTATTATTATTCATCTCTTTAGGGCTGCCGCCATGGCATATGGAGGTTCTCAGGCTAGGGGTCAAAAGTGGAGCTCCAGCTACTGGTCCACACCACAGCCACAGGAATGCAGGATCCAAGGCGCATCTGCAACCTACATCACAGCTCACAGCCACGCCAGATCCTTAACCCACTGAGCGAGGCCAGGGATCGAACCTGCATCCTCACGCTTGCTAGTAGGGTTCCTTACCCCTGAGCCACAACGAGGACTCCAATAAGACATTATTTTGACAATGGAGTAATCTGAACATTGTATTAGTTTTCTGTTGCTACCCTTTAGTGCCTTAAGAAACAAACATTTATTATCTCACAATTTCTGTGGTCAGGAATTTAGGAATGACTTAGCTGGGCAGATTTCCGCTGAAGCCAGAACTGCCCAGAAGGCTGGACTGGGACTGGAAGATCTGCTTCTCAGGTAACTCCCATGGCTGTTGGCTGGAGGCCTTGGTTCCTCAACAGATGAGCCTTTTTTATAAGCTGCTTGAATGTCCCCACAACATGGAAGCTAACTTGCCCCAGAATGAGTGATACGACAGAGAGAGAGAGTGATCTAAGAGAAAGTAAGCAAAGACTCAGTCTCTGAACTTACACAAAGTCCTATTGGACTTTCTATCTATTGGAAATGAGTCACCAAGTCCAGCCCACAATTATGGGGAGGAGACTTAGGCTCTGGCTCTTAAAAGGAGGCGAATCAAAGAATTTGTAGATAGACTTTACAACAGCTATCACTCTGGACTGAACACCAGAAGATGTGATAAAGGTGTGATAACTTAGAAAATTGTCATTCTAAGGAGATGTGTGCAGAATTTAGGGATGAAGTGTCATAATATCAAGTGAAGGAAAGAGATGAAGCAAATATGGCACAGTATTTGCCCTCGTTGAGTCTGGAAGGAGGGTATATGGATGTTCATTAAATCATTCTCGCAACTTCTTTCTGTGCTTAAAGTATTTACAGTCAAACGTGGGCATTAAGTATGTACAGAGCTGTGAGCCAGATGTTGGAAGTAGGAGGCAAGGACTGTTGGTCCATTCAAGTTAGCAGCAGGCACAGACTCACACGTGCCAAAAAAGTTAAAGGTAGGGAATAGAAGGAAAAGAGTTGAGGGGAGGGGTTGAGAGGTTGGATGGCGAGGGCGGGGAGGGGAGGAGCGAGCAGAATGCAAGGAGATCTGAAGTTACAGGGGGACTTTAGAAACAGGCATCCTTAATTTTCAAAATTGAGCCCCCACTGTAATGGCCACTGACAAATCCCAGTTTGTTGCACCTTTGAGGAGGAGCTGACCGTTTACATAGTTTCAAAGCATCTCTCCATAGATTACATACTTATACCAATGGGAAGAAATAAGGATTTTATAGTTGCCAAACCTGGAGGACACCAGCTTAACCAAATGATCAAAATGTAGCAGTACCAAAACCAAGGCAAACATTATCACATGCCTTCCGATGTAGATGAGATACTAGAAAGGATACAACGTTATTGAGATAGTGTTGCTGCCCAAAGGTCTAACCTGAATCCAATCAGGAGGGAAAATCAAACTCAAATTGAGGGACATTCTACAAAATAATTGGCCGGTACACTGCAGGGTGATACACAACAAAGAAATGCTAACGAGCTGTTCTGATGGAAGGAGACCAGAAAGACATGGCAACCAAATGCAACACATGATGCCGAATTGAAATACTGGCCCAGGAAAAACAAAATAGCTAGAAAGGTCATTATCAACACAGTTGTGAAATTTGAATATGAAGTGTGGATTAAATAACAGCATTGTATCAATGCTAAATTTCCTGATTTTGATTGTCATACCATGGTTAATTAAGAGAATGTCCTTGATCTTAGAAAATGTACGCTAAAGGATTTGGTAAAGGGCCTTGATGTTGGCAATTTACTTTCATTTGAGAGGATTTAGTTCAGAAAACATTATGCGCATGCACACAGAAAGATAAAAAAAAACATAAGACAGGTGTAGCAAAATGTAAACAATGGCTGAATCTGAGCAAAGGATGTAAGAGAGTTTGTTACACTCTTCTTGCAATTTGAAATTAAATCAAAGGGAAAAGGTAGCCCCCAAAGTGACCCCCTAAACCCACCTTCCCAGTCTGTGCACCATTTGAGAACAGACCAGACAGAAGTGCCACTCTCTGTACTCAGACACTAATTTGAGTACAGGATGCAGGGTGAGGAGAAGACAAAAAGCAGGTCTAGTCCCAAATAACCAAATTAATCTTTAATGACACATGGTTTGCAAAATCAAAAGTTCTCTATTTTGAAATGCTGGAGAGCGTGTGGAGAAAAGGGAACCCTCCCACACTGTTGGTGGGAATGGAAATTGGTACAACAACTACAGAGAACAGTAGGGAGGTTCCTCAGAAAACTAAATATAGAACTTCCATATGCTCCGGTAATCCCACTCCTGGGCATCTATCTGCAGAAAATCATTATCGAAAAGACACATGCACGCCTATGGTCATTGCAGCACTAGTCACAAGAGCCAGGACATGGAAACAACCTAAATGCCCACTGACAGAAGAATGGAATAAGAAGATGTGGTACATATATTCAATGGAATACCACTCAGCCATAAAGAAGAATGAAATAATGCCATTTGCAGCAACATGGAGGCAACTAGAGATTCTCATACTAAGAGAAGTTAAGTCAGAAAGAGAAAGACAAATACCATATAATATCACTTATATGCGGAATCTAAAATGTGGCACAAATGAACCTATCTACACAACAGAAACAGACCCACAGACATGAAGAATAGACTTATGGTTGCCAAGGAGGATGGAGGAGGGAGTGGGATGGACTGGGAGTTTGGGGTTAGTAGATGCAAACTATAGCATTTAGAACAGATAAGCAATGGGGTCCTAAAAAGACAAGAAAAAAAATCTCTAGTTTTTTGTCATTAAAAATCACAGGTACGTCATGCAAAAAAAAATGGATGGTGTTTTAGAGGCAGAATAATAAATGCTAAGGCCAGGTAAGAAGCCACACCCCAGCTCGGGCTGATTGGTCCCTGGAGCAGAAAGGAGTATAGTGGATATGTCAGGCTGTGTATATATCTACACACAGAGAGGTTAGCCTCCCCAAATGGAGAAGGGGGGGAGAAGGAGCAAGTAAGGCAGCAGGGGGCCGAGGGTGCCAGGAGGCGACAGCCCCTCTCACTTGGGCCGGAGCATCAGGTCTGTGCAGCCACCTCATTAACACGTCATTAAGAAGAGTCCATTCTATGCAAGTGTTTCCCAGAAAAATGGATTATTTCTGTCCCCTTAAAATTCATAAATGCTGCCCAGAAAGCCCCAGGTTTCCTGTAATGTCTATTAAACATTCCAGATATGTCCGATCCCCACTATTTCCACCAAGAGAAGTAAAATAGCAACATTAAATGACACTGGTTCTTTCTTAGCTGATGGACCCAGTGGAGAGAAGGTATAATATTGGATTGAATCTGCAGTCTCTCAGGATCATTGCTAAAATACCCGAGAGCCTCTTTCCAGTTGTAATATATCTTTTTCTCTTAAACTTAAATTCAGGAAAACCATTTGAAAAATTAGTTTTTTTTCCTTTTTAAAATATTAAAACTAAAAGAGCTTACTATAACAGGGAATGTGAGATGAGGTTGGCTTTGATTCCTGAACTATTGCTTAAGACCATAAAGCTACATTGATTTCAGAGTTATGTTTCCTAGGAAGGAAGGAAATGAATATTTACTGGCTGCCTACTACGTGCTAGGCATTGCACTATGTTTTTCATCGTCTTTTTTTTTTTCTAGGGCTGCACCCACAGCATATGGAGGTTCCCAGGCTAGAGGTCGAATCAGAGCTGTAGATGCCAGCCTACACTGCAGCCACAGCAACACAGGATCTGAGCCGCATCTGCGACCTACACCACAGCCCACGGCAACACCGGATCCTTAACCCACTGAGTGAGGCCAGGTATCGAACCCACACCCTCAGGATACTAGCTAGGTTCATTAACCGCTGAGCCACAACACGAACTCCGGCATTGCACTATATCATTTCATCCAGAGTTCAGCTCACTCCAAACTTGGGCGGGGGCGGGGGGGGGGGAAGAAAACACTAAAGGATTTTTTTTTTTTATTACATAGGAATAATGTCAGTACCATTTTGTTCCCTGAATACAAATTCTGGACCTATACATTCCAATATATTTTCACACATATTCTGTGGCATCTAAATATTTATATTCCTCTTGGTTATTTTTGTCAATAAGAATTTCTTACTTGCAATTATTTTCCATTCTTCATTTCCTGATGATTTCGTCTTTTTATAGACTAGAATACTTACAATATGATACCATTGAGGCAGATTGTGTTATATTTTTTCCTTTCCCCTTAATGACAATGTAAAAGCATTGCAGAAAATTTAGCAAAATGATGGGGAGGGACAATTTAAAAACCTTATCATCCTAAAATGATAAGGCTTTTCCATTCTGTGTACTGCCTTCCAGTCTTTGTTCATCATTATAGTTTTTTCAGTTTTTTTCTTTTCTTTCTTTCTTTTTTTTTTTTTTTTTTTTTTTTGCTTCTTAGGGCTACACCCAAGGCTATGGATGTTCTCAGGCTAGAGGTCCAATTGGAGCTACAGCTGCCAGCCTACACCACAGCCACAGCAATGCAGGATCCGTGCCGCGTCTGCGACCTACCCCACAGCTCGTGGCAACGCCAGATCCTTAACCCACTGAGTGAGGCCAGGGATCGAACCCGAGTCCTCATGGACTAGTCAGATTCATTACCCCTGAGCCACAATGGGAACCCCTCATGGTTCCTAGTCAGATTTGTTTCTGCTCTGCCATGACGGGGAACTCCTTTCACATAGTTTTAATAAAAGGGTATTGCAACTGGGGGCTTTTTACCCACCTTCTAAATATCTTATCATGCAGATGTCAAGTTTTCAACATTATAATTCTTAGTGCCAGATGTGTTCAATAAAGTAGCCATACCACAATTTCTTTGTGTGCCTCTACCATTAAATAGCTATATTGTTCCCTATTTTTCAACATTAGGCAACTTGTATCAAAAATATCTTTACCTGTATAGCATTTACTTTCTTTTGGGATTGGTTCCTTAAGTTGAAAATCCTACTAGAGAGTCTCATAATAAGTGAAGTCAGTCAGAAAGAGAAAGACAAATACCACAGGCTATCACTTATGTGTGGAATCTAAAATATGGCGTAGATGATGCCATCTACAGAACAGAAACAGACTTACAGACATGGACTGCAGACTTGTGGTTGCCAAGGGGGTGAGGGAGGAAGAGGCATGGACGGGGAGTTTGAGGTTAATAGATGCAAACTATTCCATTTAGAATGGATAAGCACTGAAGTCCTGCTGTACAGCACAGGGAACTCTATCCAATCACTTGGGATAGAACATGATGGAAGATAATATGAGAAAGAGTGTCCATATATGTATGCTGTACAGCAGAAGTTGACACAACATTGTAAATCAACTTTAATAAAAAATTAAAAAGATAAAAATCCTATAAGATAGGAGCACTTTCATGGCAACTGACCTCTCTGGTGGAATTGCTTTCTGAAAATACTGGAATCCGACATTTGTTGGCTTCATGAATGTACGACTCCTTCAACTTAGGAACGCCAAGATGCTGCTCACAGGGACAAAATTCTGAGTCCCAGGATCATTCCTCCAGGGATCTGGCCAGAAGTGTGCTTCACAGCAGATGGGTCTACCAGAGATCTCTGCCTAAACTGTATAAGAAGGTAGGAGGATCTTATTCACTCTTCCATTCTATAGGTATTTAATGCAGTTCCAAAGACGAGAAGAAGCAATGTGCCCACATAAGACAGGAGCAGGAGTTCCCATCGTGGTGCCGTGGAAACGAATCCGACTAGGAACCATGAGGTTGCAGGTTCGATCCCTGGCCTTGCTCAGCAGGTTAAGGATCTGGCACTGCTGTGAGCTGTGGTGTAGGTTGCAGACGCAGCTCGGATCCTGCATTGCTGTGGCTGTGGTGGTGGCCGGCAGCTACAGCTCCGATTAGACCCCTAGCCTGGGAACCTCCATATGCCATGGGTGCAGTGTTAAAAAGAACAACAACAACAACAACAAAAAGACAGGAACAATGGCTGTGGGTGTTCAAAGAAAGATAACATTGAAATTAATCTTGAGGAGCTCCCTGGTGGCACAGCAGATTAAGGATTTGGAGTTGTCACTGCTGTGGCAGGGGTTTGATCCCTGGCCTAGAAACTTCCACATAGCATGGGAAAAAAAAAAAAGAAAGAAAGAAAGAAAAGAAATTGACATTGAGCCTGCATTTTTCAAAGGTAGAATGACCTTAGAAATCATGAAAACAATAATGATTGGTGATAAGAAATTTACTCTTGTAAATTGGATCTTAAAAAGTCATACAATTAATATTTCCACCACTTATCTTTAAAAACAGAATCATGGCATTCTGATACATCACTTAGAAATTGTAATTGAAGGAGTGGGGATTCAGGAGTGAAATTAATGTCAACTTACATCAAATTCCTACTGTGAGAACTTTCTATTTTACAGTCTCTTCTATCTGGGACGGCTTTCCTGCATCATTCTACCTCATTGCTTCCCATTTAAAAATTAATCTTTTGCTCCACGTCTGTACTTTGCAATTTCTCTCGCCCTCTATTATTAGTTTAGGTCTGTGTCATTTGAGGGACAGTCTACTTGAAAGGTATTAAATTTTTTTTTCTTTTTAAGGCCACGCCTGCAGCATATGGAAGTTTCTGGGCTAGGGGTTGAATCAGAGCTGCAGCTGTGAACTATGCCACAGCCACAGCAACACCGGATCTGAGCCACATCTGCGACCGATGCCACAGCTTGCGGCAATGCCACATCCTTAACCCACTGAGCAAGGGATCAAACCTGCATCCTAACAGAGACAACATTGGGTCCCTAACCGATTGAGCTACAGTGGGAACTCCAAGAAACATGTTTTATGGCCAAAGCAGCACACTCATGGTAGCAAAGCAACCTTGCCACACACCCAACACACTACAGAACATTCTGAGTATCTTGTTTGGGACTCTTAGGAATGTGGTCTTGTGGACTTGGCAGGGCCCTTATTCTATGAGGACAGAAAGCCCTGAAAATGCAGAGGCGAACAGAAATTCATGGGTATGAAACACGCATCCATAGACGTGAAGATGCTGCCATCTAATCCTGAGGATTCAATCCAAGGTACCAAACGGAGGGCGGGCCCTATCACAGCACTTCTCAAGCTTTAATATGCACCCAAATCACCCAGGGATCATGTTCAATGGAGATTCTAATTCAATAGATCTGGAGTAAAGCCTGAGCATCCACAGGTCTAACCCACCCCCAGGTGATGCCAATGATCCGTGGACCACACTCGCGGAGAAGAGTCTCAGCCAATCCAGCGCCTAATCAGGGCTCTTTTATGACTTCTTTATTTACAGTCTCTTTGTTCCAAGAAAAGAAATCATTGCCCTTTATAAAGTGATGAGCAATAAAACGAGACTTTAAAAAAATAAAATAAAGAAGAAATGGAGTTGGCGGTGGGGGGGGGAGCAGGAAAGGAAAACAAGCCTAAGTTTGGGAGGATTAGTTGAGGAAATGGGTACCCTCGTACCCTTAACAATTGCTAGAGGTGGGAAAGTATGCCTGTGCTTTTGAATGCCCAGAACAAAACGGAATACGTGTTCTGTCGCAAGTCTCACCAGTGTTGGTGAGAGAAAACCTTCCCAGTGCTCTGCAGAAGCAAGTAGCACCCAAGCACCAGGAGCAACATTTCCTGTGGGTAACCATGCCGGGCGCTCAAGGTGAGGCAGTCAGCAGCATTCTTCAACCTGTTCAGAGAGGAAGTAGAAGGCGAAGCTGTTGGTTTTAATTTTGTTAATAATGTGTGCATTGACGTCGGCCAATGGCCTGGTGCCAACGTGTAGATTTATGACTCTCTGATGCTCCAGCTTGTTTCAAGGATAAGAGTTAGGATCTCTAGGATGGGAGGACTGCCTATCCTTCGGTATGGATTATTTATATAGACAATAGACATAAATCATATATATGTAGGCAGCTCAGGAAAAAATTGCATAAGGCATAAGAGGCATAAGAAGATAGGGAAGGATTTTGCTCAAAGCCGAGGATAAGTCCTCCACCAAGCACAGCCCCTCAAGATTTGCTAAAATGTAGACCAACTGGTCCTTCAATTATCTACCCTATCACCAATTTCCAGAAATAGATATGAGAAGGCTAGGGAGTCACTAGTACGATCTTTGAAGGGAATTTACAGAGAAGAGAAATGTGGCATTTCCCCCCTCCTGTGGGGAAGGATAGGGGTTTTCTCCTGCCCAGTCAATTTTGGAGTCTCAAGAGAAGTACTCGCCAAGGGGCTGCTTCCTAAAAGGGTAGCCACAGACTCTTCACAGACATGCCTAATGCGATTTCTCAATTTTTTTAGGCAGTGGCGTGTTAGTAAATGTTTAACAACCTGCTCTCCGGAAAGGGGCTGAGGGTGGGGGAAGCCCTGATTTGTAGCGCTTGCCAATTTCTGTGGTGTAAATGTTTCCATCATGGCCAATTTCAAGCTACAAGCCTGAAGAGATGCTGACAATCAGCTTGCAGCTCCAGAACACCACTGATTTGAGGTAAATTTCATGCTTCTACAATAATGGCCTCCAATTCATGCCTTTTTTGTAGACTCATAGTTATTATTAAGTTAATATTAACTATGGGCTTGATCATGAGACTTGCTTGCAGTCATGGGAAATCGGCAAGTGTGACACAAGCAGAGGCTTAGAAAGTGCTTGTGCCTTAACAGTTTTCAAACCTCTTGGAATGCTTCATCATGTAAAGAAGGCTGGCATACGGAGGAGGAACGATCACTTAGAGATATGTGGCCCAGCCAACACCCAACACCAACTATCAGACATGTAAGGTCATCTTAGGCCATCCCGCCCCAGTTAAGCCACCAGATGACCACAGCTGTATGCATTACCACAGGCCAGAAAAGTGGATAAACTACCCATCTGAGCTCATCCTAAATTGCTCACCCACATATTTTTGAGCAAATAAAGTGTTTTTTTCAATTGAGTATCACTGGTTTATAACTTTACATGTTTCATGTATACAACATTGTATTTTAACTTCTGCATATACTACAGCATGCTCACCATCAAACGTTTAGTTTTCATCTATGAACGTGGCAGTTGTTTTAACCTAATCAGTTTGTATGCAATAATAGATAACTGATACACCTGACATGTGTCCCCTGGAGATGGCAATGCACATGAGTACTGATGCTGATAGAGCAGATCATGATGACATGGCATGAAGAGAAGGGTCAGTATTGGGTCAAGCCACACTATCGCCTTTTAGTGAGCAAGGTCAAGTCCTGGTCATGAAGGGAATCTTTGAAAGGACCCCACTCAAAAAGGTTACCTGCTGGGATGAAAGGGCCCCACAAGAATAGAGACTGTGGGCAGTTCTCTGGAAGCAGGAGGTGAGGGCGTATTTATTATAAAAAGGAGTCTATCAGAAAGCTTACTGCCCACATCTGAAGGAAGATACAGTGCATGAATGCAATGCACTTCATGAAAGATTTAGGGTCTGGATGCCTAGCAACAAGAGAGGGCATTCAACAGTCAACAGAAACATGAACAACAGCAACAACTTCAAGCTCTCTTTTCTCCATTCCTTCCTCAGAGGAGCCACTGGTGGGAGTAGAATGAAGAATAAAGAAGAATAAGGCTGTTTCTGGTTTGTAGTGTACCAAATGCAGCCAATCTATAACTTGCCAAACTTACATTTGCATCTAGAGGACTTCCTTTATTACATTTTATTTATTTACTTATTTAAAGTATAGCTGATATACAGTACACTATACGGTACAGTGTACATATACATATATATATATATATATATAGGTTCTTTTTCTCATACTATCTTCCATTATGTTCTACCCCAAGAGATTGGATAGAGTTCCCTGTGCTGTACAGCAGGACCTCATTGCTGATGCATTCCAAATGTAATAGTTTGCATCAACCAACCCCAAACTCCCTGCGCATCCCACTCTCTCCCCCTCCCCCTTGGCAACCACAAGTCTGTGCTCCATGTCTATGAGTCGGTTTCTGTTTTGCAGATAGGTTCCCTTGTGCCATATTTTAGATTCCACATATAAGTGATATCATATGGTATTTGTCTTTCTGACCTCACTTAGAACAAGAATCTCCAGTTGCATCCATGTTGCTGCACATTGCATTATTTTGTTCTTTTTATGGCTGAGTAGTATTCCAGTGTGTGTGTGTGTGTGTGTGTGTGCATGTATATGTATGTATATATACCACATCTTCTTAATCCATTCACCTGTCAATGGACATTCAGGTTGTTTCCACGCCTTGGCTATTGTGAATAGCCAGTTGGTGCTATGAACATAGGGGTGCATGTATCTTTCTGAATCATAGTTTTTGTCTGGATATATGCCCAGGAGTGGGATTGCTGGATCATATAGTAGTTCTATAGTTAATTTTCTGGCTTTTTAAAAAAATTTTACCAAGTTCCCTACCTGGTTCTGACAGAGACCAAAGTTTGTGAACTGCTAAACTGGAGCATTACCTACACTTCTGAAGGCTTCTGTATACCTCTCTCCAGTTATACCCCATTCCTTCCACAATCAACAATTGTCTTCTGTTTTATTAATCATTCCCTTACTGTCTTTACATTTAGAATGGATAAGCAATGAGGTCCTACTCTATAGCACACAGAACTATAGCCAATCACTTGGGATAGAACATGATGGAAGGTAGCATGAGGAAAAGA
The DNA here is from genome assembly GCF_054392235.1 of Sus scrofa. Classification (NCBI taxonomy): domain Eukaryota; kingdom Metazoa; phylum Chordata; class Mammalia; order Artiodactyla; family Suidae; genus Sus; species Sus scrofa. The sequence goes on from NC_139401.1 coordinate 44,067,786, forward strand.
TTGTATGTATGTATGTATGCATATATATATATACGTATGTATGACTGGGTTCACTATGCTATACAGCAGAAATTAGCTCAAAACCGTAAATCAACTACACCTCAATTTTTTTTTTTTTTTGCCATTTCTTGGGCCGCTCCAGCGGCATATGGAGGTTCCCAGGCTAGGGGTCCAATCGGAGCTATAGCCGCCAGCCTAAGCCACAGCCACAGCCACATAGGATCCGAGCTGCGTCTGCAACCTACACCACAGCTCACGGCAACGCCGGATCGTTAACCCACTGAGCAAGGGCAGGGATCGAGCCCGCAACCTCATGGTTCCTAGTCGGATTCGTTAACCACTGCGCCAAGACGGGAACTCCTACACTTCAATTTTTTAAAAAAAGCCTGAGTCCTATCTTGCTTCCAGGAGCTTGGGACTTTATATTCTCTTTTAGTTCACCAGAGCATTTTGATAGACCCCAAGGGTTGAGAATCAAGGCTAACTGCTAAGCTAGGTACCATGTAAACAGATGTTTATTTCGTAAATACCATTTCAGTAGATATCTACATTAAATCTACTCCTTTATATGTACAATACATTTCATTACAATTTTTACGTTGTTGCTTTAATGTCCTTGTCTAAACTTCGTAGGCATGAAAACTACCAGCAGTCGAAGCCTCTTGACCATGACTGGACAGACAATAAACTTTAGGTGACAGTTTACATTCAGATATCAGATTGTCCAGCCTACTTGAAGTCAAAACTCCCAACTTGATTTAGCATCAAACTCTATTTCTCTCCCAGTTTAAGCTACTGCAGACAAGACGTCTGCAAGAGAAAAGATGAGATGTGGTTGATACGGTTTGCCTCTTTTTTCCCTTTAAATCCCCCTCCACTAACTGCTCTAGTCAAATCCACCATCATCAGTACCATTGTGGTATTTCTACTCTTTTTTCACTTTAGCTCTCTCTACCACCCATTCTTCACACAGCAGCCTCAATATTTGTTTTAATTTTTTAAAATTTAATTTTAGGCTTATAGAGAAGTTGCAGCAATAGTACGAGTGTTCCCTTCTACCCCTCATTCAAGTTTCCCTAATATTAGGATCTTATATAACCATGCTAAACTTTCTGAAACCAGGAAATTCACTCTGGTACAATACTAGTAACTACATGACATGCCTTATTCTAATTGCAGTAGTTGTGTACGCCAGTGGCTACAGTTTCAATTCAACCGCTAGCCTGAGAACCTCCATATGCCGCGGGTGCAGCCCTAAAAAGGCAAAATAAAATAAAATAAAATAAAATAAAAATAAATAATTGCAGTAGTTTTCCCACTGTCCTTTTTCTCTTCCAAGATCCTATTTCCTATTTCCAGGATGACATCGTATTTAGTTGTTGTTTCTGCATAAGCGCCTCCTTCTATCAAAGTTCTTCACTTCTTCCTTTTAGGACATTGACCCTTTAGAAGAGTATTAGTGATTTTATCAAATGTCTCCCAGTTTCGGTTTTTCTGATGTTTTTTAATGATTGGAAGGCGGCATTTTGGTACACCTTCATTTAAAAACTTTCAAAGGTCTCCAGCACATTAAGAATAACATCAGGAGTTCCCGTCGTGGCGCAGTGGTTAACGAATCCGACTAGGAACCATGAGGTTGCGGGTTCGGTCCCTGCCCTTGCTCAGTGGGTTAATGATCCAGCGTTGCCATGAGCTGTGGTGTAGGTTGTGGACGCAGCTCGGATCCCGAGTTGCTGTGGCTCTGGTGTAGGCTGGTGGCTATAGCTCTGATTGGACCCCTAGCCTGGGAACCTCCATATGCCGCGGGAGCGGCCCAAGAAATAGCAAAAAGACAAAAAAAAACACAAAAAAACAAAACAAAACAAAAAAAGAATAACATCAAACATGTACCAAATCCGGCACCATCTGACCCTTGATTTTTGCTCTTGATTCACCCTAAGTCACTCTGGTTTGGCCACAGCGCGTATTGTAGTTTGAATTCCCCAGGAAGCAGACTCTGAGGTGGAGCTGAATGTGCAGGATGTCTGTTAGGGACTGTCCTTGAGCCCAACCTCTGTGAAAGGAAAGGAAGAAAGCGGACTTCACCTAACCTCTTGGAATAGAAGATGATGCAAGATAATACGAGAAAAAGAATGTATATGTGTATGCCTGGGTCACTGCTGTACAGCAGAAATTGGCACAACATTATAAATCAATACTTCAATTTAAAAAAAGAAAGGGAAGGAGTTCCCATCGTGGCTCAGTGGAAATGAACCCGGCTAGTATCCATGAGGACGCAGGTTCGATCCGTGGCTCCGCTCAGTGGGTTAAGGATCTGGCATTGCCGTGAGCTGTGGTGTGGGTCGCAGACACGGCTCGGATCCCGCGTGGCTGTGGCTGTGGTGTAGGCTGGCAGCTACAGCTCCGATTGGACCCCTAGCCTGGGAACCTCCATATGCCATAAATGCAGCCTTTATATATATATATGCAATAAATAAATAAATAAAGGTGGGAGGACATGTGGAGAAACTGAGCTGCAATATGACAGACTAAACTAATCCTACATGGAGCCCTGGGACTAGAAATGGCCTGTTGGAGTGGCCCCCCTTTGAAATGTGGTGGCCAAGCCTTATACTCCCCATGTGAACTGATCACCAGATGTGGCCCATCTTGGGAAAGACGTGACCTTGGTGGCCTGGCACCTGAAGGTACTGACACTGAAAGTTGTTTGCCCCGAGTACTCCCAGCAGCTGGGACAATAAGGACTTCAATGAAGGGGGGTCTGGGTGGCACATGACAGTGTTCTACCACACTGTCTTTCAGTTTAAGGTCTTTTTTTCACATTAGAATTTTGTAAAAATGTTTTATTAAAGTATTGTTGATTTACAGTGGTCCTTCAGCTTCTGTTGTACAGCCAAGTGACCCTGTCATACATATATGTACGTTCTTCCTTTTTTTCATACTATTTTCCATCATGTTCTCACCCAAGAGATAGGACATCGTTCCCTGTGCTGTACAGTAGAACCCCATTGCTTATCTATTCCAAATGCAACAGTTTGCATCCACGACTGCCAAACTTCCAGTCCCTCCCGCTCCCTTGCCCTCCCCCTTGGCAACCACGAGTCTGTATGTACTTGTCCTTCTACCTGCTATGCTTCTCATTGGCTATTTGCATAGATGATTCATCCTCATCCTTCAGAAATCAGCTAAGATATCAGTGCCACAGTGAGAACTTCCTGGTTTCCTTCTTCCTACTCCATGATTTATGCTTACATGTCTGTTTATTAATTTACTATCTCCCAATGAGGCTGAGAGCTCCATAAAGGCAGGAAGCACATAAATTTGATTCACTTCTGTTTATCACCACTTAACATGGGACCCAACCCATAGCAAGGCCTCAATAAATTGTTTAAACATGAATGAATAACAGGATGAATGGCCGAAATAAAATACAGTGAATCTGGTGGAGGGTTTTTGGACAGAATTTCAGAGTATAGTAAATAGTCACAGACAGTCAGGAATGATCTAGGCTATGTAGTGAAGTATAGTTGCCTTCAGTAAGGTGTATAGAGAATGGAAAACCTAGTGAAGAGACTCAAGGAAAGTCAAGCCTGTTGTTGAATATGCGTTTTAGTCTGCTCATGTTGTCATAATAAAATACCATGGATTGAGTCATAATAAAATACCATAGCTTAAACAAAAGAAATTTATTTTCTCACAGTTTTGGAGGTTATAAATCTAAGATTAAGGTGCCAGAAGGTTCAGGTTCTGATGGGGGCTCTCTAACTGGCTTGTAGATGGCTGCCTTCTTGCTTGGCTTGCTGGCTTGTCTTCACATGGTAGAGAAAGAGAGAGAAAAAGCTCTCTGGTCTCTCTTCTTATAAGGGCACTAATCCCAATATGAGGATCCCACCCTCATGACCTTACTAATCCTAATTACCTCCCAGTTGCCCTCTCTATGAATACCATCACATTTGGGGGGAGGGCTTCAACATATGAATGGGGGGGGGGACACAACTCAGCCCATAGCAAAATGCATTGCACTTTGTATTAAGTTTATTTAAAAGACTGTTAACATACAAATGTTTGCATTGTTTATCTAAAAGACTCAACACATTAGCTTCTTCTCCATTTCTAAAGCATATAATTAGTGCTCAAGGAATAAGATCACCACACACTGAGGTTGAAATACTAAAGACATACTGATGGCCAATAGGCACCTGAAAAGATACTTGACATCACTAATTATTAGAGAAAGACAAATCAAAACGACAACGAGGCGCCACCTCACACCAGTGAGAATGGCCATCATTAACAAGTCCACAAATAAATGCCAGAGAATGTGAAAAAAAAAAGAGAACTCTCCTTCACTATTGGTGGAAATGTAAATTGATACATCCACTAAGATACACTTCTTAGGACAATACATGTGGTTGGTCATCAAATATGAGCAACATACCAGCCTTTGGGATAAGCAATTTTTAAATGTTCATGAACATTAGAATCTCCTGAGGATATGGTCAAAATGTAGGTTCTTGTGCCCCTGCCACTTCCACCAGAGGCCTAGGTGATTCTCCTCCAGATGAGGGAGGATTACATTTTGAGGAATACCTGACTGGTTAAGTCAGCGTTAACTCGGTCCTTCAAAATGAATTCAAGTTTCTGCTGCCTCCTTCCTTAGCATGGCTTGTGGTATTAATGGCTGTGCAAGGTCATGGTAAATAATTCTTTTTATACAGTGTTAGATTTGAGTTGCTAATATTTATTGTTGCATCTATGTTCATAAGAAATAGTCATCTGTGGTTTTCTTATAATTTTTTTCTAGTTGTGGTACTAAGGCAATAGTATCCTCATAGAATGAGTTAGGAAGGAAGAAACCCTTTGCTTTTATTTTCTGAAAGAGATTGTAGAAGACTGCTATAATTTTGGCTGTAAATGTTTGGTAAAAAACCCACCAATGAATCCATCTAGGCTCAGTGCTTTCTGATTTGGAAGGTTATTAATTATGGATGAAATCTCTTTAATAGGTCTATCAAATTATTTATTTATTTCTTCTTGCGTGAGTTTTGGTAAATTGTGTCTTGCAGGGAACTGGTCTATTTCATCTAGGTTATCAAATTTGGTTTTTTTCTCTTTTTTTGGTCTTTCTGTCTTTTTAGGGCCACACCTGCGGCATATGGAGGTTCCCAGGCTAGGGGTCCAATTGGAGCTATAGCTACCAGCCTATGCCAGAGCCATAGCAATGCAGAATCCAAGCTGAATCTGCAACCTACACCGCAGCTCATGGCAACGCCAGATCCTTAACCCACTGAGCGAGGCCAGGGATTGAACTTGCATCCTCATGGATGCTAGTCGGGTTCGCTAAGTGCTGAGCCACATGAGGAGAACTCCATAGGTTATCAAATTTGTGAGTATAGAGTTCATATGATTCTTTTATTAAGACTGATTAATAAATTCAGCAAAGTAGCAGGATATAAGATTAACATTCAGAAGTCAGTCACATTTCTGTATACCAGCAATGAAATATTAGAAAAGGAATACAAAAATATAATACCTTTTAAAATTGCACCTCACAAAATCAAATACCTCGGAATACACCTGACCAAGGAGGTAAAGGACCTATATGCCGAGAACTATAAAACTTTAATCAAAGAAATCAAAGAAGATGTAAAGAAATGGAAAGATATTCCATGTTCCTGGATTGGGAAAATCAATATTGTAAAAATGGCCATACTACCCAAAGCAATCTACAGATTCAATGCAATCCCTATCAAATTACCCATGACATTTTTCACAGAACTAGAACAAACAATCCAAACATTTATATGGAACCACAAAAGACCCAGAATCGCCAAAGCAATCCTGAGAAACAAAAACCAAGCAGGAGGCATAACTCTCCCAGACTTCAAGAAATACTACAAAGCCACAGTCATCAAAACAGTGTGGTACTGGTATCAAAACAGACAGCCAGACCAATGGAACAGAATAGAGAACCCGGAAATAAACCCTGACACCTATGGTCAATTGATCTTTGACAAAGGAGGCAAGAACATAAAATGGGAAAAAGAAAGTCTATTCAGCAAGCATTGCTGGGAAACCTGGACAGCTGCATGCAAAGCAATGAAACTAGAGCACACCCTCACACCATGCACAAAAATAAACTCCAAATGGCTGAAAGACTTAAATATACGACAGGACACCATCAAACTCCTAGAAGAAAACATAGGCAAAACACTCTCTGACATCAACCTCATGAATATTTTCTCAGGTCAGTCTCCCAAAGCAATAGAAATTAGAGCAAAAATAAACCCATGAAACTGAAAAGCTTTTGCATAGCAAAGGAAACCAAAAAGAAAACAAAAAGACAACTTACAGAAGGGGAGAAAATAGTTTCAAATGATGCAACCGACAAGGGCTTAATCTCTAGAATATATAAACAACTTATACAACCCAACATCAAAAAAGCCAATCAATCAATGGAAAAATGGGCAAAAGACCTGAATAGACATTTCTCCAAAGAAGATATACAGATGGCCAGCAAACACATGAGAAAATGCTCAACATCGCTGATTATAAGAGAAATGCAAATCAAAACTACCATGAGATACCACCTCACACCAGTCAGAATGGCCATCATTAATAAATCCACAAATAACATGTGCTGGAGGGGCTGTGGAGAAAAGGGAACCCTCCTGCACTGCTGGTGGGAATGTAAACTGGTACAGCCACTATGGAGAACAGTTTGGAGATACCTTAGAAATCTATACATAGAACTTCCATATGACCCCGCAATCCCACTCTTGGGCATCTATCCAGACAAAACTCTCCTTAAAAGAGACACATGCACCGGCATGTTCATTGCAGCACTATTCACAATAGCCAGCACATGGAAACAACCCAAATGTCCATCGACAGATGATTGGATTCGGAAGAGGTGGTATATATACACAATGGAATACGACTCAGCCATGAAAAAGAATGACATGATGCCATTTGCAGCAACATGGATGGAACTAGAGAATCTCATACTGAGTGAAATGAGCCAGAAAGACAAAGACAAATACCATATGATATCACTTATAACTGGAATCTAATATCTAGCACAAATGAACATCTCCACAGAAAAGAAAATCATGGACTTGGAGAAAAGACTTGTGGCTGCCTGATGGGAGGGGGAGGGAGTGGGAGGGATCGGGAGCTTGGGCTTATCAGACACAACTTAGAATAGATTTACAAGGAGATCCTGCTGAATAGCATTGAGAACTTTGTCTAGATACTCATGTTGCAGCAAAAGAAAGGGTGGGGAAAAAATGTAATTGTAATGTATACATGTAAGGATAACTTGATCCCCTTGCTGTACAGTGGGAAAAGAAAAAAAAAAAGATTTTGATGTTCATAGGATCTGTAATTACGTCTCCTCTTTCATTTCTGATATTAGTAATTCGTGTCCTCTTTCTTTTATTCTAACCTGACTAGAAGTTTACCGATTTTATTTATCTTTTCAGAGAATCAATTTTTGGTCTAATTAATTTAAAAAATTGATTTCTTGTTTTCATTTTTATTGATTTCTGCTCTAATTTGTATGATTTTTCTTCTGCCTATTTTAGATTTAATTTGCTCTTTTTTTCTAGTTTCCTAAAGTAAAAACTTAGATTATTAATTTCAGATTTTTCTTCTAATCTTTGCATTCAACAGATTTTTAGGAAAGATGCACTGCTTTTGCCACATTCCACAAATTGCGATACGTTGTATTTTTATTTTCATGTAGTTCAAAATACTTTAAAATTTTTCTTGAGACTTCTTTGATCCAGGTATGATTGAGAAGTATATTTTTAATCTCCACATATTTGGGGATAATGACTTTTTAAAAAAATAAATAAATAAAAGAAGACAGTTAAATAAAGATTTTCTTTTGTAATCTGGTGTAGCCCAGCCTAGCACGATTAAGGTTCTCAAAATAAATGGGAGTTTAAGAATATTATTTTTATCTCCATGTTGGATTTCTATCTTTAATAGGACTCACTTCTTTCCATACCCATGGGCATTAATTGAATGCAGGGCAAGCTTAGCTAACTTGAGGATAGAATTTAATTATCATAAATTTAAAAGAACCACTATAGCTGCTATGTGCAAAGTAGAAAGCTGGAACAAGTGAAATCCACTTTGACCCCCATTATAATTAATGCTATAGAAAAGATTATATTTTATATTATTATTTTCTTTTTTTGCTTTTTAGGGCTGCACCTGTGGCATATGGCAGTTCCCAGGCTAGGGGTCAAATTGGAGCTACAGCTGCCGTCCTATGCCACAGCCACAGCAATGCCAGATCCAAGCTGCCTCTGCGACCTACACCACAGCTCATGGCAATGCCAGATCCTTAACCCACTGGGCAAAGCCAGGGATCGAACCCCGTGTCCTCATGGTTCCTAGTCGGATTCGTTTCCTCTGCGCCACGACAGGAACTCCTTATCATATTTTTAAACCCACTCTAATCTAGTAACAGAGCTGCCCATGGGAAATTAAATTACTTATTTTCTTGCTTTACCCATTTTCTTATGACTGAAAAGTTACATTCATTTAATTAGGGGTTAAAAGAGTGATGAAATAGCATGAACCATCTGTACGAATGGAAGAGAAAGATTAAAAAATTAAACCACTTGCTTTGTATTAATCATTAACTATTTTTCAAATCTCATTTTAATAGAAGAGAAAGTTAGCCTCCCCTCCCTCCGCCCAGGAACTATGATTTCACCATAGGTTGAAAGCTAATAAATAAGCGGTTTCTGAGCCTTCTTTTGTGATGAGAAAACATTTTTTAAAAAAACTATTGCTTAAAACATCTTTCTCTTGTGTGAGGAACAAATAAAATAGAACTCCCTGATTAGACTCTGTTTGCAACAATTGCTTGTTAAGCCTGGGACTTTTTAGAAACAAGTATACAATTATTCATCTAATCTAAACTTTACATTTTTCTGTTTTCAGGTCAAACTCCCAAGAGTTTGAGGTCACATTTTGATGGAACACCCAGATGTCCTCAGCTGTCATGGAGAATACTTACCATATTTGCTTGCATTTTCCCCCATTATATTGGCAGATACTTAGTTATTAACAAGGAAGAAAGCGCTGGATTAAGGAGTTAACCTAGCAATCACTGTAGCCTGGGGCCAAAACCACAAGACACAATCCAAAACTTTCAGCTTTATTGTATTCTTTCAGAAAGAACTCATTGTTTCACATGTGGCTAATAAAATCATAATAAAAATAAGGACAATAATCATAAGAAAAGAACTAATGCCCATTGAACACCTGCCATTCAACTACACATCACTCTGCTTCCCTCCTGGTGACAAACTGTCAAAAGGGCTTATTGAAGCCTCAGAAGTCTTTGAGATGCATTGGTTTGGTGTGAAATGCATTCACAGGTAAAGAAATGTGGCTTTAACTGAGTTCTTCAGCTTGGACCAAAGGTTTGCAGCATTATGTAGGGCTTGTATTTCAAAAAGAAGGATCGGCAAGGGAAGGAATGATGAAAATGATTTTCTTGGAGCTGTAGGAGGAAATTTCTTTGTTCATCAGGAATAAGAAATAACAGCCCTGTGAATAGAACCAATGTTGAAATACCACCAGGAATGAACAATCCCAGCCCATACTAACGGCCAATCTTAGGGAAATTTCAGCAGTCTAGAAAGTACGGCTGTTTGCCCCCAGCAAAAATTAGGAGGGGAAAAAAAGTAACTTTACCTGTTGTTAATTGCCAGAACACGTGTGTCAAGCCTTCTGTGAGCAAGAACTTCATGGGATATTTACCCACGAATGGAGAGGAAAAGGAGGCAATGACAGAGTTGGTCTCTTTATCACCTTTTGAATGTTCTCAAGTATAACAAATGCTGAACATTCCAGAGGAATAAACTCTAAGGCCTGGGAAAGATGGATACCAATATGACATACCTTTTCATCTTTGCCAGGTTAAGGCAATCCAATGCAAAGAACTGTCATCTCCATGGTCACGCATTGGGGCAGAACTAGGTTGGCGCCTCCAGGTCTCTTAATGCCTAAATTGGAGTTCTTTCCATTGTATTGCACCTATTCTAAGTAAAGAAAGTTTTCCAGCATAAGGCCTCACTATTTTTTTTTTTTTTTTTTGTCTTTTTGCTATTTCTTTGGGCCGCTCCCACGACATATGGGGGTTCCCAGGCTAGGGGTCGAATCGGAGCTGGAGCCACCAGCCTACGCCAGAGCCACACAGCAACGTGGGATCCGAGCCGCGTCTGCAACCTACACCACAGCTCACGGCAACGCTGGATCATTAACCCACTGAGCAAGGGCAGGGACCGAACCCGCAACCTCATGGTTCCTAGTCGGATTCGTTAACCACTGCGCCACGACGGGAACTCCAGGCCTCACTATTTTTAAAGGACAACTTAGTTCACATATCAACAAATTGTCTACAGTTTGGCTGGGAGGTGGGAAACCTATTTCCCATCATTCCTGGTTCCCTGTGGTCATATTTCTGGCCTCTGTCCAGCCCTTACTCAGATTTACTTAATGGATGAGATTGGGAGAAATAGCTTGATGCTATATCAGGAAGCCTAGTCTTCCCCCCACCACCCGGAAGCTCCATTCTCCAAACAATTTTAGCAATAACATAGCTGATAGTTTTATCTCATCTTTGAGTCCTATAAGCTCAAATACTAGTCTAATTCATCAGTAAATCTATCTGTGAATAGGCTTTTCTTTGTGGGGAGTTTTAAAATCAGTAATTCAATCTCTTTACTTGTTTACCTCCATTCAAATTTTCTATTTCTTCTTGATTCAATGTTGGTAGTTTGTGTCTTTCTAGGAACTTTCCATTTCATCCATGCTATCTAATTTGTTGGCATACAGTTGTTCATAGTATTTCCTTCTAATTCTTTTTTATTTCTGTAAGGTTGGTAGTAATGCTCCCTCTTTCGTGTCACATTTAGTAACTTGAGACTTCTTTTTATCTTGATCAGTCTGGCTAAAGGCTTTTTCATTTTGTTGATTTCTTTAAAGAGCCAATGCACAGTCTTCTTGATTTCCTCAATTAATTCTGATTTCTCTATTTCATGAAAGTCTGCTCTGATCTTTACAATTTCCTTCCTTCTGCTTTCTTTGGGTTAGTTTGTTCATCTTTTTCTAGTTCCCTAAGGTGGAACATTAAGTTATTGATCTGAGATTTCTTTTTGTAAAAATATAGATGTTTAGAGCTATAAATTTCTCCTTAATCACTGCTTTAGCTGCACCTCATAGATTTTGGTATACTGTCTCTTCACTTTCAGTCATCTCAAAGTATTTTCTAATTTCCTTTGTGATTTATTCTTTGATCCATTTGTTATTTAGAAGTGTATTATTTGATTAACACATATTTATGAGTTTCACAAATTTTTCCTGTTGTGTTGATTTCTAATTTCATTCTTTTGTGATCAGATAACCTTGTATGACTTTAATCCTTTAACATTTATTGAGGCTTATTATATGGCCCCACATATGGTCTATCCTGGAGAAGGTTCCCCTGTGTACTTTAAAAGAATATTCATTTTGCTGTTGTTGCATGGAGTGATCTAAAAATGTCTGTTAGTGCAAGTTAGTGTTGTTCAAATCTTCCATTTAGTTGTTGATTTTCTGGTTTTTTTTTCTAGCCATTATTGAACATGGGTTATTGAAGTCTCCAACTATTACCATTGATGGCTCACATATTTCTACCTCAACTCTATGACTATTTCTTGCTTAGCCCTCTACCCATCTGCTACACTTAAAAACCATAGTTAAACATTAATACCTCACCACAGCTCATCTGCCTCTACTCCTTTTGTCCATATACACACCAGAGAGGTACAAAAATTTGGGGATTGATAGCCGTAAACATGGGTGAGTCCCTGAGCTTGAGGTTACAAAGGATCAGCATACACTAGTGGCAGACTTAAAACATCAATTCAAGTTAAATATAACTAAAGTCTGAATTCGTTAAACTAGGGATTTTCAAGGCTCAGGGCCTTAAGTTGCACCGTAAAAATCACAGATGAGTGATTTCATAGTCAGTTGATTTTGACAAATGTGCCAAGACAATTCAATGAGGTAAAGAATAGCCTTTTCTATAAATAGTGCTGAGACAACTAGACATCCATATGCAAAAAAATCAATTTACACCTCTACTTGACAACATATGCAAAATTAATTCAGAAAGGACCATAGACCCAAATGTAAGAGCTAATAATATAAAATTCTTAGAAGGAACAAAAGGGGTAAATCCACATGACTTTGGGTTAGACAATGTCTTCTTAGCTATCACGCCAAAAACATACAATGGAAGAAAAAATACGTTAATTGGATTTCAAAAAAAATAAAATTTCTGTGTTTCCACTGACACTATTAAGAAAGTGAAAATACAAATCACGTAAAGATACAAAATACTTGTAAATGATATATGTGATAGGGACTTATACCCATAATAAATAAATAACATTTGCAACTCAATAATAAAAAGATAATTAAATGAAGTAAAACATGGGCAAAAAAATATAAATAGACGTTTATCCAAAGAAGATATACACATGGCCAAGAAGCACATGCTTAATATGATTGGTCATTCCAGAAGCTCAAATTAAAGCCACAATGACATACCACTTCACACTCACTAAGATGGCCATAATAAAAAAGGCAGATGAAAATAGCTACTGGAGAGGATGTGGAGAAATTGGAACATTACTGGTGGGAATATAACATGGTACCCCCTTGGTGGGGTGCAGATCAAAATGGCAGAGTAGGAAGATCCTGATCCCACCTCCTCTCCACTCATGGACACACCAAAACTACAACTACATATAGAACAACTCTCTGTGTGCATGATCTGAAGATTAGCAGAGCAGCTCTTTTACAACGAAGGAAATAAAGAAGAAGCCACATCAAGACAAGTAAGAGGGGCAGAGACATGGTCTAGTCAGGACCCACATTCCCAGTATGGCAACCCACAAGTGGGAGGGGTTCACAAACATGAAGTTCTTCCCCGAGGAGTGAGGAGTTTGATCTCCACAATCAGGCACTCTAGCCCTGGGACTCACACCAGGAAGATGAGCTTCCTTAGCATCTGGTTTTGAAAACAGGTGGGGCTTACATCTAGGAGAGGTGGAAGGCTGCAGGAAACTGAGACTCCGCTCTTAATGGGCTCATGCACAAACTCACTTGCTCTGAGCCCAGCACAGAGGCAGCAGTATGAAAAGCACTGAGCTATATGTGAGAAGATGCATTCACTAACTTTAGGGCCAATGCTAAAGGAGCAGGGATATATTGGAGCTTTCTCCACGGCTGAAGCACCAGTGAGATGCCATTTAAAAAAATTCTCCCTCTACCTAGCTGGCCTGGTGCTGGCAGGTACCATTTTGGACTTTTCTATCATTGGGGGTTATTTTATTTTATTTTTTGCTTCTTAGGGCTGCACCTGCAGCACATGGAGGTTCCCATACTAGGGGTCAAATTGGAGCTGCAGCTGCCGACCTACACCACAGCCACAGCAACGTGGGATCTGAGTCACGTCTGCGACCTACACCATAGCTCATGGCAATGCTGGATCCTTAACCCAATGAGAGAGGCCAAGGACTGAATGCTCATCCTCATGAATACTAGCTGGGTTCATTACCACTGAGTCAGAACAGGAACTCCCATTTTGGGTTTTCTATCTACCTTGCTAGCACTGCTTGCCCTACCCTGGTATTACTCCATGGATCTGCCCCACCCAATCCACCCATCCCAGCCAATGTACCTCCAAAGAAGCTCCAGCCTTGTCATATCTAGCAGGCAGTCTCAGCTGATCTGGCATCCTCCAAAGCAGCTCCTACCCTGCCACAAGTGGGCAGCCTCAGCCCAGATCAGCACCACCCCCCTCCACAAGGGGCTCTCAACCAAGGGGGCCAACCCTGCCCACCAGTGCTCTTACAACTGTTGCAGCTGCATCCACACTAGCTACACTTCAATGCAAACCCTATCAAACACCAAGGGCATTTTTCAGAGAAGTGGAATAAACAATTCTAAAATTTGTATGGAACCACGAAAGACCATGAGTAGCCAAAAGAACCCTTGAGAAAAAAAGAATGAAACTGAGGTATCATGCTTCCTGGCTTCAAACTGTACTACAAATCTATAGGAATCAAAATAGTATGGTATTGGCACAAAAATGTACACATAGATCAATGGAACAGAACAGAGATCCCAGAAATAAACCCATGCACATATAGTCACATAATCTATGGCAAAGGCAGCAAGAATAAACAACGGGGAGAAAACAAGCTCTTCAATAAATGCCATTGGGGAAATTGGACAGCTACATACAAAATAATACATTTGGACCACATACAAAAGTCAACTCGAAATGGATTAAAAACTTGAATGTAAGACCTGAAAATATGAAACTCTTAGAAGAAAGTGTAGGCACTCAGCTCTGTTTTAGATTTGTCTCCTCATGCAAAGGCAACAAAAGCAAAGATAAACAAATAGGACTACATCAAACTAAAATGTCTTGTACAGCAAAGGAAACCAGCAACAAAATAAAAAAGCAACATACTGAGTGGAAAAAGATATCTCCAAATCATATATCCAATAAGGTGTTAATATTCAAAGTACGTAAAGAATCACACAATTTAATATAAAAAACAATCTAATTTAAAAATGCACAGAGGACCTAAATAGATATTTTTCCAAAGAAGACATACAGATGGTCAACAAGCACATGAAAAAATGCTCAACATCATTAATCATCAGGGAAATGCAAATCAAACCACAATGAGATGTCACCTCACACCTGTCAGAATGGCTATTATTGAAAAAGAAGAAATAACGAGTGTTGGTGAGGGTGTGGATAAAAAGGAACCCTTGTGCTCTGTTGGTGGGAATGTAAATTAGTGAAGCCACTGTGGAAAATGGTATGGTGATTACTCAAAATAGTAAAACCATAACTACCTTATGATCCAGAAATTCCATTCTTGGGTATTTTTCTGAAGAAAACAAAAATACTACTTCAAAAAGATACATGTACCACAGCGTTCATAGCAGCACTGTTTACAATAGCCAAGATATGGAAGCAACCCAAATGTCCACTGAAAGATGAATGAATAAAGAAGATGTGATATAGGGAGTTCCCACTGTGGTGCAGCAGAAACAAATCCAACTAATATCCATGAGGGTTCAATCCCTGGCCTTGCTCAGTGGGTCAAGGATCTGTGAGCTTTGGTGTGGGTCACAGACGTAGCTCAGATCTGTCCTTGCTGTGGCTGTGGCGTAGGCCAGCAGCTGTAGCTCTGATTCGACACCTAGTCTGGGAACTTCCATATGCCACACCTGCAGCCCTAAAAAAAAAAGTGATATATAGAGATATATAGATATATATACATATATACATGTACATACATACATACAATGGACCTAAAGGATATTACGCTAAGTGAAACAAGTCATACACAGAAAGAGAATTATCATGTGATATGATAAAAAAGGAAGAAACAAAAGAAAAAAATGCAACCACTGTGAAAAACAGTGTGGAGTTTCCTTGGAAAACTAAATATGGAACTACCATATGATGCAGCAATCTCACTCCTGGGCATTTATCAGGACAAAACTATAATTCACGAGGATACATGCACCCCTATGTTCAGTGCAGCACTATTCACAATAGCTAAGACACAGAAACAACTTAAATGTCCATCAACAGATGAATGGATTAAGAAGATGTGGTACATATATATATAATGGAATACTGCTTGGCCATAAACAAGAATGAAATAATGCCATTTGCAGGAACATGAATGCAACTAGAGATTCTCATACTAAGTGAAGTAAGTCAAAGAAAAAGTCCAATACCATATGATATCGTTTATATGTGGAATCTAAAATATGGCACAAATGAACTTATCTGCAAAACAGAAACAGACTCATAGACAATGCGGAGGTGGAGGGAGAGGGATGGACCGGGAGTTTGGGGTTAGTAGATGCAAGCTATTACATTTAGAAAGGATAGACTACAAGGTCCTACTGTATAGCACAGAGAACTATATCTAATCTCCCGGGACAATAATATAAAAAAGAATGTGTGTGTGTGTGTATATATATATATATATATAATGTGTATATATATATATATATATAGTGTGTGTGTATATATATATAGTGTGTATTTATATATATATATAGTGTGTATATATACATATATATATATATAATGTGTGTGTGTAACTTTGTCACTTTGCTGTACAGCAGAAATTAGCACAACATTGTAAATCAACTATACTTTAAGAGAAAATTAATTCAAGAACCAGAAAACAGAAACAGATTCATAGATACAGAGAACGAACTGGCGGTTGCCAGAGAGGAGGATGGGGGAATAGGTGAAATAAGTAGAGGAGATTAAGAAGCACAGACTTCCAGTTACAAAGTAAATAAGTCATGGGGATAAGTACTGTATAGTATAGGGCATGTAGTCAATAGTATTGTCATAACTTTAAATGGTGACAGATAGTAATTAGATTTACAGTGGTGATCGTCTCATAATGTATATAAATGTTGAATCGCCGTGTTGTATTCCTGCAACTCATGTAACAGTTTATGTCAATTATACTTTAATAGCAAATAAATAAAAGTGGTGTAGCTTCTTCAGGATATAGTTTTGTTGTTGCTCAAAAAAACTAAATATACAGTTACCACATGACCCAGAAATTCTACTCTGAGGTATACTCTCAAGAGAATTGAAAGATTATGTTGGAGTTCCCATTGTGGCTCAGAGGGTTAAGAACCCAACTAGCATCCATGAGGATGTGGGTTCCTTCCTTGGTCCCACTCCGTGGGTTAACGGTCCGGTGTTGCCGAGAGCTGCAGTGCAGGATGCAGTTGTGGCCTCGGATACAGTGTTGCTGTGGCTATGGTGTATGCAGCCAGCAGCTGCAGCTCCCATTCAACCCCAGCCTGGGAACTTCCATATGCCGCAGGTGCAGCCCTTAAAAAAAAAAAAAAAAAAAAAAAAGAAGAAGAAGAAGAAAGCTTATGTCCTCACAAAAACTTGTTCATGAATATTTGTAGCAACATTATTCATGAAAGCCAAAAAATAGAAAAAAAAATGGAAATATCCACCAACTGAAGAATGGATAAACAAAATGTGGCATATCCATACCAGGGAATATTACTCAGCCATAAGAAGGAATAAAGCACTGATACATGCTACAGCATGTGTGAACTTTGAAAACATACCAAGTGAAAGATGCCAGACATAAAATGTGACAAATATTGCACGATTCCATACAATCATAAAAAGCACTGAACTGTACACTTGGACTTTATGGTATGTGAATAATATCTTAATAAAGCAAATATTTTTTTAAATAATAATGAGTAAGGTAACTTCCTAATTTTTAAGAAAGTGCTCTCAGGATGAATTCCTGTAATCTAACTGGAAGGAGATGATTCTCCTGAATACCAAAGGATGGTCAGAACCCACTGAGCCAATTGTATGTCCACTAGGACTCCTGGCGTATACACAAAAGACACTCCGAAATTCTTATGGAGCTAAATTGATTTCTTTTTGGGGGGGGGATTGGAAACATTTTTTTAAATTACTCAATAAATTTTATTACATTTATAGTTGCACAACGATCATTACAACCCAATTTTACAGCATTTCCATCCCAAACCCCCAGCGTACCCCCTCACCCCCCCACCTGTCTCATTTGGAAACCATAAGTTATTCAAAGTCTGTGAGTCAGTATCTGTTCTGCAAAGAAGTTCATTGTGTCCTTTTTTTGGATTCCACATGTAAGTGATAGCATATGATGTTGGTGTCTCACTGTCTGACTGACTTCACTTAGCATGATCATTTCTAGGTCCATCCATGTTGCTGCAAATGTCAGTATTTTTTTTCCTTTTAATGGCTGAGTAATATTCCATTGCGTAAATGTACCACATCTTCTTGATCCACTCCTCTGTTGACAGAGCTAAATTGATTTCTACCAAATTCTCTCAGCTGTTAGTCCCCTGCTAGATGACTATCATCCTAGATATTTATTCTGTCTTCCTGGATGTTTACTACCTCAGAAAACAATCTTTTTTTTTTTTCAGAGTTCCCTGGTGGTGGCTCAGCCAGGTAAGGATCCACTGTTGTCACTGCTGTGGTTCAGGTTCAAGCCCTCGCCCAGGAACTTCCACTTGCTGCAGGTGCAGCCAAAACAAAATTTTTTTTCACTGACCATCCTAGTGGATATGAGTCTGATTTGTTCTACCTCCAACCAAGCTCCATTTCTAACTATGCTGGGCAGATCTCCTTTCAGCTACCTGTCCAGGGAACTCAGATGACTGGAGAGGCATATGGTCTTATACTACAGCATGAGAGTTCAAGTCCTCACATCTCCAGCTTAGATAAATAGCAAAACCTGGTCTCTCCTCTTTCTCCCCACCCCCTTTCCAACCTCACTCTGCAGAAAGAGTGGTTTTTCAAAAATGCACCCCCGTGTTCACAGCAGCACTATTTCCAATAGCCAAGACATGGAAACAACCTAAGTGTCCATCAACAGAGGAATGGATTAAGCAGATGTGGTATATATATAATGGACTATTACTCAGTCATAAAAAAGAAGGAAATAATGCCATTTGCAGCAACATAGATGCAACTAGAGATTCTCATACTAAGTCAGAAAGACAAAGACAAATACCATATGATATCACTTCTATGTGGAATCTAAAAAAGGATACAAATGAACTTATTTATGAAACAGTTTGTTTCACAGACATAGAAAACAAACTTATGGGTACAAAGGTGAAAGGGTGGGAGAAGGATAAATTAGGAGTTTGAGATTAACACATAAATATTACTATATATAAAATAGATAATCAATAAAGACTTACTGTATAGCACAATATCTTGTAATTAACCATAATGGAAGGGAATGTAAATGAATATATATATATGTATATATACACATACCAAATCACTTTACTGTACACCTGAAACTAACACAACATTGTAAATCAATTATATTTCAATAAAA
The DNA here is from genome assembly GCF_054392235.1 of Sus scrofa. NCBI lineage: Eukaryota > Metazoa > Chordata > Mammalia > Artiodactyla > Suidae > Sus > Sus scrofa. The sequence goes on from NC_139401.1 coordinate 44,086,802, forward strand.
ATTAATTTTAAAAAGACTAATTAATACATGTGTTCATAGGACAAAAATAACTAGTTATGTGTAAGGGAAACCCCTTAAAAGTACCAGCTGATTTTTCTGCAGAAACTTCACAGAGCCGAAAGGACTAGCATGATATATTCAAAGTACTAAAAAAAAAAAAAAAAAAAAAAAAAACCTTACCACCAAAAAGAATGTACATTCGATCCTGCCTCTTCCTTTTTTAATTGCTAACACACGTTGAATGCTTGATGTCAAGTGCATTTCTAAGCCCTTTATGTCTACTGACTCACTGAATCATCACAATAACAAAGATCATTATTATTATTCTCACTTTAGAGATGAGCAAAGCGAGGCACAGAAAGGTGAAGTTGCTTATCCAAGATGATAACATGCTCCAAGTGCTTGGGGTGAGAAATGAACCCAGACAGCATGGCTCCAGAGCCCTTGATCTCAGCACCATCCCCTCTCAATGGCTGTTCATCCCACTGAGAGTAAAATCTCTACCATAGTTTCTTTCTTTTCTTTTCTTTTTTTTTTAATGAAGTTTTGTCCCATCACAGTGCCTTTGCACTTTCAGTTTTCTCTGTAATGCATCTCTTCTTCCTCTCTTTCCCTCATGTGTCTGGTGGTTTAAATGTTACCGTGTCTGTGATCTTCCCAGATCTTCCTCTCTTGAGAAATACCCCTTCTTCAGCTCTCCATCCGCAAACCATTCTTGTGCAACCTCCTCATTTCGTTCGGATCCCTTTTCTCAGAGGGTTTGCCAGATTGTGAACTGTGTCCTCTACTGGACTCTGGGATCTTGAAGACAGGAACGATCTGGTTGGTTCACCTGGCACCTCGCTCTCTATCTGGCACCATGTCAGCACTTAGTCAAAACTGGCTTAATGGAGTTCCTGTCATGGCTCAGCAGAAACAAACCCGACTAGTATCCATGAGGATGTAGGTTCGATCCCTGGTGATGCTGAGTAGGTTAAGGATCTGGCGTTGCCGTGAGCTGTGGGGTAGGCTGCAGACACGGCTCAGATCCCGAATTGCTGTCACTGTGGCTGTGGCCAGCAGCTGTAGCTCCGAGTCGACCCCTAGCCTGGGAACTTCCATATGCCATGGGTGTGGCCCTAAAAAGAAAAAAAAAAAATTGGCTTAATGAAGATGAAAAGGACTTCACTCATACCTTTGCGATAGGACTTATATTGCCGCTGTTTTGAACTTCTTAAAGTCAGTCTCTATTTTGTCCATTTTTATGCCCTTTATGTCTAATATATAATAGTACTCAATATGTTTTAATATATACTGAATAAAGAGAATGCAAAAAGAGGAGTTCCCGTCGTGGTGCAGTGGTTAACGAATCCAACTAGGAACCATGAGGTTGCGGGTTCGGTCCCTGCCCTTGCTCAGTGGGTTAACGATCCAGCGTTGCCGTGAGCTGTGGTGTGGGTCGAAGACGCAGCTCGGATCCAGCATTGCTGTGGCTCTGGCGTAGGCCAGTGGCTACAGCTCCGATTCGACCCCTAGCCTGGGAACCTCCATGTGCCGCGGGAGCGGCCCAAGAAATGGCAAAAAGACCAAAAAAAAAAAAAAAAAAAAAAAAGAGAGAGAGAGAGAGAGAATGCAAAAAGTGAGAGAGCCATTAAGGACTAGGATTTGTCAAGAAAGGCTTTATGGAAGAGGTATACTTGAATGACTTGACTTTACTTGCCAAAAACAGGTTTTCGAATGTAAAAGATATGCATTTTTAAGCCTCCTTATGAAGCAAACATTTCTTGTATACGACATATCAATCATTCAAATGTAACTGAGAAAATACCATATGGATACTTTTATTGCAAAAAGCCATGGGCTTAAGTTTTATGTGAACCTACAGAAAAAGATACTTTTGCCAAACATGTAGAGAGAGACACGGTGTTAATGCCAGTCTCCAAAGCCCCCAAGGGGCAGACTAAATCTATACACGACTTCAGAACTGGACCAAGGGCCAGCTGACTTAATCCTCAATGGTTGCAGCTGCTGGGAATCAATGATTTGTCCATTTGAATGAGTGATCAAAAAGATGAGATGCATTAAATCAGTTGTTACACAGGCTGTTCCTTTTACTCATGTTTAATTAACCTATATTTCAACATGTTTAAGGTAAATATCTCTGAAGTCATAGCGCTGGATTAGAAGCCCAACGCTACCATTTACCCACTGTGTGACTTCAAATTATTCTCTGAGCTTTGGTTTCCTGGCTTATAAAATGGGGATCGTAGCAGTACCTGCCTCAGTGAGTGTAAAATGCTTCACATGGTGCATGGCACAAGGAAATTCTTCAGTAAATGTGGTATGTTAATTGCAGGGTTTGGGGTCATGCAGGCGAGCAAGCCCTTAATTGGCTATGAAGAGATTTGAGTTTTAGTACCAGTTCTGCCACTAACTAGTTGTAGGACTTTGGGCACATCCTTTAGTCACCTTCTGTTCCAGCTTCCTCTTCAATAAACAAGGATGTTTACAGGACTATTTGTTTCAGGCAACTAGTACTGCAGAATAAACCAAGCATAGGGTCTTAACCCAACAATAATTCATTATTCTTGTGATTCTGGGAGTTCCACTGTGGCTCAGTGGTAACGAATCTAACTAGTATCCATGAGGACGAGGGTTCGATCCTTGGCCTTGCTCAGTGGGTTAAAGATTCTGCGTTGCTGTGAGCTGGGGTGTAGGTCAGCAGATGTAGCTCCAATTTGACCTCTAGCCTGGGAAATTCCATATGCTGCAAGGGCGGCCCTAAAAAAAAAAAGACAGGGAGTTCCCATTGTGGCGCAGTGGTTAACGAATCCGACTAGGAACCATGAGGTTGCGGGTTCGATCCCTGGCCTTGCTCAGTGGGTGAAGGATCCGGCATTGCCAAGAGCTGTGGTGTAGGTCACAGACGCGGCTCGGATCCTGCATTACCGTGACTGCGGTGTAGGCCAGTGGCTACAGCTCCAATTAGACCCCTAGCCTGAGAACCTCCATATGCCGAGGGAGCGGCCCCAGAAAAGGCAAAAAGACAAAAAAAGAAAAAAAAAGACAATAAAATAAAATATGTTACAAAATAACTCATTATTCTTGTGATTCTGTGGGTTGACTGGTAGCAACTGGGAGGTTCTTTTGTTCTATGTAGTGTAGCTGCAGTCGCTCAAGTAGCAACATTCATCTGAGGATGTGGCTAAGTCAGTAACATGGACAGTGGCCTTTCACCCTTGAGGGTCTTTCTCCTCGTGTCCTCTCCTCGATCCAGAGTCTAGCTCAAGTGTCTTTACAACAATGCTGCCAAGCTGGACGGTTCCAAAAGGACAAATTCCAGGGCGAAGGGTTTATCAAGCCTCTGTGCCATCTTGCTTGCTGATGTTCCGTTGAGCAAAGCCAGTCAGATGGCCAAGCCCAAGTAAGTTTTGCTTTGTTTTCCCTCTTTTGTAATTGAACAGGAGGTGATGTGCAGTGTTGCATGAGTTTCAGGTGTATAGCAAGGTGATTCCATTATACCTACATATATACCTATTTTTTCAGATTCTTTTCCATTATCGGTTCTTACAAAATAGTGAATATAGTTCCCCAGAGTCAGTTTTGAAGGGGACTCTACAAGGGCCTGCGTACTGGGAGGGGTGTTTGATTGGATGCTACCAAGGCAACCGTCTACCCCATCAGAATGCCAGCTTTTCTTCAGGGTCAGCATATGCCAATTTAATTAACCAGCATTTAGTATCTGAATTTCTTTCTATGATCCTTTCCATTTTGTAATTTTGCTTCCCAGCACACCCCTGTTTCTACACTGTGGCATGCTTCTGGAAGCCATCATAGGTTGAATGCCCTTGTATTAAAAAAAGCTTCAAGCAAATTTCCCACTTTTATTTTTATTGTTGTTGTAGCTTTTCTTATCGGTTGAGGTGGCCCCTAATTTTTTTAGATCCAATAGACTTTAAAATGCTAACTTCTCAGGAGTTCCCTTGTGGTTCAGTGGGTTAAGGATCTGGCCTTGTCCCTGCTGCGGCCTGGGTTTTAACCCTGGCCCCAGGAACTTCTGCAGGCCGTGGAAATCAAAAAATTAAAATAAAATAAAAAATAAAATAAAATGCTACCCAAAAATAAAATAAAATAAAATGCTAACTTTTCAATCACTTAATTTCTCCATATGATTCCCGGCCCAGAAAAACGTAAGCACCTTGTCTTAAGCCTCCCTTAGTCCCCACTCTTCCCCACCTCTCTTCCTCTCTAGATCCCTGAGAGGCTCTTGCATAAGGTTTTGCAGCTCTCATTGCTCAGTGCTTAGACAGGTCTAATCTTGCTCTTTTGTGGTGCTTTCCCCTTACATCCCACTGGGAACAAAACAGAGGCCTCTCTCGTCACACAATGTTCAAGGGATGCTCTTGTGTCTCATGTTTCAGCAAATGCTGATCTATGCCTCGTGACAACAGAAGGAGGAGTTCCTAAGTGTCTATCCATCTGGATAGCTTCTAAAGGATGTGTAGGTTCAGGAAAAGCTCCATCTCATCAGCTGACAGCCCATAGGCATCAATGTCATTGTACCCACTGTGTTCTTTGTCATCTACCCACATTTCAAATGGCCAAGCAGTGAACCACTAAGAACAAGCTATTTGGAGTTCCCTGGTGGCTCAGTGGGTTAAGGATACGGCATTGTCACTGCTGTTTCTCAGGTCACCGCTGCCACATGGGTTCCTTCTCTAGCCCGGGAAATTTTGCATGCCGTAGGCATGGCCAAAAAAAAAAGAGAGAGAGAGAGAGAGGGAGAGAGAAAAAAGAACAAGCTGTTTTACACTATTTTCAGGGACATAACCCATTGCTGATGTAAGGACTTTATGTAGGAGTTAAGTTTTTCATCTCAAAATGCCCCATTCTAAAATGAGCAGAAGACCTAAATAGACATTTCTCCATAGAAGACATACCAATGGCCAGTAGGTACATTTTAAGATGCTCACCATCGCTAATTATTAGAGAAATGCAAATCAAAATTACAATGAGGTACCACCTCACACTGGTCAGAATGGCCATTATCAAAAAGTCAACAAATAACAGATAGTGGAGAAGGTGTGGAGAAAAGGGAACCCTCCTACACTGTTGGTAGGAATGTAAATTGTCACAACCACTACGGAAAACAGTATGGAGGTTCCTCGGAAAACTAAATATAAAACTACCATATCATCCAGCAATCCACTCCTGGGTATATAGCCAGATAAAAACTACTAATTCAAAAAGATAAATGCACCCATGTTTATAGCAGCACTATTCACAATAGCCAAGACATGGAAATGACCTAAATGTAAATCGAGAGAGGAATGGATTAAGAAGATGTGGTACATATATACAATGGAATACTATTCAGCCACAAAAAGGACAAAATAATGCCATTTGCGGCAACATGGATGCAACTAGAGATTCTCATACTAAATGAAGTAAGACAGAAAGAGAAGGCAAATACCATATGATACAACTGACATGTGGAATCTAAAATATGGCACAAATGAACCTATCGACAGAATAGAAACAGACTCACAGACATAGAGAACAGACTTGTGGTTGCCAAGGAGGAAGGGGAGGGAGTGGGATGGACGGGGAGTTTGGGGTTAGTAGATGCAAAGTATTACATTCAGAATGGATAAGCAATGAGGTCCTACTGTATAGCATGGGGGAACTCTATCCAATCTCCTGGGATAGACCATGATGGAAAAGAAAATCAAAAAAAGAATATATATATATATATATATATATATATGTGTGTGTGTGTGTGTGTGTGTGTGTGTGTGTGTGTGTGTGTAGGATTGGGTCACTTCACTGTACAGCAAAAATTGGCACAAGATTATAAATCAACAATACTTTAATTTTTTAAAATGCCCCATTCCAGCCTCTGGGACAGCAGTCATTTCAGGTCAAAGTGGAAATCTAGCAACCCTGGTTAATGGGATCTATTTGGGCAGCAGGAGGTCTGGCTGAATTACAGAATTTAGCAACAATGAAGAGCTTAGGCTTTCCAGAAGGCCAAAAAAGGCTTGTTAAAAGGCATTTCAGGAAGCTAAACAGTCACTTCCCTGGGATTCTTCTCCTTAGAAATCAACAACGCAAAAATCCCACAGATCTTATCTGATAATTACTATTAACTATGGCATAATATTTTCCTAATATTATCTAACCTGTCATTCATAAAATAGAGAATAGAGCTAGGGTGGTTCTTGCAAAAAAGCACCATGCCAGGAAGTTACTAATATCTCAAATTGTCACCATTTCAAGGAAGCACAACGAGCACGCGGATGACATTTTTTGAAAATGTGCACTTCATGAAATATGGATCCATAAATGAAACATCAGCACTTAATACAAAATGACATGTGTGCTCCTTTCTGGAGACAGATTAAAAATACACTCTTGTCATTAATTGGCTCACTTTTAATTAAGTGTAAATATATCTGTGACTAATGTGTGTTTTCAAAAGAATTCAATGGCCAGTAAAAATCTCATGTTCCAGAATTTCTCAAGTCGATGTAAATGATCCAAGAATATTATGTTACTTACATGTGTATTTTAAGAAAATCATTTTAAAAAAGCAAATTTTTACAGGAGAGACACTAATTATTGAAGTTAAATACATCAAAATATAAAATACATTTTTCATTGTATCTGTTTCTTAAAGTACTCTATAATGGAAAAAAATCTTCACTTAAAAAAACTAAGATTTTGTGTGTGCACAGAAAATATCTGGGAGGATCTATAAAAAAATATTAATAGCGTTTGACTCTGAAAATAGAAAGCAAAGGTGGGAGAGAATTTACTTCCCATTTTATATACTCATTATATCACGGATTTTATAACATTGTCATGCATTACTGTATCATAGAAATGAGTTGAAAAAAGCCAAACCTGGAGTTCCTGTTGTGGTGCAGTGGAAATGAATCCGACTAGTAACCATGAGGATGCAGGTTCAGGTCCTGGCTTCGCTCAGTGGGTTAAGGATCCGGTGTTGCCATGAGCTGTGGTGTAAGTGGTAGATGCGCCTCGGATCCTGCATTGCTGTGGCTGTGGCAGAAGCCGGCAGATGTAGCTCCGATGCAACCCCTAGCCTAGGAACCTCCATATGCCGTGGGTGTGGCCTTAAAAAAATTTTTTTTTAAAATAGCCAAACCTAAGCTTTTAAAAATTTTTATTAACCTTATCCTCAGGTCACAAGGACAATCTAAGAGGGGTCTGATTCAGAGAATTCCAGGATTTTACTTTTTTTATTAGGAACTTAATTTTTATCGAAAATAAAACCTCAGGAGTTCCCGTCGTGGCGCAGTGGTTAACGAATCTGACTAGGAACCATGAGGTTGTGGGTTTGATCCCTGCCCTTGCTCAGTGGGTTAATGATCCGGCGTTGCTGTGAGCCGTGGTGTAGGTTGCAGACGTGGCTCGGATCCCACATTGCTGTGGCTGTGGCGTAGGCTGGTGGCTACAGCTCCGATTCAACCCCTAGCCTGGGAACCTCCATATGCCGCAGGAGCGGCCCAAGAAATAGCAAAAAGACCAAAAAAAAAAAAAAAGGAAAAGAAAAGAAAAGAAAACCTCAGAGTTCCCATTGTGGCTCAGTGGGTTAAGGACCTGACATTGTCTCTGTGAGGATGCAGGTCCAATCCCTAGCCTCGATCAGTGGGTTAAGGATACAGCATTGCCACAAGCTGTGCTGTAGGTCACAGATGCAGCTCGGATCCGTTGTTGCTGTGACTGCGGAACTTCCATATGCCGCAGGTGCAGCCATAAAAAGAAAAAAAGAGAAAAGAAAAACTGTTTCAAAATGATTTAAGAGTATGTCAAAAAGCACCAAGCGTTAATAGGATATTTTAGTGAGAAAGAGGAGCCTCTACTACTCTGAACCTTTTTTAAAAACCCCAATTCTCATTTTCTTCCCTTATATGTTATTCCTATAACAATTTTCTCGAAATGATTTCTTTATTTTAGCTGAATTTTTTTTTCATTTTAAAAGTTCTTTTGAAGTATCATTGATGTACAATGTCGTGATCATTTCAGAGTTGGAGAATTTTGAGATCGTCTCTCCCATTGCCTCCTCTATTTCTAAACCAATGCTAAGCGCATTCAGCCTGCCTAACGCTAAGTACAACTACCTTCCAAGAGAGGTAAAGAAGGTGAGCAGCCCTTGGAACTCACCTTAATGAAATCTGACCTACAGGTAAAGTTGTGTGGTACCAGTTTCTGCTTCACCCTTTAGTGTCATGTCAACACCCTTTAGTGTTGAGATCATTCCTTGAAGGAATGGTTAAGGGGGCAGAATAGGTGTTTGCCTACCAGAGTGAGCCTGAGGGCACCAGAATGTTTCCCTCGCATCTTCCTACCAGTTGCCAAATATGTTCTGATACAGAAGCCAACTCCCCCCCCCCCCCACCGGCTTTTACTGAAAAGCACACGTCCCTGTGAGAGGTAAGCAGTAAAACATCACCATGAAGAATTGATGCCATTGAGTCTTTCCTGAAAGGTGGGAAGAAAGCAGGTGGGGAAGGGAGAAGAAAAATGAGAAGACTATAGAGAGGAAAGAGAATACTGGAGAAAGCCCGGCCAGCTTCACTTTTCTGCTTACACAATCATATGGCTGTAGAAATAAACTTTAGAAAATGGCCTTTCGAAGATACATGCACCCCTGTGTTCACGGCAGCACTATTCACAAGAGCCAAGACATGGAAACAACCTAAATGTTCATGGACAGAGGAATGGATTAAGAAGATACGGTGCACAAAGACAGATACACACACACACACACACGCACAATGGAATACTACTCAACCATAAAAAGGACAAAATAATACCGTTTGTGGCAACATGGATGCAACTAGAGATTTTCATACTAAGTGAAGTCAGTCAGAAAGAGAAAGACAAACCACCACATGATATCACTTTTCGGTGGAATCTGAAAGATGGCACAGATGAACCTATCTCTAAAACAGAAACAGACTCACAGACATAGAGAACAGACTTGTGGTTGCCAAGGGGGAGGGCGAGGCAGTGGGATGGACGGGGAGTTTGGGGTTGGTCGATGCAAACTATTACATTTAGAATGGATAAACAATGAAATCCCACTGTATAGCACAGGGAACTATATCCAATCACTTGTAATGAAACATGATAGAAGATAATATGAAAAAAATAAATGTAAATATCTGTGTGACTGCATCACTTTGCCATACAGCAGAAATTGGCACAACAGTGTAACTCCACTATACTTAAAAAAAAAAAAAGGAAAAAAGAAAATGGCCTTTCTAAAACCTAGCAACACCGGAAATTGCCCCCAAGTTCTATAACCCCAGTGGCTCCTCTCCTCCTGATCTTACTTCTGTCTCATCACCCTTTTCTGAGGAGAGCATGACTTATCAGTTTGCTCTACGCATGTATGGAGGAGACCTTGAGCCCAAGGCTTGGCTTGAAAACAATGTAGTAAATATTGGAATAGCACAATCTGGTGGGAAAGAGAAACACTGAACGAGTGGAAGGAGAGCTATGAAGTTCAGGATGCTACAGGAAAGCACATGCATGCGTGTACACACACACACACACCCACACACACACACACACACACACACATGCCAGGTTTCCTCATTCACTACTACTCATCATTCCGGACTCCAGGGATTGGGCCCTCAACTCCTGGTAACTTTCCTGAACTACCCATGGCATACTAACTCAATGCTCATCTCCCATAGTCTTTTTCAGCACTGTATTGTAATGAATGTTTTTCTTACTCATCTTCTTCACCAAACTCTAAGCATCTCTGTGAGCAGTGACAACCTTCCCCATCAGAATAACTCTCAGCACCCTGCCTGGCATGTAGCAGGTGTAGCAGGTGTGTGATACATTTTTGTTGAATACATGAAGGACGGAAACGAAGCCACCTAACTCACCGAACTATAAACGTCTCTCAAACAGAACTCAAATTTCTAAAGCATTACGAATGCATCTCTCTACCAACAACGCTTCTTGCAAGTTCTCCGTAGCTGTGGCTTGGGTGCGAGTCTTACAAACAGCCTGTGACAGCATGTCCTCCAGGCAAAGAGAGTTCTAAGCGATGCTTATTCAAGAATGCTCAGGTTTGTGCAGGGATATGAAGGTTTGGAGTCTGTGAGGAGGAATGGTTAAGCAACAAGCTGAAAATAAAGAGAAGAATGAAAAGGAATGGAAAGGACCAGCCCGTCTGGGTGGGGAAAACCAGGGTGAGAGCTGAGAGAACTGGCCAAATCTCCAAGGAACGCTTGGGTTGGGATGGCTATTCCCATTTCAAGTGTGCACACGCCTCTGAAACTCCCTGAAGTCTCTTGTGGGGGAAAAACCCCACCTACAGGTTCTGGATGAAACATTCCTTTAAACCTCCAGAAATGAGTCCCCTGGTCTCCCAATTACTCATTTCCTGGAAAAGTCATAGCTGGTCTCTTCTGACCTTCAGAGCCTGAAGGAGTCATGGACTCATCTTCCAAATTCAAGAAGAACTTAGAGAAATCATTCAGAAAAGCCCCAGAAACCAATCTGTCTTCTGCTTTATTGATCTAAAACTTCATGAACTTTTTTTTTTTTTAAAGAAAAAACTGGTTCTTTCATTGGCATTTTCTGGGTGAATCAGCAGGAAAACAAAGTGACTTCCCTGCCAAGCTGGAATTTAAATCTGCAAAGGATGTTATTTCGAGTTTTGAAAAACTGTGCTCAGAATCTGAATCTAAACTAATGATACAACCTTTCCAGCCTTATGTCAAGTCATCCGTATACCCTGTAATCTGGGCATGGTCTCTCCTTGCAGCGGTGTTGGTCTTACCTATATTTCTTTATTGGCCGCAACAACTCCAGTCTTGTTTTTCACCTTGACACTGGTACCAGTAGCTTACCTTTCAAAGGAAATCTATTTATATTACCCTTACCTGGGTATGATTACCTGGCAAGCAGAAAAGCCCATCTTGAGAAGATGCCATCCGTGGTTTTTCCTCTCTCCTCATGTCAAGCTCTTGGAATTTTAACATGTTAATTAGGCAATTTCTTCTCTCCTGTTCAGTAAGGTCTTTTCAGGCTGAGTCTAAGTTTGGCTCATGGATTTAACTTCTAGCGTGTAGTAAGCAGAAAACTTGTCGCTATTCCCTGTCTGAAATAATTTCCATCAACCCAAAGACCCTTCCATACATAAGGCGGCATGTTTTGCAGCACCGTTGCTGCAGGAACACTTATGTGAGCTTATGAGAAATTCTAGCCTAAGCACTTCAGCATCTGTAGACAAGTGAGTGTGCAGTCCACTCCAGGCGAGTCCTTCCGGCACAGAATGACACAGGCACCATGATATTACTAAAGTCCACGGGTCATGAAAGGTTCTCAGTCATCAACAGTGTCAAAGAAAGTTCTATTTTTTGCAAGCACTATATTTCATTTTTCATACAAGGCATTTGATACACTAGAGATACCCACAGATATACATGTGGTAGACCTCCTCATTGCTTCAAAAGACAGGGAATTAAGAGGTATGTGACAAAGAGATAATTTAACCTATACAATGGACTCTCTCTCTCTCTCTCTCTCTATATATATATATATATATATATATATGTATATATATATATATATATATGCTTAAGGTACCACAAAAGCAGTGAACCAAGCAACTAATTGACCATTGCAAGTGGAATGATCCATGTATTTGGGAGGCTACATTGGGTGGACGTTAAAACTTTCATTCCATTTACACCCTGCCAAAGCTCTTAAGATGGTTAGGTTCTTGTGAACAGAGTGTCCTCATTAAGAAGGAAAAAGGCAAGGATATCATCCAGACGGCAATATATGTGGTTCTGACTCTAGTCCCTCTCACAAGAAGACCAGCTAGCAACTGTCCTAGACAAGACACCATTGTGCAAATCCCAGAACCCAAGGGTGAGGCTGAAGTATCTCCTTAGGCCACAGAGACTGAGAAGGATTGCATTATAAGGGTGGGAGGAGGAGTTCCCCTGTGGCACAGTGGGTTAGGGATCTGGTGTTGTCACTGCAGCAGCTTGGGTTGCTACTGTGACGTGGGTTCAATCCCTGGCCCAGAAATTTTGACATGCTGCAGGAAGCCCCCCCCCCCCAGTAAAAGGGTAGGAGTGGCTACACTCTACTTATGACACCCTTCCCCAAGACCAGCACAGTGCCACACCGAGAGGGCCCTCCTTGCCTATGGTTTCTCTAGTGAGTAAAAGCAAGCCCAAGACGGACATCCAGCTCTGTTAGCACTGTGGAGTGCTGCCCAGGAGGCCCACTTGGGAAAATCTTCAGGGTTTGACCACTGAGGATCAGGTAGAAATGGAGAAGGGGAGCAGAGTTTATAGCAACCAGTACTCAGAGCTTGGCCCATCACATTCCTCCTTCCAGCTGAGTTCAAGCAGGTATCCCAGCCAGTAACTCTTCCCATCTGCAGAGCTGTGTTGGTGGCCCTGGATGGCCAGGGAGTAGAGTGGTCAGTATGCCTGTTTTATGTCACCAGCCAGCTGCTGTGCCAGCTGCTTGCTCATTCTATGGCCTTACCTAGGCACTACACTAGAGGAATCAATAGTAGATTAGATGAGACAGGAATGGATCAGCAAACTGGGAGTCAGAGTAGTGGAAATCACTGAAGCTCAACCGGAAAAAAAAATTTAAAAAATAAAGATAGTTTAAGAGAACTCAGGGATCCAGAGTGAGAAGGGAGAGAGAAAGGAGCCGAGAACACATTGTAAGTCATAATAGCCGAAAACTTTCCTAACCTGAGAAAGGAAACAGACATCCAGGTCCAATTTGTACAAAGAGTCTCAAACAGGATTGACCCAAAGAGGACCATACCATGATGCACTGTAATTAAAATGGCAAAAATTAAAGATAAAGAGAGAATATTAAAAATAGCAAAGGAAAAGTAGCAAGTTACGTGGAAGGGAAATCCCATAAGGCTCTGAGTTGATTTTTAGCAGAAATTCTGCCTACCAGAAGGAAGTGGCAAGATATATTTAAAGTGATGAAAGGGAAAAACCTAAAACCAAGAATACCTGGTGAGGCTCTCTTTCAGATTTGAAGGAGAGATCGAAACCTTTACAGACAAACAAAGCTAAAAGCATACAGCACCATGAAACCAGCTTTACGGGAAATGTTAAAGGGAGTTCTTTAGGTGGAAAAGAAAAGGCCACAACTAGAAATATGAAAACTATAGAAGGAAAAACCACATCGGTAAAGTAAAATATACAGTAAAGGTAGTAGTCCAACTACTTATAAAGCTAACAGGAAGGTTAAAAGACAAAAGTAGTAAAATCATCTATATCCACAACACGTAGTTAAGGGATAATCACCACTCTTATTCAATATAGTGCTGAAAGTTCTAGCTCCAGCAATCAGATAAGAAAAAGAAATAAACCCGAAAAGAAAAGAAATAAAACTGTCACTGTTTGCAGATGACATGGTACGGTACACAGATAATCCTAAAGATGCAACCCCAAAACTACAGAACTCATCAATGAATTCAGCAACCTTACAGAAAACAAAATAAATATAAAGAAATCTGTTACATCTCTGTATACTAACAATGAACCATCAGAAAAAAAATAAGAAAACAATCCCATTCACAATTGTATTAAAAAGAATAAAATACCTGGGAATAAATCCAAGGAGGTTAAAAATCTGTACTCAGAAAACAGTAAGACACTGACGAAAGAAATCAAAGATGACACAAACAGATGGAAAGATACAGCATGCTCATGGACTGGGAAGAATTAATATTGTTAAAATGACATACTACCCAAGACAACTGAGAGATTCAATGCAATCCCTATCAAATACCAATTGCATTTTTTACAGATCTAGAACAAAAAATTCTAAAAGTTGTGTGGAAACACAAAAGATCCTGAAAAGCTAAAATAATCTTGAGAATGAAGAAGAAAACAGAAGATATTACATTTTCTGATTTCAAAATATACTACAAAACTACAGTAATCAAAACAGTAGAGTACTGGCATAAAAAAAAAAGATGCATCGATTAACAGAACTGAATAGAAAGCCCGGAAATGAACCCACATTTACACGGGGTTAATTAATCTATGGAAAAAGTGGCAAGAATACACAATGGGGAAAGTACAGCCTCTTCAATAAGTGGTGTTGGGAAACTGGACAGCTTGACAAAACAATCAAACTGGACAACTTTCTCACACCGCATATGAAAAGGAACTCAAAACAGATTTAAAACTTAAACACAGAGCTGAAACCACAATACTCCTGGAAGAAAACAGAGGAATATATATTGATATATTGACATAGGCCTTGGCAATATATTTTTGGATATGTCTCAGGCAAGGGAAACAAAACCAAAAATAGAAAATGGTTCTGCATAAAACTAAAAAGCCATTGCACAGTGAAGAAAATTATCAACAAAATGAAAAGGCTGCCTATTGAATGGGAAAATATATTGCAAATGATATCTGAAAAGGATTTAATATCCAAAATAGACAAAGAGCTCATAGAATTCAACATCAAAAAAACAAAACAAAACAAAAAAAAACAGCCTGATTAAAAATGGACAGAGGATCTGAAGAGACATTAAAAAAAAAAAGATTGTATATACAATAACAAAATTATAGTATATAATATAGTATTAATATAGTATATTAATTTTTCTTTCTGGCATCTTGCTAATTTGTTTATAAATTCTGATAAAGTAGGTTTTCTATAGAGTCAATAATCTCATTCTTGAGAAATAACAGTTTTCTATTTCTTTTTTTTGAGTCCTTCTATCTTTAACTTCTTTACGTACACTGCTCATTATGACAATTCTAAACACAGAAGCACTGTTAACAAAGGCCCTTGTCTTGTAGCTGCTCTTTAAGAATTCTTACATTAAGTATGAATTTTGCTCTAACTTTTTTAGGTATCCTTTGGATTAATGAAGTTCCTTTATGTTCTTTTTTTTTTTTTTTTTGGTCTTTTTGACTTTTCTAGGGCCGCTCCCTCGGCATATGGAGGTTCCCAGGCTAGGGGTCTAATTAGAGCTGTAGCCGCCACAGCCACAGCAACACGGGATCCGAGCCGCATCTGTGACCTACACCACAGCTCATGGCAACACCGGATCCTTAACTCACTGAGCAGGGCCAGGGATGGAACCTGAAACCTCATGGTTCCTAGTCGGATTCGTTAACCACTGAGCCACAAGGGCAACTCCCTCCTTTATGTTCTTAGTTTAAGAATTTTAAGATAAAGAAATATTTTTTTATTTTATTTTAAAAATTTATATATATTCAGATCATTATAAGCTCCCCCCTCCTTTTTTTTGGCTGCGCCTGTGGCATGTGGAAGTTCCCTGGGCCAGGGGTTGAACCCATGCCACAGCAGTGACCTGAGCCACTGCAATAGCAGCCAGATCCTTAACCCACCACACCACAAGAGAACTCCATAAAGCTTTTAATTTAATCTGTTAGTGTGACCATTTCATGAAGGTTTTCTATCTAATCCAATCTTTTGTTGCTGGGATAAACCCAGTTTGGTCACGGCACATTATCTTTCTTACACATTACAATGTTCTAGTTGATAATGTTTTATTTGGGATTTTGTATCTCTATTAATCAGTGAGATAGCTCTATAATTCTCCTTCTTCATACTGAGTCAGATTTTTGAAGGAAAGCTTCTGTTGGCCTCATAAAAAAGTTGGGGGATTTCCCTCTGGAATTTGTTACATAAATGCATTTATTCTTTGTGTGTCTGTAGAAATAACCTGTACAACTGTGTTGTGACTGTGTTCTCTTTGCGAAAGGAGTTTTTTGAACTACTAACCATAGGCATTTTATTTCTTCTTGAGTCAATTTCAGTCATTATATTTTCCTAGGAATTGCAATAGTTACCTACATTTTTAAATATATGGACAAGGTTCTTTATAAGAATATAACATTCTTTTTAAAATCTGTATCCTCTGTCCTCCTAATATCACTGCATCTTTTTACCCCCATCAATCTTCCCATAAATTTGTAGATACATTAGTCCTTTAAAAGACTGCACTACTGCTTTTATAAACTCTCTCAAGTTCATTACTTGTCCCTTTCAATTTTTTTTTCTTCTTTTCTAGGTTAAGCATTGAAGGCTATATATATATTTCTCTCTAAATGCCACTTTAGCTGAGTGAGTTATTTAAATCTACTTTTTGAAATGAAAATCCAAAAGAGTTCTTGGATGAGACTTGTAAGAATCCAAACGTGAAAAGGGAAGACGATGAAAAGCCATAAGGAGAAAAAAGCTGAGAGCCAGTAGAATGAAAGAAGAAGGCTCTCTACTCCATGATTTCACAACTAACTCTCCATGACCTTTAGATCAACAGCAAAGCTGCTGGATGGATTCTCAGTCATCTTCGCTGTGAGATGATTTTGTGTGATGACAGGGGAATAAGCCGGCCAGTCTTTTCATTTCCAATCATGTGGAGAGCAGAGAGAATCATGTGGAAGCAAGGCACAGGAATAAGTGGAAAACAGGGCTTTGGAAAGGCTGTGAATTTGAGGCTCATGGAAAATTAACCAGCGATTAATGTACTAGAGAAACTATTAGGTTTCAGTATAATCGTCTGGCCGGGGGGGGGGGGGTCTACTGGTAGACGGGCCTTGAAGTGCTTGTCCAACCTCCCTTGAAATTTCTTCCACTCCAAGACAATCACTCCTCACTAGTCATACCGCATAAGCTGATAATAGATGGCACGGAGAGGGGTAAAAATATCCTTATAATTCATGTTCTCCTGAATAAGAATGAAAGAAAAGAAGTGTAAGCAGCACCATCTTCAAAAATTTTTTTTCTTGTTTTGACAAACTCTGGACTCTCCTAAAGTCTGAATCCCCAGGGGAAGGATGCACCCACAAGAATATATAATAATGACTGGGTGTTTGGAAACTGAAATAGAAATTATGCATTTGTATTTCATAAGTAGGCATTGTTTTTGCAATTCCAGTTAGCTTAACAAGTAGACATTTTGCCCGTGAGTAAAGGTGTCATTTAAGTTCATAGATATCGGAATGGTTATTTGAAAAGCACCCAATTTAATAGACGTGCAAAAACAAGAAAAAAACGGGCACCACCTGGTGATCATAACCGAACACGGTCGAACACTTTACTGACATATTTGAACAAATACAGTTTTAATTAGCTATTACCCCACATCACCATGAAAGTTAGTGACTTAACACTTATTCTATTATCTCTTATGATTTCTGTGCATCAGAAATTTAGGGAAGAGCTAGTTTGGGTGGTTCTGGCTCTGGATCTTTCATATGATTGCAGTCGGACAATGAATAAACCTAGAAGTGTGCTGAAGCCGGGGGACCACTCAGGGATCTGTCATTCTTCACAGAGTTTCTAGACCTTTCCATGTAGTCTCTTCACATGGGCTAGTTTGGGCATCTTCATAACTATCAGACTGCTTAATGGTTGCTGAGAGCTTCAAGAGCAAATAGTCCAGCTCATAAGGTAGAAGCTGAATTGCCTTTTATGACCTAGTCTTGAAAGTCACATAACATTAACTCTGCCACACTCTGCGTCAAATCAGTCACAAAATCCCACCCATTTTCAAGGGGAGAGGACATAGACCCAATCTCTCAATGGGGTGAGAGTCAAAAATTTTGCAGACATATTTTAAAATCATTACTAAGACACAGAAAGTGGAGAAGACTCATTTACAGTCCTTGATTAGAATAACTGAACATTGGTCAATCTTAAAATAGACCCCCCCTTCACCCAGATATTCAACCCACAAATACATATATTTGGTGTTTTAGATATTCTGGAGTCTTGACTTTTTTCTCGCCATCATCTTTATTTTCCTTCAGCCTTAGGATCTACATTGGAATAGAAGCAATCTTGGGCACATATGCCACATGACAGAAGTCCTTTGGGGGAAAAAAGGAGAGAAGCTAATATTTTGTTTTGTTTTTGCTTTTGGCCATGGCTGCAGCTATGCGAAAGTTCTGAGACCAGAGATTGAACCCACACCACAGCAGGGACGATGCTTAATCCTTAACCCCTGAGCCACCAGAGGACTCCCAGAAAGAAGCTCATGTTAACAAGCATTCGTTTTATACCAAGTATCAAGCTAAACTTGATACTTTTCTTTATCCCACTGAGCCTGTCCAGTTATCTATTGCTGTGGAACAAGTTCCCCTAAGCTCTTAGTGTTCTAAAACAGCAATTGTATCAGTCTGACAAACTTGGGGGTCAGGCATTCAGACAGGGCACAAGTGAGGCTGACTCATCTATGCTCCACCATAACTAAGGTCTTAGCTAGAGTGGACTGAAAGGCTGAAGGCTCTCATGGCTCTCCTGGGGCCATAAGTCTGGGAACATGGCTGTAGCTCTTGGTTAGGTTCCTTGATTCTTTCCCATGCGGCATTTGCTGGAGTTGGAATGTATAAGATGACGTTATCATGTGCATGTCTGGTGCCTGTTCTTGGATAGCTGGAGCAGCTGGATTTGTCTTGGGTCTCTCTCTCTCTTTCTCTCTCTCTCTCTCTCTCTCTCTCTCTCTCTCTCTCTCTCTCTCTCTCTCTCTGTCTCCATGCAGCCTCTCCCCATGGCTAACTTAGGCTTCCTTACAGCACACTGATCTCAGGCTAGTCAGACTTTTTCCATGATAGCTGGCATCAGCCAGAGTGAGTGTTCCAAGAGACCAGGTGGAAGCAGCAAGGCTTCTTATGACCTAGCCTTGGAGGTCACCCAGTGTACTTTCCACCATATTCTATTAGCCAGAAGTGAGTCACATAACCAGCCCAGATTCCAGGGTGTGGAGGAATAGATTACACCTCTTCATGGAAGAATAGCTAGTGCACAGAGGGAAGGAAGGAACTGCTGGTGCTTATTGTGGAAACAAGCTACCACACACCCCCTGTTCATAGGTGAGGAGAATGAGACTCAGAAAAGTTAAATAAACGGATGGTATCATACGGTTAAGTATACGTGGGATCTAAAATATGGCACAACAGCCCCAGTGAGATAATTAAGTGAACCAAACCAGTTTTGGGAATTCCATCGAGAAGGAGAGCATCAGACTGAAGTGGTTGTGACATGGAACTTGAAAACTGAGGCCTTGGACATTTGTTGAGCTCCTCCTATGTGATAATCACTACTCTCTTTCTATGGAGTTAGGAATCTATATTTTTACTGGAAGTTAAATAAAGGAAAAGTTTGCCAGAAAAAAATAAAAAATAAAAAAATATGGCGCAAATGAACCTATCTACAAAACAGAAACAGACTCATGGACATAGAGGACAGACTTGTGGTTGCCAAGGGGGAGAGGGGGAAGGAGTGGGATGGATGGGGAGTTTGGGCTTGTTAGTAGATGCAAACTATTCCATTGAGAATGGATAAGCAATGAGGTCCTACTGCACAGCACAGGGAACTATATCTGGTCTCTTGGGATAAAGCATGATGGAAGATAGCATGAGAAAAAGAATGTATATATACATCTACACATGTATATATATGTATAACTGAGGCACTTTGCTGTACAGCAGATATTGGCACAACATTATAAATCAACTCTACTTGAATAAAAAAAATTAAAAAAGAAAATAAGGGATATGGAGCACAAACCTAGGTAGTATGACTTCAAGTTGAGAACTCCTTTCACTTTATTGTGCAGCCTCTCTATGGTCTATCAATTAGTGCTTTCCTGTATTTGTTCTGCAGAAGCTCTGCTCCACAAAAGGCCATGGTTCGAAGTAGCTCCGGAAACACGGCACACAGTATTTCTTTTTGGAGAATCAAGTTGCATATTAATATTTAAAGGCATGGAGACATCTGTGTAACTTTCCCAAACTTGTTTGACTAAGGAACTTCTTTTTTTAATACAAGACCCATTAACATCAGTCCACGGACTGTGCTCTCACAGATGCTGTATAAATAACGCCAAGAAGGTGTGCTCTTGAGGATGTTATAAAATGTACTATTACAGGAAGAGTCTCATCTTAATGAGTGCCATTGAATGGTCAAAATTACAGAATAAGGCTATTTTCATGTTCTGATTAATCTCCATTGCTCTGCTTATGTATGTACAATAGATTTTCATGAAAGAGAAATCTTGTGTGACTAGATTCTCCAGGTACTTGTCAGTCTATCAGTGAAAACGTTGATTATAATTTCTGCCTGTCTAAAGAACTTGGGCATTTGTATTTGTAATATCTTACAGAATGCTCAATTTTATTAATAAAAGATTTCGCATGTCAAATTTACTTCTATTATATTGAAGAGAGTATTTGTTACATTGAAGAGAATTTTCTCATCTGTAGATATTTGTATAAGTTAAATATGCCTTGTCTACATGCAGACACTTTCAGTCAATCACTTTGGCACTGTCTATATGCCAAACCCCCTTGTGATACAAAATATATGTCTATATATCTATATCTAAAACAACACACCGCCAATTCTCAGAAACTTAAACATTATTTGGAAGAGATGGGCCTTAAATATTTCAGACAATCATGGTGCCAAGCAAGGCTCTAGAATGAAATGAAAAATGGGTGGCAGCCCAAGTCATATGCTTCCAACAGTCAAAAGATGATGTGAAAAGGAAAGAAATCAAAGAGCTAAGCAACTGAAGCAGTTTTCATGGAGACAGGCGTGGGGCTTGACTTTCACCTTGGTGGATGCCACAGAATTTGAACCGGCAGACAGGAGAAACAAGTACCTAGCAGACAAAGCATGATCAAAGGCAAGTGTAGTGAACGCCATTGCCCCCTGGAATTGGCAGCCCTTGCAGACCTTGCCTATGCTCTTTGCCCTTTCTTCCTCTCTCAGCCTGTTCCTACCCCTTTGGCCCTTCAGGGCTGATCAAAGCTCTGTCTGGTAGCACCCAGTCCCAGTCCCCCAGGCCAGGTGAAGTACCTGATCCTTCTTTAAACAAAGCTACCCCCCAGTCGTGATCCTCTTGTAGAACTAGATAGACGTTTGGCACCACCAAATCAAAATAACACCCAAGTGTAAAATGTAGGCACCTAAGTTTGATGGATCCATTATTGAGACTGAGGAAAGAGCCCCTTGCGGTAGTAAAGACGAATGTAGATGCTTCGTCTGGGTGCAGTCGAACACGGAAAGGTGAAAGTTAGAACGAGGCGCAAGTATGACTGACTCTTGTTGATGGAGAAGACCATTCTGGACCATTGGAAGTGCTCTGAAAGGGTGCTCGCTGGGTGGAAGCAGGGTTTTGTGAGGATTACTCTCACAGCAGAGCTGTAAAGAGTTCACTGAAGGAAGGGAAGACCATAGACAGGGAGATCCAGTGAGGAGGTGACCGAAGTTCACAAGTGAAGTGGTGAGAGGTGTCTTGATAGGTTAGGAGTAGACATAAAGAAAAGGAGAGGAGGAGTTCCCATTGTGGCTCAGCGGGTTAAGGACCCAACCTCGCTCAGTGGGTTAACGATCTGGTGTTGCTGCAAGCTGTGGTGTAGGTTGCAGATATGGCTTGGATCTGGCATGGCTGTGGCTGTGGCGTAGGCTGGTGGCTGCAGTTCTGATTCATTCCCTAGCCTGGGAACCTCCATATACCACAGGTGCAGCCCTAAAAAGAAAAAAAAAAGAAGAAGGAGGAGGAGGAAGAGAAGACGAAGAGGAGGAGGAGATAAATCTGTCATATTTCAAAGAAAGATTTTTCGGAACTTGGTGACAGATTGGCCATAAGGGACAACTTCGGTTGGCTTATTTCTAAAGTGAGGGAATGAAAATAGATGCTTAATAAGTTTCCTTTGAACTATATATCCATAAGTCTAGGCTACACAAGGGGGGCGAAGAAAACCTACTGTATTTTTGTCTTATGATTCAGGTTGCTCTGATGAAATACCAGAGACTGGGTGGTTTAAAGAGCAGACATTTATTTTCTCACAGTTCTGGAGGCTGGGAAGTCCAAGATAAATGCGTTGGCAGATTCCGTTCCTGTGAAGGCCCCTTCCTGGCTTGCTGAGGGCTGCTTCCTTGCTGTATCCTCCCAGGGTGGAAAGGGAGAGAATTAGTGCTCTGGCCTCTTCTTATAAAGTCACTCATCCCATCATGAGGACCCCACCCTCATGAACTGATCTAAACCTAATCTTCCCAGCTCTTAATACCATCCCATGGAGGCGGTAGGGCTTCAATAAATGAATTGAGGAGGGTACACAGACATTCAGTCCTTAAGAGTTTCCTATTCTGAATTTTCTGTTGTCAAGTTTCTACCATAGTCCCAAACACCAACGTTATTAAACTATGGTTACATTTGTGGAGGCATCAGCGCAAACCATAAATATGGAACGACACTTGCAATGCACCAGCATACCTTTTGGTCATAATAATTAACCATCTTCCTCTTTGATAATTTCGAGGAAGCCTTTCGACTTGTTTTCTGATTTTATGTGTGGGTGTGTGTATTAGCTAGGATGAGGCAGGGTCGAGTATGACATAAACACCATAAAATAGTGCTTTAAGCACAATAAAGGGTTTTTTTCCACATAAAATAACTATGATGATAAGCTGTGTAGAGCTGATATGGCAGGTCTACAGATGTCAGAGACAAAGGCTCCTTTGCTCTCTCTGCTCCTCCATCCTAGTCCACGGCTTCCATTTTCAAGACGGTTTCATCACCCACGATGGCGCTCGAGCTCCAACAATCTAGGCATCAAAAAGGAAGAAAGGGAAAGGCTTCCGCTTTCTTCCCCATTAAATCAGCACCCTGTAAGGAGCCTTCCACGGAGAACCACACGAGAATTATACTTACATCTTCTTGGCTAACCTTATTTGTAAGAGAGAGTAGTTTCTAGCCAGGTGCTTTGTTGCTTTCTTTAATACAGCGTTCTGGTGATTAAGAAGGTAAGATTGGATATCATCTCTGCCATAATATGCTTAGTAACTACCAGTACGGTTTTCTGAGTGTCGAGTTCTAGATCTCTCGGAACTATTGTACATAAGCAGAGAAACATGAACATACGGCCTGGATATTGTCTGAGTATCGAATGAAAATACTCTGTATGAATGCAACATGACAGTTTCTTCATGCGTTGTTAAATATTCCAACTACGGAGAACTGCCTGCTTGTAAAGTTTACCTTTAGGGATAAAGAGATGACACCATTGAGCCACTGTCTACTAAACCTGGATTTTGACCTTTTTTAGGAGAAGGAATGGGCTTTCTCTAGCCTATCCCATACTTGAACATGGTCTCTATAGTGGCCAGTGGCCTTCTATGGTAAGGGGGATGGCTAAGGTTAAAAGTACAGGATCCTGATGCCTGTCTTCCCTGTGGAATAAGAACAAGGGAACTGGCAAATTTTTCTGATACCGGCTCTCCTGCAGTGAAATCTGGTTTGCTCTGAATACATTTCTTCTGTTCTTACTTGGAAACACCACCTCCCTTTGATTTCAGTGACACAAGCAACTTTGACCCTCTGGCTTTGGGTTTCTCCAAATGAAGACTATAAAACAAGGACTTGTGTATAGGTGACTAATGTGGGAGGTGATCCCAGAAGCATGGGTGAGAGAGTGAGGGAAGTGGGACAGGAAGAAAGGAAAGGCCACAAAGATGTGTTGGTGGGCGGTTTGCTCAATCCCACTGGGACCTTCAGAAGAACTGTGTGGAACAGGCCTCACAACTCCTCCATCAAGGGTGATGGAAGCTGAAGTATTTATCCACTGACTCTCATCCCTCACTGCTAGGGAGTTGCCGCGGGTGGTGTGACACGTATAGCATTTGGGGGTTGCCTTACAGGAAAGTTGAGCAAGCCCTCAAGCAAAGCAAAACAAAACAAAACAAAATAAAAACAAAAAAACCGAAAACCAACATATAAAACACAGGCTCAGGAACTTGACATTGAAAAGCTGTCAGCATGCTGCAAACTCTTCTGCAGCTACCAATGAACTAAAGGGGGACTGAGACCCAGGGCATCAACAGGGTCTGCTGCTTGCCCCCAAGACTCCATGTTCTGGGGGGTCACATGATTCATGCCTGACCAATCAGAGCACCACCTTCTGTGGCCACAGTGTTTGGAGCAAGTGTGGGCATGTAAGTGATCAGGCCTTTGTTACTTCACAAGCACAGAATCACCCCCACGCCACCCTCTTTCCTTTCTCAAAAGATATCTCTTTCCCCAGAGGTGACATTTTTCCTCATAGGTCAGTAGGGGCTCTTCCTCACTATACCTTCCCTTCTACATTAGTTATCTCTTCCTAAGTAACAGATTGCTACACATTTAGCAGTTTAAAATAACACACAGTTTATGTGGGTCAAGAGTCTAAGCGTGGCTTAGCTGGGTCCTCCACCAGGCTGCGATCCAGGTGTGGGCCAGAGCTCTGTTCTCATCTGGAGGCTCGACTGGGGATGAATCTGCTTCCACGATCCAGGTTGTTGGCAGAATTCATTCCCTTTTGGTTCTGAAGGCTGGAGTTCTTGCTGGCTCTCAGCTGGAGGCTGCCCTTTGCTCTTAGAGGTTTCCCACAGTTCTTTGCCATGTGGCCTTCTCACCAGGCCCCCATAAACCACATGGCAGCTCACTTCTCCAAAGGCGGCAGTGGAGAAAGAGGGTGAATCTACTAGCAAGATGGAATTTTGCTAAATATCATCATGGAAGCTACATCCCATCACTTTTGCTATATTCTTTAAGTTAGGGCAAGTCACAGGTCCCACCTACATTCCAGGGGAGGGGGATTATAGAAAGGTACATTCTGGGCGGTAAGGATCATAGGGGTCACCTTAAAGTCTGACACCCCTTCTGAGGCACCCAATTCTACCATGATAAGTAAGATAACTCTCAAGGATTATAAGGCCACCACTCTTTTGGAGGCAGGTTTCTTGCTTCTGCCTCCACTGTGATAATTTGATTTCTCTTCTAAAGAAGAGGGAAATCTCACAATTTAATCCCTCATAGAGCTCTAGCTTTCTCTCTGGTAGAGCCTCTGATAAACTGGAATTTATTTCGATTGTTTCAGACCCAGTGTTTCTCTTAGTGAATCCCAATAATGAGTTAGCCTTCCTGGCACTCATGTCACATTGCTGATTTAAATAATATTAAAACCAACCAACCTACCTAGGTCTTCTTTTGCTACCAGCTGCTGTTAAGTCATATTGTTCGCTCCTGCACTTTGCGGATCTCAGTGAATTGCTTTACATTTGTCTCTATTATTTTTCTGATTTTTTTTTTTTTTTTTGGCCATGCCTGTGGCATGTGACGTTCCCAGGCCAGGGACTGAACCCACACCAAAGCAGTGACTCAAGCCACAGCAGTGGCAATGCTAGATCCCTTACCTGCTAGGTCACCAGGAGATTGTCATTTGGT
The DNA here is from genome assembly GCF_054392235.1 of Sus scrofa. Classification (NCBI taxonomy): domain Eukaryota; kingdom Metazoa; phylum Chordata; class Mammalia; order Artiodactyla; family Suidae; genus Sus; species Sus scrofa. The sequence goes on from NC_139401.1 coordinate 44,112,087, forward strand.
TGATTTTTTTGGACAAAGTTGTAAAATACATTGTATTCGTTTAATGGTTTTGGCTGTCCTTCAAACTCTGGGTCACACGCAGGTTTGATAAATGTGTCTTACATGTATCAAGCCAGGTTTTTGACTTAAAATGCTGCAAATGCAAAGTAGAGTCTGGAGGGCTGTCACCATGGTGGCCACTAATAAATTCATGCATTTAACACTAGTGTTGCTTATTCCCAATGACCAAACCTAGGGTCTTAATGACCACCATTTTTTTTTTTCCAAAGGCTCCACCACCATCTACCTAAGAATCATTTGGTTGAGGAGCATTATCACATTCATTGATACATAATTTCTGGAATCTAATTTTTTTTTTCTTTTTACAGCTGCACCTGCGGCATATGTAAGTTCCTGAACCAGGGGTCAAATCAGAGCAGCAGCTGAGGCCCATGCCACAGCCACAGCAACACCAGATCCTAGCTGTGTCTTCAACCTATGCTGAAGCTTATGGCAATGCCAGACCCTTAACCCACTGAGTGAAGCCAGGGATCGAACCTGCAACCTCATGAAGACGACATCAGGTCTTTACCTCGCTGAGCCACAAGGGGAACTCTCTGCATTTCTCTTCCTTTTGCAAACTGGGATACCATGACAGTACATAGCCAGACACCCCTTTCTAGACTGAGGAACTCATTTCCCCAGCTGCTAGGACTTTGGGTTATTGACAACTCAGCCGAGTCCCTCTCTAGGCCTCGCCCTCTGCTAAAGAACTGGTAAGGTCACATTCCAATCCTGGGGCAGGGGTAGGGGACAAGCCTGCATTCATCACCCAGTGGAAATGAGTTTACAAAGGCCTGACTCTTGGAGCTCCCATCGTTGCTCAGTGGCAATAAACCCACCCAGTATCCATGAGGTTGCTGGTGGGATCCCTGGCCTTGCTCAGTGGGTTAAGGATCCGGCATTGCTGCGAGCTGTGGTGTAGGCCGGCGGCTACACCTCCTCTTCGACCCCTAGCCTGGGAACTTCCATATGCCTGCGGTGCAGCCCTACAAAGACCAAAAGAAAAAAGAAACCCACAAAAAACAAAACCAAAAACAAAAAAACAAAGGCCTGACTCTCTTGCTTCAGGGAGGACAACTCCGTAAGGCCCTCCAATTCCAGAGCTCACTTTGGGACCAAGCCAGGTCTTTGTAGTAACTTAACTGCAGTTCACTCTCTCCTTCTGTCCAGTCCTGCTTCCCTGACTCCCCTGTAAAGGGTGGGTCCTAAAGGCGCACCCTACCAGATGCCTCTGACTCACAATCTGTTTACCGGGGAGCCTGACCGGCAGGACCACCTCCATTCTTTTCAGGAGCCTCTCATACGCTCCCAAAGTTCGCTTTCGGATCTCAAGCTATAATTGAAATTCACTTTATTGGGGGAGAGCTCTCAAACTCGAATTCTCTTGGGCTTCTGTCCCTCCACACGCTGTGGATTACATATTTTCAGAGGCTGAAGGTATTTCTCGATTGCGAAGGAAAAAGAAAGATGAGGCATTTCACGTTTGCCCTGTGACCTGCTCACATTTGGCGAGCAGCTTCCTTCCTCATACTTCTCGTTCTGTGTGGGATCGACTGAGTCCTTTTCGTGCTCTTTATGCTTTCCACGTGCTCTAACTCCCTCTGGCCCCTGACCCCCTGGCACGGTTCATACTCCCCTCATGCCTGGGAGTCAGGAATGACTGCCGGGCTGGTGGACCTAGAGGCCACCCGCTAAGGGCACCCACTTGGCGCTTCAGAGGTGAAGCCTGTGCTTTGATGCAAAAAAGTGCTTGCACCCTTTTCTCACTGCCTCCCTTTTCACTTCTGGCCCATTTACAAAAAGTTTCTTTTTCGCCATACCCCCAACCCACCCTGCCCAGCCCGGCTTTGGGTAGCAATTTTCCTGCAACCAATGCCTTTGAATAGACTTTTTGTGCCCTGTTTCAGACGATAGGAAGCCAGCCCAAGCAGTCTTAATGCATCTTGATGTTTTCCAGCCAAACATCGAATTGAGTTGATTTCGATGACATTTATGAGCCGCCCACTCAACATCCAATTTTTTAAAACTTACATTTGCAACTTGGTGTTTTGCTACCACCTAAACAAAGCTCGGCACACATCACATTTTTCCTCAAGGAAAAAAAAAATAATAACCTTCTGAGAATGAGGGGAGGGAGGAACTCCATGAAGTCCCAAGTACCAGAGAAGAATGATGGCGGTTAGAATAATAGCCATATTTATGCTGCTACAAGACCTAAAATTATCCAGACACATGCACACGCCACACTTCCATGTATGTAAAGTTTAAGTCATTTCCACTGAAAGGGGAAATCATTAGTTTGTCTGAACTCCAAGAGATCGGCTCAATGTTCCCCCCTCACCACTGAATTCCTGGCACCAATGCCAACTGAAAAGGCTTCCTGATGCGGTGCGTGGAAAATGAAATGTACTTGCAGTGGGTTGAGGTCTTGGATCACTGAGATCACGCCCTGAGCCAAAGTGAGCACACAGGGTAATAAGCAAAAGCATGGGAACAGCATCTGAGATCTTCAGGCCAAAAAATACTCAAAGAAATTTCCCAGATAGGATGAGGGATCGAGCGACGCTATTACCAACCGTGCGCAAAGGAGAACGCAGAGCAAGGCAGAAGCATCATGCGCCAGCTGCCAAAAGGAAGCAGATGGAATGACTTCAAGCCTTATCCAGTGACTGAGGATTTTTAAAATTTTTTATTATGCTTGATTTATAATGTCCTATCAATTTCTGCTGTACAGCAAAGTGACCCAGTCATACACACACACACACACATACATTCTTTGTCTCATACTATCTTCCCATCATGGTCTATCCCAAGAGACTGGATGTAGTTCCCTGTGCTGTACAGTAGGACCTCATTGCTTATACATCCTAAATGCAAGAGCTTGCATCATACCTACCAACCCCAAACTCCCCGTCCATCCCATTCCCCCACCCCGGCAACCATGAGACTGTTCTCCATGTCTGTGAGTCTGTTTCTGTTCTATAGATAGGTTATCTGTGCCATATTTTAGATTCTACATATAAGTGATATCATATGCTATTTGTCTTTCTCACTTCACTTAGTACGAGAATCTCCGGTTGCATCCGTGTTGCCGCAAATGGCATTGTTTCGTTCTTTTTATGGCTGAGTAGTATTCCTTTGTATATGTGTGCCACATCTTCTTGATCCACTCATCTGCTAATGGCATTTAGGTGGTTTCCATGTCCTGACTATTGTGACTAGTGCTGCAGTGAACATAAGGGTGCATGTATCTTTTTGAATTGTAGTTTTGTCCAAATATGTGCCAGAAGTGGGATTGCTGGATCATACGGTAGTTCTATATTTCATTTTCTGACTAAATTAAAGATCTTTTCTTTAATTAAAGATTTCCAAAATCAACAGAGTGTAGATGAAGATTCTTTTTGCTCATGGGAGAGGTACTAGTCCTGACATCTGGTCTGGAATTCTGACTCCAAGACTTTTTTTTTGGCTGTGCCCACAGCATGAGGACATTCCCTGGCAAGTGATCAAACCCTCTCCACAGCAGCAACCCAAGCCACTGAAGTGACAATGCCAGATCCTTAAACTGCTGTGCCACAAGGGAACTCCCTGACTCCAAGACTTTTTAAGCTGTGTGACCTTTTGCAAATTACCTAACCTCTTGGACCTCACTTTCTTCCTCTGTAGAAAGGGAATAATAATGATAATTCTAAGACTGTTGTAAGGATTGAATGAGATATGGCATTGGAAGAGCTTAGCACAGTGCCTGGTTATAAAGTAATAAAGTCCAATGAATTTTAGCTAGGAGTACAATTATGATCATTACGATATAATGTTGATTATAATGTGGCCTCCCCGATTGGAAATTCATCACGATTAAGGATCAGCAGAGAGAGTCAGTTTCCCCATGAGTGGGAATTAGGAGGTCAGGTTAGAGAAGGGGGGCGGTGCTTATAAAGGTGGATAAGGTCCTATGTGTTTTACAGACCCGTGGCCATGTTTGTGGACCTGGACACGTTTTAAATCCCTTCTAGCTAAATCATGGTGGTAAATGTAGCTGGCTGCCAGCTCTCCTTGGCCCTTGCCACCTTAAGTACGATTGAGACAAAGATCTGACTCTTAATGAGAATACTGCATCATCAGACTGCAGAGCCCCGCCCACAAGGCTGGGACACTTTTCATTTCATGGGGGCCTTATTCTTGTCGAAAGTGTCCCAGCCTTGGGATATGGGGGCTGACATAGGTATCGCTTCCTTTCTTGAAGGAAAATGGAAAAGAGAAGAAACAGAACTCAGACTCCAAGTCTCTTTCCAGTCTCAACCTTCGGAGCTGGTGCCCTTCCCACTGGCAGAAGAGACCTGCACCTACTTCAGAGGCTTCAGATGCACAGGCCTACAGCAGCCTAGAGGTAAGTGAAACAGAAGAGATCAGGTCCCTCCAGAGGGCAGCTCCAGCCAAGTGATGCTACCTAAGAATATAGGTGCAGGAGTTCCCGTCGTGGCGCAGTGGTTAACGAATCTGACTAGGAACCATGAGGTTGCGGGTTCGATCCCTGGCCTTGCTCAGTGGGTTAAGGATCCGGCGTTGCCATGAGCTGTGGTGTAGGTTGCAGACGCGGCTCGGATCCCACGTGGCTGTGGCTCTGGCGTAGGCTGGCAGCTACAGCTCCGATTAGACCCCTGGCCTGGGGACCTCCATACGTGGTGGGAGCAGCCCAAGAAATGGCAAAAAGACAAAAAAAAAAAAAAAAAGAAAGAAAGAAAAAAGAAAGAAAGAATATAGGTGCAATGACGTGAGATTATCCAGTTTTTCAAAAGAAGCTACAAATATAGCTTTTTATGTACAATCTCTTCTTTTTAAAATGTTGGCATGTATTCAGGTTTTTAAAAACACCATGTGAGCCAAATGAAATAGTTCTCTTTTTTAAATTTTTTTTAGGGCCGTACCTGGGGCATATGGAAGTTCCCTGGCTAGGGGTTGAATTGGAGCTATAGAGGCTGGGCTTCACTACAGCCACAGCAACACGAGATCCAAGCTTCATCTGCAACCGACACCACAGCTCACGGCAATGCCGAATCCTTTAACCCACTAAGCGAGGCCAGGGAGCAAACCTGCATCCTCATGGATACAAGTCGGGCTCGTTATCCCTGAGCCACCGATGGGAATTTCCAAACGAAATATTTCTATTAGCCAGACATGACCAATAGATTGCCAGATCAGTTTCCTCCTCTACAGGGTACAAGTACAAGTTCCCAGGGACGTTCCTTCTGATCCCAAACATGTCTGCTACCTTATGCCACAATACTGGAAATCCAGCAGAGGCTCTCTCAGATCTGAAATCTTTCCCCTGGAGTTCCTGTTGTGGCACAGCAGAAATAAATCCGACTAGGAACCATGAGGTTGCGGGTTCGATCCCTGGCCTTGCTCAGTGGGTTAAGGATCCGGCGTTGCCATGGGCTGTGGTGTGGGTTGCAGACGTGGCTCAGATCTGGTATGGCTGTGGCTGCGGCTGTGGTGTAGACCAATGGCTACAGCTCTGACTGGACCCCTAGCCTGGGAACTTCCATATGCCGCGGGTGGAGCCCTAAAAAAAAAAAAGGCAAAAAGAAAAAAAAGAAAAGAAAAGAAAGCAAAGTCACCCTTATGGGGAGCACATTGAATGCTCCTCAGTCACCAGCTGATTAGATGACGCTAGTTCACTGCATCCGTTTAGGGAATGGCGGGAAGGGGAAGTTGTAGAGGTGGATGGGGAAGGGGGGGGGCGTCCAGTGGAGTAAACACCCAGAATGCTTTGCTTTGATGCTCACTAGTTGTTGTAACCTCAAGAAAATCAGTTCCCTGGCATTCACCCTTCCTTATTTGTGAAAGGGGACTAATAATTGCTACCTCATGGGGTTGTGGTGAGAGTCAAGTAGAATAAAACATACCAAATATCCGGCCCAGAGCAGACTGTCCTTAAATAAAAGTTTAATCTGGAAGGAAGAAGGAAAGATATTCTGTTGCTCAGGGGCAGTTCCGAAGGGGTGGGGGCACACAGGACCGCTCAGAAGAGGGGTAAAAAGGACGGGAAGGTAGGCGAGGGCTGTGAACAATCAGAGCCTATTACTCGCTGGCCAGCAGCCCAGCCAGGACAGAGGGAACAACACACTAAAGGAGGAATAGGCGTATGGTAATAACCCACAAATGCAGCCTATTATACTGACCTGCATTCTAAGCTTACACACGTCGAATTCGTCCTTCCAACATTTTTGGCCGCTCTGGATTTCTTTTGCCGGATCCTGTTTCTCTGATTTCTTTGCTCAAATCAATGTTCCATGCCTGCATGTCTTACTTTTATCACACGTAAGTGAGCTGTGAGTCAAATTTTTGGCTTTATGGGAAGAAAAAAATCAAAACAACCAAACCGCTTGTGTGGGGGGCTGTGCAGACCTCGGGAGCAATTATAGGGAAGAAACCTTGATGGGAAGGAGAGCAACCTGAGACGTGCGTGACAGGGACAGGCGTGTGGGATTGAGGAAGGAGTGGGAGATAAACATAAAACCCCATCCGGAAGACAAAAGAAAATGACCAGGGAATTGAGTGCTCGAGAATCACATGTCAGCAGCTTGACTTGGTAAAAAAAAGTCCCAGTGCGATGATACACAGGCCGCCGAAAGGCAAGGGAAACGAGGTACCGTGTGTTACAAAAAGGCCCTTCCGGATCCTAGCGTTTATCCCATGCCTGCGCTCGGCTATTCCAACTACCAGCGCCTGCAGGGTGGCCTGTCGTGAGAGCGCATAGAGGAAGAGATCAGGTTTGATCCAGAGAGCAGAGCCCAGAAAACCATGCTTCCCAGTGGCATATTGCTATCTCCACACACGTGTGAGTGTGTAGGCACACACATATTCGTGCACGTGCCCAAGGCGCTTTGGATCTGTGTTACTACGGTCAGCGCATCAAAGACGTGGGCAAAGCTCCATCGTCTGTGTGTCCTCTGGGGTTGGTCCCTTGTCGGAGGCCAAAGGGCAGACAGGATGTGAACCAGTGATCCCCATGTGGCTTTTCAGAAAAACAAATGCCTTAGCTTAGCGTCTGTGTGTCTCACTCACCCCCGACCCCTCTTCTGTGTTCAACTCAGCCTCGCTGTGCCACCCGCACCTCTGCCTCATCTCCAGCAGCCACCATGGTGGCTGGCTTTGGTACTGGAACAGAAAGAAGGAAAAGCCTTGCAAATACAGACGCGGCTCCACAACAAGCTGGAGGAGATGTGTCAAATGCGCTCCACTGCCACAGGTCAATTCCTTTCCATATCGAAGTTATTTCTGCGGGGAATACGGTCTAAAGCGCTCCCGTCACTGCATTTGCCCACGAGTGGCCATAATTCTTGAGGTGTGGATTTCTGGTAGGAGAGAAGGTGTTCGATTGGATGGCCTAGGGTTTGGGAAAACTGGACCCACTAGCACAGGACTACCTTACATTTATGAAGCTCGAGCTTTGCTTTGTTTGGAAATTTCACTATAGGAAAACAAATACAGGCTGGCCCTTTAAGAAACCTGACTCAATCTGGGGCAAGACACAGGAATATGCATTTTATTTGATTTATTTATTTTTGCTTTTGAGGGCCGCACCCACAGCATGTGGAGGTTCCCAGGCTAGGGGTCCAATCGGAGCTACAGCTGCCGGCCTACATCACAGCCACAGCAACATAGGATCTGAGCCACATCTTCGACCTACACCGCAGCTCATGGCAACTCCGGATCCTGAACCCACTGAGCAAGGCCAGGGATAGAACCTGCGTCCTCATGGATACTAGTTGCGTTTGTTACTGCTGAGCCACAATGGGAACTCCTGAAATATTATTTTGATAGAAGCACATAGATGAAGAAACTCCAGCTCTCAGATATGTAGTTGGAAAAGGGAGGGAGTAGGAGGAGTTCCCTAGTGGCCTAGCAGTTAAGGATCTGGTGTTGTCACTGCAGTGGTTCAGGTTGCTGCTACGGTGCTGGTTTGATCCCTGGCCCAGGAACTTCCACAGGCCGTGGGTATAGCCAAAAAAATAAAAATTTTAAAATTAAGTAAAAATTTTAAAAAATCGAAAAAATAAAATAAATTAAAACAATTTTTAAAGGAAAGGGAAGGAGTATTTTAATAGCCATTTTAGATCATTGTGGATATTCTTCTTTGATACTGCGCCAAAATGCAAGCTATATAGTTCCTGAAAGGTTAGTTGCAACAAGGAATGTGAGACCCTATCCGTGAGCTTTTTGTTTTCTGTTATGTTAAAATTCATTGGTCTGTCTTGCACTGGGAATACGTTTTTTACTCAGGCATGATTTCATAAAACTATGAATAGGTCATTTGGAAAATACTGGCTCACCAAGAGTTGCAGATCTTCCAAACGTTGACGCATTTCATTATACAAAATTTTAAAAATCATGTTTATTAATATCAATACCAATCTTATCAGAAAAGATCTAAGTACGGAGAAGCTGAAAGTTCATGGTGATGGATATAGGCTCTCTAAATTTTTAATTTTCTCTTGAAAGCTGGAATTTTATCTTGGGCAACAAATACTGTCTGTTGTTTTCCTTGAAATAACTTGAAATAGGCTCCCTTCGTTCCTTGTCAAGGAAATATGTGCCAAATACTCAAGTCCAAATAACCATGATTTGTCCAGCAGTTATTCATTCCAATACAAATGGCTTCCATGAAAAAAGCCACAAGCTCAGCCCACAACTCAATTGCACAAGTACTTTTCCGCGAGACAACTATCACATACTAGTGTGCCGCAAGAGTGCTTTGTGCATACTTCTCACCTTGTCACACAGGATATTAAAATAAAATTTAAAAGAAAGTACGGGAGTTCCCGTTGTGGCGCAGTGGTTAACGAATCCGACTAGGAACCATGAGGTTGCGGGTTCGGTCCCTGCCCTTGCTCAGTGGGTTAACGATCCGGCGTTGCCGTGAGCTGTGGTGTAGGTTGCAGACACGGCTCGGATCCCGCGTTGCTGTGGCTCTGGCGTAGGCCGGTGGCTACAGCTCCGATTCAACCCATAGCCTGGGCACCTCCATATGCCGCGAGAGCGGCCCAAGAAATAGCAACAACAACAACAACAACAACAAAATAGAAAGTACGAACCTAGAGTTTTCCCATAAATGCACTAATACAAGCTTGTATTTGAGAATCCTGAAGTGCTGGGTACTCCTGATAGCCCTGGCCAGATGCAAGTCAGATATGTCCACTGGGGGGCTGGAAGCTCAACATATGGATTTGCAGGGGTGGGAGAGGGAGGGGAGACATACTTCAATCCATCATAGAATCATTCCATGATTTGTTGTACATGCATAAGACCTGAAAATTCACCTCAACACATACTCTCTAGATTAAAAGTGGTCCGTTCTACTTTAGAAGCAACTACCCCAGTCCTGAGACGTGCTGCCAATAACAACAACAAAACCCACATGCCACTAAAGAATATCTCCCCACAACAAGGGCCAAATCCAGTAGAGACCCAATGCAAATTTTGTGGGCCAAGTTTGATCCAATGTTTTCTACAAAATTTCTGTTTCACTGTGGATTTGGGGGATAAGCTAATAAATTAATTCAGGCTCCAAAAGATAAGGTAAATGTATACAATGTGTATACACATTATAGTGGAAGTCAAAACTTTTTCTTTCTAAAAAAAACAGGTATTTGCTCAAAAAAAAAAAAAAAAAAAACCAAACCCTGGGGTATGACAAAGGAATGATATTGTAATAATGTTGGGCTAGAAATTCAACTCACCTGTCTCATTCTTTAAGGACCTCAGAAGATAGAAACAAAAGCATTTGCAAAGTGGGGTCATTCTTAGCTAGGATTTTGCTTCCAAACACAAATTGAAGGAAGCTCTGAAAACTTGGGCTGGATGCCATGGATGGCTCATTTACCCGAGTAAAGGCTTCAATGTCTGAGAAGCAAAACATCCTAAAGACCCACTTTTCATCTCTTCCTGAAGTTCAAAAGTTACCACTTTACTAGGACATCAATGTTTATCACATATTAATGGTCACGGCAGCATTACTGGCAGTAACCAAAAGGTGGAAATGACTGAAATGTACATCAACAGATGAACAGATAAACAAAATGCAGTGTATATGTACAATGGAATATTACGCAGCCTTCAAAAGGAATGAAATTCTAACACATGCTATAATTCGGATGAACCTTGAAGACATCATGCTGAGTGAATAAACCAGACACAAAAAGACAACTATTGGCGAGTTCCCATTGTGGCTCAGTGGAAATGAATCTGACTAGCACTCAGGAGGACATAGGTTCAATCCCTGGCCTCTCTCAGTGGCTTAAGTATCTGGCCTTGCAGTGATCTGTGGTCTAGGCCAAAGATGCATCTCAGATCCTGCATTTCTGTGGCTGTGGTGTAGGCTGGCAGCTGTAGCTCTGATTTGACCCCTAGCCTGGGAACCTCCATATGCTGTGGGTATGGCCCTAAAATGACAAAAATAAAATAAAAAATAAAAAAAGACAACTATTATATGATTCCACTTACATGAAGTATCTTAGAGGAGTCAAATTCAGAAACATGGAAATATTTAGTAGGGAAGATATTTTCACTGAGATGCAAATATTTGGGGGAAGATGTAAGTACATTATCTAATGAAGTCAAGAGAGTGAATAAGTTGACAGTTACATTCCGTCAACACAACTACAAATAAAACCACAATTGATCCTAAGTGGTGGTGTTGCCTGTTGGTTTATTTTTAGTCTTTTCATTCAGTTTGCAAAGTACTTTCTCCCCACACTTCCATCTCTTTCCTTTTTTTTTTTTTTTTTTTTTTTTTTGCTTTTTAGGGCCACACCTGAGGCATATGGAGGTTCCCAGCCTAGGGGTCGAATTGGAGCTGACCCCTAGACCACAGCCACAGCAACACAGGATCCGAACACCTACACCACAGCTCACAGCAATGCCAGATCCTCAACCCACTGATTGAGGCCAGGGATGGAACCCTCAACCTCGTGGTTCCTAGTTTGATTCGTTTCCGCTGTGCCATGACGGGAACTCCGAGTTTTTCCTAGTCACATCAGGAACTAGAACTGTTTTGTAGATAGGTCGTTGGTGCCATATTTTAGACTCCACATATAAGTGGTATCATATGGTATTATATCTCATGCTGGGTCAGGGATCCAGACAGGGCACAGAGGAGAAGCCCATCCCTGCTCTACAAAGTCCAAGGCTTGGATGACTTGTACAGCTGGGGGATAAACATGGCCAGAGGTTGGCTGGGTCTTTGTCTCTGTCCCGCTCTACCTCCCACATGGACCCTCCCTGTGGCTAGTTTGAGTTTCCTCACAAAACAGAAACCTCAGGGTAGTCAGCTTGCATCTATGATGGCTCAGAATTTCAAGAAGAAGGAAGCAAAAATGGCCAGTCCCCTTAAAAGCTAGGTCCGGAAGCATCACTTCTGCCATATGCTGTGGGTCAAGGCAATCACGATCCAGCCCAGATTCAGCAGAGGGCATGGACACCTCACCTCTCAAGGAGAGAAGCGTCAGAGAATGTGTGGTCATGTTTAACCCATCACTTTGGACTTGACGGAAGGAATCTTCAGTGTCAAAAGTTTCCTATGGCTGCCTGTGCCTCCCCTTACCCTTCCTCTGATGTAGAACAGACCTTCAAAAGCCTTAGCTGTCCAGTCACCTGCATCAGACTTGACTTTGCCATTTCCCCTATGTTATGACGGGAACTCCCCCGGGAAGGTGTTTTGAGTATAGACCTTACTATTTGTCTTACTTAGTGAATTTCTTTTTCTGAAGGTAGCCTTTTTTGTCTAAGGTACTGTAAGCAGTCATTTCCTTTGCTGGATATATTGCCATGAACTAAACTGAAGGTTTATAATAAAATTAAATTACCATTCATGTTGTGGCACAGCAAAAATGAACCCAAACTAGTAAGCGCGAGGTCGCAGGTTCGATCCCTGGCCTCGCTCAGTGGGTTAAGGATCCGGCGTTGCCGTGAGCTGTGGTGTATGTCACAGATGCGGCTTGGAGCCTGCATTGCTATGGCTATGGCTGTGGTGTAGGCCGAAGGCTGTAGCTCTGATTCGACCCCTAGCCTGGGAACCTCCATATGCCGCAGGTGCAGCCCTAAAAAGAAGGAAAAAAATTAAATTATAATTATTACCTTAAAAGTTATGAGTGCCCATCAAGGACATTTTAAATGTTCCAAGGTAGCCAAAGTAAGAAACTCTTAGCAGGCATTTCTTGAACCAACTAGAAGTTAGTAAGTGTTAACAGTGGTACAGCGTTGAGTAAGATATGGTGACCACCTGTCTTCAGTTACTCAAAGAAACTAGTAATAAACGCATAGTAAGATATGTAACCTCCTACCTCATAGGATATGTGATCTCATTTCTATATAGTGAGGCTTGTTGGATGGTTCACCTGAAATAACAGGTAGCTTCCTAAACTCATCAGCAGTTTTGCTCTGACATAAATACAGCCTTCTTATTTCCAGATTTCCATTTTTTTTTTTTTCAGGGCCTCACCCTCGGCAAATGGAAGTCCCCAGGCTAGGGGTTGAATCAGAGCTATATAACTTCTGGCCTACACCACAGCCACAACAACATCAGATCTGAGCTACATCTGAGACTTACATGACAGCTCACGGCAACGCAGGATCCTTAACCCACCAGGCGAGGCTAGGTATCAAACCTGCATCCTCATGGATCATAGTCAGATTCGTTTCCACTGCGCCACGACAGGAACTCCCAGATTTCCTCTTTTTTTTTTTTTTTTTTTCTGTCTTTTTGCCTTTTCTAGGGCCGCTCCCATGGCATATGGAGGTTCTTAGGCTAGGGGTCGAATTGGAGCTGTAGCCGCTGGTCTACACCAGAGCCACAGCAACGCAGGATCCGAGCCTCGTCTGCAACCTATACCACAGGTCACGGCAATGCCCAATCCTTAACCCACTGAGCAAGGCCAGGGATCGAACCCGAAACCTCATGGTTCCTGGTTGGATTCGTTAATCACTGCGCCACAATGGGAACTCCCCCAGATTTCCATTTTTGAGAGTCTCCATTTGTCAGGCTTGCCCACAACTCCTTCCTAAGTACAAAAGGGCATCTTGATTCACTGTCAACTGTCCTCTCTTTCAAAGCCTCTGATCACTCTTATCTCCTTTAGCAGAGTGTTTTGATGCTTTGATACAAATGAATGGGAACAAAGCTCTAAAGCTCATTCCCAGGTCAACGCATAGGCATGGAACTTCATCATCACAGTGTGATTTCAGAATCACCGAGACACCTACATCTTGCTCCTTTAAAATGCCATCTTCCAAGCGGGAGGGAGTGGGATGGACTGGGAGTTTGGGGTTATTAGATGTCAGTTATTATATTTAGAATGGGGTCCTACTGGACGGCACAGGGAACTGTGTCCAGTCTCTTGGGATAGACCAGGATGGAAGATAATATGAGAAAAAGAATGCATATCTATGTGTAACTGGGTCACTTTGCTGTGCAGCAGAAATTGGCACAACACTGTACATCAACTATACATTAATTTAAAAAGTTAAAAAAAAATGAATCTTGGGTAATTTGAGATTTAAAATAAATAAGGCTTTTAAGTGAGCACTTCCAAATATTTTCTTTTATTCTTGACTATCAACCTTTTAACCACCTCGGTTCTTTCCCACTCTTTCTCTTGTCTTTACTTGTTCCACCTTTGATGGAGAAAGGTTCTTACTCCTGACAAGACTGTTAGATTTGGACACTAAATTTCTTGGGTTTGGACGATCCATTTCTTTTGAGCTACATGAAAATAGAAATCTCATCTGTTTCTTGTAACACTATTATCTCCAGAGGGTAACAGTCAAATAAATAAAAATGTAATGATCTTTAAAAAATAAATAAACAAATAAATAAAATAAAATAAATAATAATTCAGGAATGGATTACTGCCCAGTGAATGTAATACTGATGATACTACATGTAATGCATGAGCCTATACTGATAGGAATAAATGGGGGGAGGAAAATGCTTTTCCTTAAGTTAAGGACAACCAATAAACATAGCAGGCAAGATGGAGTTAGAAAATTATCAGCAGATGCCAAATCTCATGGGTAGACGTTGGATGGAGAACATATTTACATAGTCTCAAAGAATCTCCCCGTACAATTATCAATTACCATGGGAAAAATAACAACCTTACGGTGGCGAAATCTTGCAGACACCCCTTTAACAAAGGGATCAAATTTAAAATGGCCAACAGGAGTTCCCATCGTGGTGCAGTGGTTAACGAATCCGACTAGGAACCATGAGGTTGCGGGTTCGGTCCCTGGCCTCGCTCAGTGGGTTAAGGATCCGGCGTTGCGGTGAGCTGTGGTGTAGGTCGCAGACATGGCTCAGATCCCGCGTTGCTGTGGCTGTGGCGTAGGCTGGGGGCTACAGCTCCGATTCGACCCCTAGCCTGGGAACCTCCATATGCCATGGGAGCGGCCCAAGAAATAGCTACAAAAAGACAAAAATAAATAAATAAAATAAAATAAAATGGCCAACATTGTGACAAACCAGTGTTAGGTCCCTCCTGATACAATGCACTGGGAAAGCACACCCACACTTTCGTGGAGCTCCTATCGGAAGATCTAACATGAAGAAACACCAGACCGATCCAAATTGAGAGATATTCTACAAAATAACTCATCTGCAACTGCAAAAACGTTAAGGCCAAAAAAGACAAGGACATGCCAATGGACTGTTCTAGTTCAAGGGAAATTTAGGGTTGCATGACCACCAAATGCAATGCAGGATCCTCAGTCAAATTATGGACTAGGAAAAACAAGATAGCTAAAAAGGACCTTGGGACAACTGTGAGATTTGCATATGGAGTGTGGATTACATAAGAGCATTGTGTCAATGTTAAATTCCCTGATTTTTATTACTGTACTATGGTTATGTAAGAGAATGTTTGTGTTCTTAGGAAATGCACACTGAAATATTGGTACAGAGGCTTGATGGCATTAACTTACTCCCAAATGTTTCAGGAAACAAACGAACAACAAATATATATATATATACACATACACATACATATATTATACATATGTAATATCTTATACTATATATTACATATACATATATATATATAGGAAAGAGAGAGAAAATGATAAAAGCAAATGAGGCAAAATGTAAACAATTGGTGAACCCAGGTCGAACGTATATTATTGCAACCTTTCTGAAAATTTGAAATTATCAAATTAAATATTAAAAATAATCAAATACAGAAGTCAGTCATTTTTTAAAGGGCAAAGCTTCTTAGTAGAGACACCACAGCAGGCTTGATCGGTCAAATACTCTTTTGTGTGGGTTAGGCAATTCGTTCCACAGCAGCTGAGGCAAAGCTCTGATAAGCTGAACAGAGGAGAGAAGGCTTGGGGGCACTGGTTGTCTAGGAGAAAGAAGACAGGCCACGGAGAAAAAAATGAAGAGAATATGAATAAGATGCTGGGGGTGGCCAAGCTTGCCTATGCCATCACTCTGCTATTTCAGTCTTACTCACTCACCTCCTCCATCCTTGACACCCAAAGCAGATGGCATCCCTCAGAGAAAGAACGTGGATCGATTCCACACACATCGCTTTGAGATAGAGGACTTCTATTTCTGCCCAGTGGGTATGTGTCTTCCCCCTCCCAGCCTTCTCGCTGACTCCCAATAACTATGCTTTGTGTACATATCTTCCAATTTAACCTTCTTTTTTTTTTTTTTTTGCCTTTTATCTTTTTAGGGCCGCACCTGCGGCATATGGAGGTTCCTGGGCTAGGGGTCCAATCGGAGCTGTACCCGCCGGCCTACACCACAGCCACAGCAACGCCAGATCTGAGCCACGTCTGCAACCTACACCACAGCTCACAGCAACACCAGATCCTTAACCCACTGAGCAAGGCCGGGGATCGAACCCGCAACCTCATGGTTCCTCATCAGAATCGTTTCTGCTGCGCCACAATGGGAACTCCCAATTTCACCTTCTTAATTACAAGAGGGCACGGGCATGACCACTTAAGATATTTACCCTGACAGCGAATAATGATATAAAGATGGGGCCACTATGAAGTTCTCTATGATTGGCCATCTTCCAATTGCCATTTATTCTCCTTTGATTGTGTTAATGTACAGAAATATTTCCTGAGCAAGCAGTCGTTTCATATTTGATCATCTTGTCTGAAATGGGGAGGGCAGTGAGCTAGTCCCCAAGGACTTAGAAATAAAATTGCCTTCTCAGCATCAAATGTCTTCAGTGAGAGAAAAGACCAAACTCAGTCCCAGAATTCTGGAGGTAAGTCCTGGAATTGGTGTGGCTGCAAGCAAGACATTTCTTGCAAGTTTTATGGTGTAGAGTCATTTTGCACTTCACTCCACATGCAATCCACATTTATATTAATACCAGAATGTTTATTTTTGCCTTAAATCTTCAAGTGACATTGTCCTCCAGGAAGATGGGTGCTGATTGTTTTCTGGTTGCTATGAACTTTGGTTTGGTTGGGTCTTGGATTGAGAAAAATTCACGAGTAACAGGAGCTATTCAAAGTCACCTTAAAGAAGGGCTCTGGGAATTACAAGTCACGAACTGGTTTGCCTTTATTGGCTGAGCAGTACTAACAGCTTACACTCACTGAATACTTTCTGTGTGCCAAGCACTCTTTTACGAGTTTCGTCGTTACTAATTTAATCCTCATGACAATTCTAGGTGGTAGGTTCTCTCGTTCGCCCATTTTATAGATGAGGAAATGGAGCCACAGAGAAGTTACTGCCATAGTGGTGGAACTGGGCTACTAGCTCTAGAGCCTGTACTCTTAGTCACACCGCCACTGGGCCTCCATTCACTGTCTTGGATCATGGGTGCAGCCTGAGGACTGAACCTCATCATTAGCAGCTCAGAAACTTGACTTAAGAACCTACCAAGAGTGGATCTGTCTCTCCAGGGCAACTTCTCATCAACCCAGTGTATCCAAAAGGGGGATTTATCAATGTGCTTTTGGTCTTTTTTTTTTTTTTTTTTTTAATCTTTTTAGGGCCGCTCTCACGGCACATGGAGGTTCCCAGGCTAGGGGTCTAATCGGAGCTGCAGCTGCTGGCCACAGCCACAGCTACAGCAATGCCAGATCCGAGCCGCATCTGTGACCTACACCACAGCTCACAGCAACGCCGGATCCTTAACCCACGGAGCAAGGCCAGGGATCGAACTCGAGTCCTCATGGATGCCAGTTGGGTTTGCTAACTGCTAAGTCACGACAGGAACTCCTCAAGGTGCTTTTGGAAATCAGAGTCACAGGGATGGAAATGATTGAGTCCCCCTGACCAGCATACTGCCCTCCCTGCAAGTAGCCCTCCGTGTGAGGCCAAAACACAGCCAAAGGAAAACAGACTCCAAACAAAGCCAGTTGATGAGTCCAAGGCTGCATGATGTTGGACCAAGACTGTGTGATATTCATGCATCCTTCAGATAAGACAAATCTGCTTCACCAAAGAAATTGCTAGAGTCCCTTCCTCGGGTCACCTTTCTTACAAAGAAGGATACTAGACATGCTGACGTGCTTCCTCCTGAAAAAAAAAAAACAAGACTGATTTGCGAACACTGCTTAATGCAGTTCACCTAGAATTGGCATCTACACTGAGTGACTATGTGCATTAACTACATTCCGGCTGCATCTTTGATTATTGCCTTGTATCAAGTTGCCAAGTAAAATGCTAGAGCATCCAAAATTCAGGTGCGTTTCCATTTTTGAAGACGTGCACTGTCCCTGAACAAGTTATGCTTTCTCTTGTCCTCGGGTCTTAGTTTATGCTATTCCTTCTCTCTAGATTGCTATTTCCATCATCTTCTTCTTATTGAAATCCTCTCTATTCTTTTTTTTTTTTTGCTTTTTAGGGCCACACG
Organism: Sus scrofa; assembly: GCF_054392235.1. Classification (NCBI taxonomy): domain Eukaryota; kingdom Metazoa; phylum Chordata; class Mammalia; order Artiodactyla; family Suidae; genus Sus; species Sus scrofa. The sequence continues at coordinate 44,130,014 of NC_139401.1, forward strand.
CACGGCATATTTAGCTTCCCAGGCTAGGGGTCTAATCAGAGCTACAGCTGCTGGCCTACACCACAGCCACAGCCACGTCAGATCTGAGCCACGTCTGCGACCCGCACCACAGCTCATGGCAATGCTGGATCCAGAGCCCACTGAGTGAGGCCAGGGATCAAACCCGCAACCTCATGGTTCCTCGTCAGATTTGTTTCCGCGGCACTACAACAGAAACTCCTAGAACTCCTCTATTCTGTTCTTTTAAGTTCAGTTCTTTTTTTTGGTCATGCCTGTGGCATGCAGAAATTCCTGGGCCAGGGATCAAACCTGCGCCAGAGCAGTGACCCGAGCCACAGTAGCGACAATGACGGATTCCTAACCTGCTGGGCCAGCAGGGAGCTCCAGTTCTTAAGTCACTATTCTGATATATGTAATTTCCCACTCCTACCTGCCCCTCCCATACACACAGAAGAAAATTATAGTGATTATTTCATTCTGCCTCTTATTGTATTTTCTCATTTGCATCCCTACCCTAGTTGTTAACAGTCCATCCCAGGAACCCCCAAGCTGATCTGTCTTGGCCTTGAATATAGAATCTGGATAGACATTTGTGATGTAGGTTGGACCTGGTTAAATGCGGGTGATATGACTGTATCATAAAGTTACATTTTTGGCCTAAGTCCCAAAAAAACCCATTGATAACAGTAATCAGAATCCAATACATATTTATTAAGTGCCTACCACTTGCCGGAACATGGGGCAGGTTCTATATTGGAGAGACAGTGATCAGTAAAATATTCAAGTTCCCTGACCTCAGGGAGCTTACAATCTAGCAGGAAACAGACATAAGGAAACCAGCAGTCACTCCCACTGAGGCGTAGCATGTATGTTAGGGGAGTTCTCTGGACAGGATCCTAACTCACTGTGTGTTTGTAGAGAGGTAGTGAGGAGGAGACCCATAGAAAGTAGGCAAATAAACCAAGAAAAAGGGTTCTGGGGAGAGGGATCTGTATGTGAGAAGGCGTGGAGGTGCGGTAGGGGATGACACGTTGAAGGATGTGAATGAAGTTGCTTAATAAAGAGAGTGAGGAGGCAGCAGTGGCTGAAAGATGCAGCTGGACCTAGAGATGATCATACTAAGAGAAGTTGGATAGTGAAGGGCAAACATCATATGATATCACTTAGAGGTGGAACCTAAACGAAGGATACAAATGAACTTATTTGCGGAACAGAAATAGATGCACAGACTTTGGAAACAAACTTACAGTGACCAAAGGGGACAGATGGGGTGGGGGGGATGGACTGGGGGGGGGGGTTGGGATTGGCGGATGCACACTGAGGCATATGGAATGCCTGCCAAATGGGGACCTGCTGTTAGCACAGAGAACTCTCCCCGAAATTCTGTGATCATCTCTGTGGGCAAAGAATCTGCAAGAGGATGGATGTGTGTACGTGTAGAACTGAATCACTTTGGTGTCCAGCAGAAATGATCACAACCTCGTAAATCAACTCTGCTTCAAGAAAACTTTAACCAATGACAGCAAACAAACAAACAGAGATGCAACTGCGAGATAGGCAGCCGTCTCCCTTCAGATGTTGTGCTTGCAGCCACTGCTTCCCAGCATTTGGACTTCACCCTAAAAGGAGTGGGAAGGCATTGATCGTCTGTGGTCTATTTTTAGAAAAAACCTCTCTGGCTGCCACATGGTGAAGAGCCCCAAGAGGAACAAGGCATAGCAGGGGAGTATGTGTGATCTGGGACAACGTCCATATCCTCTCTGTGTCTTAGCTTCTTCCCTTGTGACATGTGGAAAATGAGAGTCTCTTCCTCATAGGGCTGTGAGGAGGGGGAAATGAGCAAAGGATGTACAATAGCCTAGGCATTACCTGGCCACATAGTGGCCTTTCGTGAAGCATTCGCTATCATTAGCAAAGCGTTTATTCACGAACCTGCGGGAAAGAACATGGATACACACATTGTGGGGGTGCTTCATACTTTATGTTGGGGACACGCGTTTTTCTTTTACTTGTACTGTTAAATACTTCGGTTAGGACCCTTTGGCTACAAACCAAGATGATTTCAGGGCATGCATCACATGTTTTCCTTCTACCAATTATTTCAAAATAGTCCCCATCATTTCAATTTCCATGAAAAGTCCCAAGGAGGGCAGCGTGAGGGACCCCCATTTCGGACGGACAGACGCTTGGTTTCTGCGACGTGTCTGGACTATGCTAAGCATTGCGGCTGTGGCGAGGCGGTAGCATCTCTCCCTTCCTTCGAACTTTCCAGATTTAGAGCCCCTCCGACCAAGAGACTGATCCACTTGGCATGACCTGGTTGGGCCGCACAAAAAAGTCAGATGAACTCCCAGAGCTTCGATGGCACAGAGGCAAAGCAGCGGTCGCAGGGTGTATGCTGAGGGGGGATCAACGAAGGTGACTCATCTTGAACTAACAATATGGCGGCTAGAACCAAGATGCAGCATTTTCCTTCTCAAGTCGGAGAAACACCCTCGAGAGTTGGTTTTGTCTCCCCAACTCTATCAAATCCTCTGTCATTTCCTTTCTCACTGAGTCGCCAGTATCAAAGACTACACTAGGATTCTTTCCTCTAACGTTGTCAGTAGCTTTCACAGTGCACTACAATGGAAGAAAGCCTCTTTTTGGCATGAATGGTTTCTGATTTACCCTCTCCACTACCTCCAACATTATCTTTGAGCCTTCACCTCATGGGACAAGGCAGACCTAGGCCTGTAAAAAATATATGTAGGCATCTTTCGGTTTCTGTAAAGTAAGTCTTTTCACATGGAACATATCCCCAGACAGTTCACTCTTTCGTTTTGTCTGCAACAGTAGTTGATTGATTAACAAACCACCTTTTTATTGTAAAATAAAACATAAATACAAAAAAAAATCTCACCACACAATGGAGTTGTGCCCTTGAAATCATCACTCAGTCGAGAAAGAAAACCTTGCCAGCAATTCTAGAAGGTTCTCAATTCCTTGCCTCAATCCCAATCCTGCCTTCCCCCCAACCCCCAAATAACCACTATCCTGGTTTTCTTTATAGTTTTGTCACCCAAGGGTGCATTTCTATATAATTGAGTTTAATCTTGCCCATTAAAAAACCCCAAAGTCTCTGAAGTGACAGTTTCCTTCATCTTTTTCACATTATTTATCTGTTGAGGAACAGGGAGAGTTTGATCTGTAGAATTTCTCAGTTTGGATTTTTTTTAATTGTCTGTATAATTGCAGCTCAATTAAGCATATTCCTCTGACCTCAGTGTTCCCTGCAAATTGGCAGCTGGATCCAGAGGCTTCATCTGAATCATGTTCAAGCTCTTTGGCAAGACTGTATATATAGGTGGTGTTCTGTTCTTTCATCAGATACATAATATCTAATGATCTCCCTTTTTACAATATTATCAACTGTCAATGTTCATATCCCTGGATTCCCTAATTCACTGGGAAGCTGTAAAAGGGTGATTTTCTAATTCTATTTTTTTTTACTTTTATTAATTAAAATACTTTTATAAAGAGATGGTACCTCTCATAATTATTACTCAGGGAAAGGGTCCATGTAGGAAAAGCAGGATAAATGCTTAGCTGTTTTCTCTTTATTATACCCTGATGATGACCAATTTGTTTTTTAAAAGATTAAGAACTCATGGATTCAAACATATTTGATGGATTTCAATTGCAATTATTTTCCTTCTGAAGCTCAAATTGCCTGGTCTTGTGCCAGTAGGAGCCTCTTCCAAGTTGGCTCCTGAGGCTCTTTTAATATCTCTGATCCGTTCAACCTGGATTCTCTTTTTCTCTCATGATCCTGGCTTGGGGTTATCTATCAAACTCTCCTATCTCTCACACTGGTTTGTGTTAAGGTCTTTATTGCTAGTTTAAACACCTTTCTTCTTTTGCTTAAAGCAACGGATCTCAAAGTATGGTGTCCAGACCAACATCATCAGCATCACCTGGGAACTTGTTTTAAATGCAGATTTTCAAATCCAACCCCATGCTCCTGAATCAGATAGACACTCTGGGGGAGAGGGGCTTTTAAAAAACACCTCCTGGTTATTCTGATGAACCCTAAAAATTTGAGAACCATGGCTTCATGAACGAACCTTATAGAGTCCTCCTTGAATGTATTGCTGTATCTCTAGCATTGCAAAGATCTGCTGATGTTAGAATAAAGATTGGTTTTCCTTCCATATATGTTGTCAGATACCTGTTGCAGCTGATAATTGCTCTAGGAATGGCATCTCTCATTCTTTTTTTGGAGGGGGGGCATGCCCGCAGCATGTGGAAACTCTCAGGCTGGGGATCGGACCCATGCCACAGCAGTGACCCAAACTGCTGCAGTGACAGTGCCAGATCCTTAACGTGCTGCACCACAATGGAACTCCTTTTTCGGTTCTTTTAATAAGGATACAGCTTCTGTTTTATTTGAACTGAGGGCTGGGAGACCTGTTCTTTTCTGCTAAGGTGAGCATGATAATGTCCTACTTTGTAGTTTCCAGGCAGAATCAGTAAGGTTTGCTGAGCATTTATTGTGTACCTGCTGAGAGCCAGATTTGATACTAAAGGAAAGGAATTCAACATTGCCTAAGACGCAGACCCTACCCTCGATGAATTAGAGGAAAAGTGTTTGAGAGCTTAGTATAAGGATGCTCAAGAAAGCAATTTTCACTGAGGTGGGAGCGTGGCATGGCTTGCTTTAGTCAGTGTAACTCAAGATTGCACTTGGCCTTCCTGGAGTCTCTTGATAGTGTCATATCCATCCTTGCAAAGAGCTCATTCGTGCACCCTTTATGCTCTCCTAGCCCAGTCATGGAAAGTGAATAACCTTATGACCTGACCTGTAACTTATGACCAGCAAAAAGTAAGACAAAAGGTTTAGATCAGAGTCTTATGAATGGACCTAAATTCCAATGAACCCAACTTTCAGCCTGGGGTGGAGGAAAGTGGATCCATCCCTAACAAAATACCATCCCTAAGTGGTATTTTGGGCAAAAGGATCAATGAGACCCTAAGCCTGCGGGCAGTTCCTCTCTTCTCATCTCCAATGCAGTTTATAAACTGTAAGAGACCATGCACACACCTATGCGAACACAAGACATTCCAGATTCTGTCTTACTTCCATCCATAGCACTATTCTCAGGGGAAGCACCCCTGTGTTATATCTGCCCTTGGGAAGACAGGCCCAGGGAAGCAGACTACACAGGTCCTGGAAACCAATTTGAGGTCATCCGGGCAGGAATCTCAGGGTCCTAGCTACTCAGAACATGGTTGAGAAGAAGGATCATAGCCTCTGGATCAGCACATCTCCTTGGATTCATGAAGTCCTCATCATACATGGTGAAGTCAGGCTAAAGAAAGGTCAAAGCAGGTCATTCTAAGAAGCAGGATGAAGGTTATCTATGTCTAAGGGTGGTGCTGGAGGAAGGTGGTGGCAATGAAGTGTGCTTTAAGTCCTTGTTTCAATGAGAGAGTTTGCACTCTCAGAGCCTTCTGGGTCAGCTGCTGGTTCGGATCCTGGCCATTTTGCCTGCTAAATATTATCATTGAAGATATCCACAAAGGCCCTAGCTCTGGTTCACAGTTGGATTCACAGTCAGAAAAAAAGAGAGGTCTCAAATATATAGAATAAGAAATGAAAAGAGGCAACCTTAGGACTGATAATACAGAAATGCAAAAGATCATAAAAGACTACTATGACCACTTATGCGTCAACTAATTGGATCACCTAGAAGAAACAGATAAATTCCTAGAAACATACAACTCACCAAGACTGAATCCAGAAGAAATAGACCAATAACAAATTGAACTGATTGAATCAGCAATCAAAATCATCCCAACACAGTAAAGCCCACACCAGGTGGCTCTACTGGTAAGTTTTACCAAGCATTTAAGGAAGAATTCATATGCATCCTTCTCACACTCTTCCCAAAAATCGAAGAGGAAGGAACATTCCCAAACTCTTTTCACTAGGCCTGATATCAAAGCCAGCAAGGACACTACGAGAAAAACAAAACGAAACAAAACTACAGGCCCATATCCCTGATGTGTATAGGCACAAAAGTACTCAATGAAAGTATTAGCAAACTGAACTCAACATTACATTAACAAGATTACCTACCCTGGTCAAGTGAAATTTATCCCTGGGATTCAGGGAAAATTCCACATATGCAAATCATTCAATGTGATACACAACATTACAGAATAAAGGATAAAGTCATACTACCATCTCAATAGATGCGGAAGAAGCTCAACATCATGTCATAATAAAAACTCGCAACATATTAGGTACAGAAGGAATGATGTACATCAACAATAACAAAGGGCGTATAGGACACGCCTACACTTAACATCATACTCAAGGGTGAAAAGCTTCCTCTAAGATCAGGAGCAAGACAAGGATGCCCACTCTTGCCTTTGCTATTCAATATCATATAGGAAGTCCTAGCCAGAGGAATTAAGCAAGAAAAAGAAATAAAAGGTAGCCAAATCTGAAAAGAAGAGGTAAAACTGTCTCTGTTTGCAGATGACATAATCTTATATACAGACAACCCTAAAGACTTAGAAAACTGTTAAATCTAGTCAACAAGTTCAGTGAAATTGCAGAATACAAAATCAGCATGGAGAAGTCAGTTCTGTTCCTATACACTGTCAATGAATATCAGAAATAGAAATTAAGATAACAATCCCAGAGTTCCCGTCGTGGCGCAGTGGTTAACAAATCCGACTAGGAACCATGAGGTTGCGGGTTCGGTCCCTGCCCTTGCTCAGTGGGTTAAGGATCTGGCGTTGCCGTGAGCTGTGGTGTAGGTTGCAGACGCGGCTCGGATCCCGAGTTGCTGTGGCTCTGGCGTAGGCCGGTGGCTACAGCTCCGATTCAACCCCTAGTCTGGGAACCTCCATATGCCGCGGGAGCGGCCCAAGAAATAGCAACAACAACAACAACAACAACAAAAGACAAAAAGACAAAAAAAAAAAAAAGATAACAATCCCATTTAAAATAGCATTGCAAACATGTAGGAATTCATTTAACGAAGGAAGTGAAAAACCGGTACCCCAAAGACTCCAAGACTCTGATGAAGTAAATTGAAGAAAACACAAACAAATGGAAATATATCCCATTTTCGAGGGTTGGAAAAACTAATATTATCAAAATGCCCATGCAACCCTCAAGTGATCTAGAGAGTCAATACAATCTCTGGCAAAACTTGAATGGCAGTTTTCACAGAAGTTGAAAGCCAATGTTAAAATTTGTATGGAACCACAAAAACCTCTGACTAGCCACAGCTGTCTCGAGAAAGAAAAACAAACCTGGAGACATCACGCTTCCTGATTCAAACTATAGTATAAAACTATAATAATCAAAACAATGTGGTACTGGCATAAAAGAATCACATAGACCAATGAAAAACAAGAGAGAGCTCAAAAATAATCCCACACATATACAGTCAACTAATTTTTTACAGGGGCGCCAAGAATACACATTGGGGAAAGGATAATCGCTTCAATAAGTGGTGCTGGGCAAACTGAATAGCCACATGCAAAACAAAGACTCTGGACCCCTGTTTTACCACTCTCATTAAAAAATAACTCAAATGGATTAAATAGTTAAATGTAAGATCTGAAATTGTAAAATTCCTGGAGAAAATATGGGGAAAAAGCTCTTTGACATTGGTCTTGGCAACGATATTTTGGATACGATGCCAAAAGTACAGGCAACAAAAGTAAAACCAAACAAGTGACACTGAATCAAATTTAAAAGCTTCTGCACAGGAAAACCATCAGTAGAATGAAAAGGCAACCTATGTAATGAGAGAAAACATTTTCAAACCATATACATAACAAGGGGTTGATATCTAAAAACACAGAGAGAACTCATACGACTCAATAGAAAAAAAAACCTAAATAATGCGATTTTTCTATGGCTGCACCTGTTGCATACGTGAGTTCCCAGGCCAGGGATCAAACCCAAGCCACAGCATTGACAACACTAAATCGCTATCCCCTAGGCCACCGGGGAACTCCTAAAAACTCCAATTTTTAAATGAGCAAAGGACTTGAACAGACATTTTTCCAAAGCAGACATACAAATGGTCAACAGGTACATGAACAGATGCTCAGCATCACTAATCATCAGAAAAATGCAAATCGAAACCACAGTGAGATACCACCTGACACCCATTAGGATGGTTTTTATCAAAAGGACAAGAGATAAATGTTGGCAAAGATGTGGAGAAAAGAGAACTCTTGTGTACTGTTGGTGGGCACATAGATTCGCACAGCCACTATGAAAAAGTCTGCACATTAATCCAAATATTAAAAATAGAACTACCATATGATCCAGCAACCCCAATTCTGGCATACATCCAAAGGAAATGAAATCAGTATCTCAAAGCAGAGTCGGCACTCCCACATTCATCATAGCTTTATTCACAATAGCCAAGATATAGAAACAACCTAAGTGTCCATTTATGAATGAATGGATAGAGATCTTATACACACACACAAGAACAGTATTCCTCCACAAGAAAGAAGGAAATTCTGCCATTCGCAACAGCATGGATGGACCTAGATGACATCATGCTAAGCACCACGAATGAACCTTAATACACACACATTAAAAAAAAAAAATCAACTGGAAGGTCGGTGAATCCCAGGATGCTGACCATAACAAAAGAATCTAACTTTTATTTTTTTATTTTTATTTTTGTCTTTTTGCCTTTTTAGGGCCGCACCTGCTGCATATGGAGGTTCCCAGGCTAGGGGTCTAATTGGAGCTACAGCTGCTGGCCTACACCACAGCCACAGCAACACCAGGTCCGAGCCACATCTGCGACCTACACCACCCCTCATGGCAATGCCGGATCCTTAACCCACTGAGGGAGGTCAGGGATCGATCCCACCACCTCACGGTTCCTAGTCAGATTCGTTTCTGCTTCGCCACGAGGGGAACTCCATCTGTTTTACCAATGCAAGACATAACCTCACTAAAGAGACTGAGCAAAAGATGCTGACCTAAGCAACTTTAGCCAATGGTGTTTTCACTATACACACTAAGACTAAATACACAGAGGGCTGGGTCGTCACACCGAACTAACACTAGTTCGTAAAGTCGTTTCTCATGGGGGGTATGGCTTAACAATTCCAACACTGCTATCCATGTATACTGGGATGAGCAAATGAATGGATGGTGGGAGCCAGGCTGCTCACTGTTGGTGAGGGAGCTTGTGGATGAGCAAGGAGAGAAGGCTAGAATGATCCATGTGGTATTGAAAGGGAGCCACATCAGATATGCTTAGCTTAATATAGAGACAGATGGATTCGTATAGAAATAATAAGAGATCAGTGCATAAACGGGTTTGGATGAACGCATATATTTCCTAGGTTTGTCCTCTGAGAAGGCCTAGAAGCAAAGACACCCCAGGAACAACAATCACACCCAGAACCCAGATCTTGTTTCCTAATGACATTCTCTAATGAAAGGAACTACGGCTTCTTGGCGAAATCCTAGGGCTGGTGCGTGCTGATCCTAGGGCTGGGGTAGGAAATACATAAGAAGAGCCTGGAGCATTTTGTGCTACCAAAAAGTAAGGAAGTGTTCAAATAACAAAACAATGTCAGAGCAATACAGCAGCCACCTGAAATCATCCCCAATGGCCAACGCTGGAATGATCTGAGCAACAAATATGTAATATAGTATTGGAATACAGCACAGAGTATAAAACAAATATCTGAGTCTATAATGATATGAGTAAATGAGTATATGAGTAAATGACTGAATAAATAAGTGGAAAAGACACAAATCTCCAGCCCACAAGAAATCCCAGTAATTTAGATAGATAATCCCTTGTCAACGAGGTAGAATTTAAGTCCCCACCCTTCCTTTCTTTCTTCTTTTTTAGGGAAGAAGCATATGGAAGTTCCCAGGCTAGGGGGTGGATCGGAGCTGCAGCTGTGACCTACGCCACAGCTTGTGGCAACGCTGGGTCCTCAATCCCCTGAGCAAAGCCAGGGATTGAACTTGCATCCTCACAGAGACACTGTCAGATCCTTAACCCGCTGAGCCACAACGGGAACTCCTAAGCCCCCACCTTTTGAACGTGAGCTGTGCCTAGTGACTTATTTCTAAAAAGTAGAGTATGTAAAGGGGGGTCAAAGTAACTTTACAGTAGAGAAGCCTGAGAGACACTGCCTCAGATGATTAAAGTCAACATTGACAGCGGTGCATCTGGAGTTCTCGTTGTGGCGCAGTGGAAACGAAGCTGACTAGTATCCATGAGGTTGTGGGTTCGATCCCTGGCCTTGTTCAGTGGGTTGGGGATCCGGTGTGGCCTTGAGCTGTGGTGTAGGTCGCAGACACAGCTTGGATCCTGCGTTGTTGTGGCTGTGGGGTAGGTCGGCAGCTATAGTTCTGATTCGACCCCTAGCCTGGGAACCTCCATATGCTGCGGGTGCAGCCCTAAAAAGCAAATAAATAAATAAACAGTGATACATCTTATTGACAGCAGGAAACCTTGACACAATGTGATGAGAAGGGCAGCTCACCCTATGTCCTTCCTTCCCAAACCCCAACACCAATGCAACCAGGAGAAAAACTCCAGGTAAATCCAAATCAAGGGACATCCTAAAAAACCTCTGATTGATATACCTTAAAACTGTCAAGGTCATCCAAAACGAAGAAAGTCTGAGAAATTCTCACAGACCAGAGGAAGGAGGTAAGGGCTAATGTCGTATGATAGCTGCGCGAGAGCCTTGAACACAAAAGGGACATTAGGGAAAAGCTAAGGAAATCTAGATAAAGAATGGTATTTAGTTAATGGTAGTGTCTCAATGTGGTCCTTAGTTTTAACAAATGTACCTTAGAGACGTAAGATGCTAACAACAGGGGAAATTGGGAAAGGGATAGATGGGAACTCTGTATTATTTGTGCAGATTTTCTGTAAATCTGAAAGTATGCTGGAGTTCCCTGGTGGCTCAGAGGGTTAAGGATCTGGTGTTGCCACTGCTGTGGCACAGTTCCGGTCCCTGGCCCGGGAACTTCTGCATGCTGTGGGTATGGCCAAAAATTAAAAATAAAAAAAATAAAAGTATTCTGAAATAAGACATTTCTTTACATAAAAATAAATAATTATAGAAGTTTGTTATAAGTGCTATGGAAAAATCAAAACAGGGTAAGGGAGATTGGGTCTAGGGGGAGACAGATGCAGTTTTATTATTTATTTATTTATTTATTTTTGTCTTCTGTCTTTTTAGGGCCGCGCCCACGGCATATGAAGGTTCCCAGGCTAGGGGTCTAATCAGAGCTGTGGTGCTGGCCCACACCACAGCTCACAGCAACGCCAGATCCTCAACCCACTGAGAAAGGCCAGGGATCAAACCCGCAACCTCATGGTTCCTAGTCGGATTCGTTTCCACTGTGCCACGACGGGAACTCTGGATGCTGTTTTAAACAGGGTGCTTGAGAAAGGCCTGCCAGAGTAGCTGACATTTGAACAGGCCCGGGGAGCAGCAAGCCACGTGGGCAGCTGGGGGAAGATTATGCCAGGAAGTGGAAACAGCAAGAGCGAAGCGTCAAGGTGGGAGCTGTCAGGAAGGCGCTTCCTGAAAACGGTTCAGATGCAACAAAAACAGAGTCTGAATCATGGCAGTGGTGGGTGGGAAAGAGGGAACAGCCTTGAGAAATGTTATTTCATGGATCAGGAAGACGAAATAAAGAGTGGTCTAACAGAAAACCAACTTGGGATTACCAAAGGGCAAGGGGGGAGGAGGGATAAATTAGGAGTTTGGCATTAGCAGATACACACTACTGTACATAAAAGACATAAACGACAAGGACCTACTGTATCGCACAGGGAACCATATTCAATATCTTACAATAACCTATAATGGAAAAGAATATGAAAGAGAAATATGTATATTTTTACACACACAAACACGGTATATATATATATATTCTTTTCCACTATAGGTTTTATATATACCACTTTATATATATATATATATATACATACATATACCGTGTTTGTGTGTATATGTGTGTATTGTGTATGTGTGTATATATGTGTGTATTGTATATATGTATTGTGTGTGTATGTGTGTCTGTATTGTGTATGTATGTGTGTACTGTGTATGTGTATTGTGTGTGTATGTGTGTCTGTATTGTGTATGTATGTGTGTACTGTGTATGTGTATTGTGTGGGTATGTGTGTATTGTGTGTATGTGTGTGTATTGTGCATGTGAGTCCATGTGTATCTATGTGTGTATGTGTGTGTGTCAATTTCTAGATCGCAGAATATATGTTTGTCTTTCTTCTTTTCTCATCTATACAGACATTCTTAGGGTGACCAAGGGCTGTAACTGCCCCAAGCAAATCTTCCCAGGCCTAAGAGCAGCTGGCTGGCCCTAAGTGCTTACCTAAGAGTGAAACCAACCACAGCAAACAATCATGCTAAAGTCACACCCTTCTCAGTTCTCAGGCCTCGAAGAGATGATGGTGGAGACTGGGGAACAGGGCAGAACCCAAGGTTATCTACCTGAATTCACTCCAAATCTATTTGATTCTCAGACCACATTATAATTAATATTATTGGGCCTTTGAATCATCAGGCTCTTGAAACAGTAGCCTCTGAAGATTCTTCAGTGCTCTCTGCCTCTAGTTGAAAATCATTTCCAATTTCTTTTACCCCAAACCTCTTCGTGGTGGCTCCAAACCAGTCTTAGAAAGGCATCCCGTCCTGCTCCCCTTGCACTTCTTCCCCTGCTTGGTCCCACCGCAACCCAGTGCCACCTCTCTCCCTGACCCAAAGAGCAGAATGGCTCGAACCCCAGCCATGGCCATCATCTTCTGAACGGTTATACGGAGTGTTCCTTGGCATTCTGGAACCTTTCTGGGTCTTGAACCTTTGCCAAAGAGGATAGTCTTACAGCAACGAGAAATTTGAGTGTGTGGAAGGATTTTTTTTTTTTTGTTCCCAGTCCATTTTGGTCTCGAAGAGGAAAAAGCTGTTCAAAAGCTTATCTGTCCATAAGAATTTAGCTTTTCTAACAATCTGATGTGACTTGGCCATTCTTCATTTATTAATGGATTTGGGAGTGGCGTCTCCCTCTCTTACCCACCCTCTTTTCTCCTTTCTTAAAAAATACATGTTAATTCTAATCTTCTGGCTTAGTGCTCAGAAGTGCATTAGGGGCCTGCTTCCATTGCTCTTGTCTGTTCCCACAGGGACATAAATGGAACGTCTGTGTCTGCTGCCATCTTGGAGAAAGACACGCTATTGAAGGCGTTAAATTAAATTCCATTGTGCTTCTCGGTTAAACTCTCTGAGCACTGACTTCCTCGACAGCTCTGATTCAGGCCTCCGAAAATGTCGCACACTGTGACTCATGCTTCCTTCTGGAAATGACAAAACTTCCTCACCACCCTGATTTGAGCTGCCTGCTTTTGGTCCTCTGTGCTCTCAGGAAGGGGTTGAGTTGCATGTTACATTTTTTCCATGGTGGGCAAGGAAACCCATCTTTTGTTTTTCCAAAGAAGAAACACATACACACACACACACAAAGAATGACACACTGAAAATTCTGAAAATTAATACCAGGCAGAGAATCAATCGTAGCACCCTCGCCCTCCACACCCCTGGAAAATAAATAAATGATTTAAGAATTAACAAGAGGAAGCTGACTCTTTAACCATTTATATCCTCAAGCCTTTTTTTTTTTTCTTTTTGTCTTTAGGGCTACACCCATGGCATATGGAGGGTCCCAGGCTAGGGGTTGAATCAGAGCTGTAGCCACTGGCTACACCACAGCCACAGCCACAGCCACAGCCACGCCAAATCCGACCCGAGTCTGCAACCTACATCACAGGTCCCGGCATTGCCTGATCCTTAACCCACTGAGCCAGGCCGGGGATCGAACCCTCGTCCTCATGGATGCTAGTCAGGTTCGCTAACTGCTGAGCCATGACGTGAACTCCCCAAAGCTCTTTTTAAAAAAAGATTCTGGAGTTCCCATTGTAGCGCAGTGGTTAACGAATCCAACTAGGAACCATGAGGTTTCGGGTTCGATCCCTGCCCTTGCTGAGTGGGTTGGTGATCCGGCGTTGCCGTGAGCTGTGGTGTAGGTCGCAGACATGGCTCGGATCCCACGTTGCTGTGGCTGTGGCGTAGGCCGGTGGCTACAGCTCCAATTCGACCCCTAGCCTGGGAACCTCCATATGCCGTGGGAGCGGTCCTGGAAATGGCAAAAAGACAAAAAAAAAAAAAAAAGATTCCATTTTCTAAGGAAAGAAATGCGTACAGAGTAACTTTGCAAAGCTGCTGTTTTTTATTATTCAAGGTAGTCCTAAATAGCCTGGATGTTGTAGGCACCTAAAATTCAGTGCTGAGCAGCATTTGATATATTTCGCAGGAAGACTGCCTTCCCCGTGTGTCATCGGAAGAGATGTTGAGAGAAGAGCAAATGTGGGAAGCGAGAGAGCGGAGAGGAGGGGGAGGATGAGGAGAGGAAAGAGGACAATCGCCAATGCTATTCTGTTCTTCTGAAATCTGCTCTGGTCTGGCCCCTGGCAGCCCCAAGCATAAATGGGTGCCCATCTGTACATTACAACACATGACTCAGCGCTCATTAAAAACTGCTGTTTACTGGAGTGACAGAACACCTAGCATCGGAACGCAGTATAAGCATTTGCCATATGGCGTATAAGGATTTGTTTTGAGGGTAAGAAACTTGAGATCAGAAACTTCAACATATTTTTCTATTTTCCAGCTACATTAGGTTGAACTTTTGATGAATTGTATACATATGTGTATGTATACACACACACACACACACACACACACACACACACATATGAATGGGGGCTTCTGCCTAGTCATCTTATATATATATATATATATATATATATATATACATATAGTGTGCAGGAAATAAAGAATGGTATGCATATCTATCTACACAGATTTATATTTGTTCTCCGAGTCTTCATACATGATGATGGAGAAGGAGAAAATCGCCTTACACACTCCTTCGCCTTCTTCACGAGGCGATGGGTATCAGTCATGAGTTCTATTCTCAGCTCCACTACTGGGTTATTGCTAGCAATTTATTCCAAAGGAGGAGGGAGGACCAGATGATTTCCAAAGACCCTTCCAACTGTGAAATCCTGTGGTCCCAAGATTCGTATCTGTAGCCATGAGATTTCTCTATCTCTCTTTTCAAAGGAAACGCCGCGATGTATTGCCTCTTCTCGTTGACAGTTCTTGACAGTCACCTGGGGACCCAAGGGCTCTGCCAAGCCCCAAGTCCTAGGAGACAGGGCCTAGGAACAGGGCACTCAGCCACCCCACTCTTTCTGGACCCCCTCTCCACTGGCAGAGAAGCTGGTCCTTGGCTTGATTCTGAGAGGGCTAAGGAGGTCTGCCAGGACCTAAGCTTGGATTCTTATGTTCTTCCTTGACCACTATTGCTTTGTAATTCTTCCTTTCTTTCTTTCTTTTTTTTTTTTTTTGTCTTTTTGCCATTTCTAGGACCGCTCCCACGGCATATGGAGGTTCCCAGGCTAGGGGTTGAATCAGAGCCGTAGCCGCCAGCCTATACCACAGCCACAGCCACACCAGATCCAAGCCGCGTCTGCAACCTCCACCACAGCTCACAGCAACACCGGATCCTTAGGATCCTTAACCCACGGAGCGAGGCCAGGAATCGAACCCGCAACCTCATGGTTCCTAGTCAGATTCGTTAACCACTGAGCCACAACGGGAACTCCCTGTACTTCTTTCAAATAATGTTATGACTAGGCAGAAGCCCTCGTTCATGTCACAGACATATACGAGGGCTTGTTACAGGCTTACATCACTGTGCCAAGCACTGGGTATAAGACGGAATTGGGCAAGCACTTGACTTTTACGAACCTACAAGCAATGATGCAATTGTGCTTTAGATCAGGGAGGCAAAGGGACCAAACATAGCTCCCTACCAACCGACAATGGCCTCTGAAGTTTCACCAGTCATGATTCATTCTTTGAGTCTTATAAGTTCCTTGGACTTTGAGAGTAACTTTACAATACTTTGTTTAAAATACTTGGAATCAGGGAGGAGCCCACTTCATGGCCCTGGAGGAGGAAGAGCTGGAGAAGGGTGAAGAGACATCAAAGAGAGACCCCCTGCAATTAACAAGCGTGGGGAGAGTGGGTCCCGAGAGGTGAATGCTTATAGAACACGAAAAGTTCTAATGAATACTTTAAATCCAGATCTGTTCTGACCAGAGTCTATTATCAGTGGGTCAGCCTGCTGGCAAACAGTGCACTCCAGTCATGTTCCAGGCGCTGTTGTAGGCGCTGGAAATAGATCAATGAACTTGATAACACTGCTGAAGGAAAGGCGCTTAGAGTAGATAAGGAAAAAAGCAGGCAGGGAGAGAAGGAGGAGGGGAACTTCAGAGCTTAAGAATGGCCAACCACTAAAGCGATAAAATAAAAAGATAGCACAGGGTGTGACCGGGGAGGCTGGGAGTGGCTACTTTAGTTGGGGTGATCAGAGAAGAATTTTCTAGCAGGTACTATTTGAGCGAAGGCCTGAATCGTGAGATACAGCCTGGTAAATATTTGGCGGAAGAGTTCCAAGTTAAAAGAACAGGAAACGCGAAGACTCACCGCCTGTGGAGGGTTGGAAGGAAGGCCGGTGGGACTGGAGCACAATGGGTGAGGGGAGAGGATTGTAGGAGGTGAGCCTGGGAGTTGGGCAGGAGCCAGCTCACGCAGGCCAAGCTGGTGCCCTAATAATAATAATAATACCAACAACGACAATAACAGCAACAGCTGGCATGTATCGCATCCTTGCACCACGCCACACACTCTCTGTGGATTAGCTTCTTTCCTTGTCACATCTAGTCCCCGAGGAGGATGCAATTTCCAGTGTTCACTCGGCTAGTGGTACGTACTAGAGCTGGGGTGTGACACCCCCACACACACACCGTTGGGTCTGACCACCAAACTGGCTCTAGCTGACAAATATTTCATGCCATCGATAGACCAAGGAAATAAGTAGACTCAAATGTCTTGAGTACATATGAAATGAAGCATGCCCGGCACCATCCATCAACCTAAAGTTGAGAAGTCACTAGGGAAGGGACCCTCTTCAAAAGCCTGTGTGAGGTATTCCCGTCCTGGCGCAATGGAAACAAATCCGACTAGGAACCATGAGGTTGCAGGTTCGATTCCTGGCCTTTCTCAGTGGGTTAAGGATCTGGCGTTGCCGTGAGCTGTGGTGTGGGTTGCAGACGCGGCTCGGATCTGTCGTGGCTGTGGCTCTGGCATAGGCCGGCGGCTATAGCCCCGATTGGACCCCTCTCCTGGGAACCTCCATATGCCACAGGTGCAGCCCCAAAAAGACAAAAAAAAAAAAAAAAAAAAAGCCTGTGTGAGAGTGGAGAGCAGTGCCTGAGAGGACAACCTGTGTGGTTGCTCTGTCTACTTCCTACAGGTAGAAGGCTGTTTCCCTTCCTTTACCTACCCTCAACTGCCATCCTGCCCAGTGCTACCCAATATGGTGCCACAGTCACCCTAACATCCCTTCTGGACACACTTCCTGGGGAAGGAGCCCTGAAGAGAGGTGAGCAGTATGCTGGCAGAGCATCAAGAGCCCACGTGCCAGACTTACCCCTGCCTTGATCACACATCTCCTACAGGGTTGTTGGAGATGAAAATCAATTGTGCTCCTTAGGCTTCTGTTTTCTTATCTGTCAAATGAGAATGGCCTGTCCCAGGAAACATGATAGTAGGCAAAGGCAACCAGGAACGCCCAGGAGGTGCCATAAACTGCATACTTTATTAATTTTTTTTGTCTTTTTGTTTTTTAGGGCCACACCCACGGCATATGGAGGTTCCCAGGCTAGGGGTTGAATTGGAGCTGCACCTGCCAGCCCACGCCACAGCCACAGCCACGCCAGATCTGAGCTGTGTCTGCGACCCACACCACAGCTCACGGCAATGCCGGATCCCTAACCCACTGAGCGAGACCAGGGATTGAACTTGCGTCCTCATGGATGCTAGTCAAATTTGTTTCTGCTGAGCCACAACGGGAACTCCTAACCTGGATACTTTCAAAGAAATTATAGTCTTTCCTTGTTGAACTGCCACCCCTAGAACCCACTGAAATTTGCAGTAAGGCTAGGGTGGTTGGCAGAATAATGGCCCCCCAAAGATGTTCACGTCCCAATCCCAGGAACTAAGGAATACATCACCTTACATGGCAAAAGAGGGCCTTAAAGATATAATTAAAGTCAAGATCTTGAGATGGGGAGATCATCTGGCATGATCCATGTGGCTCCAATGTCATCCTAAGCTTCCTTCTAAGAGGGCAGCAGGAGAGCTATTGTCAGCGATTTGACGTGAGAAGGACCAACCCACCATTTCTGGCTTTGAAGAGGCAGGAAGGGGCCGTGAGCCAAGGAGCCTCTAGAAACACTGGGAAAAGGAAGGGAATGGACTCTGCCTTCCAAGACTCCAAAAGGAGCCACCCTGCGGAAACCTTGACTTTAGTCCAGTTAGACTGGTTCTGGACATCTGACCTCTAGAGCCACAGGATCATAAATTAGCATTGTTTTGAGCCACTAAGGTTGTGGTGATTTCTCTCTCTCTCTCTCTCTTTTGACAATTGTGTAACTTTATTCATTGGGATCTTAGTATAAAAGCACTAAAGCACAGAATTAACCTCTCAAGATAAAGTAGTTAGGCATTTTAGCGGGGAGGGTTGCAGATGGAGAGTCTGTCAATAGGAACCCCCATGGGAAGCAAATCCACGCCGAACAAATCACAACCCAATGCTCTTCCTCAGAGATTTCTCCTGATTCAGTCCAATATCTTTTTCCTAAGGTGCCTCTAGGCTAGACCGGACATGGTACCTTTATCCAGGTCTGCTACATTGAACTGCTAAAAATCATGAGAGCTACCATATCTTTTTTTTTTTCTAATTTTTAAGGTTGCACCCGCAACATATGGAAGTCCCCGGGCTAGGGGTCAAATCGGAACTGCAGCTGAGGTCTATACGCCACAGGCACAGCCACACTGCAACCTATGCTGCAACTCGGAGAAACGCCAGATCCTTAACCCACTGAGTGAAGCCAGAGATTGAACCTGCATCATACAGAGACAACGTCAGGTCCTTAACTCGCTGAGCCACAACAGGAACTCCTGGATCAGCCGTATCTTAATTGGTCATTTCTTATGACAGCAACAGGAAACTCATATAGTCGACGTGACCTTGGGCAATGCATGCGAGTGTTAATTCTCTATCGTAAAATCTCAGAATAAAAACTCGAAGGAGGATTTCCAGTTTGAGCCTCATGGCCTTTTTTCTTAAGTTTCTGATCAGGGTTCCTGCCTTGAGTCAGTCGGACAGTGTAAAGAAGCGTTCTCCCCCACACACTCACCCCTCTTGATTTCTTCTGCAACGTCAAGTTGGTATCTGTCATTTCTTCTTTCACGGGACACTGCTCTGCAAAGGACAAAAAATAACAAAATCAAAAATGCCATTCACCTATATGCAAAAGTGGTTGGGTTCTGTTGCAAAGCAACGTGCCATTTTCAAGCGCCAGATTCGTTCTGTGAGGGCCGTGGCACAAAATGGCCACTTTTCTTTCTAGTCCCATGAATGGGATTCCATGAAAGCACCAAATTGTCTTTGGATTCCAGAGCCATGTGCCAGATACACCAACAGATCTCCCGACCCCCACTCACTGACTAAATACATGGGCACTGTGAGGATTTTAAAGGTGGTATTGAAGCCTCCTAGGTTTGGGAAGGATTTTTTTTTTTTTTTGTCTTTTTACGGCCACACCTGCGTCATATGTAAGGTTCCAGGCTAGGGGTCGAATCAGAGCTACGGCTGCCAGCCACAGCCACAGCTACAGCCACAGCAATGCCAGATCCGAGCCACATCTGTGACCCACACCGGATCTTTTTTTTTTTTTTTTTTTTTTAAAGATTTTTATTTTTTATTTTTTTGTCTGTTGTCTGTCTGTTGTTGTTGTTGTTGTTATTGCTATTTCTTGGGCCGCTCCCGCGGCATATGGAGGTTCCCAGGCTAGGGGTTGAATCAGAGCTGTAGCCACCAGCCTACACCAGAGCCACAGCAACGCGGGATCCGAGCCGCGTCTGCAACCTACACCACAGCTCACGGCAACGCCGGATCGTTAACCCACTGAGCAAGGGCAGGGACCGAACCCGAAACCTCATGGTTCCTGGTCGGATTCGTTAACCACTGCGCCACGACGGGAACTCCCCACACCGGATCTTTAACCCACTGAGTGAGGCCAGAGATTGAACCCACATCGTTACGGAGACTACATGCAGTTCTTAACCCACTGAGCCACCACAGGAACGCTTGGGAGGGATCTTAAAATCCTTTAGCGCCCGCTGGGAGAGCAAACATCTCGGAAATGGGATATGGTGGGGAATCAGTCCTTTGCTTAAGTTACATTGGATCCCCTCTAGATCCTTATCGTTTCTCATATGTCCCTAAAGGAAACACAGAAAGTACATCCTTCCCGACGCTACTCGGGAGAAGTGAGAAATTGGCCTCTTGGTCCATCCACGTAAGAGGAGCCAGGGTGGGCACGTGTTTCATTTCCCATTTGCTCGAGCTCTGCCAACACTTATCGAAGCTCTGAAGCTACTGTTGCTACAGAAGCCAGCCAAGCAGATGAGATATTGGTATTCTTAGAAGAGATGATGAAATCATTTGAGAGTAATTACCTACACCCAATAAAGAGTCTAGGAGAGCTATGCCCTGCAGATCTTAACCTAACACTGTGTAACAGACACTGTGGTTGAAGATACCATTAAAAATTTCTTGTTCAGCTTTTTATGAGTTAAGAAGGTTAGCAATTATGAGGATTTTTTTTTACAGACCCGAACCCTTTTGTTCTTGAGTTTAAGACTTGACTAAATGGCCCTCATCAAGTCCAAAAACAAATCTCTAAAAAGTCTGACCCTGAAAGACTGATATAACTTCCCTTCTCTCATAACATAGCCTCAGATTACAAAATCCCATTTAAACTTCTCTTTTCTTTGAAACAAATGAGAAGCAGGAAAGTGAAACTAAAACGCTGATATAAATATGGAGCTTTCCTAGGAACGCAAAAATATCTGCATGTATATAAAATTTGTCAGCAGTACAAGTAATTCTATAGTTCTTTTTGGAAAGTGGAACACAGAGAAAATCTACTTAACCCTTAACCAAAATGCTCTCTGTATTTGCTTTGCCCTTCTTGGCTCTCCACAATTAGAACGCAACAAGCATGCGTTTTTTAGTGAATTCCTGCCTTGCAAACCAATGATACTGGGGATGTTTCTTACTTTTGTATCGAGCTGCGTAATGAAGATACCATAACTTTTAAGGGTCTGTAGTGAGTTAAGAAAACAATGGCTACTTGGAGGCTTAATAATAATATCTGCCCGATTCAGTTTTCTGCCAAACCCAGGAGCCTTTTTATAAAAGGCCTTTCAAGGCACATTCTGCTTAACATTGAAAGGTCACTCAAAGATACAAGATTTTCAATTAAGTGTAATCCCCTTCTGCAGAACATTAACAGTTCTGATTCTCTGCATGAATATTCTTAGGGAACAGTGGCATAGTGTATGAGGGCCAAGGTCCTTTAAGATCAGGAATAAGAACATTAAGGACGGAGTTCCTGTCATGGCGCAGCGGAAAGGAATCCGACTAGGAACCATGAGGTTGCGGGTTCCATCCCTGGCCTTGCTCAGTGGGTTAAGGATCCGGTGTTGCTGTGAGCTGTGACATAGGCAGGCAGCTGTAGCTCTGATTCGACCCCTAGCCTGGGAACCTCTACATGCCGTGGGTGCAGCCCTAAAAAGACCAAAAAAATAAATAAATAAAAAAGAACATCAAGGAGTTCCCTGGTGGCCTAGAGGGTTAAGGACTTGGCATTATCACTTCTGTGGCTCAAATCACTGCTGTGGTGTGGGTTAAATCCCTGGTTCCAGAACTTCAGCATGCCGTGGGTGTGGGCAAAAAGAAAAAGTCACTCTTTGATAACTGCTGTGGTCCTGTCCTAAGGTAACCATTTCAAAGTCAAGGAAACTACATACATGATTAGGGTTTCAAGAACCTTAAAAAAAAAAAAAAAAGAAGAACATTAAGGCCATGGCACATTTATATATACAGCCTGCATGATGTCTTTTTAATGTTTTTTTTTTCTTTTTTCTTTTTTTTTTTTTTACAGTTTTATTGAAGTAGAGTTGATTTACGAGGCTGTGATCATTTCTGCTGGACAGCAAAGTGATTCAGTTCTACACGTACACACGTCCATTGTCTTTCAGATTCTTTTCCCACACAGACAATCACAGAATATTGGGTGGAGTTCCCTGTGCTCTACGGCAGGTCCCCGTTGGCCAATCATTCCATATACGTCAGTGTGCACATGCCCATCCCAAACCCCCAGTCTGTCCTCCCCTTCCCCGCCCCTGTCCCCCAGGCCACCTATCCCCTTGGATAACCATAAGATTTTCTAAGTCTGTGAGCCTGTTTCTGGTCAGCATGTAAGTTCACTTGTACCCCTTTTTTTAGGTTCCATATACCAGTGATATCATAAGATGTTTGTCTTTCACAAAAATAAACTCAAAATGCACTAAAGACCTGCATGGTGGGATAAATGTTTAAAATGACTTGCCACTACCCCCAAACCAGGATTCTGGCTTCTCTTGAAGATCTGGTCCCCTGGGGCCCCATTGCCTCACGATGGCAGCCAGTAGGAGCTGCTAACAGCTACCCCCTTATAGGCAGGACGTGAGCTCGCCATCTCACCAGTGTCCCTGGGCCACTTTTACTGATTTGTCCCCGCCTGACTCAGAGGCTTGTGGGTTTGAGAACCTGGCTTGGTGTGGGGAGAAATCTGGCTGCTGCTTCTCTGGAGATCGGGTAGCACTCAGGTCCTCTGATTGCTCTGCTGACCGGGAACCCTCCACCCTCCATGTCCTGGGTGAGAAGCGTCTTGTCCTAAAAGCCTCTCGGGAAAATTCCAAGAGGCTCTGACTGAGACTGAAAGACTTGAGAAGTCTCCTTGGCACATAGAGAGTGTTCAATAAACCTATGAGGAGGGTTAGTCTCCAGAAGTCTTTTTTTTTTTTTTTTTTTGCTTCTTAGGGCTACACCCCCGGCACATGGAGGTTCCAAGGCTAGGGGTGGAATCAGAGCTGTAGCTGCTGGCCTGCGCCAGAGCCACAGCAGCTCGGGATCCGAGCCGCGTCTGCGACCTCCACCACAGCTCACGGCAACACCGGATCCTTAACCCACTGAGCGAGGCCAGGGATCGAACCCACATCTTCAGGGATACTAGTCAGGGTCGTCACCCCTGAGCCACAACAAGAGCTCCTCCAGAAGTCTTTCATCCTCTCTTTCTTTCCAAGCTGAGATTGGCCATTAAGCAAATTATGAAGTGAAGTTCATCTTTTATATCCTCATTTTCTCCTTAGAGAAACTTGCCCTTAACCAATCCGATGCCCTGGGGACTAACATGACATCCCTCTCAGACTTCCAATGGCTTCCCATCACTTTAGAATAAAATCTCAAGTGCATGCCATGGCCAACAAGACCCTACACGATCTGGCCCCTGCCTACTTTTCCATATGTTTTTTTCCATTTTTTCAAGTGTCGCAGCATGGTTGATTTGCAAGGTTGCGACCATCTCTGCTGGACAACAAAGTGATTCAGTTCTACGCAGACCCACATCCATTGTCCTTCAGATTCTTTTCCCACAGAGATGATCACAGAAGATTGGATGGACTTCCCTGTGCTCTACAGCAGGTCCCCTTTCCATCTTCATCTGTTACCACTCTCTCCCTCCCTTACTGTGCTTTCGCCACACTGAGATTTTCTACTGTTTCCAAAACAGGCCAAGCAGGCATCCCTCGAAGGGCCTTTGCACTGGTTCTTCTCCAAGCCTGGAAAGCCCTTCCCATAGGCGGGGATATGGCTGGCTTCCTCATTCCTTCTAGGCCTCTGCTCAAATTTCACTTTCCCGGAGTGGTGTTGCCTAAATAGCCCTTCCTCCCATCACAGTCCACCCTTCTCTACCCCCTCATCCTGCTTTGCTTTCATATCCCTTCTCATTAATTAACACTCTAGAGGAAAGCCCCACTTGGTATGATGGTCAGGGAGCGTAACAACAGTCGTACAACCATGCGAAGCATTCTTAATCATAAATGGGGGAAATTCTGACTGCTCTATGAATGACCTTTACAACTGGGGGTCAAAACATTAGAAAACGCTCCCATCCTAAACCTATAGAAATGTGAAACACTTGCAAAAGAAATATCTATTTACCACATTGTAATTTAAAACGTGAGCAATACTGAGAATGTAAAGGTTTTATTTATAGAAAACTTTGCAATTGGATGGACCTTTCTCAAAACCAGATGTACCAACTGCCAAAAGGTATGTGAACGGATGTTTAGCATCACTAATCATCACCAAAAAGCAAATCAAAATGCAATGCGATACTATTTCCAATCCATTAAGATGGCTATTATTAAAAAAAATACAGAAAATAAGTGTCGTTGAGGATGTGGAGAAATTGGAACCATTGTGGATTGCTGCAGAGACGTAAACAGGTGGGAGCCACTGTAGAAGAGAGTATAGCAGTTCCTCTAGATGTTAAACGTAGAATTATCCTATGATCCAACACTTCCCACCTTCACTTCTAGGTATCTACACAAAAGAATTAAAAAGCAAGGACTTGCCACTGACAGATGATTGGATCAGGAAGATGTGGTATATATACACAATGGAATACTACTCGGCCATAAAAAAGAACAAAATAATGCCATTTGCAGCATCATGGATGGAACTAGAGACTCTCATCCTGAGTGAAGTAAGTCAGAAAGAGAAAGACAAATACCATATGATATCACTTACGTGTGGAATCTAACATATGGCACAAAGGAACCTTTCCACAGAAAAGAAAATCATGGACTTGGAGAATAGACTTGTGGTTGCCAAAGGGGAAGGGGTGGGAGTGGGAGGGACTGGGAGCTTGGGGTAAATAGATGCATACTGTTGCCTTCAGGGTGGATTAGCAATGGGATCCAGCTGTGTGGCACTGGGGACTCTGTCTAGTCACTTATGATGTAACATGTAATGTGAGAAAAAAGAATGTATACATGTATGTGCAAGTGGGTCACCATGCTGTACAGTAGAAAAAACACACATATAAACAAACAAACAAACAAACAAAAAGCAAGGACTTGGAGTTCCTGTTGTGGCGCAGCAGAAACGAATCCGACTAGGAACCATGAGGTGGCGGGTTCGATCCCTGGCCTTGCTCAGTGGGTTAAGGATCCGGCATTGCCGTGAGCTGTGGTGTAGGTTGCAGACGTGGCTCGGATTCCACGTGGCTGTGGCTGTGGGGTAGGCCGGCAGCGGTAGCTCCGATTCGACCCCTAGCCTGGGAATCTCCATATGCCATGGGAGCAGCTCTTAAAAAAAAAAAAAAAAAAAAAAAAAAGCAAGGACTTGAATAGATATTTGCACACCCATATTCATAGAATCAGTATTCATAATAACCAAAAGGTGGACACCAACCACCCAAATGGGATAAACAAAATGTGGGACATACGCATAATGGAACATTTTTCAGTCTTGAAAAGAAAATAAATTCTGACACATGCTGCAACATGGACGAACCTTAAAGACCTTAGGCTAAGTGAAATAGGCCTGTCACAAAAAGACAAATACTAAATTCCACCTATATGAGGTATCTAGAGTAGTCAAAGTCACAGATACAGAAAGTATATTAGAAGCTACCAGGGGCTGGGGGGAAGAAGGGAATGGAAGCGAATGGGGAATTAGTATTTAATGGGTACAGATTGTCAGTCCAGGGTGATGAAAAAGCTCTGAACAGGGATCGTGGTGATGGTTGCACCACGGTGTCAACAATATACACAATGACACTTAACGGTACCCTTAAAAAGGCTAAAATAGTAAATTTTATGTTATGTACATTTTGCCAATTAAAAAAAAAACTTAGGAAGATTACTTTGAGTCGTGCTTGCCTCTTTCTTCTTGCTGTAAAACTTATGACACAGAAAGAACATTATTTATATTTCTTGGTGAACAGTCATAGCCCTTTCTAAGTTTGGAGCAGCTTCCAACACTGTTCTTTGTGTTTTCGGTGTCATAAAAAATCTCCAGGAGTTCCTTTAATGTGACTTTTTTTTTTTTTTTTTTGCTGGTGTGCCTTCCTCCGGGACATCTTCATCCTTGTCATCATGAGTCACACTCACTTTCTTCATTTAAGCCCATAAAGTCGCCTTTCTAAGTTCCTCGGGCTGCAAAGCTGGAGCCTTTCAAACAGCAGCCCTGTGTCCACAATCCCACAGTCAGCTCTTCATTCTATAACCCCCTTTACTTTCTATTAGGAACCTGTGAAGTTACTTACACAGCACAGTAAAAGTTCCTGACATGCTGTGTGCAAACTACTTGCCCTATGCTTGAATATTTTCAACTGCATGCCTTCTGTCATATTGCTTTCAAAACTCAGCTAAAGAAATTGCATAAAATTGTATCCCTGCCCCCTCCGGTTGTATCATCAACAGCCTGTTATCAAGCCCATCTACTAGGCTTTAAATGTTGAAATAACTCCATGGGCCATTGGAGGAAGTTGTGTTTGGTGGTAGAAAGCAAATTTTCACATTTCCTTTTTTTTTTTTTTTTTTTTTTTTGTCTTTTTGCTATTTCTTTGGGCCGCTCCTGCGGCATATGGAGGTTCCCAGGCTAGGGGTCCAATCGGAGCTGTAGCCACTGGCCTACACCAGAGCCACAGCAACGTGGGATCCGAGCCGCGTCTGCAACCTACACCACAGCTCACGGCAACGCCGGACCGTTAACCCACTGAGCAAGGGCAGGGACCGAACCCGCAACCTCATGGTTCCTAGTCGGATTCGTTAACCACTGCGCCACGATGGGAACTCCCAAATTTTCACATTTCCATTCGAGAGAATCAAGGTGACCTGGAGCATTACCCAACAGTAGTAATGTTTTTTCCAGTTCTTAACTGTTTATTTTTTTTTAAAAAAAGTTGATCACAATGTTGTGCCAATTTCTGCTGTAGAACATAAAGACCCAGTCACACATACATACATATATAAATATTCTTTTTCTCAAACTATCTTCCATCACATTCTATCCCAAGAGATTAGATTAAGTTCCCTGTGCTATACAGTAGGACCTCATTGCCCATGCATTCTAAATGTAATAGTTTGCATCTATCAACCCCAAACTCCCAGTCCATCCCACTCCCTCCCTCCTCTCCTTGGCAACCACAAGTCCATTCTCTATGTGTGGGAGTCTGTTTCTGTTCTGCAGACAGGTTTGTTTGTGCCATATTTTAGATTCCACATATAAGTGATATCCTATGGTATTTGTCTTTCTCTGACTTACTTCACTTAGTATGAGAATCTCTAGTTGCATCCATGTTGCTACAAATAGTATTAGTTGGTTCTTTTTTATGGCTGAGTAGTATTCCGTTGTATATATGTACCACATCTTCCTAATCCATTCAACTGTTGGTGGGCATTTAGGTTGTTTCCACGTCTTGGCTATTGCGAATAGTAGTAGTGTTTTAAAAGTAAAATTATTTTGCCTGCAACATATCTTTGTCACTAGGAGACAAGAAGGCAACACAACTGCATGCTTTGCTGTCCTTGTGTGAACTGAACAGCAAATGAATAGTTACTGATTGACTCTGAAAAGAAGAGATGTGTTTCGTCACTGAGCATAACATACATTTGTCACATATAACACAGTGATTTGTGGACTGGAGAGCTAGGAGTAAAACTGGTATTTTATGCAATTATTCATAATTAATAGTCGGTGATGACTGAAATATGAACTATGTTATTGGGTGACTGTTGTTAACTAAACCATGGTGGCTGAAATTCACATAAATTGGAACAATGCCAAGTGAGGACAATCTGTATTATGTATCTAATTATTTGCTTGTTATGGTTCCCCCACTAGAATATAAGCCACGTGGATGGAGACGTAGCCTATCTTATTTAAAGTTGTTTGTTTCTTGTTGTTGTTGTTTTTTAGGGTCACACCTACGGTATATGGTAGTTCCCAGGCTAGGGGTGGAATCCAAGCTGCAGCTGCCGGCCTCCACCCCAGCCACAGCCACACTGGATCCAAGCCACATCTGCGACC
Organism: Sus scrofa; assembly: GCF_054392235.1. NCBI lineage: Eukaryota > Metazoa > Chordata > Mammalia > Artiodactyla > Suidae > Sus > Sus scrofa. The sequence continues at coordinate 44,158,233 of NC_139401.1, forward strand.
TATACCACAGCTTACGGCAACGCCAGATCCTGAACCCGCTGAGCGAGGCCAGGGATGGAACCCGCATCCTCATGGATGCTAGTCAGGTTTGTTTTCTTCTGTGCCCCAATGGGAGCTCCTTTATTTACCGTTCTATTCGCAATGCCATAGAACGAAGTCATAGAGGGGGTTCAACAAACACTTAGAGAAAAGAAAGAAAGGAAAGAAGGAGACTGGAAGGAAGGGAGGAAGGAAGGGGAGAGGTAGGTGAGATCATCGAGTTAGATCAACTGTCATGGTCCTCAGAGAAGCAAGACAACTTTCCGAAAGGGACCCAGCTCTCCAAGGTTCTGACTTGGGGTGTGACACGTACGCCTACGCTACAGTGTTCCTGTTGCTCCCTTTCTCCTTCTCTCCGCACCTTATTTCAGGTTATGTATCCACATGAAGATGTGACTAGCAACACTTTAGGGCCTGAATCTTGACCTTTGAGGAGCTCTGATTCGACCCCTAACCTGGGAACCTCCATGTGCTGCGGGAGTGGCCCTGGAAATGGCAAAAAGGCCCCCCCCCCAAAAAAAGAACCGTTGCTTTTTTTCAAGGAAGGAAGGAAAGAGAGAGGAAAGAAAGGAAGGAAGAAAGAAGAAAGAAAGAGAGAAAGGGGAGAGAAAGAGGGAAAGAGAGGCAGCAGGAGGGAGTGATGGTGAAGGAGAGCTCAAAGGAGCCAAACTGTCGGCGGACAGGGAGGGTCTCCAAACAGACCAGTGCTTGACTCTTTGTTATGTGATGGAAGCTCAATATGCTTTCATTGACACAAGAGTCTGGAATGCTCTGAAACTCTGACTAAGGGGACAGCCCCCCTGGGTAATTTCAACTTCCTTTCTCATTCATAACCTCAACCCCAAGGTTAAACTGGCACCCTGTTCTTTTTGAATTTCATGAGTAAAAAATGCACCGAAAACCATGACTCTGGCCAGAATGAGTGATATTTCCTCCAGATCGACTTTCTGACAAATAGTACATCCTAAACCAGGTAGCTGACTCAGTCCTTAGTCACAGACACAGAAGTTTTTCATCTGAAGTCAATCTTTTCCCCTCCGAGTTGGCCAAGCTGCCCCATCTGCTCCGGGACACTGGAGCCCCATGAGTCAATCAGAAACCGAACCTTAGAGGAGTGAGGTACTCAGAGAAAAACCCCAGCATCCTGGACTCTCGGATTGTAGCACCGCACAAGGACATTTAGGAAAGAAAATGCAAATCATTGACATAGACTAAGAATTAGTAGGCTTTGTGGTCTGACACTGGGGAGGTTGGGAAGACCCTAATGTCACCTCCCCCCCACAGGACTGTGGCTTTTTTTTTTTTTTTAAGGCCGCCCTCTCAACACATGGAAGTTCCCAGGCTAGGGGTCCAGTTGGGGCTACTGCTGCCGGCCTACCCCACAGCCACAGCCATGCAGGATCCAAGCCACGTCTGCAACCTACACCCCAGCTCACGGCAATGCCGGATCCTTAACCCACGGAGTGAGGCCAGGGATCGAACCCGCAACCTCATGGCTCCTAGTCAGATTCATGAACCACTGTGCCACGACGGGAACTCCAAAAGCAACTGTTCTTTACAAGAACATTACCTCAGCAATGAATTGGAAATGACCCGAACTGATCTCTTCTAAGTTTCTAAACCCAAGCTCTGTAGCTGTAACATTTCCTTGATTTGCAGACCTTTTGCTTGTTCTCTTTCCTTCTCCATCTTTCTCCTGGACCCTCAGATCGCCGTACTTTGGATCTCCCACTCTTGGTTTGAACCTGAGAAAGAAAAAGCTTGACTCCCTCAAGGAAGAGTTGGGACGGGAAGTCAGTGGTGCCTGAGCCTCTTCTTGTTAGATGCTCTTGCAGAAAGTTTGGCGAAAAGAATGAGCTGGGCTAGAATTCGTCTGGAGTTTGGTACCTGGCCAACATCTGTGCTTTTCTTGGTTGTCATTAGCATAACCATTGGAGCGTCAACTACTGAAAGAATCTGAAAAACCTATTGACGGAAGAGTTTTGTCACAGACACTCCGTTTGGACTGGCCTGTCTCACTGTTTAAGAGGTCTCTCCCTTTAGACAGCACTTACTTCTTTTGTCCTATTGAATTTCAGCTGTGTGCAAGCCCTACAGGGAGACAGAAAGATGGGGAGGACACAGTTCCTATCCTTAGAGCTGAAAACCATGCAAGGAGATCAGATTCAGGCTGGCCAAAAGCTGAATAAGAACAGAGGGCGAAAATAATAGCCAAAGAAAAACACTCAACGAGAAAGGGCCTGTGTGGGCCTTGCTTAATTTTCAGATTATCATGACAGATAGAATACACCAAAGATGGTCGGAAGAAAGGGGAACACCTTCCAGGCTGTGGTCAGGAGGGGTTGTGAGGATGAAGAGAGAAGTTCAGATCAGAGATGCACGTGGAAGGAGGTGAAAGGCACAGGTGCAGGGGAAGGTATTGTAGGTGGAGAATCGGCGCAAACAGAGCCACCAAGTGAGGCTGTTCCACGCATAACACAAAGGGTTGCATTTATATTGCATTCTCCGCGCAGAATATAATCTCTGCGGCCATTGGTGGCGATCTTGGGGCCAAAAGTCTAAGAGATCTCTAGGATAAAATCCATTGAGGAGATAAGGAGTAGACCTGCTATCAGGATGTAAGTCCTCAGAGGTCAAGGACTGCGTCTTATTTGTCTCTGGATCCTCAGAGCTTTGCACGGTGTCTGGCACTTCCTAGGTATTTAATACATGCCTCCCAAAGGAATGGACTGCATAACTCAATCTTATCCAAGCCCAACCAGTTGGCTTGGCCAAAAGAGGGTGAGGGGCCAACAGAGATCTTTGATAACTCTGGATACGTTAAGCCTCAGCCCCAGAACTATCTCCTTCCCCATCACTTCAGCTATTCCCAGGATCTGAAGGGGTGTTTTACGTGTGCTCAGGGACCATCCTGCTATTCTTTCAGGCTGGTGTTTCTCCAGTGTTTCGAAGGGGGTAACACGCCAGCCATACCCACTCTGCAAAGCCATGACCCCTTCTGTGATTGTGGTATATCTCTCAGGCAGTTATCTCCAGTGGACCCAAAGCTGTGGGTCCCTTGGACTCCTGGGACTGAAGCCTTACTAATTTTATAGAGAAATGGAGAGAATGGCCTTTTGTTGTCCAGGGTCATACACGTAGACGTGCAGCTATGTTGAATGTCTCATATCTGACTCAGCCCCTCCTTCAAACAATGTCTTCGGCTTCTGCCTGTCCCATCAATGAGTAGAAGATGGACACCATGCAGTTCTTTTGTAGACTGTCCCCATCTTTCTGCTCTTGGCAAAGAATGCACATTGCAAGACGTAGGGGGGATGTGAGAACATGAAGTTATTTTCGGCTGGCTGGAGCAGAAAGTTTGTCCAGGCAAACAGGGGCAAAAGTTGGCCCTCTAGGAGACTGCATTAAATAGTGAGGGTGAGTTCTTCTGCAGTGCAGAAGGTTAAGGATCCAGCATTGTTACTGTAGTGGCTCAGCTTGCTGCTGCGGCGCGGGTTGGATCCCTAGCCCGGGAACTTCTGTGTGCCATGGGCGTGGCCCAACCCTAACCCTAACCCTAACCCCAACTTCTTTGCAGAACAGATGCTGACTCACAGATACTGAAAAACTTATGGTCTCCGGAGGAGACAGTTTGGGGGGGTGGGGGGATGTGCTTGGGTTGTGGGATGGAAATCCTGTGAAATTGGACTGTGATGATCATTATACAACTACAGAGGTGATAAATTCATTTGAGTAATAAAAAATAATAATAAAAAAATAAAAATAATAAATAAGTAAATAAATCCCACACACGCGCGCACACACGCACACACACACACAGTGAGAATGAATGAGTATGACCCCTAAACACTATTTAGTGGAAAACCCTTTAAAAGTTATTTGAGGAGAAGTCATCGTTTTGTGATTAAGTATAGAGAACCATCTCACTATGACTTGTTAGACATGTAACAAAAGTCCAGGTAGAGGAGTTCCCGTTGTGGTGCAGTAGTTAATGAATCCCACTAGGAACCATGAGGTTGTGGGTTCGGTCCCTGCCCTTGCTTAGTGAGTTAAGGTAGAATAGGACAGTGGAGTTAGACCCAGGTTTGAGTCTTGGTGCCCTTGTTTAAGTCACTTAACCCCAGGGACTCTTACTTTTCTCATCTGTAAAATAGGTATACTACCCACTTCTCAGGATCTTTTGTAAGAATCGTCTTCATAAAATGCCTAGCACGAAACCTGGAACATAGCAAAGACCTAATAAGATGACCAGAAAAGTAGCATATTATAAGGTATCCTCACTTCTGGGATAGATAATCAAGAATCCCTAAATATGGCTATGTAATAAGTAAGAAAAACTGCAGGCATTCCCGTCATGGCTCAGTGCAAACGAATCTGACTAGCATCCATGAGGATGCAGGTTCGATCCCTGGCCTCTCCAGTGGGTTAAGGATCCACGTTGCCGTGAGCTGTGGTGTAGGTCACAGACACGGCTCAGATCTGGCATTGCTGTGGCCGTGGTGTAGGCCAGAGGCTATAGCTCCGATTGGACCCCTAGCCCGGGAACCTCCATATGCCGTGGGTGTGGCCCTAAAAAGACAAAAAAGCAAAGAAAAGAAATAAAGAAGAACTGCAAAGGAGACGGAGTTTTATTTGGGGCTCCTTACCTTCTCCTTTACCAACCAATGGCTCAGATAATAACTAGGGAACAAGCTTGGTTAATGAATTCACAACCTGGTGGTCGCACCTATTTTTCTTCCGTGAATTCCAAGAAGGAGGAGGCTGGGACGTGACTGGTGGTAGAAGGTCAGAGATCAGTAGCAGTTTGGGATAAGGGTGGTGGTCTTTTGAGTGTGAACTCCTTGTCTCTAACCTTTGCTATCACATCCTTAAGATGACTCACCATTACCCAGAGTTTATTTTGGATACAAAGGGCTCAAGGCTTTTGCTCCACTGAGCAATCTGGGCATGTCCATCAGGTTCATTGTGGAAGACTTGCACTGGACATTTATAGGTGTGGCCTATAGCTGCTATTCACTGTCTTTTTTTTTTCTTTATTAGAGTAGAGTTGATTTACAGCGTTGTATCAATTTCTGCTACACAGCACAGTGACCCAGTCATATATATACACACATTCTTTTTCTCATACTATCTTTCATCGTGTTTTAGCACTTTTCTTCCCAGCAGTTGGAAAGCCCTGGGTTCTAAGGACAGGCCCCACTTACCAAGAATTTCTAAGTTCTCTGAAGCTCAACGTCTACCTTTTCAAATACCTTCCAATCATTCTGGAATAAGTGGCACCATTATCTCCTCTCAGGAATATGTTTGCAAGTATAGAGGTTCCTGAAGAGAGTTTATTACTGCATTTTTAAATGTCCACTGACAATCATATGAAAAAGAAAAATTTTAAGGTGTGGGATTGCAAATCCTGGCCACTTTGTCATCTATGGTGCATTGAAGAATCATTCATTCTAGGTGGCACTTGAAAAACAGGAAGGTTCTTGATGTTGCTACGTCCCTGAAAGACACACACACACACACACACACACACACACACACACACACACATCTTGTCTCAGTCTGAAAACTGAGTATCATGCTTGACTTTTGATGTTTGACTATTTGATGTTTGACGTTTAATGTTTTGACTTCGGATGTCTGACCTTGGGATAAAGGCATGGGACCCTGTCATGTTCGGGGGTATTGGATTAGGATCCAAGAAATGTGAGTTCTTCATTCTCTCTGCTCAGATCTTGTCGCCTTGGAGAAGAGAGTTTCCTTCTCATGATTCTCGACATTGCTCACCTTGGACCAGGAGAGTTAGGGAAGGAAAGAACTTGGTAAGAACTTCAGACTACCTGGCACCAACAAAGGTGTCCACCATTACTGCTCCAACAAAGAGTTCTCATGAAGACACACGTTGTCAGCAACATTACTGACATCTCAGGAGCCTGAGAAATGCCAGCGGGTTTCTACTGTCTGAGGCAGAGCTTCCTCTGAGGAAGTCCTCCTGAAGGGGCAAGTGTTTGCTTTTCCATTGCTTGAAGGTCAAACCAAATCACGTCTTCCTCAAATAGATCTCACTTTCACAGGCTCATAAAATGGCCAAGTCAGAATGTCTTGGTTGATGAAGTCAGTTGAGGGTGTGAGGCTGACTCAGGCTGACCCAAGTTCCTCTGTTTATTCAGTACCAGGAATATTTAAATCAGAACTGACCTTAAAATAGCAACTCTGAAAAAGGGCTCAGCACTGACTCCTAAGGATTTCTTATGTCTGCTTTCTTGCTTTTCTCTTCCAATGGTCACTGCTTAGAAAGTCTATTACCATGTATATCTCATGTCTGACATTTTCATTTTCACTAAAGAATACTGCTATGCCACAGACACTTCTAGAATTCACCAGGGCTGATTAGAATACCTGAAATCCCTTTGCTCACTGGGAGACTATTACGGCAGAATTTTATCTCTTACACTGGGATACTTAGAAATTGGCATGCATGAATATCTTTGTTTGAAAGATATTTAAAGTACAACATGCTTCATTAAAGTTTTTCAGGAAATAAGAATACCATATTAATTTCCTTCTCATTTTTTGATGTGCTATGATCAAACCAGTCTTGATCCTTCTAAACCGCAACTATTGACTCTCGGACTTCTCTCTTGGGGTCTAATTGGCCACCAAAACTCTCCACCTAAACGGCTCATACAAATTCCAAATTCCAAACTCAGTGGGACTAAGAGATAATTTAAACCTATTCTGTCTTCTGTCTCCATCTTAGTTAATGATACGACATTTGCCAATTCTCTCAAATTGGAAAACCCAGAGGCACTTATCCTCAGGTCTCCGGCTCATTCATCCTTGGTGTGCAATTGGTCACGGCACACTGCAGATTCTCTTGCAGAAATGTCTTTCCCATCAGTCCACAGAGCCTTTCTTGGATGGCTTCAGCAGCCTCCTGCAGAACCCTCTTCCTACCTTCCTCTCCTAGAGAGTCCAGGACCCACAAACGACCATGCCCCTTCCTTGCTCTGAAACTTCAGGTTATTGGAAGATCCAAATCCAGACTCCTTGGCTTGGCACTCACAGTTCTTCTCAGCCTGGCCCCAGCCACTCCTGCAGCCAAATCTCCTACCAAGTCACACACCTCTCCAGCCCCTAGGCTCCAGCAGTTTTTCACCACTCTAGAAGACGGACTCACTTTTTTGCCACACTTACCTTGGCCTGGTTCATTCCCTGTCTCTCAAATGCCTCCTCCCTCCCATCTTGGCCTGGCAAAGACTACTCATTCTTCTATACCCCTTTCAAATATATCCTTCTAAGGAGAGGCTTTCCTTGATCTGTTCTTCAGCCCCACCTCAAGTTTGTTTATTCATTTATTTTGTTTTTTGTTTTTTGGTTTTTGGTTTTTTTTGCCTCTTTAGGGCCACACCTGCTGCATATGGAGGTTCCCAGGCTACAGGTCCAATGCGAGCTACAGCTGCCAGTCTACACCACAGCCACAGCAACGCAGAATCCGAGCCTCATCTGCGATCTACACCACGGCTCACCGCAACACAGGATCCTTAACCCACTGAGAGAGGCCGGGGATCAAACCTGCATCCTCATGGATGCTAGTTGGGTCCGCTAACTGCTGAGCCATGATGGGAACTCCTGCCTCAGTGTTTTCTTCACACCTGTATGACGATGGGACTCTCCCTCACCATATATGAGCACCTTACAAGAGGTTCCTTGCCTTAGAATTCATTTGATGCCTGGCACTCAGTGGCATCTGATAAGCGGTTATCAGTTGGAGAGATGGATGGGTTGGGTGGTAAAGTTTAAATTGAGGAGAGTGGGCAGACATTGGAGAGAAGGTAGTGTATGAACAGGGAGAAGAGGGCAAAGAAATTGGCAATCATGTCTTCTAGTGACTTACTTCTACATTTTATTCAATTCATCCATTTTCCTTCAAATGCAGTTATAATGAATATCAATCTTCTTAATAGTCCCATGCCCTTGTATTTAAGAAGCTAAGAAATTAAATTTACCTTCCAAATCTGCTTACTGAATTCATTAAAAATATTTTCCTACAGTTGATGAGTGGAAATTTTAGTGCCCTTTCAATATTTTACAGCAAACAAAAACACTATCAGGCGCTTCCTCTTGTAGCCAAGATGGAATAACAGGGAGAGAGAAGAGGCATTTCCCCCCCCATCTTAACTCAGGAATTGGACAAAATATTTGAAACAATGGTTTTGAAGATATTGGGCAGCAGGCACATGAAGTCAGTGAGAGGAAACAAAGGAAGTACACTCTGCTTACTGCCCGGAGAAGGTATCCGCGTCACAGAGCCAAGAGCCCAGGGATCTCAAAGCAACAGCACTTTGCCGTGTAGAGATAAGAGAGGTACACAGAGGAAAAACTCACGCGAGCGGCAGAGGGGGCCCTCCCTTAGGGGTTCAGCAGCGTCCCCATCATCAGTGTGTATGTGAGGAAACTACGCAAGGCTGGGGAAAGAACCACCCCAAAGGTTCAGGAGGAACAGTGTCCAGGGCTCACACAGAGCCAGGAAATAGTGAATAGTGCCTCTTCCTAGCAGTCGGGGCATGGGTGTGGGGATGGGCAGGGCTACCAGGAGGGGGAAGGGGAGATTATAAAAGGCCAGGAGGAAAGTTTTGGAGGTGATGGACGTGTTCATTATCCTGATCGTGAAGACAGTTTCACAGCTACACACATATGTGAAAATTTATCACACTGTATCATTTAAATATGTGCAGCGTATTTTATGTGAATTCGACCTCAATAAAGCTATTAAAAATATCGCAATTATATGGTAAAAGTATGGAGGTCCTACAGATAATTATGTTCTGTCTTGCTTTGAATCGATGATTTACAAATCAACAGTTCACACGGATGGCCATTCATCATTGATTTGAAAGATGCTTTAATTCAAATGCAAATAACTCATGACGTTTTAAGAAATTAAACATCCAGGAAGTTCCTATGGTGGCTCAGTGTGTTAAGAACCCTACTAGTATCCATGAGGATGCAGGTTTGATCCCTGGCCTCGCTCAGTGGGTTAAGGAGCTGGCGTTGCCATGAGCTGTGGTGCAGGTCACAGATGCAGCTTGGATCCAGTGTTGCTGTGGCTGTGGTGTAAGCCAGCAGCTGCAGCTCTGATTGGACCCCTAGCCTGGGAACCTGCATATGCCGTGGGTGCAGCCCTAAAAAGCAAAAAAAGAAAAGAAAACATCCAACTGCTAACGTAAAAGAAAAACACGAAATAACAGAGCAAAGTAAAACATACCCAGTGCAATAAGGTAGAAGGAAAATGAAAGGTGGGCTGTTTATATCCCAGAGAGAACTTTGGGGTGGAAGAAGCTCCCCCCCCACAAGCATCTCTCAGCTCCTGGGAATGGGTGAGGCATAAAAATCTGACTCAAGCTGGGTCATCACTGAAAAAAAAAAAAATTCAATGATTTTTGCCAATTTTCTTTTATCTGAATAGAGAGCCCAAATTTATAGACAAGCAGATTAAGAAGTCTGGCTAACTACCCTAAATCACAGGAAGGGATGGAAAAAGGGAGAAATTAAAACTGCATGAATATCCAATTTAATTTGATGGGCGAAGTACTTGAACTCATCCAAAATTGCCTTGTCTTGGAACGAGCGGTTTTCACCAGAGTGGAGGGGACGTCTACAAACACATCTAAAGGACAAAGACTGCCTCGGAATTAGCAGAGCATATACTGACACATTTTCTTTTAATATGATGGAGTCATGAAGCAGCACTGGAATCAAGTGGAATATAATTGGAATTACAATCATTTTCCTAATGGCTTCATTGTACTGGTATTTTTCACAGAACTAGAACAATTTTAAAATTTGTGAGGAAATACAAAGACCCTAAAAGAATAGCTAAATATCTTGTAGATAGCTAAAAGAATCTTGAGAAAGAAGAACAGAGCTAGAGGAATCAGGCTCCTTGACTCCAGGCTATACTACAAAGCTACAGTAATCAAAACAGTATGGTACTGGCATGAAAACAGACACTTGGATCAATGGAACAGAATAGAGAGCCCAAAAATAAACCCATGCACTTATGGTCAACCAATCTATGACAGAGGAGGCAAGAATATACAATCAAGAAAAGACAGTCTCTTCAAAAAGTGGGGCTGGGAAAACTGAACAGCTACAAGAATGAAATTAGAACATTTTCTCACACTATATACAAAAATAAACTCAAAATGTGTTAAAGACTTACATAAGACCAAAACCCATAAAACTTCTAGAAGAAAACATAAGCAGAACATAACTCATTTTCTTCTATATTTTTTGTCTTTTGTCTTTTTAGGGCCGCACCTGCAGCATATGGAGGTTCCCAGGGTAGGGGATGAATTGGAGGTGCAGCTGCCAGCCTATGCCACAGCCACAGCAATGCCAGGTGACATTTCTTGCCCCTCCTCTTAAATGTGGGCTAATCTTGTGACTTGTCTTGATCAACAGAATGGTCAAATTTACATCACATGACTGGGGCTTGTTCAATGGAATGAGTACTTCCTAAATCCAGGTCTTCCTGAATCCAGAAAAAAAATAAACAAACATGTGCTTAGCCTTTCGGTCATTTTCAAGTATAACTTCCTCTGCTTTCGTCCATTGCCAAGCATTTGTGGTCTCTCTGGCTTCTAGGTGGGGCCTCATGATTTGTTCTCACTACCAGAAGTCCATGGAAGTGAAGGGTCACTTTGGGGTTGAGGCATTAAAAACTAAGAAGGGGTAGGCCTGTGTTCTTTCCACCTACCCCTAGTCTGTAAGCAGATATTCCAGGATGACGATGAAAGGAGCTGGATCTCTGGGTTTTGCCTGGAGTCCAGTGGCCTGTCAGCTGGCATTATATGGTAATGTGAGTAAGAAAGACAAATGCATTGTGTCAAGTCATGGAGATACTAGGATTGTTTGTAAAAGCAGCTCATATGACCAGCTGTGTGCTGGTCAGTGTTGAGCATCTGGATCTCTAAATGAGACAGACTAAAACTGAAAACCCTGATTTGTAGAGTTTGCTGATTTCCATGGTATAAATACTCCCACCATGGCCCATTTCGAGCTACCAAAGCGATGTCACTGAACATAGAGTCGGGAAGTGACACTAACCATTGGCTCTCATAAGCCTGTATGAACGGACTCCAGTGCACCACGGTGCGTAACTTACCCTAACTAATTTCCTCTGCCATCTCCAACTCAGGCTGGGTTTGGTGAGAATCCAGCAGGTCTGTCACATGGAGCTACGCAGCCTGGATAAAGCTTGGGTCACCCCACCACGCTGCCAACACTTGCTGACTACATGGGCCTGTGACTTAAGAGTTTAGTTACTGAGATTTGAAGATTGTTGGTTAAAGGAAATTCAATACCTCCTTAGCATCTGGCACGGTGCCTTGTACATAGCAGGCATCAATCAATGTCCACTGAGTCAAATTCTCCAAGGCAGTTCTTTATGAAATGTGTGGCACGTTCAAGCCTCATATCCATTTTTTGGGGTGTCGTTCTTAAGAATGCAGACTAGGATGGTTCAGAGTTCAAAATAGTCAAATGAGCCTTAATACAGTTGTATAGAGATAGACATACATATAAATATATACATGTATATACATATATTCACTTATATGTATATCTACAGTTCTAGTTCTAGTTATATCTCTATATATTAAGTTATAACTATATAATATATATCTGGAACATATATCTATCCAGAATTATATATAATTGTGTTATATGTTATAAATAACATATATGTGGTTATATGTAACATTTTTATTTTCTTCACATTTTTTATATGCTAACAAAATATTCAAAATTAGACATCTATAGCCATGTCATTTTAATACATTCATGCTTAGGATTACTAGACTTTAAAGCTATCTTGGAGTTCCCTTCCCGGCTCAATGGTTAATGAACCTGACTAGGATCCATAACAATGTGGGTTGGATCCCTGGCCCTGCTCAGTGGGTTAAGGATCCGGCGTTGCCATGAGCTGTGGTGCAGGTCACAGATGCAGCTTGGATCCAGTGTTGCTGTGGCTGTGGCGTAGGCCGGCAGCTGCACCTCTGATTTGGCCCCTAGCCTGGGAACTTCCATATGCCAGGGTGCAGCCCAAATAAATAAATGAATAAATAAAGTTATCTTCCCCAAAGCGCATGCATATCTTGGCTTACCAATTGGATCTCAGTACTCTTATCTATAAAATGAGGGCAATGTTTTCTGTCTGAGAATTGCTGGCGTCCCTGGATCTAAAGGAGCTTGAAAAGGTAGTATTTTTAGAAAGGAACTTATACAATATGCCCTAAAGTTAATTTTCTAATTTTTTTTAGATTCTTCCCAGCTATGAGGTTGTTTTGAAAATGGGACTTCAAAATAAACAGAAAAATCAACAAAGCTCAGTCCTTGTAACACTGGAAAGTAGCCCAAAGACATGAAACATATCTTAAGCATGCATAATGCAGAACAGAGGGCAAGTTGATTGTCACATTCCTCTAGAGGGATCTTCTCTTTTTTTTTTAGCCATAAATCTTTCAGCAAATGGCATCACGATTTGGATTTAAAACACTCTAGGAGTTCCCGTTGTGGCTCAGCGGAAATGAATCTGACTAGCATACATAAGGACACAGGTTCAATTCTTGGCTGCACTCAGTGGGTTAAGGATCCTAGCATACATAAGGACACAGGTTCAATTCCTGGCTGCACTCAGTGGGTTAAGGATCCGGTGTTGCTGTGAGCTGTGGTGTAGGTCACAGATTTGGCTCAGATCCCGAGTTACTGTGGCTGTGGCTGTGGCGTAGGCCAGTGGCCACAGCTCTGATTAGACCCCTAGCCTGGGAACCTCCATATGCTGTGGATGTGGCCCTAAAACGACAAAAAGAAATTAAAAAAAATAAAATAAAAACATTCCGTATTTGCTCTTTCATTCAAATATTTTTCTTAATGTGATGTACAACTTTAAGAACTGTGGAGTTCCTGTCATGGCTCAGTGGTTAATGAATCCGACTAGGAACCATGAGGTTGTGGGTTCGATCCCTGGCCCTGCTCAGTGGGTTAAGGATCCGGCATTGCCGTGAGCTGTGGTGTAGGTCACAGACGAGGTTCGGATCCAGTGTTGCTGTGGCTGTGGTGTAGGCCGGCGGCTATAGCTCTGATTGGACCCCTAGCCTGGGAACCTCCACATGCCACATGTGCGGCCCTAGAAAGGACAAAAAGACCAAAAAAAAAAAAAAAAAAAAAAAAATTTAGAAATGTATACCACCAACTGAGATATGTATGGTACAGGTTAAAATTTTTTAAGTTTAGTCTTTGAGCTGGTTAAAATATAAATATTGCTGGACCATGGGCTATGTGTAGATTCAGCCATTAAAAAGGGAGAGAAAGACATTTCTACAAGAGAGCAAATATAAGTCCAAATGGTAATTTTGACCAGAGGCCACATAACAAACATAAGAAGTTACCAAAAAAAAAAAAAAAATCATCTTCCACTCCAAAGCAGCAAAAAATGTAGTTTGTACAGTTTGTTCAAAAATGTCAACTTGAAGTCTGTGTCTGTGTTGTCTTTCAAAAGTCTGAAAAACATGAATTTGAGGGTATTTTCTTACATTTCGGATCCAGAGTTCTAAAATGTATACTACTAGTTACTCAAGAAAGAATTATATTAACTGGATTACAGCCGTCCTGTAGCAAAGAACAAAATGAGAATGAACTTTGCGGACTCCTTAATAGGAGGGCTCAGACTTAGACCAAACTCCTTGCATCTGAGCTGACTTCAAATGAGAAAAATCTATTTTGCCAAAAGGACTAAATACCTCAAGAACTCATAAAACTGCTGATTATTTAGCTTTGGCTCAACTGCCAAACATGTGGGACACTGAAACTTGCTAAAGGCAATTTCAGGGCAAGGAGTAACCTTTGGGGCATGTGAGCTAAGCCTTCCTTGGCTTATTGGGCCTGTGAACTAAGCCACCAAATCCTCTTTGGTGGCTGCTCTCATAATGGCTTATAGCTCACCAAGATCCGCTGGGACAAAAACTTCTGGGTTTATTTGTCCCTGTTTGAACAGCAATTTAGAGTGGCAACTAAAAAAATGAAGAATATTCAGCTTACTCCTTTGGTTACACATTATATTCTTCTATTTTAGAAATTATTTAGCTTTTTTTTTCTTTTTATGGCTACACCTGCAGCACATGGAAGTTCTCAGGCTAGGAGTTGAATCAGAGCTGTAGCTGCCAGCCTGCACCACAGCCACAGCAACACTGGATCCGAGCCTCGTCTGTGACCTACACCGCTGCTCCCAGCAACATCAGATGCTTAACCCACTGAGCGAGGCCAAGGATCGAACCGCATCCTCATGGAGACTAGCCAGGTTTTTAACCTCCAGAGCTACCATGAGAACCCCAATTATTTAGCTATTTATACCTTGGTGACATACTATCACTCTGTTTCTAATTATTGGTCATTTTTTTTTTGGCCACTCCCACAGCATGTGGAACTTCCCAGGCCAAAGATCAAACCCACACTATAGCAGCAACACAAACCAATGCAGCGACAATGCTGGGTCCTTAACCCACTGCACCGCAAGGGAACTCCATCTAATTATTGGACTAGAGCTCAATTTTGAACTCATCTATGTTTGCCATTTAGATGATAAAACTATTCTCTACAAGTAGACTTGCACCAAGCACTCGGGTCGTTGTAGCATCCACCACAAGGCAGCATGAAAGTCTTGAGAACCATATAACAGTCTTTTTTTTTTTTTTTTTGGCTTTTTGGGGCTGCACCCATGGCATATGAAATTCCCAGGCTAGGGGTCGAATCGGAGCTACAGCTGCCGGCCTACACCCCAGCCACAGCAACGTGGGATCCAAGCCACGTCTGCGACCTACACCACAGCTCACGGCAACACTGTGTCGTTAACCCACTGAGCGAGGCCAGGGCTTGAACTTGCATCCTCATGGATACGAGTCGGATTCATTTCCGCTGCACCACAGTGGGAACTCCCCCTTATAACAGTCTTTGGAGCTTCTATAAGTAAACCAATCCACACTACACAGAGTCCTACCATGCTCCATTACAAAGAACCAAAACATATTACAGGGAGAAAGACCATATGCAAAGTGGGATGGCTAATTCTTTAAAACTGCAAGTTTCTGTATTATTTATGTGGGTCAGTAATTGCTTAGAACTAAAAAAACATAGGATGTCAACAATAACATTACCGGCTGTCATAATCGGCTTCTATAAAAAGACTCATTTGGACATCAACATGGCTATATTCCATAAGCACTAGAGTCAAACACTTGGAAGACTGTTTTAAAATTTAATGCTAGATGATCTTTGGACCAAACCTAGGATCAGAGCCACTCCAGCAAAAGGAGGATTCTCCTGAAGCCTGCGGACAGACTGTAGGGAAACAGGTTTTCCAGGACCCTGGGAAGATGGGTACAGAGAATGTCTAAGGACATCTTCACGGTCACCCAGTATTTTCCTTTAAATGAGCATAGGGTCTTGCTGATGTTGAGTTTCCTCAAGAATCACTTGCTCATCCCCCCTCCAGCTTGCCGCTAATATTCTAGGATATCTCTAAATATTTCCGTCTGAGGGCATACATTTGTGTACATTCTTCAATGGTACTGTGGTGGAGTTTTAAAAAGATGAGTTTCTTGGGTCGAAAAAGAAAGCAACCAGGAGTTCCCTGGTGGTGCGGTGGGTTAAGGATCCATCGTTGTCACTGCAGTGCCTCAGGTCACTGCTGTGGCGCAGGTTCGATCCCTGACCCCAGAGGAACTTCTGCATGCTGTGAGTGTGGCCGGAAAAAAAGAAAGAAAACGAACAAAACACCTCAACTTCGCATGCTCAGTGTTACCTGCAGCTTCCCAGGGACGCTGGCTTGAAGGCTGGAAGGAAAGCCTCACAAGAATGTTGAACCTGCCTTTGTTCTCTTTGGCCAACTTGCTTCCATGATGGTTCTAGGTTCTTCCCTAAGTAAACTAGGAGTTTAATCTAATCATATTCTCTGTGTGCGCGCGCACACCCATGCACACTCAAACACATATGGTTTCTTCCAACAGTTGCACCGAAATCTGCAAGTGTCATTCGTATGTGTGTCTCATGAATGAGCTCTAACATTTGAACATATGGCTGGATTGAGGGGAGAGAGGGCTGCTGGGAGCAATGGAAGGAAATAAATGTATCGGAAAAGCATAAGAATATTATAAATTGAATTGAAGTTAAAAGGAGGGCATCGTTTTGGATATGAATAACCAACTGAATCCACACGTTACATCAGCCCGAGAGCCAAGGGAACAAGAAGAGAGAGAAGACAAGAGCGATAAAATGATGGAAGGTGGGAAACAGTTGGATACATGGTAACTGACTTAAGAGGCTCAAGGCAGCTGAATTCTAAGCCAGCCGTGGGAAAGCCAAGAAACAACCCAGTTTGCACCTCAGAATTTCCTAAGAGCTCAGGGATTGGTGGCAGCTGTAGAAATGGCAGCTAAGGTAAGGCTAAAAATAGAGGATTTCATTGAAAATCTGTGTAAGAAGTTAGATTCCAAACTGTCCCTCCACCCCAAATAGCCAAGAGACAGATCTTATCTCATCCTGGCAAAAGCCTGAAGTTTTATTCGTTGTAGTGGCTGAGAAGGACAGCAAGGACATGCAGGACTAGGGGACATCAAGCACAGCAGACAGACGAGATACGATAATGAACATAGGGAGAAGTTTACACTCTAAATGATGACATGGCCAGCTTCCTTTGCCCAACGAGGTTTCCAAATGCTAGCAAGAGAGGAGAGGTTCCTATCCTGGGAATAGGATCGGTTCAAGAGGGGACATATGTTATCACTGAGGACTTCCTGGTGAAATAGATCAGGCAGATGATCCTACAGTGCTTCCCACAGTTGAAAAACCTACTCATGTGAACAAAGTTTTATAATGTATTTAGCCAGTCAAAGGTCACCAGAGAGAAGAAATATGAAAAAAGTCAACAAAGCAACCAAACAGAAAAAAAAAAAAAGCAGGAAGCAAACTTTGCAGGGAGAGGGAAAACAATTTTAAAGGATTATTTACATTCTCAGAGAGGTAAGATAGTCTACCCACAAAGCAAGAACAAGATGGAATGAGAAAAGAACATTCAGAATATACAAAGAGTTGAAGAGCTATCGAAAATAAAATTAAAATTCAATAAAAGGCTAGGAAGATAACGTTGGGAAAATCTCTCAGAAAATAGAGCAGAACATATGAGATTAAAAAGAGAAAAATGGAGTTCCCTGGTTGCCTAGTGGTTAAGGACTCAGCATTGTCACTTCTCTGGCTCACACTCGATCTCTGGCCCAGGCACTTCTGCGTGCTATGTGTGCAGCCAAAAAAATGGAAATTTTTTTTTTAAATAAGAGAAAAAAAAGATGTAAAGGACCAAGTCAGAAGATCCAAATTTGAATAAGCTAAGTTAGTTTTGCAGAAGGAAATGAAAGTAACTTAAATCATTTGCCGAGGTATTCTAATGAATTCTTCAGTTTTACAAATTGTTCCTTTTCAAACGTTTTAGTTCTTTCCTTATTGATAGCTTAGCTTTGTAAAAGTTTCGGGGGAATGTACATAGTTTAAGAGGCAAATTAAGTCTCTCAGGCTTCTGGAGAAAAGTAACAGCCATCCCTGCTTCCCATGCCTGTCTTCTGCAAACGCAGGGCAAGGAAAAACAGACGAGAAGACCTCATCAACACGATAATTCCAGAACATTTCTCAAAACTGAAAGACTTGAAATTCCAGTTCAGAAGAGCTCATCACAATGGAGAAAAACAGACCCACATCAAGGCAGAGTTTTCATCACTTGAGACAAAGAAAACATCTCTACAGAGAGAAAGAGAAGGAAAAAAAAACTGCTTTCCTATAAAGGATTATGAATCATTATGGCATTTTATTTTTCCACAGCAATGCTGGAAGCTAGAAAACAAGAGAACAATGCCATCAAAACTTGAAGGAGAAAAATAATTTCCCAACTAGAACTCTACATCCAGTGAAACTATGAATTAAGTATAACACCTACAGTCTCAAAAACTTTACCTCCCATGCCCTCTTTCTTGAGGAACCACTGGAGGATGTGTTCACCCCAGAAAACAATAAAATATAAAAGAGGAAGATGTTAGAACAGGCAATAGAAAAACCAAGTCAAGACGAAGACCAAAAAGCACACCCAAGATGGCGGAGAAGGAAGATTCTAGAATGAGAGTATTCTGCAGGCCTAAGGAGCAAGGTGCCCTATTTAAGCAGATCTTGGGAGAGATCTCTCTGAAAAAAAAGGATAAACCAATAGAGTATCTAAGATACTCAAACTTATTGAGAGTCTGAGGGTGAAGTCTTTGTAGATAGAAAATTAAACAAGCAAAAGAGACAGGAAAAGTATTTACTCCAAGGAAAACAAAAAGTGACGCAGGAAAAAAAAAAAAAGTCAGGAGTGCCCATTGTGGTGCAGCAGAAATGAATCCGACTGGTATCCATGAGGATGCTGGTTTGATCCCTGGCCTTGCTCAGTGGGTTGGGGATCCAGTGTTGCCATGAGCTGTGGTGTATGTCGCAGACACAGCTCAGATCTGGCGTTACTGTGGCTATGGTGTCGGCCAGCACCTGCAGCTCCGATTCGACCCCTCTAGCCTGGGAACTTCCATATGACACAGGTGTGGCCCTAAAAAGCAAAAAAAAAAAGATAAAAAGGAAAAAAGAAAAAAGAAAAAAAAAGTAGTCATAGTATACTTCACAGCTTGGCTGGGACTATCTTATATTACAAAGTCATAATAATTAAACACTGAATATTGTTCCAGTTGAGATTTCTATATGGCTACATTGGGAGAAGAGGACATGGAAAGTATACTTGTATGGGATGGCAAGGGAACAACTCATAGCACTAAAAAAAATCAAGAAATAGCGGTATAAAGATTTTATTGAGAAATATAGAGGTAAGGGAGTTCCCATCATGGCTCAGTGGTTAATAAACTCAACGAGTATCCATGAGGATGCAGGTTCGATCCCTGGCCTCACTCAGTGGGTTAAGGATCTGACATTGTTGCCCTGAGCTGTGGTGTAGGTTGCACATGCAGCTAGGGTCTGGTGTTGCTGTGGCTGTGGTGTAGGCTGGCAGCTGTAGCTCTGATTCTACCCCTAGCCTGGGAAATTTCATATGCTGCAAGTGCAGCCCTAAAAAGAAAAGAAAAAAAAAAAGAAAGAAAGCAAAAAAAAAAAAAAAAAAAAAAAAAGAAAGAAATATAGAGGTAAATACTAAAAACCACAAGGGAAGACAAACAGTTGAAGGTGGCTGTCTCTGGGGAATCAGAAATGCTGGGAGAGGAGAGGGTTGAAGGGGAGAAATTAAGGACCACTGCTGCTGTTCTCCCTAAGTCCTATAGACCTATCTGCTCTTAAACTATGTATATTCCCCCACGACTTTTAGAAAACAATAACTAAGAAAAACAACTAAAACTTTAAAAGGACAATGTTTAAAAACAATTCATAAGACTACCTCGGCATGCAGCACTATTCACAATAAGCAAGACATGGAAACAACCTAGGTGTCCGTGGACAGAGGAATGGATAAAGAAGATGTGGTCCGTAGATACAGTGGAATACTACTCAGCCCCTAAAAAGAATGAAATAGTGCCATTTGCAGCAACGTGGATGCAACTAGAGAGTCTCATACTAAGGGAAGTTAGAAAGAGAAAGACAAACATCATATGGTATCACTTATACGTGGAATCTGAAAAAAGGACACAAAAGAATTTATGAAAGAGAAACAGACTCAAAGACTTTGAAACTAAACTTTTGGTTAACAAAGGGGAAACTTTGGGGGGGGATAAACAAGAGAATTGGGATTGACGTGTGTACACTACTATATATAAATGAGTAGGTAACACAGACCTACTGAATAGCACAGGGTAATCTACTCAGTATTGTGTGATAACCTATAGGGGGAAAGAATCTGAAACAGAATTGGGATGTGTATATTGTATAACTGGTTCTCTTTGCTGTACAACTGAAACTAACACAACATTGTAAGTCAACTCTACTCCAATAAAAATTTTTTAAAAGGAATCCCTCAGCAAATGACTTAAGGTACTTCAATTTCCTTCTACAAAACTAACACAGGTTATTGATGACTGTGTGTCCAAATTAGGTGACAAAAATGCCACAGTTTAAGAAGACAACTATATGGGCATTGCAGTACCCTAGAATAAATAAAACGAGATTATATGTTTTGGTTGGTTGTCCACTAGATCAGTTTGCTAAATGAGAGGTTAACTTAAGATTAATAAGACCCAGTAGACGTAAACTATTAAAAATTACCTATCCTTCATACAGATGGCCAAAAAACACATGAAAAGATGTTCAACATCACTCATCATTAGAGAAATGCATATCAAAACCCCTCTGAGGTACCACCTTACACCAGCCAGAATGGCCATCCTCAAAAAGTCTACAAACAATAAATGCTGGAGAGGGCGTGGAGAAAAAGGAACCCTATTACATTGTTGGTGGGAATGTAAATTGGTGCAACCACTGTGGAAAAGAGTACAGAGATTCCTCAGAAAACTAAAAATAGAATTACCATTTGATCCAGCCATCCCACTCCTGGGCATCTACCCAGAGAAAACCATGACTTAAAAAGATACATATACTCCAATGTTCATTGCAGCACTATATGCAATAGCCAAGACATGGAAACAGCCTAAATGTCCACCGACAGAGGCGTGGATCAAGAAGATGTGGTACATATACACAGTGGAATATTGCTCAGCCATTAAAAGGAAAGAAATAGTATTTGCAGTAACATGGATGGACCTAAAAATGATCATGCTGAGTGAAGTCAGTCAGAGAGTGAGACACCAACATCATATCCTATCACTGACACGTGGAATCTAAAAAAATAGGACACAATGCTCCATCATAAGTGGCCAGACATAGTTCCCAGTGCTACACAGCAGGATCTCATTGCTAATCCATTCCGAAGGCAATAGTCTGCATCTATTAACCCCAAGCAACCCATCCATCCCACTCCCTCTCTCTCCCCCTTGGCAACCACCAGCTATAATGGAAAAAAAATAAACATTATATTAAAAAATAAAATTTAAAAAAAGGACACAACGAACTGCTTTGCAGAACAGATACTGACTCACAGACTTTGAATAATTTAAGGTTTCCAAATGAGACAGGTTGAGGGAGTGGGGGGATGCACTGGGGGTTTGGGATAGAAATGCTATAAAATTGGGTTGTGATGATCATTGTACAACTATAACTGTAATAAAATTCATTGAGTAATAAAAAAAATAAAAACATTGGAAAATGAAAAAAAAAATGACCTATCCTTAATTTCAAATTTTGTGTGAAGTTAAAAAAATTATATAGAGTAAACTGGCTTGCTAGAATACAAATGATGAAAAAATAACTACGAAAAAAAACTTCTGTTTCCCTCTCAACAAATGACAACAAACTGATTTCAAGGAGAGAAAAGGATTACTAAAGCATTGAATCTAATCCTTGTAGAACACTATACATTTAAGATTAAGGAGCATATACATTGCTAAGGAATTTCATAATCCTGATGTCTTTTAACTTAAAAATGGAAGTAATTTTAAATTTAGTGATAAATATATTTTACTGAATTTTAAAGCTTCAAAAATCTATGTCCCATGTGGGGTGAATATACGATACGACTCAATTAGCCAAAGAAAAACCTTTCCTAAGCATTGTGGATTAATTGCAATTTATAGTCTCTAGTAACAGATAATGGTTATCAATTAATAAGCTCTTTTTAACAGCACATTCTTACCAACTTGGTAATAACTAGTCACAAACACAATGAATTATTTCAAGAGTCAAGCATATTTTTTCGTAAGATCTCTAATTTCAGTTATCTATGTGCTGGGTTACCTAAGCGCATTTGCGTTAAAATCTGAAGTTATATGTGAACTATGATTTATCAGATTTGCTTGCGGAAGGCAAGTAAGCTAAATGCCATCAAATAAAAAAGAAGATTCACAGGAGACAAAAATATACTGCATCTGCCAAAAAATTGTGTGTCCTCGCTAACTAATTCAATCTCATTTTCTACAACTTGTGAATAACAAAGAGGTTGTGTGGCCTTGGGAATGTTTTGGAAGACAGAATCAGGTAAATTTTAGGTATGTATGTATGTATGTATGCATGCATGTATTTGTCTTTTTTTTTTTTTTTTTTTTTTTTTTTTTTTTTTTTTAGGGCTATATCTGTGGCATATGGAGGTTCCCAGGCTAGGGGTCGAATCACAGCTGTAGCTGCCGGCCTACACCACAGCCACAGCAACTCCAGATCCGAGTTGGTGTCTGTGACCTACACCACAGGTCACAGCAATGCCGCCAGATCCTTAATCCACTGAGCGAGGCCAGGGATCGAACCTGTGTCCTCATGGATGCTAGTCAGATTTGTTTCCACTGAGCCACAACAGGAACTCCAGAATCAGGTAAATTTAAATTAAGATTGTCATCATTATATGTGGAGCTTTGATAAAACTGTGCCCGTGGCCTTTGAAACTCTTACCAAAAGAGCTAATGTTTTTCATTTATCTAAAACACCCTTATTAGAGGAGGGAAAAAAAAAAGAGGCAGAGTTCTGAAGTAGAAAAACTCACAGCAACAGATTTTAAATCTAGAGGTCCAAGACGTTTTTTTTAAAAAAGGAAATTTTAACAATACCGTTTGGAGTTGCCTGGTGACTGAGTGGTTAAGGACCTGGCATTGTCACTGCTGTGGCTCAGGTCACTGCTATGGCACGGGTTTGATCCAGGAACTTCTGCATGCCCCACTCCTGCCTGGCCAAAATAAATAAATTAATTAATGAATAATAATACGGTCAGTTCATCAACCAACACTTTTTGAGTTATTCTGAGAGTATCTACCACAGTACCACACTCTTGGGTGTACAGTCAAAGACAAAATCACAGTTCGTGTACATCAAAATAAGTTCTGCCTCATTAGTAATCGAATAAATCCAAATTAAACCAAGACACCATTTCTACTTGTTGAATTCATAAAGATGTAAAAGGGGATATTATCATGATAATGTAGCAAGGAAATTGGAAATTATAAGGGCTTGTAAGACTTCATTGGCACAACTGTCCCAGAGGGCAATTTGTATGAAAAGACTGGAAATAGTATTTGCTTTGAACTTATACTTCTAAGAATCTTTTCTTAAAAGCAAGATTAACAAATCATTTGTATGTCTGTCTGTTGGGATCCTTTGTAGCACTAACATCATTAGATAATGTCTAATAATCCACTCATTCAATAAATTATAGGGTAACCATATTAAATAGCCGCAGATCATATTTTAGGAGAATACTGAATTTTTTTTTTTCTCTTTTTTTTAGCTATTTCTTGGGCCGCTCCCTCAGCATATGGAGGTTCCCAGGCTAGGGGTCGAATCGGAGCTGCAGCCACCGGCCTACGCCAGAGCCACAGCAACACGGGATCTGAGCCGCGTCTGCAACCTACACCACAGCTCAGTGCAACGCCAGATCCTTAACCCACTGAGCGAGGCCAGGGACCGAACCCGCAACCTCATGCTTCCCAGTTGGATTCTTTAACCACTGCGCCACGACGGGAACTCCTAGGAGAATGCTGAATGTTATAGGGAAAGATTTGTGATCGATTGTAAGCACATCTGGACACGAACCAGTATATGAAATAAGAAAATATATATGCATAGCCAAAGAGAGTGGGAAGATATGTACCACGCTGTACTGAGAAGCTGGATTTTTATTTTTTCTGTGCTTTTCCTGCCTTGAATGTTATTACTTGCATAATCAGGGAGATAAAAAGGCTTTTACAGGAATTATGCTCTGCTAAATTTTAAATAGACTTCAATGAAAGCAAATTTAAACTATTTGAAAACAGCCTTACAAAATAAATGCCAAGCAAGAAGTAATGAAGGATTTCCATGCACTGTCCTGTGTATGTACATTTCATCAGCCAGGCACTCTCGAATCAGGGTTTCCTTATAGAGGTGATGGGTCTAAACAAACCGGCCGTCTACCGCCGACCACCACCCAAACTGCCATGGAGAGGGTGCTTAGCGTCAGGGCAGCAACTTGCAACCCTGGGAGAGGTATTGTCCACGTGGGATTCTGATTGGAGTTCAATGGGTCTTGACTGCTCATTGATTTCATCCATGTAAACCTCCCCTAATAAAAGCAGCCCTCAACTCTGGATGCTTCTGTATTAGAGAAGCATCCAGAGTTAGGAGGGTGATCAGTGGCTGTATCTGAGATACATAATAAAAGGCATTTGTACATTATATCTGGGGAGTTTTTCATTTGGTTTATATAAATGTAATAAACCACAGGATTGCAAAATTTCAAACATGACAGGTGATTGAGAAATCAGATATTTTGTGAAATCTCGGAGAGCTCAGAAGTCACTCTCTCCTATTTTCTTCACTCGAGTCCTTGGATTTTTAAATATTACAGAAGCTTCCTACTGAAGTATAATATACATACAAGAGAGGGAAACTGCCTTTAAAAATGTCCACTCTCCAAAGAAACTAGAGTAAACACCATCCTTACTGGTGAAATATTGAAAGCTTTCCCTTTGATACCAAGATAAGAATGCCCTCTATCTATTCTTCTGTTCAACGCTGTACTACTTGTCCTAACCAATACAAGTAGTAATCAAAATAAATAAGAAGTATACAGATTAGAAAGAAAGAAAACTTGGGAGTTCCCGTCATGGCGCAGTGGTTAATGAATCCGACTAGGAACCATGAGGTTGCGGGTTCGGTCCCTGCCCTTGCTCAGTGGGTTAAGGATCTGGCGTTGCCGTGAGCTGTGGTGTAGGTTGCAGACGTGGCTCGGATCCCACATTGCTGTGGCTCTGGCGTAGGCCAATGGCTACAGCTCCAATTAGACCCCTCGCCTGGGAACCTCCATATGCCACAGAAGCGGCCCAAAGAAATAACAAAAAGACAAAAAAAGAAAAGAAAAGATACATGCAACCCTATGTTCACTGCAGCCCTATTCACAATAGCGAAGACATGGAAACAACCTGAATGGCCATCAACAGTGGAATGGATTAAGAAGATGTGGTACATATACACAATGGAATACGACTCAGCCATGAAAAAGAACAAAATAATACCATTTGCAGCAACATGGATGCAACTAGAGATTCTCATACTAAATGAAGTCAGAAATAAAAAGACAAATACCATATGTTATCACTCATATGGCCTCTAAAAATATAGCATAAATCAGCCTATCCATGAAACAGAAAGACACTCACAGACATAGAGAGCAGCCTTATGGTTGCCAAGGGGGAAAGGGGAGGGAGTGGGATGGACGGGGAGTTTGGGCTTAGTACATGCAAACTATTATATTCAGAATGGATAAGCAATGAGGTCCTAGAGGACAGCACAGGGAACTATATCCAGTCTCTTGGGATAGACCAGGATGGCAGATAATATAAGAAAGGGAATGTATATCTATGTATGACTGGGTCACTCTGCTGTACAGCAGAAATTCGTACAACATTGTAAATCAACTACAATTTTTAAAAAAGTAAAAAAAAAATTTTTAAAAATTTTTAAAAGGAAAAAAGAAAAATAATATTGGGTAAATTGTATAGCCCCATATTAAAAAGTGAAATTTGAGGTCTAACATACCCAATTTATAAAATTCAATTCCAGGAGAATTTTAGATTTAAATGTGGAAGGCAAAGCAATAAAAAGTTTGGAACAGGGAAAGATTTTAAGAGGGAACACAAAACCCAGCAGTTAAAGATTGACAGATGGGATTCCACTAAGAATTTTTTGATCCTTGAAACCGCATATAAAATGAAAGGGAAATCAGAGTAATATACATAGAATATATGTATAGAAATTTATATATTTTAAAATTTATACATGTGTATATATACATATGTATATATATATATATACATATAATAAGTGTGTGTATATATATAACATATATGTATACATATATATGTATACATAATACACATATTATATATATGTATGTATATATATATTTAGGGGCACAATCATGGCATATGGAGGTTCCCAGGCTAGGGGTCGAATCGGAGCTGTAGCCACCGGCCTACGCCACAGCCACAGCAACACCAGATCCGAGCTGCATCCGAAACCTACACCACAGCTCACAGCAACGCCGGATCCTTCACTCACTGAGCAAGGCCAGGGATCGAACCTGAAACCTCATGGTTCCTAGTCAGATTCATTTCCCCTGCGCCACGACCAGAACTCCCAACCTCATTAATCCTATCAAATGCACCATAAATACCACGAAATGCCTAGCAGAGTGGTGAAAATTGAGACTGACAATGCTGTGTTGTTGAGGATGTGGGGCAACAGGAATTCCCATACGTGGTTGGTAGAAGCGTCAAGTGTAACCATCACCACACAACACTTGGCATTCCCTACTAAAGCTGACTTATCCAGGAGTTCCTGTTGTGGCACAGCAGAAACAAATCCCACTAGTATTCATGAGGACGCAGGTTCGATCCCTGGCCTTGCTCAGTGGGTTGGGGATCCGGCGTTGCCGTGAGCTGTGGTTTAGGTCGCAGACGCGGCTCGGATCCCGTGTGGCTGTAGCTGTGGTGTAGGCCGGCGGCTACAGCTCCGACTAGACCCCTAACCTGGGAACCTCCATATGCTGCGGGTGGGGCCCTGAAAAGCAAAAAAAAAAAAAAAAAAAAAAAAAGCTGACTTATCCAAACTCTATGACCTAACACTTCCACTCCTAGGTATACTCCAACAGAATGAGGGTACCAGTGCCACCAGGCTGTAACTGTGTAAGTAAAAGGACCTTACTCACCAAAGTACACAACCAGAAATATTCAGATGTTCACTAAGGTGGAATAAAGTGCAGCGATGAAAATGAAAAAACTGTGCCTACATAAAGCATGGGTAAATCTCACTTTTTTTTTTTTTTTTGAGAAGAAGAAGTCAAACACAAATGATCATGTACTATATCATTCCATTGAGAGAAACTTCATTACCAAGCAAAACTAGCCTCTAATTTTAGTGTTTTAGGACAGGAGTTTCCTCTGGGCTGGTGGAGGAACAATGACTGGGATGGACGCAGAGGAAGAGTGTTTCTGAGGTCCTGGCCATATTCCATTTCTCGACCTGGATGATGGTTACACAAATCTATTCGGTCAGGTGCCCATTGAGTTTATGTGCACGTTTCCCAATGTGTGCCCTAGTTCTGGATTTTAGAAGTTAAAACATGGGAAAAGGTGTGGTCAGGAAAGTTATTAAAAATTTCCAGGGCTCAAATGCATATGAAAAGATGTTCGCGATCACTAGTAACTGGAGAAGTACAAAATAAAACAGCAAGATGGCACTTGACACTTATTTATTTAAAAAATTTTTTTATTAAAGTATCATTGATTTACAATTTTCCTTCAATTCCTGCTGTACAGCAAAGTGACCCAATCGTTCATATACACACATTTTAGAGAAGCAAAAACGTCTTCATTGAATCAACTATTGGCAGGGATATAATAGGACATCTCAATCACTGATGTTGGAAACATAGACGGATCGGGCCATCCCGAGGTGTATGGGGGGCGGGGTGTGTACGTGTGTGTGTGTCTATTGTGATCCCACAACTTCACTCCTCATTATATATTCCAAATAATTTCCTACACAGATCCAGCCGTCATATAGCAGAATGTTTATTACAATGTTCTTTGTGGTGGCAAGGAATTGGTTCCCCTGTGGGTTCCATCACTGGAAATGGCAGAGATGAAATGTGGTAGTTGCAACTCCATGAAGTACTATGTAGAATTAAAAGCAACAAATGAGACCGCAACATGGACCGACCTTAAAAAAAATGTATGGCTTCATCAAATCGACTATACTGTAATAAGAACAAAATCATTCTGGTGTGAGAACAAAAAGAGAGTAAAAAAAAAAAAATATGCACAGCCCAATAAGAAACAATGACATATAACATAGTACCACTCAGGTAAATGAAAAATACCCGAAGGCCAAAAACAAGATCTATTTTCAAGATTATATAAAAAGTAAATGATATATATTAAACATAACGAACTTTGGGTGGGGAGGGAAGGAGAATAGGAGTACAGGATAGTGATAAAAGGAAACTTTAAATTAAAAAAAAGGAAACTTTAAAAGGACTATTGGGGTATAATTGACTTACAGTGTATTAACTTCAGGTTTACAGCAAAGTGAATTGGCTATACATACACTGATATCCACTCTTTTTTCCTATATAGGTTATTTCAGCACACTGAGTATACCTACCACCCTGTGCTGTACAGTAGGTCTTTGTTAGTTACCGTATATACAGTAGTGTGTATGTGTTAATTCCATCCTCCCAGGTTATCCCCCCCTCCCCGCTACGGTTTGCCCTTTGGTGACCCTAAATTTGATTTTGAAATCGTGAGCTTCTGTTTTATAAATAAGTTCTTTTGTAACATTTGTATTGGATTCCACATATAAGTGATATCCTATAGTATTTGTCTTTCTCTGACTTCACTTAATATGGTAATCTCGAGGCCCATTTATGTTGCTGCAAGTAGCATTATTTCACTGTTTATGGCTGGGTAATATTCCATTGTGTATATGGACCACATCTTCTTTAACGATCCTTCTGTCAGTGGACATTCAGCTTACTTCCATGTTTTGGCTATTTTTTTTTAAAGCAAGAATGAAAAATGTAAATAGCCAGGATCAGACCCCGACTTAACCAAATGGTCCAAGTGAACATTACCAGTAGTGGGACAATTTGACATAACGTGTCTTCTTATAATATGATGCACTAAGAAGGAGACAATGTCACTTGTGGGGTATTCTTGCCAAATATGCACAGCCCAAATTTAAGCAAAAGGAACCACTGGAGAAATCCAAATTGAAGGACAGTCTACAAAATAACTGGCTTGTACTCTTCAAAAGTGGCAAAGTCATGAATGATAAAGGGACAGGACAACTAAATATGGCATCTTAGATTGGATCGTGAACCATAAATAAATAGAACAACAGGGAGACAAGTGATGAAAGCTGAACAAGGTGTCTAAATGGTATTATCATATTGATGTTAATTTACTGATTTTTATAACTGTTGGTTACATGAGATAGTAACATCTGGGGAATTGACAAGGAGGATGTGAGCACTCTGTATTTTTGAGATGTAATTCACATACCATAGAATTTATCCTTTTAAAGTGTACGATTCAGCAGTCTTTAGCATAGTCACAAAGTTGTGCAACCATCACCAGAATATTAATTCCAGGACGATTGCATCACCTCAAAGAGAAACCCTCTACCCATTAGCAGTCACTCTGCACTTCTTCCCCTAGCCCTTGGCAACAATTCGGCCACTGTCTCTTTATTTATTTATTTATTTATTTTGCTTTTTTTAGGGCCGCTCCCACAGCATATGGAGGTTCCCAGGCTAGGGGTCCAATCGGAGCTGTAGCTGCCAGCCTACACCACAGCCACAGCAACACAGGATCCAAGCCCATCACCACCAATTACCACAGCCCATGGCAACGCCAGATCTTTAACCCACTGAGCAAGGCCAGGGATAGAACCTGTGTCCGCATGAATGCTAGTCAGATTCACTAACCACTGAGCCACGACAGGAACTCCCTGTCTGTCTCTTTCAACTTGCCTATTCTGGACATTTCATGCAAGTGGTGACTATTTGGTCAAATGCAATATTTGACCTGTTTGGTCTGGCATCTTTCACTTCGTGTAATGTTTTCAAGTTTCATTCAATGTTGCAGCAGGTATTGGTACTCTATCTCTTTTAATGGCTGAATAATATTCCACTGTATGGACGAACCACCTTTTGTTTATCCATTCATCAGTTGATGGGCATTTGGGTTGGTCCCAGCCTTTTGGCTATTATGAACAGGAACAGTGATGATGCGTGTACATGCATTTGTTTAAGTAGCTGTCTTTGATTCTTTTGGGTATATACCTAGGACAGAAGTGCTTGGTCATATACACGGTAACTCTGTTTAACTTTTTGAGGAACTGCCAAACTTTTTTCTAAAAGAGCTGCACCATTTTCAACCCCCATCAGCTCTGTCCTTATGTTAATGTTTTAATATATTGTTTCACTTTTTAAGGCTGCACCTGTGGCATATGGAGGTTCCCAGGCTAGGGGTCAAAATGGAGCTGCAGCTGCCAGCCTGCGCACAGCCACAGCAACGTGGGATCCAAGCTGGTCTGTGACCTACACCACAGCTCACGGCAATGCTGGATCCCTCAACTCACTGAGTGGTGCCAGGGATCAAACCCATATCCTCATGGGTACTAGTCGGGTTTGTGTGCATTGTGCCACAACGAGAACTCCAATTTTGTAACTTTTTTTTAAAGCCTGAAATTGCTTCGAAACGGAACGTTAAAAAAAAAAAAAACAATAATAGAGCCAGGGTGCTGTGCCTTTTCTAGAGCCAACATACCCCTGCCCGTGCCTTCCTGGGTCCCACAGAGAGGAAAAGTGAGGAAACAAGGCCCTGGTCATTGGCATCTTTATCTTTGCTTTGGGGATCAATTCAGTGCTGGTCCCTCAGACTTGAGAGGAAACATAACCATTTCACTAGGGAGTTCTTCTTCACACCAGGCTCCACTGTCAACATTCTCTTCGGAGTCAAAGGGACTCAGGACATCACAAGTATGGGAGTGGAGACAGGAGAAAGAAAACTGTCCCTTGCATAATGATAATTGAGTAAACATAACCATACTTCCCAGAGACTTTTCTTAACTCTTCAAAGGCTGTCAAATACCTCCAGTGGAATGACTTGCTCTTAGCAGGGCACAAAAGCGCTGGGATAAAGTCAACACACACACACAAGCACGATCTTTTCAAAGCTCCAAGTCATTTGCTTTATTTTGACTGAATTCAACGTAGGGTGACAAAAGTAGATCATATCACTACGACCAACATTTACATGCAGACATTTTTCTTTTCATTTCTTATATCCATTTTCTCCTTTAAGTCTCTTAATTCATATTCACTTCCATGTTTTCTTACTGAAAATCTCCATCCATATAACCAAGGGTTTACAATGTCTCCTTTGAAAGTTCTATTTTCTTACTAATGAACATTTAATGGTTTAGACCGATCTATTTATTTTAATGCTTGGAGATTTAAATTTATTTAGCAGGAACAGACCACAGTAAAACAGAATATAAGAATAGTTTTTAAAGTTTTATTAAATTACAGTTGATTTCCAAGGCTGTGATGATTTCTGCTGTAAAACAAAGTGATTCAGTTATACATGGACATACACGCATTTTTTTCCCACATAGGTTATCACAGAATCTTGGGTGGAGTTCTCTGTGCTTTACAGCAAGTCCACTCTGACCATCTATTCCATATATAAGAGGATGCTTTCCAGAGGCTATCTCCATCATTATTTTCTTCCTCTCCTCCTGGAAACTGGTGGTTTATCTTTACAAGTTCTCTGTCATTCCATAAGAAAGCTGCTCTTCTGTTGCTCTCCTAAGAGATGAAAAAAGTCCGTTTTACCTGAATTCCAGCGTTCGCTGGAGGAAGCAAGGGATGGAGAAGGTGGTTGAGGCAGCATGAGAAATACGGATTCTGGGGAGACTGAGAATCATTCACTGATAAAATCGCGAGGCTGTGATAAAGGGAGGACGGAGAGAAACTGGGTTCCTGCAGGTGGGCAGGAAGCCGAAGTGAGAAGGAACGGTGAGACAGGGCAGTGTGCGTAGGCTATGCCTCCTGATACTAAATAGGAATAAAACCCCAATTTTAATCACGGCTTGCTGACCAATCCTCGCGAGCTGAGGTAGAGAGAAGGAAGGATGGGATGACATCTGGTCTCTGGTTCATTGAGTTTCCTGGGCAGGTGTGTCGCCATCTTGGGGAAGTCGTAACAAAATCCTCTTTTGCAAAGGTGATCAGCTTTCCTGGGGTCCTCTCTCTACACACTGCCCACTGGTAAAGTCCACTGGTTTATGCCACTGCAAAAAAGGGTTCTAAAACAGTACAGTTGAAGCGGGGATGAAAACAGCTGCGAAGCACATGCTTCCAGGTAGCCTGAAACCCAGCAGACAATGTAGCTGTTGCCCAACAAACACAGAAATCTACATTGTATGCCAGGTTCATGCCCAGACCTGGATGGTGGGCCTGCAAGTCTTCTCACATTGGATCTCAACATAACTGCCCGCTGCATTCAAGATTTCTGGCATTTATCTTCGCTACCACAGGTAAAGACAACCACAAGTCACAAATGCACGGCTGGGATTGCACATACACTACAAGTGACATTTCCTTCAACTTAAATTACCATCTTATTTTGAGAATGCCATGTAAAGTCAAGAGATGAATGAAAAAGATGGATGGACGGATGAATGGCTAGATGGGTGGATAAGACAGATGGATACAAAAGATAGGTAGATGACAGATTGACAGACAGATAGATAGACAGACAGACAGACAGATAGGCAGACGGATAGTTTTGCGACCAAAGGATACCTTCCCCAGTGGAGACGAGAAACAGAGATAGAGACAGAGAGAAAGAGAGTGAAAAGAAAAACAATTCATGGATAAAATATCCAGATTCCTCCCCTTTGTGGTGTTGAAATCAAACACACCTCATCGTTCACAAAACCTTGATGGTTCCTCAACTCCAACTAATGGTGGAAGACTTACCACCCACCCCAGAATTTGACTCTGTGTGTGTGTGTGTGTGTGTGTGTGTGTAAATCAAGGTAGAGCTTTCACTACTGAGGACTTCCCAATAACCTCATTTGGGCCATCAGAAGGTAGAAGGTGCCATCAGAGACCCAGTAGCCAGATGTAGCTACTGATTACAAATGACAGGATCTACACTGGCTACTGAGCCATTGAGGGCACCTACACATTCCAGCAGCTACGACGATCCGCAGCCTTCTGGGAAGGGGCTCTGTGGAAGGAAAGAGAGGACATCAATCCTGAAAACCTACGTGGAAGTGCTATCAAGTGATTTCAATTGCACGTTCTCTTTATTGACATGCTAACAATAAGCCCATGTACAGATGCAATTTAAAACAATCTCTCCGTTTATTTACTTACTCAACATGTATTGATCGAGTGATGTTAAGCCAAGTTCCAGACACCCTCTCAGGTGCTAGGGATCCAGCGGTGAACAAAAAAGATGAAAATGCCTGCCCTTCTGGAGACTACATGATTGTGAGAAAATCTCCACTTGATTATTTGGCATGTTTTTGCAGTGTGTGTGTGTGTGTGTGTGTGTGTGTGTGTGTGTGTGTGTAAATCAAACAAAAAAGCAAACAAAACCCAATCCACCATTTCACTGTGGCCTTGGTGGAGCAGCTTTGTTTGCCTTATGCCACCTTAACTTGGGTAACGGAGCAATGATGCCATAAATAAATTGCAGGGGAAATACACTGTTTCCTCTATCAACTCAGGATGATACAGCCATTTCTACCAAAGGTCTAAATCACTGAAGAACAGGGCAAAAAAGATACATGGCAAAGAATTCACAGCAGCAGCTCACCAGTATGTCAGTTTCGAGCAAGTTCTTCAATTATACAACTTAGATATCTAAAAAAGGGTCGAGGATAGGTGTCCTCGGCATTGATTAATTGATTCGATCCTTGACCCCAGAAATGCCCCCTGAGTGCCTTCTCCTTAGTTTCTGCCAGGCACTGGGGATGTGACACTGGACCAAGACTCTAAATGGAACTGGGGCTCAGCGACTGAAGGTCCAAGTAGGGAAAGATGAAAAACAAACTCGACAGGTACATATGGTCATTTCTTCGAAGAATCCAAGAAAGTGAAGAGGAAGGTTAGTTTTCAGAAGGTGGTCAGGGAAAGCCACATTGCGGGTGTGACATTTGAGCAGCTTCTTGAAGGAGGAGAAGGAGAACTGGGGGCACACCTGGACTAAGAGAACATCGCAGAGAGGAACAATTCTGAACAAGGGCCCCAAGGCAGGAAAAGGCCTGGTATCTCCAAGAAGGTGTTTTTATATTAGCACAGGGCCGCTGTAGCCAATGATTGTTTTCAACGTTTAGGATTTTTTTTTTTTAGAATGTAAATGACCATGCATCTTTGCTCCAAGGACACGCGTTTTAGAATCTGACCTTCTTAGGAGTTTAACATGCTTTGGCTATCATTTAGAAACAAATTAGGAAAAAAGGCCATACTTAGAATGTTACCATTCTTTGACTGAACATGTGGCTGGACACAACTAGTTAGTGACCAAAAGCATAGCTTTTATTTTATTTTGTATTAATTTTATGGCCGTATCCATGGCACATGGAAGTTCTCAGGCCAGGGATTGAATCTGAGCAGCAGCTGTGACCTATGGCAACATCAGCTCCTTTATCCCACTGTGCTGAGCCGGGGATCCAACTGGTGCCTCTACAGCAACCAGAGTTGCTGCAGTCAGATTCTTAATCCATGGCACCACAGTGGGAACTCCACAAAAAGTAGCTTTTCAAAAATTTATTAGGTATAAGAAACGATGACCAGGTTTCTGAGAGCTATAAATATATAAATTTCAAGGGAATGATTCGACTATCTAACTATTTAATTACAGATGTCTAATTTTAACAGGGAACCCACCTGCCAAGTTATAATAATAGTGTTTCACCAGGTGGTTAGCCCTTAGGGAAAGAGAAGGGTGGAATTTATAAAGCGAAGTAGGTTTTTGTTTGATACTTGGGTTTCTTCTTTTTTAAATAAATTAAAAACAACTCCATCTATGAAGTATATTTTGGCACTGCCTAAAATGCCAGGGTATATATATAGCAAAGTAGGAAAAAAGATTGCTTGTACAGGTTTAGCTGACTCTTACCCTCAATATAAAATAAAGCATTCATATGAGCATTCATATATATATACACACACACTATATATGTATAACTGATTCACTTTGCTGAACACCTGAAATTAACACACCATTGTAAGCCAAATATACTCCAATAAAATGAAGTATTTATAGAACACACAAATTTATATTTCATAAACCACTAAATGTTCATAACTACTTTTATGAATAAGAAGATTAACAATTACAGTGAGGCAAGGGTTTAGCTTGGTTAGTTTTAACACCCAAATCCAATGGGTTATTATCTTTTATTTTTTTTAATTTATTTTTATTTTTTAGGGCCTCACCTGAGGCATATGGAGGTTCCCAGGCTAGGGGTCACATCAGAGCTGAAGCTGCCGGCCTACACCACAGCCACAGCAATGTGGGATCCGAGCCGCATCTGCAACCCACACCACAGCTCACGGCAACGCCAGATCCTTAACCCACCGAGCGAGGCCAGGGATCGAACCAGCAACCTCAGGGTTCCTTGTCAGATTCATTTCTGCTGCGCCATGACGGGAAGTCCAGTTATTATCTTTTATAAATTTTAGTCTATATTTAGATTAGAACATGGGAATACGGTGGTTTTTTTTTTAAATTCTCAAAGCTCACCCTATCTATCCTCCAAATCTTCTAGGTCTAAAGAAGCTTACAGTTCCGATGGTCTTTCTCTCCTACTTTTAAATTTATCTAGAGCATACAAAAGGGAAAAATGGTAAATAAAGTGTTATTTATCAGTGTCATCCAGTAAGCAACACGACACATTTTAAAGTTTATCAAAATTTAGAGAATAGAATATAAGAAATATACTCCAAGATAGACTATTCAACAATAATACATGTTAGAAGTCTTATGAAGTCAAACTAAAAATGGCAAATCACATAATTCTATTCTCTAACAATTAAGAAGACACCCAAACCCCAGGGTCGGGTGATGGCACTGCTCAAGGCCTATTCACAGTGTAAACAAACAAAACAAAGACAGTCCTGAACACCAACCAAAAACCCCATCCATTCTGGCTAAAGACCATGTGCTTGAGGTTCACATAATGGGAAAGAGAGTTTCAAGGGAGGAGAAGACTGGTTCAAAGTTAAGCCTGCCACCTGCTGTTGGAAAGCCTGCTTGGAATTGTGAGAAAGACCCTTTCTTGAGAACATTAACCCAGAATTTGAAAAGCTTACCCTCCAGAAGGAGAACAGGGCTGACCTATGAATCCAACCAAGAAGTGAAGAAACCCACCGATGTGTTGAAAGCCAAGCAGACCGTCTCATCCAAGCGTCACGGGAAATGAACGAAATCCCACTTCGCGGCTCATTCCGCTACAGGGAGAGTGGACTTCCCTGCCTTTTTAAGGGATTGTCTGGATGAGTCTCCTCTGCCTCCCCCAAAGCATCCCTCACGTTAGAAACCATCCTTTTTGAAAAGAAATTTGGAGCCCGAGCACTGCATGTGGCAGTAAATGAAGAGGGACGAGTGATTTCATAGCACGGCCAGAAATGTCACCTTCACCAAGTCGAAATTGTGTTTGGCTCTAGATGTTCCCTCCAATCCCCTTTCATGATAGTCCACATGTTTTGGCACGTGTACCAGCAGCCTTCTGTAACTTAACAGTTATGCAGTCAACTATGACGGCATATTTATAGATTGACAGAACATACATCAGTGTGTATTCTGAGTCTCCTATCGCGTATTTAGTCAATTGCTCAGCCAATCAACTTGTTGTTAGTCTAACACAAAGTTCATTTCATGATGGAAGACAGTAAGAGAAAAAGAATGTATGTACATGTATGACTGGGTCACACTGCTGTACAGCAGGAATTGACAGAAGATTGTAATTGACTATAATAAAAATAATCAGCAACAATTTAAAAAAGTGAACAAAAATTGCCCCTCCCATGGAGCAGATCTCATATAAAAACGGACAGAAGAAGGAGTTCCCACTGTGGTGCACCAGGATCCAAGGAGTCTTGTGAGCACTGGGACACAGGTTCGATCTCCGGCCCGGCACAGTGGGTTGAGGATCCGGGGTTGCCAGAGCTGGGGCTTAGGTCACAACTATGGCTCAGATCTGATCCCTGGACTGGGAACTCCATATGATGCGGAGTGGCCAAAAAAGGAAAAAAAATATCATATCTGGAATCTAATATACAGCACACATGAACCTTTCCCCAGAAAAGAAACTCATGGACTCGGAGAAGAGACTTGTGGTTGCCAAGGGGGAGTGGGAGGGAGTGGGATGGACTGGGACTCTGGGGTTAATCGGTGCAAACTATTGCCTTTGGAATGGAGAAGCAGTGAGATCCTGCTGTACAGCCCTGGGAACTCTGTCTAGTCACTCACGATGGAGCCCGATGGAGGATAATGTGAGAAAAAGAACGTACGTGTGACTGGGGCACTTTGCTGCAGAGCAGAAAATGGACAGAACACTGTAAACCAACTATAACGGAAAAAACAAAAATCACTTAAATGAAAACAAAAACAAACAAAAATGGACAGAAGGAGGCTACAGGAGGTGTTGGGTGCTATGTATGATCTTGACCGTCGTGATGCGACCATGGGTGTTTGCCTACCTCGGCTCATCAAATCGTATACTTGAAATATGTGCAGTCCTCTGTGTATCACTGAGGCCTCAATGAAGTGGGTTGTGACAAGCAAACTGCCTCCCACGTGCTTAAGAACCAAAAGTCTAATTAGCTCCCACTGTGGCCCAGGAAAGAAAGGCATGCCTATTATACTCAGGGTATCACAGGGTGAAATTATGCCAGAGGGGAAAAAAAAAAAAAAAACCCAACGTTTTAAAATACAGGTGTCTAATTAAAGTACATTCCTGAGAACTTGGATTCCTTTTGGGTCCCACTGGAGGATTTGAGCCAAGGCTGCAATCTGTCCAGCTCCTGCATACCTGAGATCCTGTGACCAACACAGACCAAAAACACTTCTACCAGCTGATGGTCATTTGATTCTCATAGTACTTATTTAGTAAATTGCTCAGCCAATCAACTTGAAGATTGAGGTGAACATTTTCTGAGATGTTCCTGCTCGAGACATTAAAAAAAAAAAAAAAAATTCCCTGCCAGATAATTCTAGTCTGAACAGGCCTGGAGAGGTGTGGGGTTAGCACAAGATTCTAAAACAAGCTTCTAAAGGCGAAACCACTCACAGCCCAATAAAGACCGCCTCGGACCAGTTCTTTTTAAAAAAAAAAAGAATATTTGGCAATTAGGTGCATGCCTTTAATCCTTCTCCACGAAAACCAACTTTTTTTATTTTTTCGTTTTCAACACACGGTGGATGAAAACATGAATCCTTTTACTCAGTAAAAACACTCAGACAAAAAGTATAGTTTTCACCTAAGGTACGGCCTTTTAAAGGACAAGTTCCAGAAATTAACTGTGCTAAATCCATGGGCAAATCTCTGTCATTCGCCCCCCTTCTCTGAAAAAAATTCCTAAATTCTCTTCAGACACTGTTGTCCATATGCAAATGTGGTGAGGAATTCTTATTGAAAAAAAAAGTGAAATATTTTGCCCCCCCCAAATATAAGAATATAAAAGTAAGGTGACTCGTTTTTGGAAATAAGAGCAAAAAAAAAAAAACTCCTCTTCTCCCTCTGACAGGCCTGGCTCAAAGAGACTCTAGAAGAGTCTAGAACGGGGCTTCCTGGGGTCCTCCGCAAAATTCACTGCATATTACTCCGGGCCAGCTCCCAGTCTGTGTCTCAGCCAGAAACACAAGCACATTGTTCTTTCATCATTTGCTGGGAAACACATCTCCCTATGAACCTGTGAGCTCTTTAAAAGCAGGGATTGCGTCCCATTCCTTTTTGTTTTCCTTGTGGGTGGGCTTCCCAGGAGAGGTGACATCTGCGAGTCCCACTCTCTTGGGATTCCTCAGGAACTAGCACAGTACACTGGATCCTAGTTATCTTTTCATGAGTACTTGTTAAAGACAGACCCAAATAACCAGGAACAATGGGAGAGTATCTCCATTTCAAGAAAATGGTTACATTGCCTTATCTTTTAAACATTATTCACCTCCCGTCTTAGTTTTATGGTACACTTCTGCAGCATTTGTGGGTCCTTCCAGGACCAAGCTATCTGTAAAGGAGTATATTTTCCTAACCTTGGGGCTCACTCAGGAAGGCTTTCCTAACTGCCTTCATTCCATGTGACACATTCACTCGGAGAAAATGGAAAAAAAACATCGAGAGAATTGAACAGGGAGTGGTGGGGGGGCTGGGAAGAGAAGAGGCTAGAAGAAAGAACAAAGGGAACACCCATAAGGTTGCAATTTCCTTTGCCTGTGACAGCTACAAAATGAACTATGCTGTGATCAAATGAAGCCTCTTCCAAAAAAAAAAATCACAGATGACTCCCAGAAGCTACCATTGGGCTTCAATTATGATGAGGTCTATGGTGGTGTGTTGATTTGTCAAATTATGTGGTTTGTGTCAATGGCTCATCCCACAAAGGAAGAGATGGGGAGATGGCTAACAGATACGTGTGAAGAGCTAGAGGGGCTAATAAAAAGGATCCGAAAGTGATGGAGGACGAAATGTAGCATTTATCATACTTACTATCTGATGACCCAGCAGCTCCAACACCCACAAGACACTCAGCAAAGAGGAAAGGGGTGAAAGCCTGAATTCTACCTGCATTAACAAAGAGAAAATGGGAAAGCGAGCTGAGATCTATAGAGGAAGACTGTTCTGCTGCGGGTTAAATGAGGAGAGGGGGGTAACTGGCTATGTTTCAGCGTCTAGAGAATGGAAGCAAGACAACCGTATAAAGTCCTAACCTACACATCACGTATCTGCTTCTAGAGTGGTCGCCCCCCCCCAGTGGGTGTGTGACCAGTTCTCCCACTGGTCATGAGGAAACCAAAATGTTTTGGTGGTAATAACCGAGTATAAACCCAGGGAAAGTCTCCAGGATGGCATCGTTCTCCCGCTTCTTCCCTCCTTCTTAGTCGATGCTGTCCTACGTCTACACTCGCAGTGAAAGATTCTGGCAGGGCGTGGACAATTCTGTAGAACAAATCTAAGTGTTTTGAGAAACGCGATCAACCTAATTCAAAGTCAGATTCTAAAAAATAAACAGGAAAGTAGCGAAAGCTCAAGGGCTCAGCTTACGACTGGAGATGGACTTTTGAGATAGTCACAGAAGTAGCCTGGAAAAGTCAAAAGGAAAAGGGAGACTGAAGACAGAGGACCGTTGAAAGTGACAAAGGGCAAAGAGGAGAGACCTCGGTCAACACAGCCATACGAAGGCACAGAAGAAGAGTTCCTGTTGTGGCTCAGTGGTTAATGAACCCCACTAGCATCCCCGAGGATGCGGGTGTGATCCCTGGCCTCGCTCAGTGGGTTGAGGATCCCGTGATGCTGTGGCTGTGGTGTAGGCCGGCAGCTGCAGCTCCAATTGGACCCCTAGCCTGGGAACCTCCATATGCCCTAAAAAGACCAAAGACAAAAAAAAAAAAAAAAAAAAGGGAGCAAAAGAGAAGCCCCAACACTCAGGTACAACCCCGAGGCACTCATCAATGGGGTCACAGCTGCACGGGTGTCCTCTATGAAGTAGGTAGAAGAGAAAGTTTATCCGACGGAGAAAACCAGAAGGTTGAGAGGGCAAGGATACAGGAGCTCTGACTCTCAGGAGTTTAAAAGAAAAAAAAAAAAGTTAGCAAAGTTGAGCATCCAGCATCCGAGAAGAGAAAGGGAAGGTGATTCCTAGGCTTGGGCCATGTCGAGAGATGAAGGAAGGAAGTCTTTCTTCCTATGCAGGGTGGGGAGGCGCGAGGAGCAGCAGGGGCCAACTTGATCGCTAGGTTGAAAGGGGAAGAAATAACAGAAACAAAACTACTGTTTATACTGATGGTAAGTAACACAGGGGACATCTGGTTCCTCTTTCTGTGAGTGAAAAAAGGGGTCAGGATGGGTTAGCGGCCCTGAAGGATAGTATAACCTTGAAAGGACCGGCTCGAAGAGCCCAAGAGAATGTGTTATCGTACTGGAGGAGGAATTTTCAGTCCAAAAGCAAGCAATGGCCAGATCCTCCCCTTTAGAGAAGGCGCAGGGTGGGCAGGAGCTCGGAAATGAAGGGGAACCCTCGACGTCTACTGAGAACATTCGGGATGCAAGATGGCGGCGCTCACAGAGCAGTCAACCTCAGAGCTGGATGAGCCATCCAAACCACAAGACTGAGCCTTCCTGGGGTATCCAGCCTGTGTCTGTACATCCTCTTTAGGTGCAACAAGCCAGGAATGAACCCAAACTTACTAAGTCCAGCATCGCCGGCTCCCCTGTCCCCACTCAATCCCCAACCCCAGGTTCATTCTCCTGCCCTCCGCCCCCTATTCCTAGCTGGTAGGCAGTGGCATGGACACTGTCCAAATTTCTCACTGACAGTTACTATTCCTTCTGACTCTCTCTCTCTCTTCTAAGTCCCATCCTGATCATTAAACTTTCTATACTCTGGAGAACAAACTGTAAAAAAAAAAAAAAAAAAAAATACACACAACAATCATTCTTTTCATGCTGAGAGTCAAACTTATCCTCCTGGGATGGTGTGCCCATCGCCACTCTTCTTTTGTGTCTGCCCCCCAGAAGCCAGGATGGGTCACAGAATCAGGAATGGAATAAAATAAATGGAGGTCCTTAAAAGGACAGAATCTAGAGGATTTGGTGGGGGGGAAAAAAAGAAAGAAAAGAAAACCCCAAAAACAGGCGTTCCCTCGCTTGAGTTTCATCCGTAGGCAAAATCTTACAATCTTTGTGTTCCCAGATTATTGTATCTCTTGATTTGCTAAGGTTAAGTAAACTTGAATGAATTTTCAAATCATAAATAACAAGTTCGAAAACTGGAATTCTCAAGACCCAGTCAAGAAAACAAGTCCTGTTTTGTTTTAGATGCCAATGGAGACAGACAGAAGATTCTTAGGAAAATTGTCATTTTACCAATATATCAAATAACAGGTTACAAAACAGCATTACCCAAAGTGTGTTCTTTGGAGTATTAAACCAAGAGATGATTCATCAAAAAACCCCCACAGTTCTTGGCCTCTATGAAGTTTGGGAAGTGTTGTAGATGTACCCTACACTCCTCTTGAAGTTTCAATACAAATATGAAAGGTTCTGAGAAGTCCTGCAGGAAAGAAACCCATTTAATGTTGTTCAACCCAGCTTTTCCTGAACTTACTGGACCACAGAATTTTTTTTCCTCTCTTGAAAATGTGTTTTGTGAAATGCCATCCTAAACAGTACTGAAGGCTATGTGGTCCCCACGCAGTTTTGATCACCCACACTGGGGACAAGTTTGGGTGGTAACAGACCTGTCAAGAATTCTGCCAAGGCAGCTGCTCCTTAACCAAAGAGAGGGCCACTGAAAAGTGACAGGAAGCAAAGAGAGATGTCAGTCAACACGGGCAAGGGGAAAGAGGGTGACAGGCATGGAACGACCTTCTTGGCTAAGTCAACTCTAATGGCACCTGCCTTTAGCTCTACCATTGCAGTGGCGGGGACAAAAGGAATGATGGTTTGGCTCCTTTAAAGAAGGATTTTAAAATGATCCAGGGCACCAGCTTTCATTTATGATGAAACTTGGCCATCCTGATGGAAGCCACAGTGCAACTAATGGAATTAAGCGCTCGTGTTTCCCTGTTGGTTTTTACGAAGCCACTCGCTCGGTGCTGTGCCATCAGCAATCAGGCCGGATGAAGGCAATCACGTAGTAAAATGTCAACACCCACTGTGTATACAGTTCTGTCCGACTCTCGCAGCTCCTTCACACAAGAGTCTTTGACCCATACAGCAACCTCGCAAAGCCTGTGGTTGTGTTATTATCTATTTACAGATGGGGAAACAGGATTAGAGGGGAATCATTGCCACCAACGCCTCCTATACAAATAGAAGGGACTCCAGCCTGCCAAACTGATGAAGCAAAAAAGTCCTGGCCGAATACTCAATGACCTGAGTTTGGGGACGCTGCAAGGTGCCCTAGGGAGAATGGTGACCTCTGCCCAAGAAGATGGGGGCTTGGTGATCCAGGCACACAGCCTGGCTTCACTGGGTTCCAGTTGGTTCCCCAAGCAAATGAGGATAATACTTTATCCTACCTATAATGAGATCATTATAGGTCTCATTATAGGTAGTACCTATTGTGGGATCGTTGAGGATCACACAGAATGAGGTTTATGAAAGTGCTTGATCGATTTTCACGTATCCTGCCAACAGAAGAGCTTTTATTTTATCGAACTCTGGGAGAATACAAAAATAGTATTTTCACGACGTTGCAATCGGAACCCCGATTCAGACGCT
Source organism: Sus scrofa (assembly GCF_054392235.1). NCBI lineage: Eukaryota > Metazoa > Chordata > Mammalia > Artiodactyla > Suidae > Sus > Sus scrofa. The sequence continues at coordinate 44,201,439 of NC_139401.1, forward strand.
TTAGCCCTCATCATGCGTGGGTGCCACAGTAGTTGTGTTTCAGTGCCAATGCTAGTAAACCAGGCAGGCAGTGATGGACTACAGACTTTCTTATTTTGTTTGTTTTTTTTACAACATACTCTCTGAACCACTGTAAATGGGAGGAACTAAAGCTGTCGCATTTATCATGTGTACATTTTAACTTTGGTTTCTCGTCTGTACTAGAAGGTTACATTCCTATCCCCAAACCATTAAAACTTCATTGGGTTTTTTCCCCCTTAAGAGAGGCTAAGTTTTCAGTTGGCCAAATGAGGCCATTTTTAAACCTCTCCATCTATAAAATGGTCGCTCTTTTTTTTTTTTTAATTGAGGAAGAACTAACACACAATAAACTGCACATATTTAAAGCTGCCACTTGATAAATTCTGGCATACATACACACCCCTGAAACCATCACCACCGCCAAGATAGTGAAATTATCCACCAGCCCCAAAGTTTCCTCACGTCCTTTTGTAATCACTCCCATTTGCGCCCCCTTACCTCCCCACTCCAAGCAACCACTGATCTGCTTTCTGTCATAAGAGATTTATTTGCATTTTCTAGAATTTTCTATAAATGGAACCATACAGTATGCACTTTGGGGGGGGGGTCCTGGCTTTTTTTTTCACTTCACGCGGGGCCATCTGTGTTGTTGGCTATATCAATAACTCACTCCTTGTCATTATTGAGTATAATCCATCCTATGGATACACCACAATCTGTTGATCCATTCACCTGAGGTGGACATTGGGGTTGCTTCCAATTTTTAGCTATTACTTCTAAAGCTGCTGTAAACATTGATGTACAAGGCTTCATACGCACATGTGCTTTCTTTTTCTAGGCGTGGATCTGGATCAAAGGGCAGGTGTGAGTTTAACACTTTCAGAAACTGCCAAACTATCTTCCAAGATGTTGGTACCAGTTGACATTTCTATCTACCTGTATCATGAGGGTTCTAGATCCTCTGAAAACTTACCCAAGACTCGGTATGGTCAGGCTTGTTCATTGCAGCCATTCAAATAGGTGCGTAGTGGTAGCTCACTGTCCTTTGGATTTGCATTTTCCTACTGGCTAATGACACGGAACATCTTTTCCAGGGCATATTTGTCATTTGGGTACCTGCTTTAGTGAAGTGTTTGTTCAAACCATTTGCCCATTTTTTCCCATGTTGTTTTCTTTCTTATTATTGAAAACTCCATCCACTGTATTGGGTGGTGCAAGACTGGCAACTAAGCACTCAGTCAACATTTTGCTTCATTCACAGCTACCCCAGAGGATAAAAACTTCACGATGGTTATTTCCTGAAGCCTAGGCTGAATGGAACTATTCTCTCGATGTTACGTCAAACTTGAAATTCTCTGAAAGCTTGAAAAGAACTGAATTTTCTTTATCAGTATCGCTGCTAATTCTACATAGGTTCAGAACTTTGCTAGTAAACAATTATAGTTCCATGAACTCTGCTAGAATCTAAAACACCTTAGTTCTTCCTCCAGGCATTAGCTGAAACTCTCCAGGTTTCTGTCTCTAACCCACATTTCACACTTTGTACTAATTGTGTTTGAATCCTGTAAGATTCCAGCCCACAAAAGTCAGTTTTATGTGTGTCCAACTAGCGCACACGTTCAAAAAATAGGGACAAAGGCCAGAACCTCTATCACGCTGTTTGTGCCAACAGAGACAGCTCACATGTGATTTGCAAGCGCAAAGGAGAATTTTCCTTTCAGATGTGAGGGCAGGTACAGGGCCATCGGTTCGCAGCTCGATTGTTACAGTTGATGTGGGTTTCCTTTTAGATGCCTGGAAAATGACTCTGCTGACCACATCCACATTCTGAAATACTTTTTGAGAACTTGTAACCAAACTGCAGGAACTGACTCATTTTGCAGTGCCCAGTCTACCAGAATAGACTCCAGTCAAAAGCAGAAATATCAAGGGCTCAGAACACAGGCACCAAATTGTCCATGGTCGTGGGGGAAGAAAGGGGAAAATCCCAGGTCATCGGGGGCGGGGGCAAAAAAAACCGGGTCAAGCCCCCGGGGAGACCATCAGACAAGACCAGCCTCAGAGGAAGGGCCAAACAGACACATGACTTCATGGGCAATATATGTGTCTCCTTGAAAGGTGGAAAGTCAGAGGCTGGTGGAAGATGGACCTTACTGGCTAGCTCTCTGTATTGCACCTAGAAAGTCGGGGTGGTCAAGAGAGATGTATGTGGGAGGAGCTGGGGGCAGAGGGTGGCTTGAATGTCCATTCCTGAATTCCTTGCTCAGGCAAGTCAGGAGCCCAGCCCTGTCTCCCAGGAGATACGCAAGAACGGACACCCTATGTGGGATGCCAGGAAGAAGTCAGGCAAGGGCGGCTCCCCCACATCCTTCATTTTCCAGGCCTACATCTTTCTCGCGGGGCACCCGACAAGGTTGTGTATCCAAGGGGGTCAGCTTCCTCTCGGTGTACACACACTCTCTCCCTCTCTCTAGGGACAGGGTTCCTACCTTGGGGGGCTGGAGACAGGATGGAAAGGAGCAGACTGGGGCTGTCCTCTGCAAATCACTTTTACATTCCCAGATTTACGGATGTCTCCTCCTCCCCTCCAAGCAAAACTGTCATTCTCTCAAGTCAGTTTCAGCCAGAGGCGGTAAGGAAATCCGGTCCAGTTGAACTCAACTATAAATGACAAAAACCCATAACTCTTTTCTGCAGGTGGGTCCCGGGCTAAAAGAAGATGAATGTTAACCCCCATGCATAACTAACGAGTCAGGCTAGGTCCGGCTAGGGGCTACAAATTAGATGTGGAGTCTCCGGTGGTGGAAAGCAATGGAAACCTGGACAACACCTACCAATAGTTCTCAAGTCCCTGTAAGTGATCAGGACTGGCTACGTGGGCCGAGGTTGACAAAACGATCTGCGTCTCACTGATGTCGCATCTCACTGATGCCGTGTCTCTTCACATGGAAATTCCCAGTTAACAGAAACTGTAGCTACCTTACACAAAAAGCAGGACTTTTCCCATCAGAGCATGATGACAAGGGGCTGCAATGCATTGACAGCAATCAACTCTACCTTCAAGAAACTGCAAAGGGGTTTTGAACACAAATTTCAAGAAAGGAGGTGCATCCCGTTCTTCCCAATTGGTCAACTGCTTTTCTTTTCCTAAGCTCCTTTTCTGCCTCCCGTTGTAAAAGGAGCACTGTATAACACGACGTTTTAACCTGTATCAAATGGTAAAATTGTTGGTGCTGAATCAGAGGAGGGAACCTATCCATGGATTGGACCTAACACGAGGGGTTACAGGAAAACATTCTTAACCCAGCATGCCTTCAAAACCACGCAGTTTGAAAGTCTCGACTGTTTCTCACCGAGTGGAAAATCAGCAAAGACATGCCCCATGGAAAGTGCGCTTGGGGCAAGGATAAATGGAATCACAGCATCCCACTGCTGGAAAACTAAGGACCCCCATCCCTCTAAGGAAGAGATGTGACAGCAAAAAAAAAAAAAAAAAAAAAAAAAAATCACCCCCTTTTTGCTCTTTCACTGATAAGGAGTTGATAGCAACTTTCTCTTTCTTGACCAAGGTTTCCAGATCATAATAACTGACATGATCAAAACAGCGGTTTCCCAAAAGAGAGCCTTACCCAACTTGCACACACCCTGTTATGAGGCCCAATGGCCCGGGCTCTCCAGGATCCCCTACAGACATCACCTGCCTCTAAAGAACACCATCCCACTTCAGTTATGGTCTGCTACCTTCCAGCAGCTTCTTACTGCGGCCAACAGGGCCCTACGTTGTCTGCAATTCACTACCTACCAGATCGCATCCACTACTCTCCCCCTGGCTTGCTGTTCCGCACCGACCTCCTTTCTGTCCCTTGATCACACCGAGCTGGCGCCCAGCTCCACTGCAACGGTTCTGCTTTCCCTGCCTAGAATCCGCTTCTCCAGGATCCACGCGTGGCTGGCTCCCCACTTCCCACGGGTAAGCCCCTGCGCCAACATCACAGCATCAGGGAGGAGTTTCCTGTCGGCCCTGGATGAAGCAGCTGTTCCCTGGACCCCAGGGGGCTTCCTATCTGTTTGACCAGGTCTTATCTTTCTCTCTAGCACCTTCTAATGCCTCGCATCTCCTCATGTGATCCAATACCGTTGGCCTCCGCCCGCCACGCAGTCAGGGGCTCCCGCTCCCTACTGTCTCCCCAGATCAAGAACACCATCTGGCACGCGGAAGATGCGCAAAAGCATTTCTGTAAGATGGACATTTCCCACATGACATCCTTGGCAATTGTTCTGCCTCAAGCTTACAAGATCTGGCTGGTACCCAGGACAATTTGTGTGAACGTCATACCAAGGACCCCATACTTTCAAGGGCCAGGTGGACAGGAGCTGTGGGCACGTCATCATTTTCCCCAGCATCAAGAGAAATCATGCGGGAGTGAAGGGGAGAAAGAACAAGCAAGCTTCTTTCTGCTCTCCCGGCTGTCCAAGGGTAGAAGATACGGGAGACTTGCACCCGCGGCATATGGAAGTTCCCAGGCAAGGGGGCGAGTTGGAGCTGCAGCTGCCAGCCTACACCACAGCCACAGCCACGCGGGATCCAGGCCATGTCTGTGACCTACACCACAGCTCACGGCAACACCAGATCCTTAACCCACTGAGCAAGGCCAGGGATTGAACCCACATCCTCCTGGATACGAGTCAGATTCGTTTCTGCTGTGCCACAATGGGAACTCCAAGGGAAACTCTTATAGAGTATGCCTGCCCAACAGGATGGAGAACAAGGTAGAAACAGACTTGTCCCAAACAGCCCTGATTCGATCTTGCTCAGAGAAAAGGGCCTTGAGATAAGGAACCATCCTTTTTGAGGGTGAAGGGTTTGTTCCTAAATCGGTGTTAAATTGTCCTTCCATCAGGCCATATCTATCTACTGCCAATGTCGACTTCACCTTTCACGGGGCAAGATACAAAGCCAGGTTCATGGCCTCTGCTGCTCTGATCCAAGCTGCCTCGGAAAACACACGAGGTCTGTGCCATCCCAAAGAACCTGCATGGTGAGTCACGCGTTTTGCAAAAAACGATGGAAAATGCCACCCAGGTTTAAATCACTACAAAATCACAAGTAAAGAGTATGGCTCCGTCTGCCTTGGGGAAAAGTATTCCTAACTGCCGCATGGTGACACGTAACACTTCCTGACGTGTTAGCAGCATAAGCCCTCTGCTCTGTCCCCAGCACCCCCAAAGAGAAGGTATCCCTTCAACTTTCACATCTTCACTTGGAGACATTTTCAAAATCTCATAATCAATTTAATTGAAAGGCACAGCAGGACTTTCACCTCCAAAGCAGCTGCAATGCTACTTAAAAATCACTTTCCAAGACACATCCTTTGTGGTCTCTCAATTTTCCTCAGAGAAATGAGTCAAAAACTCAGGGGAATTCTTAGGCTGCATTTACTGACACATCCCCTGCTATCGGCCCTTCTTCCAGCACCATTAAAAAAAAAAGAAGAAAAATTTTAAAAATAAATAAATTTAAAAAAAGAAAGAAATCCAACTTTGTAGAAAAAAATGAAAAAATTTTAAAAAATAATGGAACATGATGGAGGATAATTTGAGGAAAAGAATATATATATATATGAATGACTGGGTCACTTTGCTGTCCAGCAGAAATTGACAGAACATTGTAAATCAACTCTAATGGAAAAAATCAAGATCTTATAAATAAATAAAAGAAGAAGAAGAAGAAAAAAAAACATTTCTCAGCATCATTTTCCTGTCAGGAGCCCTTTCTTTCCCTTTCTTTAAAAAAGAAGTCCAGCTGCCAAGGGAAGATGCCTAAAGCCTTTTCTGAATGTCAGTCTGTGAAATGTGCCTTGTCTCCACGATGGCACAGGATCAAATAAAAGTGTCGTCATTGAGGTGAAAGGAACAAAGAGCGAGTTTGTAGTCACTCCTCTTCCTTCCCCTAATGGACCCTCACCCGGTCCTTTCTTTCATCTGTCGGCAGGTAGGCGTTGAATGAGTTACATGGGAATTTAGAGGAATGAATGAATGAATGAATGAAAGAAGGGAGACAGGTATGCTTTAATATATCCTCCTATACGTGGCAGGCTGAGTTCAAGGCCAGGAGATTTTGAAAAGAAATTCCTAAGCACTCTGAACCCATGGGCGAGGGGAGTCTACCCTTTGCCTTCCAAGGCCAATTCTCAAGCCAAGTTTGGAGGAGGAGGAGGAAATTCTCAAGGCGAAAGCCCTTTCCCATGTCCTTGGAAATGAACGCCTCATCCAGGGATGGCGTTTTATGCACGTAGCTGGGCTTCTTGTAATTCACTCCTTGGAAATGCTGCCCCTCCTGATGGCACCCGGAACACGATGGAGAGAAAGGAGAAAATATGAGGGGATGAGTGACTTGTATGCATTTTATTTTCTACGGAGGAATTCGATACCGGATTGAAGCGTCTCCAGAAAGGGTGACGAAAGGTCATCCCTAGGGCCCAGGTGCTCAGACTTCTTCCTTCCACCCCCGCTTTCAAGTGAAAACATTCGAGAAAAGAATAGGGGAAGTTACATGAGTCAATGTGTTAGTGCATATGAGATCAGCTGCAAACAAGGAATTCCCCTCGTGGATGTCGCTGGCCTCATTCAAACTCCTAAGAGACAAATGACTAAAACGGCTCCCATTGATTTGTGAAATAAGAAGCAGAAAAAAGTCAATTTTGTATTTCGAGATGGAGAGGGCCAGGCCTGGAAGATGTGACACTTGGCAGGATAGAGATGAGAAGGCCCTTTCTGCGACTTTCGGGTTCAGTCAACTTTTAGTCTGCTTTTCTGCCAGAAGGCCTTACCCTCTGTACTGGCACCATCCTATTTGGACTCAGATTCTGGTTCCACAGCTTATCAGCCGAGTGGCCCAAAGCACGTCCCTTTACCTCTCTGTGCCTCAGTGTCCACATCCAGGAAATGGGCATAATCACTGCACCAGTGGGTTATCAAGAGGATTAAACAGGCCGATGCAGGTAAAGCCATGCAGAAATGGCAGCCACCATCATGCTTGCCCTCTGGCTCAAGCTGACACGAAGGAGAACATACACCTTAGAATGGCTCCATGGGCTCTGAGACTACACTGACGTCTGTTCCTGGAAGGAACTGGGAAGGAACTCAAGTGGGTTAAGTACCATTATTCCAGGGACCACAGCCTGTGCTTTCCATGTGTTATCACACAGAACAGCCCTGGGAGCTAGCACTGATGCTCCGCTCTGTGGGGCTTGGGGACATCACTGGGGTGACTTTCTCAGCTAGCAAGGGGCAGAGTGAGCTTAAAGCACACGCCTGCTTGTTTTCCAAAGCCTGGGCCTCTTAGGGAGCACACATGTCAATGGATGCCGCGAACAGGCACCTTTCTCGGCATCCGGGTCACCACTGTCACATACTTGCTACTCGCTGGAAAATATCTGGATGTCTGGAGCTATTTTTCCGATAATCAGAACTATGAAAGCACCTTGCAAGGTTCTGCTGGGCCTGAACAAATTCCCTCCGTGTCTCTCATTGATAAGAACTCTAGTCTCATTTTATATACATCCCACAAATCCCAATTGAGAGAAATCAAAGGATTTTCATTTGAAAAGTCCTTCTCCATCTGCTTTTAGGAAAGGTGGGGAAAACGAAGCTTTCTTTCAATAGCGCCACCAGCCATGGGCTTTCAGCAGAACAGGTGCTTAAGGGGAATGAAACTCTTCCAAGGCAGACAGGGAAGATCCTTTAAAATAAAACCTTAGCTTGCTTGTCATATTCAACGACTCCATCTTCCACCTTAGAATCACCAGTTTATACTTCACGTTTAAGCAAGTCATTACTTTATTAGTCTGACCATTTAAAAGACAGCAACTAGAAACTATTTTGCTAGACAAACACAGCTAAGAAAAAGAAAAGGTCTCAATTACTACATGGACTTAACAAAAGTATATTATATTCAACTTTTACAGACCGCTCCTCTTTAAGAATTCAAGAAAGACAATCAGTTCTATGAGCGCTCTAATGATGTATTTAAAATGACCGCATTATTTACAGTTAGTAATACATGTATTTTTAAATTTTAGATTTTAGATTACCCTAAATGCTTGGGAATGTATAGACTAGACTATAGCATTGATAGACAATAGGTCACAGAGTTGAGCCTTTAAGAACTTTGAGCCAGGAAATGTCCAAGATTAAATCACTTACATTCTTTAATCGGTAGAGTGATTGGCTCTAAACTGATTTTTTTAAATAAGAAATTCTTCAAAGGAAAAGGGTGGCAAGTAGGTGAGAGACTTAGAATTTTTCACTGGGATAAATATTACATGGAGCTCCCCAGCTCCCTATCTAAATTGAAGTTAGCTCCTAACATATAAACTATTTTACTTTGCCTGTTCTCCTTCGTGATTTAAAATTGTCAGGATTTTAAAAATACTCAATGATTCCATTCACATGTCGCTAAGCGTCCCCTCCTGAATGTAGACCATGATTCTCCAAGTTCTGATTGCACAACTGAAACTGTTTAAGAAAAAGAAATTCTCATAGCTGTGAACATAAAAGTGCTAACTCATAGGAAGAAAAATCCAGTGGCCAGAACCAATTTCCTTCTTTCTAACAGTCTGAAATTGATAGGAGGGGATGAGTTTGAATAAGGAGACCAAAGAGAAATCAATCTAGGACCCTCAACACTTGTTTCTCAAAGATAATATTACTGCTGGCGTTTGACCGAAATGCCAAACAAATAAGCCAAAACCTACAGGATGCTGGACTATTAGAGGGAAGCGCTGTGAAGAAAAATTAAGCAGGGTCGGGCTAGGGAAGTGGGGAAGAAATATATAGGGATTGGAGAGACACCTTATAGACTTCTTTGAGAAGTACTGCTACACGTGTCTTTTTGGAGATTCCAAGTCATGAATCCTAGTTCCACGGGCAGCCCGAATTCCCCACAGGGGCCCTTGCTGTGTCCTCAGAGCCCAGGCCTCCCGCTGGGTTAAGGGCCCAGGAAATGTCTACAAAAAGATGTTTTGCCACTGTTCGAGATCATTTCCTTGGAGCCAAGGCAAAAGTTACTTTGTGCATCTGAATTTTTCAGGATAGAGAAGCCAGGCGGACGGCTGATGGAGGTCAATGAAGGGATGGGAAGCCTATGAAGGGATGAAGAGCCTCTCAGAGGCCTGGAACCCCCACCTCCGATCCAGGAGAACCTGCTAGAAGCATTCGGCGGCAGCCCCCGGGCAATGACCATGGGGATGATGTCATCAGGCGTGCGGGGACTAGGAATAAACAGCTAAAGCACCCCTCTGAGTCAGTCGAGAGGTCCAGGGCCACGTCCCCAGGCCTCCCTCGTACCTGAAGTGGATTCATTTAAGAGCAGACCGCTGCTCGACTGCTTGCTTTCAAAATCTTGGCTCTGGTGCTTCCTGGCTGCGACACTTCAGGCAAGTTGCTTCACTGTGCTGCTCCAGGAAAACGAGGCTAACAAGCATATTGGCCCTCGTCTGTTTTTGTGAGGATTCAGCAAGTTAATAGATGGAAAGCATGTTATACCAAAACACGTCTACAGAGCAGCTACTGGGTACCAGACACCATTCTAGATTCATTTAGGGCAGTGCCTGGCATAGAACACGCGCTCAGGGCATACCAGTAATTAGAGGCCTGCAAACTCTTATCTGATATTCAGATTGATTATGAGGATGATGATTTTATCAAGATAAGAGGGCGACTCTTCTGTCTGTATAAAACCCCCACACTCTAGGATCAAACACATTAATAACGTCCACAGACACAGAGAACAGACTTGGGGTTGTCAGGGGGGATTGGCGGGGGGAGTGGGATGGCCTGGGAGTTTGGAGGTAGTAGCTGCAAACGTACATTAGAATGGATACGCAATGAGGTCCTACTGGGCAGCACAGGGAGCTCTATCCAGTCTCTTGGGATCGACCAGGATGGACGATAATGTGAGAAAAAAGAATATGTATGACTGGGTCACTTTGCTGTAAGCCAAAACTGGCATGACATTATAAATCAACTATACTTTAATTGAAAAACTAATCATTTCTATATAGTACCACAGAAACGTATCATTGCAAGTGGGATGAAATAAAGACTATCAATAGCTTCACGCCACGTAAGGTCAGGATTTGCTCTCAAATTTCGGACGTTAGAATCTGGTGGGTTTCAGATCTTTTTGGAGTTCAGATGAGAGGGTGCACCCATAGAGTAAGGAACGGGCAAAACCTGTTGAAGTCATCTTTGCCTCTCGAACTTCTGGACACGCCCATGACCACATAAACAATCCACACCATCGAGAGGCGGAAAATAGGAAGCTGCGTTCAGGCATGGCAAATCCCCAACGGCACCATTAATCTGTGCCCCCCAATCACCTAAACTATCCCATCCCCCCAACTATACTGTGCCACGAGACTCAATCCGCCCATTCATTTCCACAAATATCAGGTCCCAAACAATCTTTGAGGGTTTTTAAAAGGCAGGGAAGGACACCAGGTAACATATTTAAGTTTTACCACTCCTTTAATCGCACGACCCTATCTTTCCCATGGAGTAAACGACAAGCTATGCAATGATAAACAACTGACGTAAAGACATGGCCCTTAGGAGTTCCCGTCGTGGCGCAGTGGAAACGAATCCGACTAGGAACCATGAGGTTGCGGGTTCGATCCCTGGCCTCGCTCAGTGGGTGAAGGACCTGGCGTTGCCGTGAGCTGTGGTGTAGGTTGCAGACGTGGCTCGGATCCCGCATTGCTGTGGCTGTGGTGTAGACCGGCGGCTACAGCTCCGATTGGACCCCTAGCCTGGGAACCTCCATATGCTGCGGGTGCAGCCCTCGAAATGGCAAAACGGCAAAAAGACCAAAAAAAAAAGACATGGCCCTTAAATGAATCCCGGGCGCGCCACAGGCAATCCTGGGGAGATGCAGCAATGTTATGCCCACGGGGTAAGCTATTCAGCTACCAAAGGAATTTTCCCCACGTTGCATTTAAGGAAATATGGGCAGCTGCTGAAGAGCTATACAATAACGGGTTCAAGATGTTTGCACTGCTGGTCAGTGCTGGAGAACGGATTTGCACGAACTCATGGAAGCCGACATCTCTTGCCTCTTTAGTCCCCCCATCTGTCATTATTTATCTCCCGCAACTTCTCGGACCCCCTTTCCGTTTACGTGACCCTGACCTATCGCTTTGCTCAAGACCTGTGTTTACCCCTCCCATGGTGATGGGTACACAGAAAGCAAGCCAGGAAGACAGGAACTGAATGCAGGTACTTAGGTTGCTTCGTGGTTTTTCCCCCCCTTCTCATTATCCGCCTACTCAGTGAGGCTGGAGTGGGAGGTCTGAGTGACATTTGCAAACCGAGAACTTAAAGCTACATTTCAACACCCAGCCCCTCAGTTGTCATAGGAACAACACCGTGAGGCTTATCTAGCTTCTGACAAACGGCCGCTTGTCCCCCGCTAGTGATGTCAAGTTCCCCCTTGCAATCACACACCCCCCCACACACCTCAAGAAGTTTCGCTGGGCCAAACTGCATGCCACAGCAAACATTAAAATACAAGCCCAAAGGGAACGTGCTCGGGTTCCTGATGATGCCAACATCTATACGGCTGGAGCGCAATTATTTGGAGGTCTGCCCCTTGACCTGAGCCCCTTCAGTCCGGAGCTTTACACAGCCTCGCAGCCGGAAGATTCGTGCCTGCTGTTGATGCCTTTTTAAAAAGCATTCAGGGCAATGAATGCTCTGTTATTTATTTTCCGTGTTATTTTTGGAAAGTAATAAACGGATAACAGAGAAGAACACCTAGAATCGAAAGCATGAAGATCTCAAGGAATGCTTCTGGAATTTGTTCTAGCATTTGTTGTTTCAACCTGCTTCTTGTCCTCTTTCTGTCATGCAAAACAATGGCTTCTAAATGGATGAGTAGAACCGAAAAATTATATAGAGGCTTTTTTTTTCCATGAAGCATGGCCGTGTTTAGACAGATTATGAAATCATCATGTTTCTCCCCAAGTATTTACATGAAATACAGAGCTGAAAATAATTGTGAAGCAGTGAACACAAGCCAGCAGTCGAATATAAATTACCTGGCAATAGCTTAATGCCTTGTCACCATTTTTCTGTCTTCAAGACTTTGCGATCTCTAAGTCCGTGTACTCCAGGGAAAGGAGCAGCGTGGTTCCACAGCCTTGCCACACCTTAATTAAGTCAAGTAACTTGTACTTGTCACAAGTTTAGGTCACTCATCTCATTTCTTAGAGGACTGGCCCTTCATGGCTGTGCTTCAGTTGCTCTTTATCTATTTCTTTAAAAATAAATACCTATACAGAAGGCTTGAGAGCTAAGAAGTCCGAGGGAAAAAAAATCATCTTAAAAAGTTCTCAAAGTACATAAGCAGGAAAAAAAAAAAGACCAATTAACAGAGCCCACTAGATTCACCTCCTGCTCCTCCACCTTCATCTCCTCCTTTTGTCAAGGAGACAAAGTGCAGAATTGCTACCCTCGTTCTCATACAGGTTCCCCCTTTGAGGTGAGGATGTTAAGATGTTGAAAGTAAGAGAAGGAAAACCCGAAGTTAGCCATGCAGATCCAAACTTTCAATTTGAAATCAGGGACTTTACAAAGTAAATAAATAACACCGCTTCCTCTAGAACCCAAAGCTTATGATTCTGTCACTAACAGTTTTCATGACTTATGTAGATTCTTCACACACACATCCAGGGAGATCACCCAAATGCCCTAGATGTTTGCTAGACGTGAAAGGACGAAGTATTTTTCCATCTGATTCTATAAGGGGACATCACATGATTGCTTCTATGGACCAATGGGAAACTGGTAAAAAGACAGGGAGCCACCCACCATTCTTATTTTCTTACTTTATCCCCCTTTGCCGATTCCTAAGAAGCCACATCAAGAAATCAAGGCACTCATCCCTGATAGCAAATTGTGTTTCCTTACAGTTCATGAGCAAGAACCTACTGTACAGAACACAGGTACTCAAAGCCTCATTGTCCTGTTCTGAAAATGTTAACCTAGTGGCAGCTCAGATCTCAGATCCGAAAACTGTATTTAAGGTCTCCGAGAAAGAGAGACACAGGCACACCAGTAAGAACTGCTGATCATCATGTGTCGAAACATCTCTCAAAACGAACCACAGAGAAACAACCACCCTTTTACTGTACTAATGTCATCAAATGGAACAGTCTTAAAATTCAGGACACAAATGCAAACCTAAATCTATTACCATCTCAGCTGCCCTTCGCAATCAGCAAGAAATGTTTCCAATGCATTGCTTAAACTTCCATTTTGTAGACTTCTAACCAAATTCTGAAATCCTGGGGTAGGAGGAGGAAAAGGAGGGCAAGTCGACTAATTCTGAAAGCATTTCTTCAACTATCTATCAGGCACACTGTTCCGACTAAATGGAAATCTATAGCCACAGAAAGGTAATGCCGCAAACCTCTCCCCAAAGAACTCACTTTTATTTTCCTTCCCCTCATAAAAAAGAAAAGGAGGGGGGGGGGAGAAGCCAAACTGGTTGTACTACATGTATTTGGCTAAACTGGGAACGCTCCACTCATCTGTGTTAATTACCTGGCTTCTTTTCAGCCTTTATGCTGTATTCTTGGGCTGCTTCCTCTTAGAATTCCTCGCTCTGTTGATGTGTTCCTTGGTTCGACACAGTTGTGAGGGGTCTGTGAACAATTTTACAATTCCCCCCCACACCATATGACATCTATTAGGGAGCAATGCCACTTTTCACTTACCCATTCTGGATAAAGCAGTATTTCCTGGTGACAGAATGCTGCTGCTTCCGTTCGCTAAAAACTCCCTCTTCCCAGCTTGATAAATCTGATTATAAAATGTCTTTGTTCCAGATCACACGAGGCGCTTTTCCTACGAAAGTTTTCTAAAGAGTTTATCTGCATTTCATTCCTGTGACAAAACGAATAAGAACAAGGAGTGGGGGGGGGGGGGGAAGAAGAGGGAACAGAGAGTAAGTCCACACAAGTTCCTGGCAAAGATTTTTAGCTGCATTTTTCTGAGTTTAATCAGTAAGCTATATTAAAGTGACAGTTACCAGTTCAGGGAGCCAGAGTCTGATCAAGTCAGCTACAACCAGGGTGGGTGTCTTCCACTGATGTGCGGACCCCAAGGAAGTGGGTCCCCTGGTCCTCTACCACATGTGGCTGAATCACTGGACACCCGCCCCCCCCCACCCCCCTCCGGCCCCTGTACAGCCGCAGCCCAGGCCAGGAGAATGGCTGGACCCCGAAGCGGGACCTCTTATAGGGACCCGCCAATTAGCTGCTGACCAATCGCAGGCAGTACCTACTACCTAAGTCACATGACAGGGCAGTCCCTATGACTGCAGGATTTCTGAATTACCGGGGTTACACAAAGGACACTCATTCAGGAAAAGAGAGAAAAAAAAAAAAAAAAAAAAAAGCCATAAGCCGAAACAGAAAACGCCCAGGCTGTGACAACTCCAGCTTTAAAACAGGGAACACCCGAGCCTCACACAGACAGAGAAAAAGCCACAAGCCAGCCAGGCTGGAAATCAGAGGAATGCCTGGCACATATTAAAAAATAATCCCAGAGCAGAGGCTGAGTTTACAAACCCGCTTCAGCTATAAATCTACCCCTTCTTCCCCTTTCTCCAGTCTCCCCGACAATTTTACACTCTCAACTTCTTTATTCTAGAAAGCTCCTAGGAGCACCGCTGCTGTTGGAAAAATGGGTGAAACGCACGAACCTCCCCCCACGCCCACCCCGCTTGTCTCATCCCCTCAAAATCCCCCTAACAGGCGATTCAAAGTCCGCCGTGAACAAAGTTTCCCAAACAAAATACGTTTCTTTCAAAAGGGTTAGATAAAACAGGCAACGTTCACCACGGCCAGGACAAATGTATACCCTAACGATCAAATCGGCCGTCTCTCCCCCTTTCTTTCTGCCTCCTTCTCTCATGGAATCATCTTAGAGTCTTCGCATCAAGGACATGCTGCTTAAGTAAAGGAGCCCCCGCTTGGTGATCTAGCGACCCATTTATTTAACACCCCCCCCCGATGTATTTCTTCCACCTTTTTATATCCTAGGAAGAATTCAACTGTGAACACCCCTACCTACCATTTCTTTGACCGCCCTCCCTCCCAAATGGTACTTACATTTGTTCTTTGTCTGGGTCTGTTGGTTTCGCCCCCTCCCCCTGGCCATCGGAAGCCAAAACATGGGCTCCGCGTCAACCTTCGAGCCGAAAAGGCCCTATTTTTGATCGTGCAACGAAGGCTGCAAGAGCTCCCTCTCCGAGGAGAGCCCGGAACACTGTGCTGCTTGCCATTCCCAATTTATGGAAGGAAGCGTTTGTCAAACAAACCAGGTAATGACTCAGCCTGCCTCCCCCGGCCACGTTTTCCCTAGAATGGGAGGGTAGCGTAAGTGCAGCCCATTTGGATGTGACTCAGTTTTATTAGGCTGGTGATTGTAGTTAATCTGACAAGCTCACTTTTTTTTTTTCTTTTGTAACTTGCACATTTCAAGGATCCGAAGGGGGACGTTCTAAAATGGTTTCAAAGGACTGGATCGTGTAACGGAGAACGTCGCAAGATGATTTTGAGGGTACAGCCAAGGCTCTGGTTCTATTCCCCGATATTTCAAACTTCCTAAGCGTTCACTGAAATTTTAACAACGGAGGCACTCGCATGTTTTGAGTTTACATGAACGGCAGTAAAGAGGTTTCATAATGTTAGGTCTCCCGGAGGCTTTGCTCATGGGGGACTCGGGACTCTGTGCTGAGGAGCCAGGTTTAAGTCTCTGAAGTCTGCAGCCCACGTGGCAGGTTCTTTAGGAAGTGGTCAGGGTTGCAGCTTTCACTTTTGCATTTACTGCAATTCACGTGCTAACCTGAGCCACTCACACACGGGCACCCATGCAATACGACCACGTCCCTCACGCACGCACATGCACACCTATACCGTCCTTGAATCCCAACCTGCCTATAAGCTGCAAAATAAGAGCTTGAAAATCTTCAAGTGTCATCTGAGAAAATTCCAATTAAAGAGACTGGCATACCTAAAAGTCTTCCTCTTCGGTTAAAAAAAAAAAAAAGTGTACTATCAACATGGGGGTGGCATGACATGGAATAAATTGTTCCCAGGTATTACACAGACAGGAAGAACGCAGTGATAAGAAGTACAAGTCCCCACCACCATGCGCGCGCGCGCACGCACACACACACACACACACACACACACACACACACAGCAATCTGCTAGGCTCGGTCTGAGCAGTTTAACTACAGTTATATCTCCTTTCAGCATACTTCCTTTAACTCTGAGCAAAGTCAGGCAAGTGCTCGGACCAAAGTTTCACGTTTATTGTCCATTATGCCTTGATGGATCACTAATTTTGCTTTCATATACAAAATACAGTCTGTTTCTACAGTATATACGATGTTCAAATATCGAACTTTCACACCGGGAAAAGGTTCATTCGGGAGCTGCCTATTCCCATCCCAAAAAGATTCCCTCTGGGGTGTTACTGGAATAAACCTGTCACTAAATTGACATATAGGACTGACTCGCAGAAGTTAAATCCACACAAAACAATTCAGAAGTGCATTTCTGAATTACACGTCTGAAACCTATTTTAACTATGCACATATTTCTCATTCAGTTCTTTAAAATGTATTCATACTTCAACAGCCACTGACTTTTTTTTTTGAGTGAAATTTGATTGGCTTAAAGAAAGTTACCTTCCTACTACCTATAAAGAACATCAAATCTATAATTATATGGCTTTTGATGGAAATAAATGCAGACTATGAAAAGATAATATTTATAAAATCAAACACCTAAAACTTTGGCATCGAGAAGAACGTGTAATATATTTTAAAAGCCTGGAGCCAGACTTGCTGGGGTTTGAATCCTGGCTCTGCCATACCTCGCTGTGGCACCTGGGTTAAAAATACATCCTACTGTACAGCAGAGGGAACTACAGCCAGTCTCTTGGGATGGAACCTGATGGAAGATAATACAAGAAAAAGAATGTATATATATGTATGACTGGGTCGCTATGCTGTACAGCAGAAAATTAGCACAACACTGTAAATCGATTATACCCTAATAAATTTTTTAAAGAACAATGGTAACCTTTAAAAATGCATATCTATGTGCTGAGAACACTGCCTGCCAGGGAGCACATACTATGTAAGGATTGGCTCTTTTATCACCACTAATATCCAACTTATACCCTTTACCTGCTCTTTGAACCATTGTTTTAGAGTGATACATACCTTAGTCACTTCCTAAATAATATTTCTACATGAGAAAACCACTAGTCCGTAACTTAAAAGGATCTCCTGCAACTATTTCACTAATGATGACAAACACCTCGCCAATCCACATTTTCCTCCCAAAGTTTCAGTGGTTTCAAGACTTGTCTGGTTTTACATTTGACATCTGTTGGGGCCTTTCTGTCCAGACTGCCCTGGTTTCCAAAAGCCAATGCAGAATGGGGCTGGGGCCAGCTGGGGAGGCTGTTCCAGAGGAATTTCCATTGCAGTTGGCCCAGCTGGGTCAAAAGACATGGAAACTCGAGGGACCAGTTGAGAAGGTGAATGGGTCAAAAAGACTGGGAGAAATACTACAGCCCTGAGGGGGCAGAGCACCACCCTTGACAACAACAAGGGGGCCCCCAGACAGAGGCTGGAGGAGGTGGTTTCAGACCCAGAAAAAAACAGGACCCGCGATCCACTGTTTATTCTCTCTACAGCCTCAGGCCATAAAACTCCCACCATAGTTACCCTACGGGAACTATGGGTAACTCACTAGGAGCGAGGGTGTGTAGGGGATACAAAAAGCAAGACTACGCTGTCTTTCATTAAGAAATTTCATTTCGTAAAGGCGAAAACGACACGGATGGCCGTCTGAAAACTGCATGAAGAAATTCAAGCATCCCGCAAAAGCCTCCAGCAACAAAAGCTAATCGTTTCCAGCCAGCGTGTAACATATTTGAAGAATGATAAAAAGGACAGCAACCAGGCATCGCCGAGGTGCAGGCAAGCTTTATAAATATGGAACTGCTCTGGGGGAAAAGAGAAATAATTCTATGTTTTGTTTGAGGGGGAGCAACTGTTCCAACTTGTCTTTATCCAGGCAGTGTTGCTGAGCCAGATGGTAACAGAGTGGGGAGGGGGGCAGGGAAGCCGGCAAAATAGAGACAGCGATTGGGATTACAAATGAGTGGGGGGGGGGGCTTGATTCCCTTCCCCTCCACGTGGGAAGTCGGTTCCAAAGATGCAGGGGACCTGATTCAACAGCTCAGTGAAAGGCAGGTTTGGGGGCCCCGTTATCGAGCGTCC
Source organism: Sus scrofa (assembly GCF_054392235.1). Classification (NCBI taxonomy): domain Eukaryota; kingdom Metazoa; phylum Chordata; class Mammalia; order Artiodactyla; family Suidae; genus Sus; species Sus scrofa. The sequence goes on from NC_139401.1 coordinate 44,219,830, forward strand.
TCTGGGCCACTGCTCCCATCTCCAGGCACTCTCTAAAATGCCCCATGACCCAATGGGTCCCCCAGAGACCAGAACTACAGGTCAGGATGCAGCCAGCCAGCCTGGGTCCCAATACCGGGCTCTGGGACTGCTACCTGTTGGGGGCGGGGGGGAGGGCTTGTGACTTCTTTTCACCAAGGGTTTTGTTCCATCTGGAGAATGGGAGTAAATGAGAGACGACAAGGGAGGAACAGACATCACTGGGTCCCCAAAGCCCAGGGGAATCTAGTCAATGCTCTGGAATAACCTATATGGGAAAAAAGAATGGGTATCGGTATCGGTGGGACTGATTCATTTTGCTGTACACCTGAAACTCATGCAACCCTGAAAGTCAACTATATCCCAACCAGATTTAGTTTTTACAAGAGAAATCACTGGGTCCATAATGTTTGTCACCACCATCGTCTCACTAAGGGGGAGCTGCCAGCCTCAGTGCCAATCTTCCAATCTCACAGGGGGAAAAAACAAAAACCAACCATCTTAGGCTTTTAAGTCACACCGTTTACTTGAGGGCTGACAAAAATGACTTCTGTCACGTATTTTTTTACAGTGATCAAACATCTTTGGATAGGGAGTTCCCATTGTGGCTCAGTGCTAATGAACCTGACGAGTATGTGGGTATCAGCTTGCAGTTTCAATCCCTGGCCTTGCTCAGTGGGTTAAGTATGTGGCGTTGCTGTGAGCTGTGCTGCAGGTCGCAAATGTGGCTTGGCGCCTGTGTGGCTGTGGCTGTGGCTGTGGCTGGCAGCTGCCGCTCTGATTTGCCCCCTAGCAGCCTGGGAACTTCCATATGCCGCACGTTTGGCCCTAAAAAAAAAATAATAATAATGATCATCTTTGGATAACTGCTAGATTCACCTTTTTTTTGGTCTTTTGTCCTTTTTAGGGCTGCACCAGTGGCATATGGAGGTTCCTGGGCTAGGGGTTGCATCAGAGCTACAGCTGCCGGCCTACACCACAGCCAACAGCAACGCAGGATCTGAGCCTCCTCTGCGACCTACACCACAGCTCATGGCAACCCTGGATCCTTAACCCACTGAGTGAGGCCAGGGATCGAACCCGCCACCTCATGGTTCCTAGTCGGATTCGTTTCTGCTGAGCCACGACAGGACCTCCCTAGATTCACTTTTTGATTATTGCAAAGCATCTGACTTTGAGATCAGAAGGTTAGTTTTATATACGGTGTATCTAAGATTCCCAATATTAGAAAATCTTTCTAGAAACCTGCCTGGGAGGCTCTGAGTCTGCCTCTACAGACCTGCACAGAAACTATGTCTATCTAGACTCACACCTAAGACCATCTTAACATGTCTTTGTGACAGTTTGCCTCTGTTCCACGCTTTTCTGATTATATAAGCAGCCACTCTCTGCCCGTTTTCCTGCAAGGCTTTCAGATCTGAGCAGCACTCTTTGCTCAGAAAAGTTCTTATTAGCTGTCTGCTTTCCCCACCCGTTTTGAAGAACGAACTGGGTGGGAGTGAATATGGGAGTGGGCAGGGTGGGAGAAACGGAGGAGGAGGAGGAGGAAGAGGAGGTGGGAGCCAAGAGCTGAATCACAGCCATGTGAGTAATCGCAGGCTTTTTTTTTTTTTTTCTTCCTAAGGGGATGAATCAAATTAAGCTTGTTTTGCTGTGGGTGAAGGAAGAGGAATATAATAGCGTGAATCAGACCAATTATCAAATATGCAGCCCTCACTAAAAATTAATTCCAATCACTGCCTTCTCTCACATGTCTGCCAGAAGATGCCAGGGAGCTTTTGTTCGTCCATAGACTCCTCCGCCAAAACTCGTAAGAGTTTGAACTGGATTTCTACCCTTTTCCCCACTTAAAAAGTTTCCTTGGGCACATGACTTGCAGACCCAGGAATTACTGCGGAGCTTCTGTGAGAGAAATCTTTGGCTTTTATTGACAAGTGGGAGAGAGAACAACGTGGCGGATCCTGGGCAGAGACCGGGTTACACACGATGGGAGCCCTGAGTGCTGGCAGCTAAATTCTGAGTTTATGAAAACAATCGCGCAGACATGCATGCAGCCTCTCAAGAGGGCACTCCGATGGGAAGGCTGCGTGCCTTTATTCTCGGTGAGAATAAAGCTGTCATAGACAACTTTTTTTTTTTGTCTTTGTTTGCCTTTCCTAGGGCCGCTCCCTTGGCATATGGAGGTTCCCAGGCTAGGGGTCCAATCGGAGCTGTAGCCGCTGGCCTACACCACAGCCACACCAGATCTGAGCCGCGTCTGCAACCGACACCACAGCTCCCGGCAACACCGGATCCTTAACCCACTGGGCAAGGCCAGGGATCGAACCCGCAGTCTCGTGCTTCCTAGTCGGATTCATTAACCACTGCGCCACGACGGGAACTCCTGTCCTAGACAACTTTTGAACTGCCTTGTACTGAAAGAAGCGGATCCTCCTCCACCCAAGAATTTATGAGGAGGGATATTGAGAAGAGGATGGATCCAAACGCATCAGATCGGGTCTGTTTGGCATTTACAGAGAGAATAAGAACACAGCTCAGTTATTTATAGTCAGGGTGCAGAGCCCACCAGACTGACAGAAAGGCACTTCCTTGTTTGCCGTATATTTAAACCCCGTCTAGAGTCATTCGTGGAATATAAATATTACCGTGGAGGAGACCCTGGCTCAAGAGAAAGGTTCCAATGACCAAATATTTTCTACTCGCCGGCATGCCGATGCATTAGGAGGTCCAGAGGGTGTGTGTTGAATTTCACCACCACATTTACATTTTTTCACTACACCAACAAGCTAAGATGCACTGTCCCTTTGGTTATGTAGCCATGGTGGCTTCTTTTTCTTTTAAACATGGGTATGGACATTCTGTAGACAGCTAAAATGCTCCCTCTGGATTTACTTATGCAGAATATTCCACCTACAGGAGCTCAAGGAGCACCATGTCTTTATCACACCATCAGGTTTTCCCAAGTTCATTTCTATTTATGGGAGAGTGAGAGGATTTTGGGGGGTCTAGCACAACCTTTCTTTAGGTCTCCAAATAAATTCTTTCAAGATTACCCTCAAGAAGCAAAAGGTGTTAACGCTTCCAGGTCTATGGGTTTCTCAATTGGGGGATTTTTTTTTTCTTTTTCTTTTTGGCCATGCCTGTGGCATGCGGAAGTTCCCGGGGCAGGGATTGAACCTGCGCCACAGCAGTGACGATGCTGGATCTTAATCCTTAACCCGTGAGGCCACAAGGGAACTCCTCGACTTGGAAATTTTACTCTCTAATGATGAGCTCTTTAGGGACGACAATCTGGGCCATTTGACACATCTCCAAATCTACTTGTATACATGAATATTTTGGAGGCTTTAGTCAAGATATATTTACATAATCTACAAAAATCTATCCACCCTGGATCCGTATAAAGTGAGTAGATCTGTCTTCAGAGAAGGTGCCATGGCTGCCTTCCCCCAGCCCTCAAGCTCCCTGCCACCTGACTCCTGCCAAGCCAACCACCGATATCACAGTATCTGCCTTTCAAGTCAGTAGTCTCCCTACGTAAAATCTCTAGTTTCTTACATTGTGGAAATTATATTCCCACATCTAATTCTGTCGCATCCAGATCTGTAGCTACTGCAAGAGAAGAAGGGCGCAGAAAGTTTCAATTCCTATCTTAGTTCTTTCTCTTTCTTTAAATGTTCCAAGCAGTAATTGCAGAAGAGGCTGGAAAATAGGTCTTATCAATTCTCAGAGTTCAAGTCCTCTGAAAAGTCCCTGGGGTACTCTTGTGTGGGCTTTTCCTGTTCCCCAACATACCAACTATTTGGGATGGGGTGGTTCCCATTCTGATATCTAATGCAAGGAGCACCAGAATTTTCAGAGGCATAACTAAGTGTAAATGAATTTAAGACTTTGTAAATCAGTCACTAACTACCCTGAGGGGACCTGGTTCTCATCCCAGCAGTAGGGGAGAAAACTCAAAAGCAGCACCAAAGTAAGCTTGGAGGCCAGGCATCTGGGCAAGGCCAGTGGTGGAGCTGGATGGTGGTGGTCTTGGCTGGGAGGTGATGAGCTAAAGGGGTCAAGGATGGAGAAAACAAGAAGCAAGTAGAAGGTTCCGGGCTGGAGACAGTGGGTGTCCAGGCCCCTGGCAACGCAGATCACCCCCTCGAGGTCTGGCTTGTGAAAGGGAATAAGTAATAGAAATGGGAAAGGGAGGAACTCCCGTCGTGGCGCAGCGGAAATGATTCGGACTAGGAATCATGAGGTTGCAGGTTCGATCCCTGGCCTTGCTCAGTGGGTTAAGGATCCGATGTTGCTGTGAGCTGTGGTGCAGGTGGGAGATGCAGCTTGGATCTGGCGTTGCTGTGGCTGTGGTGTAGGCGAGTGGCTACAGCTCCGATTAGACCCCTAGCCTGGGAACCTCCATATGCCGAAGGTGCGGCCCTAAAAAGACAAAAAAAAAAAAAAAAAGAAAGAAATGAGAAAGGGAACCCAGAAAAGAAGGGCACTGTTTCGTCTGAAAAGCATGATTTTAAGAGTGAGCTTTTGTTTCCAATCTGGTACCAAATCCGCTTTGTCATTGGTTTTCCAAAAATGCATCCCTCAGCTCCCTGTCTAATTTCTCTGATCCAGCATGATCCGCTCTCCGGGATGTAGCCAAGCTATCAAAAAATGGCTCTAGGCTTAAAGGATCAAGACTGACTGAAGCAGAAGGAAGCAGAGAAAGCATGGAGGTAGCTGTCTGTTGTCTGATGTGTGGGTGAGAAAAGTCCTATCACCAAGTCCTTTGAGAGGAAGGCCTTAAAGAAGAGCTGGAGTAGGAACCTGGCGCAGTTGGTCATGGGGAAGTCACTCTTATCCAATGGGTGGCTGACCTTAAGTCCCTTCTGACTCTGTGATTCTTGAACTCCAGGCTGCTCTCGTTCAAAAGTTTTGTAGGGCATTTTAAGTCACTTTAAAATGAATTCTTTAAAGAGACGCCTGGCGCTGACACAAAAACAAATCGCTGAGGAGTTCCTTTGTTGGAGAGTCTTTGGTCGCAAATTAATTTAACCTGATCACTTCCTCTATGATGCGACAATCCATCCAGGACTCCCGCCATAACATCGCCGCCTCTGTCTCACCTCCTACGACCAGGAACTGTGGTCCTAAAGTGAGGGGGCTGGTGGCACAGTATGACAAAGCTACTTTTTCCTCCTTATTCCTACCCCCAAGAGGTCAGGGGAAGAGAACAAGACGATCCATTTTAAAAAACCCCAAAGCAGTGGCAGAGTTACGTGAACTGGGGTGTCCCATAGGGGGAAAGCTGGGTTTTCCCAAACTGCATCCCTCAGCTCCCTGTCTAATTTATCTTGATCCATCATCATCCTCCTTCCAGGATGGATGCTCCAGAGCCCTCTCCATATTATTTTTCTAACTTCTTAGACGCCTGTAATTGTTTCAAAGGAAAAGCTGAAAATCAGAAACCTGCAGCTGTCTGAAAAATGCATGTGCCAAACTAATCATAACAAACCAAAGTCCAAACCTGTTTGGGGCCCCTTATTTCCAAGGATGCCAGCTCTCAATGGGATGCTGGTGCAAGACTTGCAGTGGGAAAACCCTAACACGTACCTGGCCAAGCCGCTCCCTTTTGGTTTAATGCATATGCAAGAGTCACATTCAGCATCAGAAACTCTCAAAGAACAGCTACTAACTCTGAGAAGGAAGCTTGCGAAATTGGTTTCCTAATTTTCAGATCCAGAAAAAAGACTCAGGCTAGTGCATCCCACCTGAAATGTTGTTGATTGTTAGACACGCCATTCTCGTACGCCCCATAAGGAGAGAAACAAACTTTGCCAATTAACTAGGACACAAAGCCTTAAACACAGTCCTGAGTGACAGTCCAACTAGCTGCTGGGGGCTTTGTTCTGCGAGATTTGGCCATTTCTCCTGCCTTCGGTTACACTGCTTGGCATGTGATTGGCACTCCTTCTGCGTGTATCTCAGCAACAAATAACACGGCTTCAGCTACTTGCATGCTCCTAGTTGTTGCTTTGAAAGAAAATGTGGGATTTCAATCATTTCTCCAACAATGAACATTTGCTTCACTAATATCAAATTTACTCCCTGCTGTTCTCATGCCTTTCTTTCTGGGGACACAATAACATTTTGTTTCAGTGCCAATAAAATTTCCTTTCGGTAAATGCAATCTTTTTTTTTTTTTTGAGGTATGGTTAATGTATAATATGACTGAAGTTTCAGGTGTACAATACAGTGATGCGGCATTTTTCAAGGTTATACTCCATTTATGGTTGTTCTAAAATACTGGCCATATTTTCTCTGTGCTGTGCAAGGTATCATTGCAGCTTACTGATTTTATACCAAGTAGTGTGGGCCTCTTAATCCCCTACTGTGATCTTGCCCCTCCCCGCTTCCTTCCCCCCCTGGTTCCTGCTAGTTTGTTCTCTGTTATAGTCACTAGTTTGCTGAATTCCTTTAGATTCCACATGTAAGTGATAATACACAGTATTTGTCTTTCTGTCTGACTTATTTCACGTAGCAGAATGCCCTCCAAGCCCATCCATGTTGTTGCGAGCAGCAGAATTTCATTCTTTTTTATGGCTGAGTAGTATTCCATTGTATGTACATATATACAATTATATAATATATATATATTTTATATATATTTCCATTCATCACATCTTCTTTATCCGTTCATCTGTTGAGGAACAATAAGTGTAATTTTATGGAGAGCATATCAAATGGTAGATACCCTCAGCCATATACAGAACAACACAACGCCACAAAATTGCTTGTTGGCTATGTGAACAGCTTTGGCCAGCTTTGCAAATGCATGGGTGACAGCAATGACACCATGACCACTGCTGCCTGGCAGACAGCACTTGGGAGAGGCTGTCCCTTCTAATATGCACCCCAATTTTAGAAAGGGCCAAATATGGGGGACCGGATGGAGGGGGTGTCTTAGAATACATGAACTATTATAAATGCTCTAGGTCCCCTTCCAGCCTGGGAAAATCCTCATTTCCCATAGCTTGTCTCTGACCACCTCGTCCAGGTAATTCATTTACTCACTCATTAAACATTCTTATTGAGTACTATTAACTTCCAAGGTACCGGGCTTGGTTCAGGGGATCCAGCGGTTAATAAGTGACAAGGTCTCTGACCTCATGGAGTTCCAGCCAAGAGGGGAAGGACAGACAACCAAATACATGCAACATAGGCCAGCTGGTGATGAGATCTCTGGCAGGAGAGAGAAAACAAACAAACTTGGGGTGCAGGCGGGGGGGGCTGTTATTTTGTTTAGGGTGATCAGTGAGTAAAGACCTCTTGGATCAAGCAGGCATTTGAACAACGTTCTGAAGACAGGGAGAAAGTGGGTTCCACGGAGATCTAGGCAATACATGAGAACTTGTGCCAGGGCGCTGAAGTAGGATTCTACCTGGCCAGTTACAGGGACAGTAAAGAGGCCAAGCCAGTGTCACTACGGCAGAATAGGCAAAGGAGAAAAAAGGAGATGACACTGATTAGGTTGGACAGGGATGGGGAGAAGCAGATCACTTAGAGCTTTCTAGGCCATTATCTTGCAAGGGACGATGGTCCTTTTTTTTTTTTTTTTTTGCTTTTTAGGGCCGCATCCGCAACATATGGAGGTTCCCGGGCTAGGGGTCCAATTGGAGCCGTAGCCACCAGCCTACACCACAGCCACAGCAACGCGGGATCCGAGCCACATCTGCGACCTACACCACAGCTCACAGCAACACCGGATCCTTCACCCACTGAGCGAGGCCAGGGATCAAACCCACAACCTCATGGTTCCTAGTTGGATTTGTTAACCACTGAGCCACAACGGGAACTCCCACGATGGTCTTTACTCTGAGAAAAATAAAAACCATATGAGGTTTCTGATCAGGAGGGTGGAACATCTGAATGGGTACCTGCCGAGGCGAGGGTGGAACACTGCACCTGGTTGATTTACCCAAATGAGATGGTGGCCTGGCCTAGGTGGCATCAGTGGAGGTAACGGTGACTGGTCGGATTCTGGGTATCTCTCAAAGAAAGAGCAGAGAGGATTTGCAGTGGGAGGGGGAGCTAAAGAGAAGACTCAGTGGCGATTTGCAGTGGGGGGGGGAGCTAAAGAGAAGACTCAGTGGCGACTCCAGGGTTCCCCGCCTGGGCAAGTGATGAAAATTGCCATTTCCCAAAACAGGGCACGGCTGGGTATAGCACGGGTGACGGGAGGTGTGCCCAGGGGAACGAAGAGTTGGGTTTTAGGCATGCTCGCTCTGAGATGCCAATGAGACATCCCAGCAGAGACGAAGTTGAAATTGAGCAGAGAGTTCTGAGATGCAATCATCCGTGCTGAAGTGGTTATTTAAGGCCAAGAGCTTAATTCGACCTGGGGACTGAGGAACAGAGAGAGAAGCGGTAGGAGGACCGAGGTACTTGAATAAGAAGAGGCTGGGGCGACGCCAGCCGGAATCGGCAAGGAAGACTGGCAAGAAGCACCCTCTGGGAAGGCAGAGCAAACCAAGTGTGGCATCCAGGAAGCCAAATGAAGGAAGTGATTTCAAGGAAGATGGCAGGAGCAGCTGGGTCAAATCCTGCTGGCGGGCTGAACAAAGATAAGGACGGGGGGACTCATGGCTGAATTTGAAATGTGGGGGTCCTGGGGCTCTGGATGGGTACCATTTGGGGGGGGGAATGGGGGGGACACGAAGCTTGATTGGCGTGAAAACAACACAGCCTGAGAGGAGAGGCATTCAAAGCGGTAAATAGAGACAAGGCTTTCAAAGAGAAATGGGCCAGTGGCTGGAAGGGGACGGGGTGGGGGCATGGGGGGGTGCAGGGGTGGGAGAGATGGATGATGCTGGGGAACACGGGCTAAATGAAGAAGCCTCTAAATTAAGAGACAGATGAGGGGACCCCGTGTGCCACGACGAGGCTGACCTTTGGTGAGGCAGTACAGGAAAACACTCCCATGGCCAGCCAGGGAGGTACACCTGTAGGTCCAGAGGCCAGAAGGTGCAGAAGGTCTAATTTCTAATGCCATACGCCCGCCTATGAACGTCTCTTTAGACACGGGCTGGTTTGTGCTCCTTTGTGACTTTTTGTTGTGGCTGTTGCCACACTGGATGTAGGAATCCCGCAGCCCCAATCCAACCTTTTTTTAAGAAAGCAACTAAAGGCGTTCTCTTGTGGCACAGTGGGTGAAGGATCCCGAGTGGCCACTGCTGTGGCGCGGGTTCGATCCCTGGCCCGGGAACTTCCACGTGCTGCGGGCATGGTCCCCCCCCCCCCAAAAAAAAAAAGTAACTAGAGAAATAGCGTTTTTAAAAAGAAGGACTTTGTTGTTGTGGAGGTCACCCAGAGTGATCTGTGGTTAAATACTGAAATCCCTGGCAAACGTTAAACCACAAGCATTAAGGAGAACTGAGTGATAGATGGCGTTGGCTTTTTGTTGACACAGCTAAGAGACACAATGAACTCGCAGCAACGGGCCTCAGGACTAAATAATAATGCGAAGCCATGCCAGCATCTATCATATCAGTATCTTTGGTAGTTTATAGTCTTATTGTTTGAAAACACGGCAACTACATGGCTTCTATGGATCCGCCGCCTGGAATCATGACACAAACTTCAGACAGACTGTCCTTCCAGCAGTGACCCTGATTCCCGCCCCCCAGTGAGAGGCACTTCTTGCGTAGGATCTCTCAGAAGTTGACAGGTTGGGGAGTCAGCAGGTAAAGTCTATCTGTGGCCCCGGAACCGAGGCTGACCAAGTTCTTGGTAATTGAAGACATCAAGCCCAACCATTGGGCGTCTTGAGCTCTGGACAAATGAATTGTCTGCAAACGACATTAAAGTTGGTGGCAAAACGGCGGTGCATCAGGTAGTGGCTGTGAGAAGCAGCCTCAAGATTCTATTATCAATGACCAACAAACAAACAAAAATCGATTGGTTTGCCTGAATTAATTCACTCTCGAGGCAGAGAGCAGAGTGAGGTTAAAAGCACAGACTAGGGAGCCAGACCGCCAGGGGCCAAGTCTCGGCTCTGCCATGCACAAACTGTGTAACTTTGGGCAACTATCTCAAGATTTCTGTGTCTGTCTTCTGTCTATAAAATGACGGGGACAAATAGTACCTATTTCCTAGGGTTACTGGGAGGGTAAAGTAAATTGCTACATGCAATGATTATCATCCAGTCATAAGCTCCATCTTGCAACTGAAAACTGACTCCCCCAAAAAACAACATAGAAGTAACACAAGGACCCTCCTGGGAATTCGTAAAACTCAGCGTGTTACCGATGCATGGAGCATCAGCTGTACTCCAAATTTTGAGGACAATAAATAAGGTACTTTGCCAAAATCAGGTTTAAATTCTTTCAATGAGAAAGCAGACATCTAATGAAGATTCAAATACAACCTTGGCGTTCTGGCCATGCGGCAGGGGGTTAAGAATCCGACTGCAGGCGCCCCGAGTCACGGTTGAGGCGCAGGTTTGATCCCTGGCCTGGGAACTTTCATATGCCACAGGAGGGTGGCCATATGAAAACATTTTTTTGATTTAAAAAAATAAAATATATACAACCTACCCATTTTAGGATAAGCCAGAGACTGAATCAATAAATTATATGTATGCTTGCCTCCAGGCCTTTCATCCTCGCCCATTCGGAGTTTGGTATTCTCTTCTGAAACTGAGGGGGAATATTGGCATAAAGCGTGTCTGAGGCAGAGGAGACCTACAACCTACGGGGAAATCAGGCTGCGAGGGCACCACCGATTTAATCCCTAACATTAGATAAAGCAGACCTAGAAAAGTTCAGTGACTGCTAAAGGTTAAATAAATAGCAAGTGGTGGGGTTAACCGATGAATCCGGGCTCCCAATTGCCGGTTCAGCCATCCTTCACCTTGTCCTGGGATGCGGGCTCTCCCCTAGAGGGTACCTTTATTTGTCCAATGAGAGATGCCATGTTGCAGGTACACTGTTCCATGCGGGAGTCTGGGAATCCTCTGGGTATTTCTGAAAGGACTAGTGGTCTCCACCCTGAATGCTGTCACAGCGCCCATCCCTCCTACCTCCCCCCACATCAGGTGGCTTGAGGCTCCCAGGTGTGTTCCAGCCAAGCCTGAGACTTTTTTGGTTGTTCTTGTCTTTTTAGGGCCGCACTTGCAGCCTTAAGCCACTGAGCGGGGCCAGGGATCGAACCCACGTCCTCAAAGGTACTAGCCAGGTTCGTTACCGCTGAGCCACAACGGGAACCCAGAACCCAATGGATGAGGGAAATAATGAGATGATGGGATATGATAGATTCTGTTTTCAAACCTGTATGCGTTTTTAAGAGGAGAAAGGAATGGGTGTGCCCTCAGGAAGAGAGAGGCCTTGGCGATTAAAATTTAAATCGGTAGCATCTATAAACTGTGCTCTGACTATCAGTAAATACAATACTGATTGACTTGTGCAACAATTTTTTTTTTCCTTTTTTGGCCATGGCGTTGCAAGGGCTTGATGTGGAATCTTAGTTCCCAGACCAGGGATTAAACCCAGGCTGCAGCAATGAAAGTGCCAGGTCCTAACCAGTAGACCACCAGGGAACTCCTAACAAATATTTATTTTTTACTTTACTATCTGCAGTCCCAGGCTGGGCTCTGGAACAGGAGAATCATACAAGACAGAGACCTCCAGCCTTGAACCCTGCCAGTGCCCAGCCTTCAGAGTCCAAGAGGACAGGCAAGGTATGCTTTCAAAGGTGAGTAGCACCAATGAGCAGGTAGAAAAGGGCTGGCTAGGTAGGAAGAAGAGCGAAGACACAGATGTGGCGGCAGAGACAAGACCCCGGGTGTATTGAGGGGAAAGAAAAACAATACAACTCTCTGGAATGGAGGCTCCATGGATAGGGGGGTTAGCAAAAACTGGCTCCATGATTTCCTCTTTCCGACTTAAATTCGAATCCTGAAGAGCACACAGCAGCTGTGCAGCTAGTGAGTGGTGCGGCGCTGGCCCGGAAAGGGTTGGATGAAGAGCATAACTCAAGAGCATCGCCCAAAGGCAGGGAAAGCATGGGAGCCATACGTCCCATCCCAGCTTGGCTTTTTGTCCCAGCTCTTACCCAAGCTTCCCCATCCCACAGCGCGAGCCCTGTGAAAAGGGATTTAAGATGACAGGGGATCCCAAGCAAGATGCCCCCTAGGGCTAAAGTATCTATCCAGTTCTTTCCTTCCTCTTTTCCCTTCTCTCCCTTTTCCAAGATTTCACCGGGAGTTTTACCAAAAAAAAAAAAAAAAAAAAAAAAAATCACCAAGTAAATAGGGAGTGTTGTGTGCAGTTCCAAATGAGAGTGGCAGGTGGCGCTATATCTATCGCCAGTGTCAGAAGAGCTGTGACCCAGGCTCCGAGTCTCTACTCTTCAGAGCCCTTGGTCCTTGCCTAAGAACTAGAAGGGATATGTGTGCACTCATGGGGTTGCTAGGAACACCTTGGAGTTCTTAGAGCAAAATCTATTTCTGGAGTTTTCAAAATATCCCAAGTCTCTGCTCTTGGTAGCGCTGGTGGAACTTCACAGAAAGTCAAGTGTAAGGTTTGAGGCTCTGTGAGTTCCAAGATGGACCAGCTAGAAGTTCTACCTAAGGGGTATCCTGTACACCGAATAAAACAACTCTTTCAAGGGAATAAGGAGATGGCTCCAGAAACCCAAATGCTGAAGGGAGGCACTTAATCAGAACTTCAGGGCAAAGACCAAAGTGTCCCAGGAATGCTGTGATCATGCAAGACTCTGAAGATGGTACCATATTCTGCATATGAACATACGAGGTGTATGCTTCTAATGGGGCTGCACCTGTGGCATATGGAGGTTCCCAGGCTAGGGGTCCAATCAGAGCTACAGCTGCCGGCCTACACCACAGGCACAGCAATGCAGGATCCAAGCCGCGTCTGCGACCTACACGACAGCTCATGGCAACGCCGGATCCTTAACCCACTGAGCGAGGCCAGGGATGGAACCCGCAACCTCATGGTTCTTAGTTGAATTTGTTTCCACTGCGCCACGGCGGGAACTCCTACTGGAGGGTTTCTAAGAGCCAGGTCTGAGTGGGTCAGGACTCACTGGTCACAGATAAGGAATTTCTATCTGCACTCCTCCTCACGCACTCACACCTACTGCTGTCATCTTCCGCTGACACCAGACAGACAGGGCCTGAGCTGATTCTGCGCCACACAGGCCTGCCTTTGAACTTGGCCTCTAGGTATATTCAGATCTTCTCCCTGACCTTTGAAGAATACCAAGGGTAGTCCTAGAACAAGATTTAATGTCATCTACTTCTGCTGCCTCTTTAAAAAATACTTTTATTGTGGAAACTCTTTTTTTAAAAGCATCTCCCCAAGTAGCGAGACTAGTATATTGAACCCTATGCATTTTAATTGGCTTCAAAGGTTATTTTTGGCAAGCTTGTTTCATCTGTCCCCAACCACCAATGGTTTTTGTCGCCCTCATTTTAAAAGTTACCAACATCGGCACCGTATTGTATGTCAACTATACCTCAATGGAAAACTTAAAAGATAAATAAAAGTTATTAAAAAAATAAGCCAGAGGTCAAGGGCCTCCCCCAGAGCCACCCGGTTAGAAGCAGATGCAAGATTATAACCCAGGCCAGATTTTTGTTTTAAGTTTTGTTTTAAAGTGTTCTTTGGAAAGATTAAAACGGAGGGGAAACAAAATATAAAAGAGTGACCCTCCCTGCGTCAGAGTCCCTTACCATCCTTTTCAGGAGGGTTTTAACTTTTCAGAAAGTTACAAAGATCAACAGAAAAATAGATAAGCAATAGAATATATAAATCTTTTCAGGCCAAGAGATGTATTTTTTAAATATGATTTTAAATGGTTAGGTTGTTTTGTATTTTCCTGTGGAATTGAAATTAGGAGCAGATGAAAGGTTAATGGTCAGTGAACCACAACAAACATCTGTCCATCCATTGTTCAACATGTTTTAACAACGGTAATATGGGGGGGAAAGATTTTTTATTTTTTTATTTTTTTAATTTATGTTGGCTTCTAGGACCGCACCCACAGCATATGGAGGTTCCCAGTCTAGGGGTCCAATCTGCACTGTAGCTGCCAGCCTACACCACAGCCACAGCCACGCCAGATCTGAGCCGCATCTGCCACCTACACCACAGCTCACGGAAACCCTGGATCCTTAACCCACTGAGCAAGGCCAGGGATCAAACCCGAGTCCTCATGGCTCCTAGTCAGATTCATTAACCGCTGAGCCACAAAGGGAACATCCGGAAAAAAAATTTTTCAATTGAAATCCAGTATCTATAATTGAGACGATAGGTCCGTTTGTATGTTATCTAGACCCAAACACACCCCTCTTTTTTTGGTACAGATCGTGGTGGCATCTTTTTAAAATGTAACTTTAAGAGGGCAGAGATCATTTCTTTTTCAGGTAACAAAAGCACACTTCCCAATTAAAACTGAGAAGTGGGCATCTGGTCTTCTAGGACTGTGATAAAATGTTTTATTTTACAAAATCAGCAACCTAGATAATTGGCTTTGCCGTTCCCTCCATCTGCCCTTGCAGTTCTACCTAAATCCTACCCCTTCTCTCTGTCTATTGCTTCACCGGTGCCTAAATAACTCACATTTGCGAGGCACTCAAAAATATTTTTTTCTGGAGTTCCCGTCGTGGCTCAGTGGTTAACGAATCCGACAAGGAACCATGAGGTTGTGGGTTCGATCCCTGGCTTCGCTCAGTGGGTTAAGGATCCGGCGTTGCCGTGAGCTGTGGCGGAGGTCGCAGACGCGGCTCGGATCCCGCGTGGCTGTGGCTGTGGTGTAGGCCGGCGGCGACAGCTCTGATGTGACCCCTAGCCTGGGAACCTTCAAATGCCGTGGGAGCGGCCCAAGAAATGGCAAAATGACCAAAATAAATAAATAAATACATAAATGGTTAATTAAAAAATATGTTTTTCTTATTTTTATTCAAGTATAGTTGATTCACAATCTTGTGCCAATTTCTACTGTACAGCAACGTGATCCAGTCACACATACACACACACACACACACACACACACACATATATATTCATATATTCACATTCTTTTCATCATACCATCTTCTCACATGGTCTATCCCAAGAGACTGGATATAGTTCCCTGTGCTGTACAGTAGGACTGCATGGCTTATCAAAAAGATTTCTGATGTGGAGAATGGTCCTCTGTTGGTTTCTTTGACACTCTCCCCATAATTCACAAACCTTACCTTTCTCCGCTTTCTGGCTCGCATCCTAGTCCCATGCCATCTTTTCATCGATTTCAGTGTTCTGACCTTTACAACAGCGCTGAGTGTCCCAAAATGTCTAAGAAGGACGTCTTACGCCAGATACTACGGCTCTGTCACCTTTTCCAAACCTGTGGCCACTTGGGACGCTCTAAAGGGGACCCTGTTTGAAGGGCAGGTGGGAGCACAAGATTGCTCAATAGCGGAGGCCTTTAAACTCAATCTCTGAGTCTCTAGGCACAAGCTGGCCCCTTAAAAATAGAACGTAAGTGTTTTCTTAACAAGAAGCACGTTTTAATGCCACTTGATGCTAACGAAGCCATAGCCTTACAGTGCATTGTCGTCCAGCTTTGCAACCCTAACTATTTTTTATGCCTAGTGAGTGTCTAAACCATCCCGCTATACTTTCGCAGTCCACCCTGGATGGTGGTATCTAAAGCTCAGGGAGCAATGTAATAGCGGCCTCTAAATACCTTGGACAAAAGACTATTTCGTGCAAAACGGCTGCCAGCTGATTATTTCCTCCATGAGGGAGGGAGCAGGTGGAAGTGGGAACGGACCCTGGGAATCACGTGCAAATCCTCTCGATGAGGAAGCTCTGGTTTCCACTCCTTGAGCCATCTAGAAATGATACGCATATATATCTATTGGCTAGGATGGGTGAATTCGGCTCAAATTTCTCCCATACATCTCAGGGAGGCAGGGAGAACATGGGTCTGAAGTTCTCTTCTATGTTCATTTTAAATGAGGGCTGCTCAGAGTTTCTGCTGCGGCACTGTGGGTTAAGGATCTGGCGTTGTCTCTGCAGCGGCTCAGGTCACCGCCGAGGTGCGAGGTGGATCCCTAGCCCGGTGCCGTGGGTTTCAGGATCTGGGGTTGCTGCCGCTGTGGGGTAGGTCGCAGCTGTGGCTCGGGTTTGATCCCTGGCCCGGGAACGTCCATATGCCTCAGGTGCAGCCATAAAAAGAAAAATGTATGGTTGTTCAAGAGCAGCACTGCCGATGTTGGGGGGCAGGCCATCCATCGCTGCTGAGGTGCAGAAGGCTGTCCTGTGCACTGTAGGATGTCCAACCCCTGGGGTCCACCCGCGAGAGGCCAGTAGCATCTCCACTCCCCAGTTGTTTAACAACCAAAAAAAAAACCCCCATTCTAGACCTTGCCAAATGTCCCCCTAAGGAGCAAGAGGCATTCTTAGTTTGAGAACCACTGTTTTAAAGCCCATGAGTTTCACCTCTCCTCCTTCTCATCCTCCTCTACCCAAGAAAAGCCAAACTCGCCAACATATGCATGCGTTTTCTTTCAAATCTACACCTTGACTTCAATCAACAGTTGTGAAAATTAAAAGAAATTATAAGGAGGGATGGGCGACCGGCTTCCAGGAGGGCATATATCAGGCACTCAAAAAGTACTGGTTCCCACTCTCCCTTTCAGTTCAAGAATCTGTAGCTTTGAAAGCAGATACCTGGCCCTTTCCCTGATCTCAAAGGTAATAGGCACACGTATTTTGAATATGGCATTACATTCAAAATAATGTAACTTACTGTACAGAACAGGGCACTATATCCAGTCTCTCTTGGGATGGACCATGATAGAAGAGAATATAAGAAAGGAAATGCAGGAAGGAGTTCCCGTCATGGCTCAGCAGAGACGAATCTGACTAGTATCTGTGAGGACGCAGGTTCAATCCCTGGCCTCGCTCAGGGGGTGAAGGATCCGGCGTTGCCATGAGCTGTGGGGTAGGTTGCAGACACGGCTCGGATCCTGCATTGCTGTGGCTGTGGTGTAGGCTGGCGGCTACAGCTCTGATTAGACCCCTAGCCTGGGAACCTCCATATGCTGCGGGTGAGGCACTAGAAAAGGACAAAAAAGAAAGGGAATGAAAGGGAATGTGTATATATATATGTGACTGGGTCCCTTTGCTGTACAGCATAAATTGGTACAATATTGTAAATCTATTTTTTAAAAACAGCAAAAAAATATAAAGATTATGATTTCTTCTCTCTTTTCTCTCCATAGGCGGCAGGCACGTCTTAATTTTTAGGACGAACACCAGAACTAAGTAAATACTTCGCACTTTAAAGGAAATGCTTTTTACACTGCAATGAATTCTTGCCAAGAGGCATGGTCTTAAAAAACACAGTCCTTTCACCGAGATGTCCAACAATAAGAGCCCCCGGTACTTAGAGCCTCCTACCCAAGCTTCTATGGTGAATTACTTCAACACAAAGGGTTTGTGTTCATCTACCTGGTAAACGGAAGAAAACCCCCTGCCTCATTTCTGAAAGCATTTTTTAATCATGGAGAGTGATGGAAAAGATTCAGACGTTCTACTTTATTTTTTTTTTTTTTCGTCCTTTTAGGGCCGCACTCGAGGCACATGGAGGTTCCCAGGCTAGGGGTTGAATCGAAGCTACAGCTGCCAGCCTACACCACAGCCACAGCCACGCGGGATCTGAGCCGCATCTGCGACCTACACCACAGCTCACGGCAACACTGGATTCTTAACTCACTGAGCAAGGCCAGAGATTGAACCCGCATCCCCATGGATGCTAGTTGGGTTCGCTAACTACTGAGTCACAACGGGAACTCCCAGACATTCTACTTTGGAATAAAAACTTGTTTTCTAAGTTAAGAAATTACTTTTCATGTGAGATCTCAAATCCTCATGGACCGAGGATAAGAATTCTAGACCAGGAGTTCCCGTCATGGCACAGTGGTTAATGAATCCGACTAGGAACCATGAGGTTGCAGGTTCAATCCCTGGCCTCGCTCAGTGGGTTAAGGATCTGGCGTTGCCATGAGCTGTGGTGTAGGTCGCAGGCACGGCTCAGATCCCACGTGGCTGTGGCTGCGGTGTAGGCCAGCGGCTACAGCTCCGATTAGACCCCGAGCCTGGGAACCTCCATATGCCACGGGAGCGGCCCTAGAAAAGGTACAAAGACAAAAAGAAGAAAAAAAAAAAAAAGGAATTCCAGACCAGTTTTCTAAGAGCCATTTTCTCTTTCCCAATCAGGAAATACTAGACATTGTTCAGGGAGAGGCCGAGTTGCAGCGTGCCGCGAAGTTGAAAAATCATCAGCAAAATATTAATCACAGCTGAAACCTGACATCCACGCTCCCCGGTTCCTTAGGTACAATACATTCCAGCCATTAAAAATACATTCCATTTCCTCTAAGTGCACATTCCATCTGTCAAACTTGATGACAACCCCGTCAAGCTGCTGAAATTCCGAAACCCAACCTGCTAAACTTCCTGAGGAGCCCTTTTCCAAAGACAAGTTAAGAGAAACGTATGCATCCTTTTCAGAAAACGTCTGCATGTGAACACATCTTACGATTACAGAACAAGGATTTGAAAAGAGCCCCCAATCAAACGGCTTCCTAGAAAGAGCATTTCAAACGTCCCCCTAATTGCACATGCCCACATGGGTTGCAAAGGGTACTCAAATAAAAACTTCCCTTGTGCTCCTAAGGGTGTGAAAGGGTTGAAGATCCCTCTCAGAGAGGTCGGCCTAAAAATCCCTGAAAACGTGTGGGCTGTGTCTTTAAAAGGTGTCAAAGGAAACGCAGATGAAATGCTGTCATCCCCACCCACCGTCACTGAAGACATAACAGCCCACGCACCCCGCCCGCCCAGCCAGCATCCTGCATCCACCCTTTCTTTCAAGCCCTCTGCATTAGACCATGGAAACTCAGGATGTGTGGCCGCAGCGGCCCCGGCCCTGGCTCCAGCTGGCCCGCCACGTGGCGTGGCCGTGACCTTAGTCACACTTCCCCCTAACATCCTGTGAGTGGGCTCGAGCTGGAGCCAGACCGGCCCCCCGCCCGGTGCTGCCAGCCCTGCTCCTGGAAATGACAACCCGCCCCCCCCAAAACATTCCATCCTCCTCGAACACCAACGGAGGGGAGGCTTCCTGCTCGCCACCCCGTCCTGAACAACAGGTCTTGGAATATCATTCCCCACCCTTGGTACGACCTTGAACCATTTCGCGATTGAGGGAGGTGTATGTACAAGCTCGCGTCACATTTTCCTAAGAAGCTCGTGCTCTGATGTGAAGGAAGCGAGTTTCGCGGTTCTCACAACAGCCACTTCGCCAGGAATTATAAGCACGGTCGACATTCAGAATCTAGAACAGGGCACGGAACAAGCTGCGCCCCGACGCGCTCTCGTCGTTCAGGAAGTGATTTCATGGAGTAGCCAGGGTGCAGGTTGGATGCAGATTTACAGAAGCACTATCGTCATGGTCTTTTTTCATCCTTTTCAGCAACCTCTGCCTTGTACGTATAACGCGTGTGTTTGAAGAGGAACTTTCATGTTACTAAGTAGGTTAATGAGAAATAAACACCCCCCATTTCATTTGCGTTCTAGAGTCAAGAACCAAGTGGCAGTTCCATTGTGGCTGGGTGGTAACGAAGCCGACTAGTGTCTACGGGAGGCGAGTTCGATCCCTGGCCTCGCTCAGTGGGTTAAGGAGCCGGTGTTGCCAGGAGCTGTGGTGTAAGTCACAGGCGTGCCTTGGACCTGGCATTGGCAGTGGGTCTGGTTCCAATTCGACCCCTAGCCTGGGAACTTCCATATGCTTGCTGGTGTGGCCCTAAAAAGACCAAAAAAAAAAAAAAAGACAGACAGACAGAAAGAAGCAATTTTTGTTCCATCGGATGATGGAACTAACGCTACCAATTGCCACCAGGAATCCCCCCTTCCTCCTAAAATGCGCATCTGGGTCCTAAAGATGGTTTTTCCAAGCAGAGATGTAAAGCTGGGTAGACTTAGCTGGTAGCTAAGGAGACCGTTCAGGCACCCATTGTTTAGATTCATACAATCCTACCCATTTGAAAACAGACATAGAGCTTCCAGTTCCGCAATAAGATGGAGTGAGCACACCCCACCCTGCCTTTGCCCGTGAACACAAAGCATAAAACCTGGGACGACTGCCTGGAGCAGCTCTTTGAGGACTGAAAAGTACATGGTAGCGGGCAGATGAGGCAAGACCAGAATTCGAAATACCACCAAGCTGCCTGTGTGCTTTCCATGACTTCTTTCTCTAGGTCGCCCCAGGCCCGAACTCCACTTCTAGCCAGCAAGCCCTGATCACTGATGGACAGAGAGAAGCAGGAGACGCCCTGCAGCTCTGGCTCAGGGAGCAGGAAAGAAAACTCCAGCCACTCAGAGAGTGGGGGACATCCCTCATTTTTTCCCCTCCTCTCTGTCCTCTCGGGCCACCCCCCCCCCAAGTGGCAAAAGCAGCCAAGCTCTGGGTCCAAGCGGATGACATCACCCCCCTGCCCCCATGAGGTTCTCTCCCTCTCTGTCTTCCTACTGCTTGGCATCGGGGACATGGGCCCAGTTGTGGAAATACGTGGCAGAGCAGAAAAATGAAATCCCAAGCTTTCTGGTTAAAGGACCAAAAAGGAGACGTCCAGTGGAAGTGAGACGTACTGGAGAGTCATCGAGAGGGAGGAGCTCAGGAAAGAGACCCCCATAAATTGTTTCTAAACTCAGCGGACTCACCTGCAAGCTTTGCCTATGTAGACCTCAGCCTAAACAGCCTACCAAAGACTGAGACCTGAATGGCCTAAGTCCCAGACTGGCCACTGGGGGGCGTACGTACCAGACACATCCCAACAGCACTGCCAAGCCTTGGAAAACAGAACTGACACTGAGACCACACTTCACTGAAGGTGGGTTAGACCTCGCTCCATGAAAGGGGAAAAGGGGGATGAATACATCCTAAAATAAATAACTAGGAAGGATCTACTGTCTAGCAGAGGCAACTCTACTCAATATTCCGAAATACTCTATATGAGAAAAGAATCTGAAAAGGGATGGATATATGTATATCTGACACACTTTGCTGCATACCTGAAACGAACACAAGATGGTAAGGCACCTATATGCCAATATAAAACAAAAACTAAATGAAATGGGAAAAAAGATAAAGTGAAATAAAACTTAGCCCCCAGAGCTAGCATATGATATCACGTAGATGTGGAAGCTTAAAAAAGGATACAAGTGAACTTATCTGCAAAACAGAAACAGACTCACAGACATGAAAAAACAAACTTATGGATACTAAAGGGGAGAAAGAGGAGGGAGGGATAAATTAGCAGTTTGGGATTAGCAGATATACACTATTATATATAAAACAGATAAACAATAAGGCCCTCTATGAACCTAAGTCAAATGCCTGCTAAAATGAAAATATCAACATTCTCCATGGGATTTCAACAAGATGCAGAGTCTCATAATATTCAAAATGTTCTGGTCAAAATCCACAATTACTCAGCATGGGAAAAGACTTATCAACAGGTGCCAGTGTCGAGATGACAGAGATGGTTGAACTATCTGACAAAGTCTTTAAAGCAGCTATTATAAAAATGCTCCAGCAACCAATCATGTGCAATCTTGACACCTACACAAGAATAGAAAATCTGAGCAAAGACATAAAATGTATAAAGAAGAACTGTTGGAACTTTTAGAACTGCAAAATAAAATAACTGAAATAAAAACTCCCTGGATGGACAAAAGGCCCCATGGAGAGAGGAGTCAGTGAATTTGAAGATTAAAAAAAACCCCACAGCTGGAGTTCCCACCATGGTGCAGCAGAAACGAATCCAACTAGGAACCATGAGGTGGCGGGTTCGATCCCTGGCCTCGCTCAGTGGGTTAAGGATGGGGCATTGCTGTGAGCTGTGGTGTAGGTCGCAGATGCGGCTCGGATCTGGTGTTGCTGTGACTGTGGTGTAGGCTGGCGGCTACATCTCTGATTCGACCCCTAGCCTGGGAACCTAAAAAGACAAAAACAACAATAACAAAAAAACAAAACCCCACAGAAATCAGCCAATCTGAACAACAAAAAGGAAAAAAAAAAAGATGTGAAAACAAAACAACAGAGCCTCAGGGGCTTGGGGGTCAATAACAGAAGGTCTGCCACTTGTGTCATAGGAGTCCCAGAAAGAGGAGAAAAAGTGTGATGCCAGAGGAAAGCCTAACAATTTAAGAGCTGAAAACATCCTAAATTTCTCAAGAGACATACATCTACACATTCAAAAGGCTCTCCTTCAGGAATGAAGGTTGAGATACAGATATCCTCAAATGAAGGAAAACTAAGATCATTCATTGGTGGGCTGATTTCCTCTAAGATAGCAGCTAAGAAAGCTCAAAGGGAAATGATACCACAAGGAGCTGAGGAATGAAGAAAGAGGAAGAGAAACGGTAGATGCCTGGGTAACATAACACTATACTGTTCTTTGTTGAAAGCAAAAATTATAACATTATCTGTAGGGTTTTCAAAGTATCCCAATGTAATACATCGGATCAAAGTAGCAAAAGAAGGGAGGATAAAGGGACCTACATGGTGGTATGGGTTCTACATTCCTCTTTTTTTTTTTTTTTTTTTTTTGGTCTTTTTGACTTTTTTTAGGGCTGCACCCACAGCATATGGAGGTTCCCAGGCTAGGGGTCCAGTCAGAGCTGTAGCTGCCGGCCTACACCACAGCCACAGCAACACCAGATCCAAGCCGCATCTGCAACCTACACCACAGCTCACAGCAACGCAGGATCCTTAACCCACTGAGCGAGGCCAGGGATCGAACCCACCACCTCATGGTTCCTAGTCGGATTCATTAACCACTGAGCCACGACGGGAATTCCTGAAACAAATATTTCTATCAGAAAAAAAGAAAGGTCTCTTAGCAATAATCTAAGCTTCCAAGTGCAGAAACTGGAAAATGAAGAGCAAAATACACCCAAAGCCAGGAAGGAAATAACAAAGAGCTGAAATAAGTGAAATTGACAGCAAGAAAAAAAAAAGGCAAAGAAAAGAGAGAAAAATCAATGAAAACAAACATGCAGGTTATTTGAAACTATCAATAAAATGGTTAAGCCTCTAGCAAGACAGACAAGGGGAAAAAAAGAGAAATAAAACACAATTTGCTAATATCAGGAATGAAAGAAAGTATCACTTACAGGTCCCACTGACATTAAAAGGATAATAGAATATTATGAACAACTCCATACATATCAAGTTGATAACTAATATTGCTAACGTTTTGGATGAGTTTTAAAATCTATGTTCTTGAGGTATATTGCTCTGTGGTTTTGTCTTTGTTTTCTGCTGTTTTTACCATCTTTGGTATCAGAGGGAATGCTGGCCTCATAAAATAAATCGGGAACTTTTCCTCTTCTGAAAAAGATTGTCTAAAATTGGTGCTATTTCTTCCTCTCAATTCGTTAGAATTTACCAGCAAAACCACCTGGGCCTGGAGATTTCTTTTTCAGAAGGTTTTTAGCGATGAATCCCGTTTTACTGGTGATTACAGAACGAGCCAGATTACTGATTTCATCTCGCATGAGTGCTGGTAGGTGGTAGGTTTTTCAGGAATGGGTGTTAAGCTCTTGCTGAAGTCTCAAGTTTGATTCCCCTTGGAGGAGAGAAGAGACGAAGTGATCCAGGATTTTCCAGATTGTCACAGAGAGGTTGCCAACCTTGTTGGCGGCCAGCAGATAGTGGTAGGGGGTGGGGGATAGAAGGGGTCTTTAAAGCAGTTTCAGATCAGGGTGGGGTGTGGACAAGGTCCATTTCAGGCTCCTAGCTTCTGTGGTTGGCCTGTCACACACCACTGCTGTCACTACAGTCATCTGAATCCCCGATGTCTGGCCAAGGCAGAGGATTTGAAATGCCAGGGGGTAGCTGGGAACTGTGGGGCTGGAGGTGGGGGGCAGGGGTAGGAGATGGGAGTGGGGGGTGAGGTCACGTCTAAGTGTGAAGCAGACCAGGAGAAGGCCGCGGGGGCTCCAGCCCGCCCCCCTCTCACAAAAGCCCCCCTCCTGGGATTCTTCAACAAATACCCTGGCACAGGTGAAGCGCTAACGTGGTCTCTGCCCATCCATAACCAGCGGCCTCTTATTGTTATTATTCTCTTATTATTTTGAAGAGAATTAGGCTGCTACAGAAAACGTGTGGAAAACACTGCCCCCAGATGTCCCAAAGGAGGTGACTCGGGTTCTGGCAGGGGCTGCCAGCAAGGGCCAGGGGCCAGCCCTTCCCAGCCCAAGGCAGGGCGCTTCAATGGAATCAGCCTGGGTTTGGCAACAGCATCGTGGCATCCAAGCGCCTGGCTGCAATCCTTCCTCCACTGAGTCAGACTCACAGACGGAAGACTCAGAAAGCTGAAAGCGACCTCATGAATTTCCCTGTCTGTGCCCTTATTTCACAGATGAGGACACTGTGGTCTGGCGGGGGGGGGGGGGCCTAGCTGGCCCCAGGTCGCATACCTTTGTGGCAGCCAAAACATGGGCTTGGAGCCCAAATTCCAGGTCACGGCACCGTGTTTTTCAACTCCACAGAAAGGCACGTATTGACGGGTTAGCTACCGTATAGATGAAGCGACGTGATGACAGTTCCTGACGTCAAGGAATTGGAACTTCAGTGGGAAATACAGACATGAAGCGAGTACGCGGATAACGAAAATGGAAGCGGGGATGAGATCCCTAAGGCGTAATGCAAGGAGCGTAAATGCACTGCCTTCGATGTATCTTCCCCCCAAAGCGCAACCATCAGCACCACAATCAGGTGATCCCAACGGCGAAGGGTCACCCTGGAAAACTGGGGGATGAGCCTGGGTGATCTTTCAGTGATGAAGGGAAATTTCATGCGGCTGCAGTCTGCAACCCAGAGAGGGCTTCGGTTCTTTATCGGAAGCACAGTCTGAGACAAGGGACCTGGAGAAGAAATGTCACGTGACTCTACTAAGGTGCTAGACCAAAGGATTGGCCATTGAAGGAAAGAATGACTCTAGCCCCGAGTCCTTTCTTGGACCAGGAGGAAAGAGCCACTGCGGGGTGGGTCAAGCCAAGCATGACCGGGATCCTGCAGGGGCGGCAGCACCGCTGCCACGAAGGCCCTGAAACTGGCTCCAGGCACCAGCAGGACACGCTCCAGAGAGCAGAGGCCCTCTGCTGAGTAAACCGGAGAGCTCCACGGGGCAGAGAATGAATGAATGCAGGCTTCTGTTTCAACCGCTGGCTAGCAAAGAAAGAACACGCGGAAATGTGCACAGAGAGAGATTCGCGTTTTATCTCAGCGTCGGATCAGTGTTGACACTTTGAATGGCAAATTGCTAGGCGAGCTGGGCAAGTTACTCTTCGGGGAGATGCTTCTCCCACCATGGGCACTCTCATTTCAAGGGTTTCTGCTTTTCTCCTCTACTTTCAAGGGAAAAACGCAAGCATAGAGGAGTTCCCGTCGTGGCGCAGTGGTTAACGAACCCAACTAGGAACCATGAGGTTGCGGGTTCAATCCCTGGCCTTGCTCAGTGGGTTAAGGATCTGGTGTTGCTGTGAGCTGTGGTGT
Source organism: Sus scrofa (assembly GCF_054392235.1). Taxonomy (NCBI): domain Eukaryota; kingdom Metazoa; phylum Chordata; class Mammalia; order Artiodactyla; family Suidae; genus Sus; species Sus scrofa. The sequence goes on from NC_139401.1 coordinate 44,245,462, forward strand.
AGGTCGCAGACGAAGCTCAGATCCCGTGTTGCTGTGGCTCTGGCGTAGGCTGGTGGCTACAGCTCCGATTCGACCCTAGCCTGGGAACCTCCATATGCTGCAGGTGCGGCCCTAAAAAGCCCCCCCCCCCGCCAAGAAAAAAGACCAAAAAGAAAAAAACGCAAGCGTGGAATCTGAAACCTGAGGTGCCAGTGATCATCATGGAAGCTTCGCATGTGGTAAGTTACCACTTAAGAGAATTTCCTAAAACAGACTCATGTCTGTAGCCCATGAGCAGAGAATTCTATTGTATCAGGAAGTCGGGCTCTTTTAACCATAATGATAAGGACCGAAAGAGGTACGCCATTCTATCTGATGCACAGAGCCTTCTGGAAGAAAAAACAAAACCCAGTCACTTACAAGGTGGCTGAGATCACTACTGAAAAAGGTGTTTCCAGAAGTTTCCATACCACTGCAAAGCGGACTAAACTGAAAACATACTTTGGGACAGAAAAACAGGAGCAAGACATATTTTCAGACAGAAAAACAGGAGCAACCGTCAAAGTGTCAGCAGAATGCAGTAGGATTCAGGCCACAGCAGTAACCAAACCAGTGTCTGGACCACCTGCCTGTTGCTCTCTGCTCATCCTTTCAAAACCACTAAAGGTGCTTATTTTCGTTAAAGGCATCGAATTTAGGATTTTTAAAAAATTTTCTTAATGTATTCAGCTCAAAACTCACATTCATACCTGCCAACTCTGATGGGGGAGAAATAATTTATCACAATCACACCATGCTGTACAAGTCCACGGCAGCAACTACCACTAAGGCTCGATGGAATCGCCCTCCTTGAAAGTTATTAATTAGTAATAGTCCACATGCCCCTCAGACCCTCAGGATCTGGTTAAGGAACCTCAGCTGTACCCTGTTAGCTCAGTAATTCTGTAAGTGAATGGAAAAATGACAACGATTAATCTTGGACTCTGTGTTTCAGTGCCTTGATAGAAGAAAGGACCAAATGAAATAGGCTCCAAGCCTCTGGTTTTATCTCGGGACTTGACAAAAAGAACACTTATTTTTATCTCTGTTCACTGCTATAGCTAGAGCACCTAGTACAGAGTCTGGCAGAGAGTGGGACCCCCTCTCACAAAAAATGTTTTTTTGGAATAAACACACAGTCTCATTATTAGACAGAAGTGCTGCCAAAACTAAAAATTCAGGCCCTGAAAAAAAAATCACTGTTTTATCATTCACATTGATGTAATAAAGGAAGGGAGGCAAGAGCAAACCAAACATCTGCTTTGTTATTTTTTTTTTCTTGGTATGGTTTGGTGAGGATAATGCATACCTTTGATGTTCACTAGTTATGCGATTTGGGGCAAATGACTTGAATGCCCCTCCTAAGTATCTATGGCCTTACATCGAAAATAAGGCCCAAGAGAGTGGGAGGGACTGAGAGTTTGGGGTTGGTGGATGCCAACTATTGCCTTTAGAATGGATCGGCAATGAGGTCCTGCTGGACAGCACAGGGAACTAGATCCAATCTCTTGGGATAGACCAGGATGGAAGATACTATAAGAAAAGGAATATATATGTATGTATGACTGGGTCACTTTGCTGTACCGCAGACATTGACACAATACTGTACGTCAGCTACGCTTTAATTTAAAAAAAGGAAAAAAGGAGTTCCCGTCATCATGGCTCAGTGGTTAATGAATCCGACTAGGAACCACGAGGTGGCGGGTTCGATCCCTGGCCTTGCACTGTGGGTTGAGGATCCGGCATTGCCGTGAGCTGTGGTGCAGGTCACAGATGCGGCTCGGATCCCGCGTGGCTGTGGCTCTGGTGTAGATCAGCGGCTACAGCTCCGATTCGACCCCTAGCCTGGGACCCTCCATCTGCTGCGGGAGCGGCCCCAGAAAAGGCAAAAAGACTAAATAAATAAATAAGGGGGAAAAAAAACCCAAATAAGGCCAATAATGTCTTCCTCACAGTGTCACAGTAAAGATGAAATGTGGTCATACCATTTCAGAGCCTGGCACGCAACAGAGGTTCTCACAAATGACGAGGACTCCAGAAAGAGCATGAGAAAACTTCTCCTGTTCTTCTTGGACTTCAAGCACAGAGCCCAAGTAGAGCTCTGTACCATCCATATCATTTTTGGCGTTTCTTCCCAGAGAAACCAGTCCATCACCCATCCCAGCAAGCCTTCTCTACCCTGATGGCAGGTTGGAAGTGACCCGCTCAGTGCAACTCTCCAAGACAGGACATCAGAGCTGCCGGGTGGGGTCCTCCACGTGGCCCTGAACCCGCAGGTCCTGTGCCCTCCAGGAGGGGGCCCAGGTACTTGGGAACCGAAGGACGCCAAAAAGGATGCAGTTGGGGGTTGGGGAGGGATAAATTCGGTGTTTGGGATTCACATACGCACACGACCATATATACAAGAGATAATCAGCGGGGACCTACTGCATAGCACAGCAAACATGACTCAATATCCAGTCATAACCTATATGGGAAACGAATCTGAAAAAGCATGGATATTTGTGTGTGTATAACCGAATCACTTTGCTGTCCACCTGAAACTAACACAACACGGCAGGCCGACTATACTCCAATATAAATCTTTTTTTAACTTTTTTTTTTAAAAAAAGATGCAGTCAGTACAGAGGGAACATGATGCTTCTGAGGCAGGCATAACACACAGGAGCATCAGGAAAGGATGGCTGGCCCCAGTTAGGAGAACAGGACCTCTTCTCGGAGAAGCATCATGTAAGTGAAGGGACGTTTGGAAATAACTTCTACAAGCTGTGATGCGACAGACATTTCGAGTGACTATACACCTAAGCTTTCCAACACTCAGATCTCAAATTGGCTGGTTCATTTGGCCTAAACCGGTAACATATGGATGGTTCTAAATGCTGTCGAAAGCTTCCATTTTAAAAGCAACATATGTATTTTTCCAATAGAGGTTTAACATTTAAAAAAAAAAAAAGTCACGAATGATGTAATCCGAAGGTCAATACTCACCAAGCCGATCAAAAGTATTTCTTTTCAAGGCGGTGCCCAGCAAGCAGAAGCTGTTCTCATCTTTACCTCCTAGGTAAGCCATGTGCTCTTTTAGTCCTATGTATAACTTGAAGGATGGTGCAACCTTTGGGGAGACTCAGTTTCTCCATCTGTTTCAAAAAGAGCAGAGAGGGATGGATCGAGCTAATTCTAAAACACGAGGCTCCTCTTCTGAAAACAGCAATCGCTGTTACTTCCCTCTAGGCCAGGAATTTTATTACTGCTGATCTTTTAAGATGTGGAGTTCCTGTTGTGGCGCAGCGGAAACGAATCCGGCTAGGAACCATGAGGTTGCAGGTTCAATCCCTGACCTCTCTCAGTGGGTTAAGGATCCGGCATTGCCATGAGCTGTGGTGTAGGTCAAAGACATGGTTTGGATCTGGCATTGCTGTGGCTGTGGTGTAGGCCGGTGGCTACAGCTCCGATTGGACCCCTAGCCTGGGAACCTCCATATATCACGGGTGTGGCCCTAGAAAAGGCACAAAGACCAAAAAAAAAAAAAAAAAAAAGATGTGGCTCCTGAGAAGGAGGGACCAGAGTTTTAAACACACACACACACACACACACACACAAAACACAATGAGTTAATGCAGGCCTGCAAGAAAATTTTCTAGGAGTTCCCTGGAGGCTCAGTGGGTTGGGGATCCAACGTTGTCACTGCTGTGGCTCAGGTTGCTGCTGTGGTGCAGGTTCGATCCCTGGCCTGGGAACTTCCACATGCTGTGGGCGCAGCCAAAAAAAAGAAAAAGAAAATTTTCTAGACACCTGTTCATCCTAAAACAGGATAGACTGTAGCATCTCCTTTTATCCCCGAGATGCCACAAACCTTTCTCATATTAGCTACGGCCTGTCTTAAGACAGAACAAATCTACTTATACTCTGGGAACTCTCTTGCTAAGTATGTGGTTGTTATACTCACAAAAGATGAGCACAGTATCGAGTCAGTACCTTACAGGAGACCCAGGGCTGCATACTAATTTCAATACCCTTGCTTATTAGCCCATAGCTACGAGTATAAGATACTGACCCAGACACCACCCCCAAAAAATCCAAAGCTTAAAAGAGTGCCCTCATTTAGTATTGATATTGGAAAAATCACATATATTTTTGTACTACATACAAATTATAATCAAGTTAACATAGCAGCAGAGGCCTCACTTGGTAACACTCTCAATAATGGAGGACAAGCCATAACAACCAAGTATAGGGAGTTCCCTGGAGGTCTAGTGGTTAGGACACAGCACTGCCACCACTGCAGCCTGGATTCAATTCCTGGTCTGGGAACTGAGATCCCACATCAAGCCACTGCACACCTTGGCCAAAAAATAAACCCAAGTATAGATCTCAAGATCAGCCTATTTTATTTTATATTTGTTTCTTATTTTTATTTTTGGCCTCAACCACAGCATGTAGAAGTTCCAGGGCCAGGGATCAAACCCTCAGTGACAACGCCAGATCTTCAACCCACTGTGCCACCAGCCTATTTCAAAAGCATGGGATATTTAGAGTGCATGAAGAAAAAAATGGATTTTCCATAAATTCCAGTCTAGAGAAAACCTTTTCTTTTTTTTTTTTTTTTGCCTTTTAGGGCCACACCTGTGGCATATTGAGGTTCCCAGGATAGGGGTTGAATCAGAGCTACAGCTGCCGGCCTACACCACAGCCACAGCAACGCAGGATCCGAGCCACATCTGCAACCCATACCACTGCTCACGGCAACCCTGGATCCTTAACCCAGGGAGCGAGGCCAGGGATCGAACCCACCACCTCATGGTTCCTAGTCGGATTTGTTTCCGCTGCGCCACAGCGCCTACTCCCTAAGACGTATTTCTTAATGCAAAAATGATTTCTTAAGGGCCCAGTCTCGAACAAACATACAGATAGAACATTTTCTACAGGAATACCTGAACAGGTCAATACTTTCTTTCATATTGTTCAGCATGTGCTCACGTAGTTCTTAAGGTTAACTCACAAGAGGCAATGTGATCGAGTCCACGGAGCCAGTGGATTCCTTTGGAAAGCCTCCTTTCATTCACAGGCCTGCAACATGCTTGCTTCCCATGTTCCAGAGGACCGTATTTATAGAGAGCCGTGTTTCTCAGGCAAAAATTTACGTCGCATGCTTCTCGTGTGATTAGGACACTGGCAGGGCCAGCCCCGCTGTGGGGTAGCAACTGAACAGTGGCAAAATGCGCACTGGCTAGAAGGATCACAAGCCTAGACTGGTTAAGTCCTTGGCCTTCAGTGAGCATGTCCCTGAGGCTTTGGTTAGCTTTTAAGTATTTTACCTGAAAGGAATAATCTAGCTAACAGCCACAAGTATATTAATAAAGATGACATGCTCGTGCATTTCGGTCAGCTAAGAGGACACCAGGTGAGGGGAGATGGAAAGGGCCTCTCCTCCCCCCACCTTCCCCAGGGGCCCAGCTGGCCCGCCGGGGTCCAATGACAGAAGAGAAAGGAGGAAGGTTCCTAAGAGCAGGTGAGAAAGCTCAAGGACCCATTCAGCTACTTCCCTAGTTGCCTGAAAGGTGAGCATTTCTTGTGTGTGTGTGTGTGTGTGTGTGTGTTTTAACTCTAGAGTAACTTCACCCGTGCACAGGGATAAAGACAGAAATCAAGATGTACTAAAGTGGAGTTCCCATCGTGGCGCAGTGGTTAACGAATCCGACTAGGAACCATGAGGTTGCGGGTTCGATCCCTGCCCTTGCTCAGTGGGTGAAGGATCCGGCGTTGCCGTGAGCTGTGGTGTAGGTCGCAGACGCGGCTCAGATCCCGCGTTGCTGTGGCTCTGGCAGAGGCCCGGGGCTGCAGCTCTGATTCGACCCCTAGCCTGGGAACCTCCATATGCCGCGGGAGCGGCCCAAAGAAATAGCAAAAAAGACAAGAAAAAAAAAAAAAAAGATGTACTAAGGAAAAAAGAAGTGTCAAAGGTCCAGTCACGCAATTCCTGGAAAAGCAACACATGTGCATCTCTCGGTCAAGAGAAGCATTCTGGGAACGCGGACACTCTGGCTTCCCAAAGCCGCGCAGCCTCTGCAGCTTTGGCTATTTGGTGGGCAGACCACAGCTCAGAAGACCTTTTGGCATCTTGGACGCACAACACCTCCATCCTTCCCTGGAGCAAAGTCAACTCGATGATGATGCGGGGCAGGGGCAGGGAGTTGCGTTTTTTGTTATTTATTTATTTATTTATTTTGCTTTTTAGGGGCTGCACCTGCGGCACAGGGAAGTTCCCAGGCTAAGGAGCTGGGCATTGGAAGCAGCAACTCGGAGCTGCAGCTGCAGCCTACGCCGCAGCAACTTGGGATCTGAGCCGCATCTGCAACCTACACCACCGTTCACGGCAACGCCGGATCCTTAACCCACTGAGCGAGGCCAGGGATGGAGCCCACGTCCCCACGGGCACTAGGAAGATGCATTTGCAGGACACCCCAATGGTAACTCTGCATTTTCTGAGTAAGGAGACTCTGCTGGCCAAACAAGGTCCTCGCAGCACCATTTCCTCTTTGTTTAGAAGGCAGTTTCATTTCATTACATGAAGTTCACCAAAATGGAGTTGATTTGGGAAAGGTGACTATGAAACAGCACTAGAGGAAAACATTATAAACATTATATCCTCTATGGAAATCCCTTTCTGATGCTTTCAGATACATCGAGTTCCCTTCAGCCATTATATTCAAGGGGCTGCTTACAGGGTGCAAAAGCCAATATTCTGGGTAATGAAGCCATAAATCAGTAAGATATGTCTCAATTTGTTACTTGCATTTTCATATACAGCATCTTCTAAATTGAATCACTCTTCAAGCCATTATCTCAATTAGGGGCCAAAAAAAACCCCCGATGTTTTAGAATCAAAAAATTACTTGTAGTTTTTTAAAAATGACTTGTAATAGGAGTATTTGTTTCAATATACAAAGCAGCAAAAAGTGAGTTTCAAACTCTTGACATAGCTGGTTCAAGCTGTGACTTAAAAAAAGAGAGAGAACCATTAAAAAGAACGAAATACCGGCATTTTTAGCAGCATGGATGGACCTAGAAACGATCATGCTAAGTGAAGTCAGCCATGCAATGAGACACCAACATCCAATGCTTTCACTGACATGTGGAATCTGAAAAAAGGACAGACGGAACTTCTTTGCAGAACAGATGCTGACTCACAGACCCCGAAAAACTTATGGTCTCCGGAGGAGACAGTTTGGGGGGTGGGGGGAGTGTGCTTGGGCTGTGGGATGGGAATCCTGTGAAATCAGATTGTTATGATCATTATACAACTAAAGAAAATAAAGTAAAAACAAAAAAATAAAAAAGAGAGATAAATGTATATGATGTTTAAATGTGACAAACATTTTGAGAGCATTTGAAAGTATTTAAGATATCACCGTTTCAAGAATAAAACACAATTTATTAGACAGTATAATTTCAGAAGATTTGCCTTTCATTTTAAATCTTCTGTTACTGTCAAAATAAAATTGTTGGGGAAATGAGATTTACTTTTCAATCGCTGTGTAATTTGTCGTCCTTTTCTCTACCTGCCAGTGTGCATGCGACTGCTGTTCCAATTAAGGCAAAATATCGAAGTCCCCTATGGCTCAACTTCCTTTTTAAGTCAAATGAGAAAACTGTCAAAGATTAGTTCCTGCCTCTCGCTACTTTTCAGAACAAGCACAACTTGTAAAGCACTTTGCAAATACAAAAAAAAAAAAAAGCTATTTTTAAAGATGAGGAGGGGTAATGAAATGTATAAGCAGGATAAATATTTCTAGGTGAAAATTCTTACTTTTAACGTTCAATTGTCTTTCTCCTATACAATCAAATGTACTTTACAACAGCCACAATCTCGGGAGAAAACATTTTTGATAAATACTCTCTGAACGGAGGCACCATCTCAGATTGGAGACTTATAACGGAGATGCAATGACTAAAAGCTCTGTGAGATCCTGGATGGGATCCTGGAACAGAAGAAGGACATAAATGGAAAAATTGGTGAAATGTGAATAAAAGCCTGGAGTTTGGTTAGAAGTTTTATACCAGTGTTCATTTCCAGGTCTTGATAACTGCTCATGGATGACTGAAGTGAAAAACGAGTTCAAACTAAAAAGTTTTCTTTGTGATGGAAAAACAATTGTTACTTGTTTGATTAAAAACCTAAGCAACAAGGACTTACTATATAACACAAGGAACAATTCAAAATCTTTAATAACCTATTATGGGAAAAAGTATATATATATATATTCAGGTTATTTATATATATAATCACTATATTCAGACTTTACATATGTGTGTATATATATATACACACACATGAATCACTTTGCTGTATAACTGAAGCTGGCACAGTATTGTAAATCAATTATATTTTAGTTGAAAAAAAACAAGGAGTTCCCTTCATGGCTTAGCAGTTAACAAACTCGACTAGGATCCATGAGGTTGCAGGTTCAATCCCTGGCCTCGCTCGGTGGGTTAAGGATCCGGCGTTGCCATGAGCTGTGGTGTAGGTCACAGATGCTGCTTGGATCTGGCGTTGCTGTGGCTGTGGTGTAGGCCGGCAGCTGCAGCTCTGAGTCAACCCCTAGCCTGGGAACTTCCATATGATGTGGATGTGGCCCTTAAAAAAAAAAAAAGCAAAAATAAATAAATAAAAGTTAGGAGTTCCCTTGTGGTGCAGCAGGATAAGGATCTGGAGCTGCCAGTGCAGTGGCAGATCCTGTGGCATGGGGTCGATCCCTGGCCCGGGAATGTCCATGTGCCAAAGGGGCGGCCAAAAAATAAATAAATTTTAAAACTAAAAGTGATATACTTGGCAACCAGAAAAAGAACCTACATCTTCTAAAATAGAGTTCCGTGCAAAACATTCCACTTGATGCCACTCACGACGTTGAGTCCACTAGATGGCACCCTATTTTCTTCAGCGATCAGAGACCTCTCTTCCCACCTCTACCATCCATCACCTGTTTCTTGAGCTTACTTTAGAGCTCTAATGGGCACCATCTCTTGGTATAACAGATTCTATCACTGATTCCCTGCAGAAGACAATGTTTGCTTTCTTTTCTTGCAAGGTCTCCTTTCAGGATACCGGCTTCATTATCATTCCAGAATTGTAAGATAAGGTTTATGAATTCAATCATTCAACACATCTCTCCAGCCCTTACTTTGGGCCCTAGCATCTACACAGTCTGAGGCAACCCATTCTCTGTCGTGGGGACCCACATGAAAGGCTCCGCACCCTCCCGCGCACAAGTGACAAGAGCATCAGATCCCGAGAGCAACCCTGAAGGAGCGGACAGATGCATTGCGCTTTGTTTTCATGACTCGGATGCTGTGCTACAACGCACGGATCTTTGGAGCCCAAAGGAAAGGATAGCTATTCTAGAGTCCTTTCTTCAGGTCAAAGCTAAAAACCTATGACTCCTTTTTAAGTTCAACCCAAAAAGCACAGAGGCTGCCCGCTCCAGTTTGGTTTGGCTTCTGCACGCCTATCGTATTTATCTGCCGCCTGTCCTGCTCCGCTCAATAACCTGCTTATCAACCATTCCCGCTGTCTCTTCTCCTCGGCTGGCCACTGCTCTCTGCTGAGAAGCTCTCAAACACCCAAGACATCAAGTTCCATTCCTTTCTGAAGTTTCATTTGACGGAAGACACATGGCAAACATCACTAAGGTGAATTTTTTAAAAAAGGAGGCAACCCATTGCGCGCAGGCTGGGGGTGCTTATATATCAAAATGGAAATGGAGTCATACTGTTTATTCACCTATTTCCAAAGTTCTAAGCCTCGATAAGACTGGAAAACATTCCATCTCCGGGTTTTTATAGAATAAGCATTTAGAGTGCTTCAGAATGATCTAGAAACAGTGATTCTACATAAAAGAGGCAACACGTATAACACCTGGCCCTAGCCCAAACCAGAAGACAGAAAAACGGGAGACACCCTCCATTTGGATTAAGGGGCCATGCAAAAAGGTCCATCCATATAAATCCCTCTCTCTCCATTCCTTTCTCATTCTCACATACCAACAAAACCTTAAAGGACAGAGGGCAATAACCAAATTATACATTAAAAATGATTTTTTTGTAGTTCCTGTCATGGCGCAGCAGGAACGAATCCAACTAGGAACCATGAGGTTTCGGGTTCGATCCCTGGCCCTGCTCAGTGGGTTAAGGATCTGGCGTTGCCATGGGCTGTGACGTAGGTCGCAGATGCGGCTCGGATCCTACGTTGCTGTGGCTGTGCTGTAGGCCGGCAGCTGTAGCTCCAGTTGGACCCCTAGCCTGAGAACCTCCATATGTCACAGGTACAGCCCTAAAAAAGCAAAAAAAAAAAAAAAAAAAAAAAAAAAAGACTTTTTTTCTTTTCCTCTGTTTTTTTGTTTTTTTTTTTCCCTTATGGCCACACCTGGAGCACGTCGAAGTTGCCGAGTCAGGAATCGAACCCAACGCACAGCATTGACTGGAGCTGCTACAGTGACAATGCCAGGTCCTTAACCCACTGCCACAAGGAAACTCCAACTATTCCTTTTTAAAAACAATTTGCTCCATGGGGAGTTCCCTGGTGGTCTAGTGGTTAGGATTCGTCACTTTCACCACTGAAGCCCAGGTTCAATCCCTAATCTGGGAACTGCACACTGCGGCCAAAATAAATAAATAAATAAAATAAAAACAATTTGCTCCAATCTTGAATGCAAAAACGTGTAGATGAAATTTTCCCTATATATAACACAAAACTCTACAGTATAGCTTTTTGGGGGCTCTAAACTTAACTGAAATTTACCACCAGTTGTGAAAGAATGCTATTATGTGCGTCTGCTCTCAGCATTTCTAAGTCTGAAACATGGATCTGTTAAATTTAAGACAAAATTACTTAAATTATTTCCAATTTTAAATGCAGCGATATTTTTTTCATATTGAAGAAATTCAACTGAGGGTATCTCATAATACCTGCTCTAATAAAAATTTCATTTCACTATTTCTAAACCACTAAACTTCGAAAAAGCAAAACTGCTCATCAACTTGCCAATGGACTTACATTTATTTAAATAAATAGTCCATTTAATTAATTAGATAATATCTTCACCAAGGAAACCTGAGGCTTTCTCTTTCCTATTCATGCCATTCAAATTCATGCATTTTGAGATACTTTTCTTACTTGTTTATCATACTAGAAGGGGAAAATTACTTATTTATCCAAAGCCTTACCCAAATGACTAAAACTCAAGATGATCTTCCATATATATGTAGAATAGATTTCCATTTCATATAAATTTTATATGTAAAATATAAAATTTAAGAGTCACTCAAGTGAGAGGAAACAAAGCTTAAGAGGAAAAAAAAATGGGAAAATAAGCTCATTTAAAGATTTTAGCTAAAATTTGAATATCCAGTCATGCCCTAGGTATAGCTGAGTTTGATGTCTTTTTCAAGAAAAAAAAATCATAAATGACATCATACATAACCCTCAAGACACAGCTAGATAAACCCACCTTTAATGTATGATTCATGATCTTTGTGTGTGTGTGTGTGTTTGCCTTTTCTAGGGCCAATCCCTCGGCATACGGAGGTTCCCAGGCCAGGGGTCCAATCGGAGCTGTAGCCTCCGGCCTACACCACAGCCATAGCAATGCAGGATCCGAGCCGCATCTGTGACCTACACCACATCTCATGGCAACACTGGATTCTTAACCCACTGAGCAAGGCCAGGGATCGAACCTGTAACCTCATGGTTCCTAGTCAGGTTTGTTAACCACTGCGCCATGACGGGAACTCCTGATTCATTATCTTATTTCTTTGATCAAATAGTAAGTGTCTACATGCCAGACAATGGGTTAGATGGGAGCTGGTATTACAATATTAACCCACATGGTGCCCTTGTTCTTAGGGAGTTTAATTCTAATGGGACAAGAGACCACTTAATAATCATTATAGTATCATTATTATTTTTGGTTCCCAAGACAGATGCTATGATAGAAAAAGATAGCAAATCCCCTTACCTGGCCTGGGGGTCAAGTACTATTGGGAAAAGGAGCTTCAAGGAAAAGAAGTTAACATTTAAAAATATTTTCAATAAGAATGGAAACAAAACATTTTCTGATTAACACTCAAATCACTGGCAAGTCCACCACAGACTACCCTGTCTCTGCACGTTTTGGTCAGTTGTGGTTTTGCTCTGTCTAGAGCCTATCATCTTTCCTCTTGAAAAAAGACTGCATCTATGTTTATGAAAAGGATGGTTTGTCAGTTCTTACACTTTTATACCAGGATCAGGGAGGGGAAAAAAAACCTGAGAAAATAAATTTAGGAGTTCCCGCTGTGGCGCCATGGGTGAAGAATCCAACAGCAGCAGCTGAGGTCGCTGCAGAGGCGCAGGCTCGATTCCCCGGGCCGGCACAGTGGCTTAAAGGATCCGGCTTGGCCACGGTTGCCATGCAGGTTGCATCTGCAGCTCGGATTTGATCCCTGGCCCAGGAACTTCATATGCCTCAGGTATGGCCAATAAAAAAAAGAAAGAAAGAAATTCAAGCTTTTGCGTTTCTAGTTTACAGACACCACCACCAAATATTCTGAAATCCATGGTTGTTCTTGCTTAATGAACCCTGGACACCTGTGGCATTGCTTCAATGCAAAACCACGAGCAAGCGCATCTGCCCCCCAGGAAACCAGTGGAAAAGGAACCGTATTTGAAAGAAATCCATCTGACTTCCGTAACAGGACCCTTCTATAGAAAGGAGAAACAGAACTGTAGGGGTGACCCGAACTACTTCCAGATTTCCCAGAGGGAATCCTTACGTGTGAGCAGTTTGGCTGCCTTTTGTATTAGAGCAATCTTTAAATAGTTCTCCTTCTACTTATATCCCTTCTAAATTCACTGTTGTTACTCATGATGAGTTCACTGGTATTAGTCAGTCAGTTAGTCACTATATTTTTTAAACCACCAACTCCCCCCCCGCCCGCCGGCCCTTTCTGGTTTTCCTATCCCTTTGGTATTTTGCAACATTTAAAAGATGAGTAACCAGACACGAGAAATGCTGCTGGGCATTTTGTTTTGTGCTCATATGTGCTTTGAACAGTGACCATAGCCCCATTAATAAAAGGTGTGCAGAGTCAGATTTCTTCTCTCAAAAAGGTGACACTGACTTTTAACCCTTAGGATGAAAAATGTATTTTGCATATTATTGTTGAAGAAAAATAATACGGGAGATAGAGTTATGCAGTAATCAAAATACAAGAATCAGTTCTTAAAAATTGATTTCAGGAGTTCCCGTCGTGGCGCAGTGGTTAACGAATCCGACTAGGAACCATGAGGTTGCGGGTTCGGTCCCTGCCCTTGCTCAGTGGGTTAACGATCCGGCGTTGCCGTGAGCTGTGGTGTAGGTTGCAGACGCGGCTCGGATCCCGCGTTGCTGTGGCTCTGGTGTAGGCCGGTGGGTGGCTACAGCTCCGATTCAGCCCCTAGCCTGGGAATCTCCATATGCCGCGGGAGCGGCCCAAGAAATAGCAACAACAACAACAACAACAGACAAAAAAAAAAAAAAAATTGATTTCAAAATAGCTCACACAAATTCTTTATGAATTCACACAGTAAACTAGCAAATGGACACCATTCTTTCTTTTGACAAAAAGATCCGGGTCTAGAACGATTTCTGGTAACCACAGGTGGGGAATGGAGAATAAATCAGGAACCTGATGGGAATTCCTATTGTGGCACAGTGGCAACAAATCCGACTAGGAACCATGAGGTTGTGGGTTTGATCCTCGGCCTCGCCCAGTGGGTTAAGGATCCAGCATTGCCGTGAGCTGTGGTGTCGGTCGCAGACGTGGCTCAGATCCTGCATTGCTGTGGCTGTGGTGTAGGCCGGCACTTGTAGCTCCGATTCGATTCCCTAGCCTGGGAACTTACATATGCTGCGAGTGTGGCCCTCAAAAGCCAAAAAAAAAAAAAAAAAAAACCCAATAAAATAAAATAAAATGTATCTGTCAATTAAGGCCTGATACAATCATTTCAACTTATCTTTTCAGCCTTATCTGCTAAGACCTCCCAAATCTGCCATCAATTCAAGCTGCACCGAGTGAAAAAGCATCTCTGCCTTGAGCAATGCAGAGCCCTTGAAAGTTCGCGCTGCCTCCTCTCTCTGTCCACACTCAACCACCTCAAAGCAGAGGCTCCCCCCAGAGACCTTCTCCAACCACAGGAGCTCCTTGAACTTGTGCTACACACTCACTATCCTGATCCTTCCTGACCTATCATGCACCCACATCTTTTCTTCCCAAGTCAACAGCATGCTCCTTCTAGAGAATCTATCCTCATGGCTCTCGCGCTCTAATCCACGGCCCCCCGCCTTTGGACACAGACGCGAAATATTCGCCAGAACCAAATCGCCTCCATTTCCCCCTTTTCAGGGCAGGACATCACACAGACCCCAGAGCAAAGGCTGGTCCCACCTGAGTGTGGGGTTTCCTGGCCATCCTTTGAGCAGCTTGGCGCAGCCATGATACACAAGCAAGTAAAACAAACGGCACAGGTAAGGATTCCGCCAGTAATACACAGAAATCAACATCTGCATCTCCCCATTTTCCCAATAAGCATGACAAATGCTCATAATATTAAAGTAACCTGTCCTTTCATAGGGACTTTTCATTCCACACGGGCGTGTGCCATCCTGGATCGCCATGGAATGGTCTATTTGGCCTTTAGAGAATAGCTGTACTGAATTGAGGAAGGGTTTCTGTTGGTTCTGAAATATTGTGACGAGGCTGTTTCTCAGTGAATTTCATCAGGAAAGCCAAGAGTGGAAGAACGTGGTTGCCAAGATACAAATGGCAAAAGCTAGGGCTTTCTAGCTAGCCCTTCACTTTGGGGGAACCTAAAAAAACCAACCAACCAACCAACCAACCAACAAAAAACTTCACCAATCAACTGCTTTTCTTTTCTCTCTCTCTCCTGTGTATGTGGGGCAGGGAAGGGAGAGGACGAGAACTAAGACGAGGGCCAGGGTGTTTCCTAAAGGAACAAACTTGGTGTTATACTGAATGCAATCTTTCCAACATGCTCGTCACACACTGTGGTTCCCAACTACTTTCAAAAACGAACTCACGGACGTGGAGAATGGACTTGTGGTTGCCGAGGGGGAGCGGGAGGGAGTGGGATGGATGGGGAGGTTGGGGTTGGGAGATGCAAACTATTCCGTTTAGAATGGAGAAGCCATGAGGTCCTACTCTATAGCACAGGGAACTATCTATTCAGTCACTTGGGATAGAACATGATGGAGGATAATGTGAGAAAAAGAATGTATGTATAATTCTGCACAGCAGAAATGGACACAACACTGTATATCGACTATAACAGAAAAAATAAAAATCTTGAAAAAAAGTCTGCCTTTGTGAAACCTGACAAAAACGATACAAAGGACAGCACTTTACACTGAGATGTGGACGTTTTGTTGTATGTACATTTTATCTCAAAAGAAAAAATCTGAAAAAGAAATCCTGAACTTGTTTATTTTATTGTATTATTTATTTATTTTATTATTTTTTTTAATTTTTTTTAGTTACTCAAATGAACTTATCACATCTGTAGTTGCATAATGAGCCAGCCTAACAATCCAATTTCATAGGATTTCCATCCCACAACCCCAGCACATCCTCCCACCCCCCAAGCTGTCTCCTCCGGAAGAAGTACTGAACTTATAACAAAAGCATTTACGAGCATTTTTTGTTAATGCATCAAGAAACAAAATGGGCTAATGGATGATTAGGTGAATCACTAGATGGTTAGCTATTTGATAAAGCAAGTATTTTAAAGTACTCGTCATCTAGGTGGTAAACACAGAGGTGTCCACTGGAAAATCCTTTCAGCTTTGCTGTAGAGTTGGAGATTTTTTTTTTTTTGTCTTTTTTAGGGCCGCACCCGTGGCGTATGCAAATTCCCAGGCTAGGGGTCCAATCGGATCTGTAGCTGCCGGCCTACACCACAGCCAGAGCAACACGGTATCTGAGCTGCATCTCTGACCTACACCACAGCTCAAGGGAACGCCAGATCCTTAACCCACTGAGTGGGGCCAGGGATCGAACCTGCGTCCTCATGGACACTAGCTGAGTTCGTTAATACTGAGCTACAACGGGAATTCCGACTCGGAGATTTTTTATTAAAAAGGGAAGGGTTAAGACCAGACAACCCTGTACACTTATGTTTTTGAAGCCATACACCTACACAGCATGACTTGTTAAAGATCTTTTAAAGTATTTCTTCTGGCCTGTAAACTGGCATCCACAAAGCAGAGAGTCCTCGGCTTCCATCCACCTCCTACCAAAGCTGAGCCCTTCCTGCGGGGACCAGAGCTGTCAAGGTCCTCACCTGACGCAGGTGTGAGAGTCAGCTGATGCTGGGGTGTGCCCCTCCTCCCCAGCAGGATGCCCTGGGAGGCAGGACAGAACTGGCTGTCACCGCTGCAGAACCAACCACACACCTGGTCCTTAGCCCTCCCCATGCCCTACCTGCTCAGACTCCATCACTGAAGTGCCAGACAGTCTAGGGTCTCCAGGGAGCCCCAGGCCAAACATACAAACATCTCCCCAGGTGCCCTAGGTTTCTCCAGGGCACTTCCCTAAGCTTTTCTCCTCCCCTCACCCACCTGGCAGGTGCCCTGCCTGGCTTTGCTAGCAGGAAATCCAAGAAGAAACAGAGCAAAGCCAAGGCAGCCTCGCGGTTCTGAGCCCAGGTGGGACCAGGACATTTTTTCGAGGATGCAGAGTGAAGAAGCACCACGGGCTCTGTGGGTAGGTCCCAGCCACCTGCAGGGAAAAGAAAAAGAGGGACCCTCCCACGTTCTGGGGCCCCTCACTCTGATCCAAGAATAATAAAAAGGCCGGGGAGGGAAAAAGGCTCATTCTCACAGCTCATACTTGCCACAGACAGGAAAACTAGCGACCCGGTGGCAGCCAGCAGTGAGGACCGGGACCCCGGCCACTATCCAAACGGGGCCTCCCCATCCGCCTCATCATTTTGTTCAGAGGGAGAACCAAAGTCAAGAAAAAGTGAAAGCAACGCGCTTATGAGTCAGTCTCCGAAACCACGTGTTCGTCCGAGTCAAACTTTGTCCTCTGGTCCCCTGGCCACATGTCAACTAAAGCCAGACCACAGAGTGTACTGTTTATGTGGGTTGTTTGCTTGAGCCAGATCTGCTTCAACTCTGAGTTTGGGGTGGGAATCCCCAAAGAAGCTCAGCTGTGAGAAAGGCCCCAGAGTCCAGTGAGAAAAGCCATTCTGAACCCTAATGATCTCATAGGTTATCCATCCTCGCCCCAGCCCTTTCCCCTTATCTCCTTCCGCTAGACATTCGGGTGACACAGAACTTGAGGAGAAAAATGCCACCATGTAGTACGATCTCCAGCTCACACAGGAGCACATGTCTTTAGTCAGCACAGGAGGGACCACAGCATCCCCGGCCTCAAGCAGGTCAAGTGTCCTGCCCTACAGGCACACGGTCCCTTCAGGCACCCTCCGAGGGACTGTGATTCTAAGAAGCTGTTGGGGGGGGGGGGTGATCGGGGGAGAGGTGTTGAGAGGCGTGGGAACCCGAAAGACCAGAATTCTAGCCAAGGAAATTGCAAGTTGTGCAAGTATGAAAGTCAAAGTCCGGCATGAAATGCTACAAACACAAACCCCCCTTTCTTATCACATGGGATTCCGACTTGCTTTTTCTATGTCTTCCTTGGTTTGGTTGCTTTAAACTCTCAAGAGAAGCTCTCATAAGAACACTTGACAAAAAGATTCTACTTCCACAGATAAATGGATCAAGAAAATGGGACACATGGGTGCGATGGAATATTACTCAGCCTTTAAAAAGGAGGACCCATGAACCTCAAGGACATTATGCTAAGTGAGATGAGCCAGTCACACAAAGACAAACGCTGCCTAATTCCATTAATTCGAGGCATCTGTGTCATCAAACTCTTCGAAAGTAAAAGGATGGTGCCAGGGGCTGGGTAGGGGAGGCGGCTCAGATCTGGTGTGGCTGTGTCTGTGGTGCAGGCTGGCAGCTGTAGCTCCGATTGGACCCCTAGCCTGGGAACTTCCATATGCTGCAGGTGCAGCCCTAAAAAGACAAAAAACAAAAACAAAAACCAAAAAACAAATTAAATACATAAATAAAAATGGGCAAAGTGGTAAATTTTAAGTTAGGCGTTCCTTACCCCAATTTTTTAAAACCACACACTGCCATCACTCTAACTCTCCAATTCGACCTTTTGATATTAAAAGCAAAACAAATATCTGAGTGATTCTTCTGATCCGGGATGAAAACTCTCAAATTAAATGGCCTGGAAGATGCAAGAGGAAAAATTCAAAAGCAACCACGGTGGGTGACAATCTTTTGTCATCTTCAGCATGCATGACATTTCCAGAGCAGGAAGGATCCTGACTGTTCTCGGGGGCTATGCGTGGTATGCTGAACTGGCTTCCGAGTCAAACGAGGCCACGGATATGCAGCCTTTTAGCAAAAGAAGGGTATATCACAAGACCGTCTGAGAGCCCAAACACTGTAGCTATTATCACAGAGGCAGCAAAATGAATAATTCATGTGTTGACGGAGGACACCAGCGTCATGAACAACCATGACCGCGTGAACCGTTCCTGCAAGAACGTCCCACACCGGCTCCCCCTCTGGCAAATCTGCAGTTACCCGCTCCTTATTCTAAGCACCAACCCATCATCAAGTAAATATAAAAGTTAATCGAAGGAGTTCCCATCGTGGCTCAGCGGCTGACAAACCCAACTAGGATCCATGAGGATGCGGCTTCAATCCCTGGCCTCACTCAGTGGGTTAAGGATCTGGCGTTGCCATGAGCTGTGGTGTAGGTCACAGACGTGGCTCGGATCCCGTGTTGCTGTGGCTGCGGTGTAGGCCAGTAGCTACAGCTCTGATTGGACCCCTAGCCTGGGAACCTCCATGTGCCGCGGAGACACGTTACTCTAAGGAGACACGTTTCTTTTTTTTTTTGGTTTTTTTAGGGCCACATATGCACGTTCCCAGGCTAGGGGTCCAATCGGAGCTACCGCTGCCGGCCTACACCACAGCCACTGCCACGCGGGATCCGAGTCGCGTCTGCGACCTACACCACAGCTCACGGCAACGCTGGATCCTTAACCCACTGAGCGAGGCCAGGGATCGAAC
This sequence comes from Sus scrofa, assembly GCF_054392235.1. Lineage (NCBI taxonomy): Eukaryota > Metazoa > Chordata > Mammalia > Artiodactyla > Suidae > Sus > Sus scrofa. The sequence continues at coordinate 44,264,670 of NC_139401.1, forward strand.
CTGCATCCTCATGGAGCCTAGTCCGGTTCGTTAACTGCTGAGCCACAAAGGGAACTCCCTAAGGAGACACTTTTCTAAGGAGAACAAGAACTCTGAAGATGACAGATCAAAAAGGCAAAACTGACTCTTAATCATCCAGCCTTCCTTGCAGAAAAGGCTCAACTCAAAGGAAACTATACCTTTTCTAAAGTTCACGATTTCAACTTTCCACTGCAAGAATGATGACATAAGGGAATGGATTGGAATGGCCAAAATGATTCCCCTTGAAAGGTAATGAAAAAACAGGTACTATGGAACTGAACTTCCCAATCGCTCATACTTCCTTGGCTTTTGGGATCTGTGATTCAGAAGAACGATCTGCTTTGGATTTCACCAGAGGCATTACTCAGGTATGTGAAATCAGAACAAGCTGGGAAATCTATTTGCATCATTTTGATGTGATTTGCATGCTGCACCACAAATTACAGTCCATTAAGCAGTAGAAGCTAGTTTCTGAAACCCATTTAGGTGTGCTGGGATTTTTTTCTTACTTCTACCCCATCTGTTGCCACTGTTACCAACGTGGCACAGTGCCCCAGAGGTAAAGGAGATCAAAGGCAATGAGAACGGAGTTCCCGTTGTGGCTCAGTAAGTTAAAGACCTGATATCGTCTCTGTGAGGATGCGGGTTCGATCCCTGGCCTTGCTCAGTGGGTGAAGCATCCAGTGCAGCTGCAAGCTGCAGAGTGGATCACAGATGCAGCTCAGATCTGGTGTGGCTGTGACTGCGGCGTAGGCCGGCAGCTGCAGCTCGGATTCAACCCCTAGCCTGGGAACTTCCATATGCCTCGGGTGAAGCCCTAAAAAAAAGACAGAACAAAACAAAAAAATCTTTGAGAAACAGGAAGAAAGTGCTAAAAAGAACACTGGGGGAGTTCCCTCATGATGCAGTGGGTTCACGATCTGGTGTTGTCACTGCTGTGGCGCAGGTTTAGTCCCTGGCCTGGGAACTTCCCCATGCTATGGACATGACCAAAAAAAAAGAAAAAGAGTACTGAGGACTCCTGGAGGCCAGAGATGACTTCTCCTAGTGACCAAAGCTCTTCCTTACCACCTTATAGGCAGGCTCCCGACCCCAGCCCTGATGCACCAGCAGCACAACCAACCAACATGTACCAATGGCTTCTCTCTGGTCATGCACAGAGCGCCACCCGCAACCTGTGAGCCTCTCCCCCAACCCCTTTGAGTCAGGCAAGGGTGGTCCACAGGGTGATAAAATGGACATGTGGATTCTTCCAGCCCAGGGTTGAAACTCAGCACCTAAGCAGACAGCCGGGCCTCCTCAAACTAGCCCTCTCCTATCCCCATCTGAAGAAAGAACCATAAGAAATACATCTAGGAGTTCCCGTCGTGGCGCAGTGGTTAACGAATCTGACTAGGAACCATGAGGTTGCGGGTTCTGATCCCTGGCCTTGCTCAGTGGGTTGAGGATCCGGCATTGCCGTGAGCTGTGGTGTAGGTCGAAGATGTGGCTCGAATCTGGCATTGCTGTGCCTGTGGCGTAGGCTGGCAGCAACAGCTGCCATTGGACCCCAAGGCTGGGAACCTCCATATGTCACGGGAGTGACCCTAGAAAAAGTCAGAAAGCCAAAAAAAAAAAGAAAGAAAGAAATACATCTAACAACCCTTAGAACTGTCTGGCTCCTCCAGCTTTCTAGTGACCAGACAACAATACAGGGGCATCCTTATCAACAGTTTCAGAATTAGAACTGGCATCTGTACTTAGAAACTGCATAGAGAGAAAGGACATTTGATTGAGTGTCCCCTGGGACAGTACTCTCTTTTTTTTTGCGGGGTGGGAGGGAGCCACACCTGAAGCATATGGACGTTCCCAGGCTAGGGGTCGAATCAGAGCTGCAGCTGCCGGCCTACACCACAGCCACAGCAATAGCGCATCTGAGCTGCAATTGGGACCTACACCGCAGCTCATGGGAAGGCTGGATCCTTAACCCATGGAGTGAGGCCAGGGATCGAACCCACATCCCCATAGAGACAACATCGGGTCCGTAACCCACTGAGTCACAACGGGAACTCCAGTAACAGACTTTCCATAAGCCTTCACCACCACATCTGTCCTGTCTACATCTGTGCCTCTATCACTCAGATATGCTAGCTTATATGCTATAGCAACAACTTAAAACAACAAAGGACCCTAGAGGTCCGTCATGGTCAGCAAGGGATCTGCTCTAGGCTGTACTTACTCAAGGGTGCAGGTTGATGACCAGCCAGGTTGATGACCAGCCAGTTTCTGGTCACTGTGGTGGTGGCGGCAGGGGTGGGGATAATTTTGAGGATTTTCACATTGACAATCAAATGCAAGAGCACAAAAGTGACCTGTGCTATTCAACCTAATTCACTGCTCCACATCTGCGGCATCTGATGCAACTAAACACTCTTCCTCTTGCAACGCTTTTCATACCTGCTTCCCAAGACCCTTGGTTTTCCTGGTTCTCCTGCCTTCCTGGCCACAGCTGCTCAGTCTTTTATTGGTTCCTTCTATGCTCCCTTTACTATCAATGGTAAGATGCCCCAGGGCTCAGTGTTCAGCTGGCTTCATCCCTTGGTGTCCTCATTAGAGTTCCATCTTTTTTTCTTTTTTTAGGGCTGCACCTGCGGGATATAGAGGTTCCTAGGCTAGGGGTCCAATCAGAGCTACACCTACCAGCCTACGCCACAGCCACAGCCAACACCAGATCTGAGCCATGTCTGGGACCTACACCACAACTCACAGCAACGCCGGATCCTGAACCCACTGAGCGAGGCCAGGGATTGAACCCACAACCTCATGATTCCTAGTCAGATTCGTTTCCACTGCACCACGATGGGAACTCCTTATGTATTACGAATTTGAAAACTGATAGAGAAACAAAGAAAAGCTCAGTTAATATGCCTACGTAAATCAAGGCCACCTAGAGTGCTATTACACACAACCCAGATCATTTTTCCTGAGAATATAAGCCCCCCATTTCCAAACAAACTATAACATTGCAACGCTGTAATCATATCACATGTAACTGCACCTCAATAAATGAAGTCACAACTTAAATTTAAAGTTGTGACTTCATGCTTCACCATTCCCGTCCTGTTTCCTTGTAGGAAAAATGCAGTCATTGGACCAAATCATTTTTAATAACTTCCCACAGATTATTTGCGGGAGGAGCATGAGCCATATAATGAAAAGCAATGGCTTACACAGTCACTACGCTAGTCTAAGAGTCTAGGATTGTGAAACAGTTTAAAGATGAGGCCAGACACAGGAGGCCAACTTTGACCAGAACAGAGATTAAACTAGGGGTATGACACGTTATTGGCCTGCCAAGGTTAGCATTAATACGTATTACCTTTGTGTATAAAGCATGCACATAAAGCCTAAGGAATAGAGACTGAAAGGCACACCAATCCTAAAAATTACGGCAACTTTCACTTTCAGTGATGATAGACCAAACAATTGGGGCCAACACTCCCAATGAAGATACCTCAAGAAGTTGAGCCAAGAAGACATCTTAAAAGGCATCAAAGAGCTATTAAGATGGTGAGGAACAAGGGAGCTACCATGTCTGAAAGTGGATGGGAGAATATACACAGTTATTTTTGTCAAAGGTTATGGTTACTGATACCCTAGGAACATGAGAGGATGAAGGTTATTTCTGGTGGCTGTGGGGGAGAAAAAAACAGAAGCTAGGACCCATCAAAATAAGTCATTTTCTTTTGGGGATTAAAAAAATAAATAAACAGAAAGTAATCAGCCCTCCTATGGACTTACAGCCAAGTTCCAAGTCATCTGCATAGCTCAAATGACCTAGATTAAAATGATTCCAGAAGGCGAGTACCTTCAGGCATCTAACACACACACACACACACACACACACACACACACAAATTCTCTAGAAGCTTAAGACCTCTCAGCTTTTCAAACGCAAAATCCAGACACAACCAAAGATAACCATTTATGCAAGAAGAGAAGAAATCCCGAGCCAGAAAAAGCTCAAGAGAGCCCCACAAGATACAACAGAGGGGAAAAAAGAAAAACAGGACTCCAAAAATTGTCAGAATTGGACTGTAAAATAACCACCCTTAACACATTCAAGGAGCTAAAAGCCAGACGTAGAAATTTCAGTAGAAAACGGGAGACTTTTTCAATGACATAGATTTGTAAAAGAAGAAAATATTAATTTGAGACCTGAAAATACATTTTTTAAAAAAGTGAGAACCTCTGTGGATAAAGAAAGAATTAGTGAACTGAAAGATAAGTCAGGGAGAAATCAGAATTCAGAATGAACTACAGAGACATATAAGGACAAATGTACAGAGACAAGCGATATGATAGCACATCCCAAAGTCAGATCATAACGAACCCTGCTTCCCAGTACGCATAAACTAAGAGAGTCCCTTCCCGCATTTAATCTGAGTTAGCGCTAACTAAAGCTTTGGTTAACTTTAACTAAAGGATTAGAACAAAAACGATAACTATCCTCATTCTGGGCTTAGGTCTTCCACTTTCCTGGAAGCCCTCTTGGGGGCCCTGAGTCAGCATGTAAGAAGCCCAAATGCCCTGGTGGAGAGACTAGATGGAGAGTCCATGAAGACAGGCCAGTAGAAGACAGAATTCTGGGACTAAGATGACTTGTCATCCTTGTTGACACCAGCTTCCAAACTGTCCCCATCAAGGGCACCAGACATGTAAGCAAAAGCATCTTCAGTGTTTAGGTCCCATGCAGCTTCTGACTATAGCCTCATGGCAGATCCTAAGCAAGACCAGCAGAATAACCATACAACTGAACTGAACCCTAGTCGGCCCACAGAACCATGAGGAATAAAGAAATAGTTGCTGCTTTTAAGCTACTAATTTTGGGGAGTGGTTTGTGTGCAGTAATAACTAAAACAGGACCTATAAAGAATACACTAAGAATGTTTACCCCACATGTCACTGGAGACGTATGCATGAGAAAATGGGCTAGAAACAATATAGAAAGATAATGGCTGAGAATCTTCTGAAATTCACTAAAGGCATCATTCTCAGATTCAAGAAATAAATCCTAATATCCTCAAAGAGGATAAATGAAATCGATGCTTAAGTACATCCTAGGACACATGCGGAAAACTAAAGATGCAGATAAAATTTTCAAGTAGCCAGAGAGACAAAAGGCAAATTACACTCAAAGAGGCAACAGTTAAGACTCCTTACCCCGGTTCCTCCCAAAATTACTAAAGTCTGAGGCAATGGACAGAGTGCTGAAAGAAACAATATGTATAGAATAGATCCAACCTAAAATTCTATAACCAATGACCAGGCTTATCAAGAATGAAGGCGAGAAAGATATTTTCAAGAGTTCCCATTGTGGAGTTCCCGTCGTGGCGCAGTGGTTAACAAATCCGACTGGGAACCATGAGGTTTCGGGTTCAATCCCTGGCCTTGCTCAGTGGGTTAAGGATCCAGCGTTGCCATGAGCTGTGGTGTAGATCGCAGACATGGCTCGGATCTGGCGCTGCTGGGGCTGTGGCATAGGTCGGTGGCTACAGCTCCAATTCGACCCCTAGCCTGGGAACCTAGCCTGGGAACCTCCATATGCCGAGGCAGGGGCCCTAGAAAAGGCAAAAAGACAAAAAAAAAAAAAAAGCGTTCCCATTGTGGCTCAGCAGTAATGAACCCAACTAGTATCCATGAGGATGTGGGTTGGATCCCTGGCCTCACTCAGTGGGTTACGGAGCCACTGTTGCTATGAGCTATGATAACTGACATGGCTCAGATCCCTCAAAGAAGAAAGATACTTCCAGACTAACAAAAACTGAAAAAAATTATCACTAGCCAAACTATACTAAATGAAATAGAAATGATGTTTGACCAGCAGCATTAACATCCCAATGTGTTTAAAAGTTAAATAACCTACCCAAGTAATCCATGGGTCAAAGAAAATAACAATACAAGCCGGAAAATATTCTAAACTGAATAACAAATTTACTACATATTAAATGTGGGGGATGGCGCCAAAGCTACTTGGAATGAGAAATATAAATCTGAGACAATAAGAACAGCTGCAAATTACAAAGCTACGTATATATCTCAAGACATCGAGAGCAAAATAAACCCAAAGAAAGCACAAGGAAGGAAATGGAACAGAAAAAGAGCAAAAAATAGTGACGATAAAGGCCTAAGGTGGCATTTCGAGTAGGTTAATAAACATGCCTTAACCTTTGATGAAGACTGATGAATAAAACAGAAAGACGCAACTGCAGGTAATAAAGACAGTTAAGGAGCATATTTCAATCAACTTGACTCCAAAAAGTTTTAAAGTCTGGACAAGGTGGAAAATGTCTCAAAAAATACAACTTAGCAAAACAGTTACAAGAAATACAAAGGCTGCGCAGTGCTCTAAGAAAGTGAACGGTAATTGAAAAGCTTCCCACAGTAAAAAATAAACTGTATGCCCAGATGGCTTCCCCAGCAAGTTCTACCAAAAATTTAAGAAAGCAGTAACACATTATACAAAGTTTTAAGGATAAATTATACAAACCCTGTCACAGAATAGGGGCAACGGGCATTTTCCACAGCTTGGAGTTTAGACTGAGCCGAATACAAAAACCCAGCTACAACTATACAAGTGAAAACCATAAACCAATCTTATTCATGATCGTAGATGCAGAAATCTTAAAGAAAATAGTAATACACCAAATCCACATTATTAAAATATATATATATATATACCTCAATCAAACTGAATCTAAATCTGGAATCTACATTATAAGTTTATTTTTTTTTTTTTTGGCTTTTTGCCATTTCTTGGGCCGCTCCCACGGTATATGGAGGTTCCCAGGCTAGGGGTCGAATCGAAACTGTAGCCGCCGGCCTACTCCAGAACCACAGCCACGCGGGATCCGAGTCGTGTCTGCAACCTACAGCCTGGTTCACATCAATGCTGGATCCTTAACCCACTGAGCAAGGCCAGGGATCGAACCTGCAACCTCATGGTTTTTAGTCAGATTCGTTAACCACTGCGCCACAACGGGAGCTCCAAGTTTAAAAAAATTTTTTTTTTTTTTAAGTCAATATAATTGACCACATTAATATATTAAAGGAGGAAAATCATATTTTCCTATCAATAGATGTAGAAAAACCCACAGCTAGTGATGATTTTAAAAAAGAACTTAACAGAAGGAAAATCCCAATTCTAGAAAAAAAGATACATAACAAAAGCCTATAATAAACATAATACTTAATGGTAAAACATCAAAAGCACCCCTTTTTAGAAAGGGGAATGATAAAACTGTCCACATCCATCACCTCTTCGACCCAACCTTGCCTAGAGGTCTTGGTCATGGCACTAAGGCAAGAAAAAAAAAAGAAAGATGAAAAAGAAAGCAAAATGGTATTATTTACAGATGAGAAGATTGTGCTCATAGAAAAAAATCAAAGGAATCACTATTATTACAATGTTAAAGGGGCTTTAGCAAGGTTGCTGAATATAACATCCAAGCTCGAAAAGAAAAGTTTATTTTTATATAGCCGCAATTGTTAGAAATAAAATTTTGAAAAATAGGCCATTTTGACAACACCAAAATAGAACAAGTACATAGGACTAAATCGAACAAAACATGTGTAAGATCACTATGTGGAAAACGACATTACAGAATGTGTGGAACAAATTAAGTCAGATGCAATGGTACCTATTATATTAATCCTTTTCCATGAAGCTCAAAAATTGGCAAAACTGGGAGTTTCCATCATGGCTCAGTGGTTGATGAATCCGACTAGGAACCATGAGGTTGCAGGTTCGGTCCCTGGCCTTGCTCAGTGGGGTAAGAATCCGGCGTTGCCGTGAGCTGTGGTGTAGGTTGCAGACGCGGCTCGGATCCCGCGTTGCTGTGGCTCTGGCATAGGCCGGGGGCTACAGCTCCGATTGGACCCCTAGCCTGGGAACCTCCATGTGCCGCAGGAGCAGCCCTAGAAAAGGCAAAAAGACAAAAAAAAAAAAAAATTGCAAAACTACATCATCTAGGGATAAAGATTTAAGGTAAGAAAATTAAAAAGCAAAATAAGGAAGTGATTTGCCAAAAGTCCGGGAGCTGCCCAAAGCAGCTACGAAAGAGGGTAGTCGAGTGGAATCCATATGCTAAAGGGATCTGGAAGACAGAAGGATAACCCATTTGGAACAATCGCTTAAGAAATTTAGAGCAACGTCATCATCTTTTTAAAACGGAGTATTAACAGAAAAATAGTCTCCCCCGTAAGACAGCTAAAAGGCTGAGTTTAAGAGTCAGAAGACTTGGGTTTCAGTCTTAGCTCACCACTTCCTAGCACTGCAGTTTGGGGCAAGTTTTTTGGGGGATACGATTTCCATTTACTGGGGTGTTCCTGTCGTGGTTCAGTGGTTAACGAATCCGACTAGGAACCATGAGGTTGCGGGTTCGGTCCCTGCCCTTGCTCAGTGGGTTAACGATCCGGCGTTGCCGTGAGCTGTGGTGTAGGTCGCAGAGGTGGCTCAGATCCCGCGTTGCTGTGGCTGTGGTGTAGGCCGGTGGCTACAGCTCCGATTGGACCCCTAGCCTGGGAACTTCCATATGCCACGGGAGCGGCCCTAGAAATGGCAAAAAGACAAAAAAAAAAAAAAAAAAAAAAAAGTCCATTACTTTATAAGGATTAGAGAGAATATATCTACAGTGTTTTGACACATAAGAGTAGGTCAGCAAATGGAAATTGCTTTTGTAATTATCTTTGCTCTAACTAGAAGGTGGGTACTTTCCCAGTTTTATTACGAAGTTTACAGTCTTAAACGGACATATAAAGTTCTGAGCAAAGGCATTACCAGCGATTCGGTTAATAAAAATTGACCACCAGGAACTACCTCACTTGCAATCATTATGAGAGGACAAGTTCAACAGAACTCGCAATAAATTACATTTAGCACACTCAATAAATAAGATCTTAGTAGGCTGCTCCAATAGTTCTTTTCTGAAAAGAAGGACAAGAACCCCTTTGCCAAACTCCCTGTCCTCTATGTCAGTGAGTCTGTTGTGTAGACAGGCTCATCTGTGCCATATTTCAGATTCCACATAAAAGCGATATCATATGGTATTTGTCTTTCTCTTTCTGACTTATTTCACCTAGTGTGAGAGTCTCTAGTTTCATTCAAGCAATGAGCTCCTACTGTACAGCACACGGAACTATATCCAATCTCTTGGGATAGAACATGATGGAAGATAGAATGAGAAAAAGAATATATCTATCTCCCCCTTCCATGTCTATGTTAGATGACCTTAGTGTAACTTTTACATAAAAATAATAAAGAACCTTCACAGGCTGAAAACATTAAGGATGTGTATATCCTCCATCAATAACCATCACTCATTCACATCAGTCCAAATTGTGTACAAACACACAGGTCTTCACTATGGCAGCCTGGGCTTGCTCGTCCTCTCAATCCACCTTATTCCTACACATTCAAAGCCATGAGCTACAAAGGCCATGGAAGAGCCACTCAACGTGCGAGAAACAGCGTGATAAGATGGAAAAAGAATGTATCTGAGACACACAGATCTGCTTGCAAATCCTGGCTCGTGAGATTGTTTTATGGGAACTCTTCACTGCAGGACGGTGGGTCCATCATTCTGCTGAGTGAAGTTACCTCTAAATCGCCCCACCAGATCAGGCCCTCTTCCTCACAAAGGTGTCTTCTTGCTAAGGGTCTCAAAACAAGTTGGCTAATACAGCCATGAATGAGACATCTCCTGTGATACATGGATTCGAACCCCAGAAACCCAGGATTGGAGGGAGCTCTGAGCCCACCACTCTGGTCATGAGCTGCTGCATCTACCTAAACTTACATCATTTTACAGATTATCAGGATAATGTGTTAAGGGTCTAGAATAGCAATCTTTTTGTTTTTTCTTTTTTAAGGCCACCCCTGCAGCATATGGGAGTTCCCAGGTCAGCGGTCGAATTAGAGCTGCAGCTGCCACTCTACACCACAGCCACAGCAAAGCAGGATCCAAGCCGCATCTGTGACCTACCACACTGCAGCTTGAAGCAACACTAAATCCTTAACCCACGGAGCGGGGCCAGGGATCGAACCTGCATCCTCACGGACACTATGTCAGGTTCTGAACCCACTGAGCCACAGTGTGAACTCCTAGAATAGTGATTCTCAAGCCTGGTTGCACATAATAATTTCATGGGTAGTTTAATACACACACACACACACACACACACACACACACTCACACACACACTCACACACACCCATGGTCCATCTCAAACCAATCGAATCAGAAATTCAAGGTGATGCACAGGTATCTATATTTTCTAAAAGCTTCTCCAGATGATTCTAATGTGAAGCTAGGGGCGATACCACCAGGGTAAAAGATGGCAAAGAAACTAGCAGTACTTCTTTATCAAAAAATGGTTTAGACCTGAAGAGAAATGAACTTCATTGATAACGTTAAAAAAATGGCTTTAGGAGTTCCGTGGTGGCCTGGTGGGTTAAGGATCCAGCCTTGTCACTACTGTGGCACAGGTTCAATCCCTGGCCATAGAACTTCAATGTGCCATGGGCACGGCAAAAAAAAAAAAAATGGTTTTAACAATTATGTGGGCATTTTTCTATCCTACTAAAACCTAAAAGAAAAGTCAAGCGGCAACTCAAGCAATCCAGGTTGTACTTAAAGAATTTCGTGATCAAGAGAGTTATCTGATAGAACAGAATTTAAGAAGACATAAATTATCTTCTCTATGGAACAATGTATTTCACAGGAAGGGCATATTTTGGTATTGCCATGCTACGAAAAATACATGGAAAACGGCATGACATTGCTTTCGGGGCTTTGCACCTTCTCTGGTGATGGTATCTAAACCAAACAGGGCATTAGAAAGTCACTCGAAATGTTAACAGTTTCAATTACTCCAGATCATAAAGAATTCTTAATAAAATAAGTGGGATCAAAAGCATGGCTTTTCTTTTCGTGCCTTTCCCATTTTGTGCAAAAGCTATTTCCTACCCAAGTTCTAGGGCTTCTTGCTTTCTCTTCCAAATTTCTCCTATAGAAAAGAAGTCGTTACTATAGAAATACTCACCCACCCCGATATTATTTCCCGCTTGCTTATTCTAGGGCTTCTGCACATAGCAACCGCACAAATCTCTGCAGCAAGCTGCTCAGAGCACTCGAATCCTTGGCAACATCCAGGGATGAATTTATCTTTAAACTATGGGGACATTTAGCTGAATAACACAGTTTCAAACGTCTCTAAAGCGCCACTTGTGCTGCATCTATCCCAGATCTGTCAATTCTTAGGAATAACACATCCTTCTCTATCTTCATCCGGGTGCACTAGTGAAAACTCCAGCACACTGACCTGGTTCATAATTTTGCTCATTATTGCTGTATTTTGGAGCTAAAGATCCTAATTCTCGGCATGCGTGGCTCAACAATTGATTATTCAGCACATACGCATTTTCTCTCCTGACAACAGTTGTAAATACGTGGTAGAATCGTTAGCAGGACTTTGAGGATATTCTAATATTTAGATAAGAATTTAGCAGTTACTCTGGTAGCTATCTGAATCAATGGAATATTGGCAGACTGCTGTGCTTTGTCAAACATTTCATCTAGAAATAAGTGCAAAGTGAGACAATGGACGTGAGTCTTTGCACAAAGGTTCTGTTTGTGGATTAATAAATAAGTGACGAATTAACACCTACCTGAGGAGAATTCATCTCAGTCAGACAGGGGTCCAGATGCGAAAAGAGCTTGTACAATCCCAGCCTCTTCTCTTCGATTCTTTAGTAACAAGACTTACCAGAATTTATCACACACATGCATGCACACATGAATATGTGGATATATACACAGATGCATATATGTATATCATTTTTATTTTTATTTAATGTTTTTGGTCTTTTTTATCTTTTGAGGGCCACACCCATGGCAGATGGAGGTTCCCAGGCTAGGGGTCGAATCGGAGCTGTAGCCACCAGCCTACGCCAGAGCCACAGCCACGCCGGATCCGAGCCACGTCTGTGACCTACACCACAGCTCACGGCAACACCAGATCCTTAACCCACTGAGCGAGGCCAGGGATCGAACCTGCATCCTCATGGATGCCAGTCTGATTCGTTTCCGCTGAGTCACCATGGGTACTCCACGTATATTATTTTTAAAATATATCTATACATACAACCATACAGAACAAAGTATGAAAGATATTGAACTAAAATGTAAATTAACCAGCCAATGGGGCCCTGCTCTGTAGCACGGGGAGCTCGAGCCGGTATTCTGCAATCATCTATGTGGGAAAAGAATCTCAAAGAGAATGGACGTGTGCCTAGGTATAACCGAACCACTTTGTTGCACAGCAGAAATCATGACAACACTGTAAATTAACTCTACTTCAATAAAACTTTAAAAACAATTTTTTTTGTCTTTTTAGCTATTTCTTGGGCCGCTCCCGCGGCATATGCAGGTTCCCAGGCTAGGGGTCGAATGGGAGCTGTAGCCGCCAGCCTACGCCAGAGCCACAGCAACGCGGGATCCGAGCCGCGTCTGCAACCTACACCACAGCTCACGGTAACACCGGATCGTCAACCCACTGAGCAAGGGCAGGGACCAAACCCGCAACCCCATGGTTCCCAGTCGGATTCGCCAACCACTGCGCCATGACGGGAACTCCTAAAAACAATTTTAAAAGTGTAAATGAGGACTAAATCCTTACAAAAAGCCCTCATGACTAAGGCCTTCATTCTTGTTTTAAATGTTTACCTCGAGCCCATGTACAGTGGGAGGAAAGGGGGTTTGGAATCAGAAGAGGGGATTTTTTTTTTTCCCCAATTGCACCCACCAGCAGGTTGTCCCAGCCTCATGATTCATGATCTCTTAGGTGCATGACGGGGTTTCTTACTCGGAGTGGGGTTTGCAATGACTCACCCCATGGCTGATTCACTTTCCTCAATGACTAAGCTGGGTAGGAGTTCAACAGAGAGCCCACCACAAGGTGCCACCGCAAAGAAGGAAGAGCCTCAGATGGGTAGGTTTGAAGGGAAAATAGTCACTCCACAAGAGAAGGGATATACCTCCACGAAACATATAAAAAAAAACGCACACAGTTCACTGAGGAACTACCACGTTTGTGTGGTACAGTTGGTATCTGATCAGAGTCCTGTCTTCAGTACTTTGAAAAGGATCGGTTGGAAGACTTAAAATAGGTCCCCAAGTGGCAAAGTTAATTGAACCTGTGGTCAGGGCCCTAACGCCAACATAACTCTGACAAATGAAAGAAAAAGACAATCTATTAAATGGCAGATGGACTCATTTAATTTAAAAAAAAAAATCAAGATCCTTCAGACTCCTTTTTCAAGAATTTCAAACACGTGCAAAAAGCCATCTTTCACTATCGATACCAGGAATTGACAAATTTTTTCTGTAAATGGCCACATCGGAAATAGTTGAAGCCTGCAGGCCCTACAGTGGTCCCTGCCACTCTGCTGCCATTATATGGTGCCACCAGCCATAGACAATTAAGTCAGTGAATGGACGTGGTTGAATTCCAATAAAACGTCACTGAAAAAACAGGTCCAGATTTGCCCTAAAACCAGGCCTTACACACTGGCTGGGCATCTGAGTTTGGAAAGGAATTTTTTTTTTTTTTTTTTTGTCTTTTTGGGGCCACACCCTCGGCATATGGAGGTTCCCAGGCTAGGGGTCCAATCGGAACTACAGCTGCTGGCCTACACCACAGCCACAGCAACACAGGATCCAAGCCGTGTCTGCGACCTACACCACAGCTCACAGTAATGCCGGATCCTTCACCCACTGAGCGAGGCCAGGGATCGAACCCGAGTCCTCATGGATACTAGTTAGGTTCGTCCACTGAGCCACGAGAGGAACTCCTGGAAAGGAATTTTAAGCACAGCTTCCTTGAGTGTCCATATGCTCCCGCCTCCAGGCAGTTAGGCCCTCTGACACTGAATCTGCACATAAGGAAATTCAAGAACAAGATAACTATCAAAGAACAGCAACAGGGAGCACAAAAGATTCTTTGGTTCAAGAATTATCCTTTTGTTCCAAAGACTCTAAATGTTACATGTCAGATTACTTGTAATATTGTTTGAGTTTGATCTCCTAAAATCTAAGCAAACCTTCTGAAATGCCAATAAACCCAACAAAATGTCCTGGCCCAATGGCTGGTAGTCAAGAGTCAACATTCCAGGTAAAATAATATATTTCTTAGAAGTGGAAAAAAGTTATTCTAAATCATTACTATGGTAACTACGCCTGTTTTGAATACTGTATACGCTCATTTCTTTTTTGTTACAGATTTAGTCTTTCGGGTCAAATTCAAAGGCAAATTAAGAATAATTCAAAAAGAAAATGTTTTCTTTAAAAAAAAAACAACCAACATTTCTAAGAACCATCTACATCAGCGCTATTCAGATTTCAATGCACATACGAATCCCCTGCAGGTATTGTTGAAATGCAGAATCTGACTGAGTAGGTCTGAGGGAGGGACCCAAGATGCTGCACTACTAACAAGCCCGCAGGTGATGGGGATGCTGAAGGCCCCTGGACCGTCCTTTAAGTATCAAAGGATACACACTCTCCTGGGCAATGTTGATGCCCGCCCCTTGGGAATTCCTAGGGGCCAAAAATTGTAAATGCGCTCTCAGGTGACTATACACCTTTTCAAGGGACTGCAACAAATAATCCACAAATTAGGCCGATCTTTTCTTTCATGACTTGAAAATCCACATTGGCAACCTTTTGAGGTAAAACCCAAGAAAGCCAAGTTCCAGCCAAACAGGGGCACGAAAATAGCACATTCAGGACCAGGGCAAAAAGTACAGCTCTAAAGGAAACTAACGTTGGCTGGCAGCCTACTTACTATGTGGCTGGCAAAGTGCAGGGTGCTTTCAGTATGTCATTTCCCCCGTGGATCATCAAAGGGGGGAAAGTACAGGCACCTGCTCCAGTGACTTTGGGTTTGGCCCTGTGACACACTTTGCCCAATGGAAATGGGTAGCAGATAAGATGCCAAACACCTCCAAGCAGAGGCTTTGTGTATTTATTCATGCATTGACTTACGTTTATGGCTGCAGCTGCAGCATATATGTAAGTTCCCAGGCCAAGGATTGAATGAGAGCGGCAGCTTGGCAAGGCCAGATCCTTCAACCCACTGAGCCGGGCCAGGGATCGAACCGGTGCCTCCTCAGCCACCCAAGCCCTTGCAGTTGGATTTTTAACCCACTGTGCCGCAGCGGGAACTCCCCGAGCAGGGGTTTTAACTGTGTTGCGTGGTTTGGATGTGTTCCTGGCTCTCCGTCAAGAGAACAGCCTGTCCCAGATCTTAACTGTTCTTTCAGCATTACCTTTAATCAGAACTGGAAACAACCTATTGTCTGTTAAAGATAATAAAGACACATGATACGAACAACTATGAACAACTATAGGACGTACAAGGAAAAAAGGATAATGTGGCCATGATTACAACTGTGAGCAACGGCAACATACACGGCACGGGAATAAAAGGGCTGAAATATACCAGGACATCATCAAGCTTTTGTTGGATTTAGGGTTACTTGTTGTCCGCTTTTTTCTACATCTGTTACAGTGTCGTATTGCTTTGATAAAATTCAAATTCATCTTCAGCTTTCAAATCTTAAGGCAAGCCGTTTTAAAAATTTGCCTTTAGGGGAGTTCCCGTCGTGGCGCAGTGGTTAACGAATCCGACTAGGAACCATGAGGTTGCGGGTTCGATCCCTGCCCTTGCTCAGTGGGTTAACGATCTGGCGTTGCCGTGAGCTGTGGTGTAGGTCGCAGACGCGGCTCAGATCCCGCGTTGCTGTGGCCGTGGTGTAGGCCAGTGGCTACAGCTCCGATTCAACCCCTAGCCTGGGAACCTCCATATGCCGCGGGAGCGGCCCAAGAAATGGCAGAAAGACAAAAAAAAAAAAAAAAAAAAAAATTGCCTTTAGGGAGTTCCCGTCTTGGCTCAGTGGTTAACGAATCCAACTAAGAACCATGTGATGTAGCCTGGCAGCCTCAGCTCCGATTCGACCCCTAGCCTGGGACCCTCCATAGGCCTCGGGAGCGGCCCTAGAGAAGGCAAAAAGACAAAAAAAAAAAAAAATTGCCTTTAGGATAACCCAGGAGACTGCCTCGCAAAAGGGAAAACGTCACACCGCAGAATGTTTCTCTTTATGTGCAATTAAACCGATTAAACCTCAGGGTCGCCAGTTACTAGCGGGGCGACCTTGTGTTAAGTTAACCACTCTGTGTCTATTTCCTCACCCATAAAAGGACTTCATAATATCTACTTCTTGGGTTATTTAAATAGCACATTCATTCTGGTAATAGACATAAAGCACCTGATTCATATCAGCATTCTGTCAAATGTACCTTCCTTTCACTACCGCTAATATCACCGAAAACTGATACCATTTTATCTGTTATAGAAAGGAATTTACCAGTGACGCATTGACCGGAGATGATATTCAAGGCCATGTGAGACCCTCAGCAGTCCGTGAACTTAGCTCCAAGGACATCCTACAGGACGCACCGCTTTTAAGGACACTTGTGAGTACACTGCGCCCACCCGGATAATCCAGGATCATCTCTATTTTCAAGTCAGCTGCGCATCCTTGAATTCCATCTGCAACCTTAAATCCCCTTTGCCATTTCACGCGGTCACAGGTCCAGGGACTAGGACACAGACATCTCTGGAGGGCCATAATTCTACGTAGCACACTGCGGTACTTTGTATGAAATGACTCAATATCTCATCAACTGGCTGATAGCACAGATTCCCCCAGCGCAACACCACGTGAAGTTCTCTCTCCTGATCTTGGATGGTGACGTTCCCCGTGGCTGTTCAACATTCAGCCTCTTAAATCAGCAAAGCACTTATCTATGTGGAAAGGAACATAATGTCTTTTCTATCAAAGGATATCTTGGGGACTCCATTTGGCACCGGTTTCACCTTCCTGTGACCCCCACCCCTCCCCTTTCCCTCTTCTCCCAGTAACAATGTGTTTCAAATTAGCCAACCGGGAAGAATGTGTGCCCCGACCTGACCCATGGGAAGGGGACAGGTCCATCACCTGCCTTCGGGAGAAATAGGGGAGGGTCCTTTGTTCGGCGCGCGCACTTTATGGTGTGCCTGCACCCTTCTGCAGAGGTAAAAGAGCCTTGCCGAGATCTCCCCATGTTCCTGTGTCTCATTTTTCAACACTGACGATCTGAGCCATGTCCCCAACATCTATAGGAAGCATAAATGAATGAATGCTCTCCTTCCTGTCTTCAAGTCTAAGTAGAGACGAATCCCCCACAGTCCCTGCCCAGGAAGTATTCACTGACTCAGAGGGGGAGGGGGGCAAAGTGGAATCCCACTAAGATGGAAAATCAGGGCTGCCCAAAGGACTTCCGGAGTCTTGCAGAGCTATGGCTGAGGTTGCTGGTGAAGGCTTCATTGAGGAAGGCATTTGGGCTGAACGTTTATGGAAGAAGAAAAGAGAAGCAAGGGGCTGAAGGCATCAAGGCTCAGCATGATGTGTCAAGGGTGTGAGGAAACAGCGCCCCCAATTGGCTGGCGAGCATAGATGGAGGGAGAGTGGTAGGTTGCAGCTGAATTCCACGGCAGAAGAACATCACTTGAAAAATTCAAGGGAGTTCCCGTCGTGGCTCAGCGGAAACAGAAACGAATCTGACTGGCATCCATGAGGACGCAAGTTCGATCCCTGGCCTCACTCAATGGGTTAAGGATCCGGCATTGTCATAAGCTGTGGTGCAGGTCACAGACACGGCTCGGATCTGGTGTGGTTGTGGCTGTGGCTGTGGCTGTGGCCAGCGGCTATAGCTCCAACATGACCACTAGCCTGGGGACCTCCATATGCTGCACATGTGGCCCCCAAAGGAAAAAAATTCAATAGCACAGGGAAATCTGCTCAATAGTTTGTAACAACCTACATGGGGAAAAAAGAATGGCTATATGTGTATGTATCAGTGATTCACTTCGCTGTATACCTGAAATTAAGACAACACTATAAAGTCAACTAGACTCCAATAAAATTTAAAAAAATAATAACGTAAGTAGAGAAGGAAGCCAGCCTCTGAGAAGAAGGGATCAAAGCCAAAGAAGGAAGAAAAAGTGCCCAGAAGCTAGGTTGCAAGTTGTCCCCAAGAGAGGCCAGAAAACAAACTGTAATGAATGGGGGGGGGGGCAGAGCAGGGGGCAAGAGAGGTGGGGAGTGAGATAAAGGAAATTAAAAAAAAAGAGCCAAAGACAGAAGACCATAGGGAGGCAGGGGAAGGAGAGGGGGAGAGTGGTGACTTTTTTTTAATTTTTATTGAGCTATGGTTGATTTACAATGTTGGGTTCGTATCAGGTGTATGGTAAATGGATTCAGTCAAACATATCTATGTCTACACATATATACATACATGTATATATATGTATGTTTAACCTTCTCTTGCATGAGTTTATGACGAGATGGTGAGTAGAGCTCCCTGTGCTATGTAGGAGGTCCTTGCTGTTTCTCTGTTTCCTACATAGCAGTGTGTGTATTTTAATCCCAATCTTCTGATTTATTCCTCCCCCTGTCCTTCTGGTAACCATACATTTGTTTTCTATGGCTGCTGGTCCCAGTCACTGTGCTTCTATGGTACTGCATGAGGAATACATGGAAAAATAGCAACAGCAAGTAGAACAGTGCTTGAGGGAGGTAGCCATGGGGCATTATTGTTCGACGGGGATAGTGGTTCCGTTTTGCAAGATGAAAAGAGTTCTGGAGATGGCCCGTGGTGATGGTTTTGCAACATTGGCAATGTCCCGAATGCTACTGAACTGTATACCCAAAAAATGGTTAAGAGAGGAAGTTTTCTGTGTATTTTCCACAAGAAAGAAAGGGAAGAAAAAGAAAAGGAGTTCCCTGGTGGTGCAGCAGGTTAAGGATCCTGCATTGTCACTGCTGTGGCTCAGGTCACGGCTATGGCGCAGGTTCCATCCCTGGTCCAGGAACGTCCACATACTACAGGAGCATGCCAAAAAAGAAAAAGAATGAAAGTTGAAAGAGCAGTGACTGCTTAGCAATTTCCTTTTCCGGTAGCCAAGTATTGAGAAGTAAGTGTGTAGGACAAAAGTTAAAAAAAAAATTCTACAACAAGCTTGGGTCCTTATAGGCCAAGAAGAACCAGCAGAAAGGGAAGGAAAGACAGTGTGAGACATAGATAGGAGACCTGCTGAGAGAAATCTGGGAGGAGGCAAACGGCATCAGAATCAAAATCGCATGTGGGAGACAGCTTTGGGTGAGAGGTGGAAGACCTGCTTCTCTGACGTGGGGAGAGGGACCACCACCAGAACGGGAGTGGGGCTGTGAAGCAGAAGAGAAGTAACGATGTCGGGAAGGGGAGTTCCCGTCGTGGCGCCGTGGTTAACGAATCCGACTAGGAACCATGAGGTTGCGGGTTCGATCCCTGGCCTCGCTCAGTGGGTTACGGATCTGGTGTTGCCGTGAGCTGTGATGTAGGTGGCAGAGGTGGCTCGGATCCCACATTGCCACGTTGCTCCAATTGGAGCCCTAGCCTGGGAACCTCCATATGCCCCAAGTGCAGCGCTAAAAAGCAAAAAAGAAAAAAAAATGAAAAAAAGAAAGAATGATAAAAGAAAGATGTCGGGAGGTGAGAGAGAAAGGAAATGGAAAATCCCAATGTTTGGGGCGTTCCTGTCGTGGCACAGTGGTTAACGAATCCGACTAGGAACCATGAGGTTGCAGGTTCGATCCCCGGCCTTGCTCAACGGGTTAAGGATCAGGCATTGCCGTGAGCTGTGGTGTAGGTCGCAGATGTGGCTCAGATCTGGAGTGGCTGTGGCTGTGGTGTAGGCCGGCAGCTACAGCTCCAATTGGACCCTGAGCCTGGGAACTTCCATATGCCGCAAGAATGGCCCTAGAAAAGGCAAAAAAAAAAAAAAAAGAAAGAAAGAAAAAAAAAAAGAAAAGAAAATCCCAATGTTTGAACGGAAGCAAAATCTCTTTCATTACTTTGGTCCTTGACCAAAATTGTGGCAGTCATTGAACAAATCAGGGTTTAAACAGAGAACACTTACTGGTCTTAATTGTGGTTTTACCTTGAAGCAGCTCTTTTAACCTTAAGTCAGACAGTTAAACTTCCTACACTGAATCTTTACAAGAGGGGGATTTGCTAAAATAACCCCACTGTCCTGTCCAGCTCTACATTTCAATGGTTTCAAAGAAAGAGCTTAGACCTTAAACACCTGTCAGCTGACCTACCCCTTCCCCCCCCCCACCCGAAAAAGTGAAATGGGAACAAAAGTCAAGGTGTATGTCATTTAAACCCCCTTGGGCTGTTTTCACAGCCTCACTTTTGATAGGGACAGCGGCAAACAAACAGATGGTTGCTGCTGGCAAGGGCTATGTCATTACAGTCCTAATGGTAACTGAGGTTTTTATGGCTCTTTACTGTTTATAAAGAGCCTTCGCACATGAACCATCTTAGTTACAACAGCCCGGTGACAGGTAAGGCTGCTGGACTAGTCCATCATTTTCCAGTTGAGAAAACTGAAGCTTACAGACAGACATTCTTGGGGTGCCTGAGGCCCCAGAACAGACGAATGACGAACCAGGTACCTGAACCAGGTCCTCGGGATTCAGAAATGCTATTTTTGTTAATTGTGTCACACACACAGAAAATTCATGAGTGCTTGCAGAGGTTTATTCTTTTAAATTGATCCCAGCAACACCATTTATTGAAAGGCAAGGACAATCTTTCTTTTTTTTTTTTTTTTGCTTCTTTAGGGCTGCACCCATGGCATATGCAAGTTCCCAGGCCAGGGGTCGAATCGGAGCTGCAGCTGCCGGCCTACGCCACAGCCACAGCCACGCCAGATCCGAGCCTCATCTGGGACCTACAGCACAGCTCATGGCAACGCCGGATCCTTAACCCACCGAGCGAGGCCAGGGATCGAACCTGCAACCTCATGGATGCTAGTCGGATTCGTTTCCGCTGTGCCACAACAGGAACTCCCGGCAAGGATGATCTTAATTTCCAAGCGAGGAAATGATCGGAATCCAAAGAGAAAAGAGAAGGAGGGGACTAGAATTCATCTATTTCAATGTTTTCCTTTCTCAGGATGAGGAAACAGGTGTCTCCTGGGACAAGCGACAAGAGGCTGAGCCGGACACAAGAACTCAAGGTTCCCGCCAGCCCTGGAGCACTCAGCCCTGGCCAGGTCTTACCCAGCTCCTGAGCAACAGAATCACTCCTTAACAATGAAATGGTTCCAATTTCAATAATCAGAGAGGCTCCTTCTCTCCTTTCTCCATGTGCAAGTCATACGGATGCTGCCTCTTAATGGTCCTCAAATTCGTCGGAGCAAATTTCTTCTCCCAAATGGGAGGGTTGGTAATGACAGTCCCGCCTCACCTTAGTACAAAAGAGAAGTCAAGGCAGCCAACCAGGAATCCATCTGAGAGACTTTTCGACTGACTGAAACTGCCTCCATTCCTATCTTCTCCCGACAAAAAATGTTTTCCAGCTAAATTAAAATGGGAAAAAAAAAAAACAATGGGAAAAAAATGCAATGAAAATATTTGGAAGAGGACCACACTGTCTAAGTATTCCCACCCTTCTTCCTTCAGAAATACTGTAATGAGTCAGCAGGTGCTTCCACTACCAAAATGTCTTTTTATCACGAAGCTGAAAAGTGTTTACTGTTTAAATGAAAGACTCCAGGAGAAAAAGAGAGGAGTTTGTGAAAATGATGGATTATGAAACCGCACATCCCATTTTATAGGTCTCATGCAGGGGGGAAGAAAAAGTCTGAGTCTTCCGTTAGTCTATAAGGGACCCCCCTTTTTTCGGTCTTTTTAGGGTCATACCCGTGACATATGGAGATTCCCAGGCTAGGGGTCCAATCGGAGCTACGGCTGCCAGCCTACGCCACAGCCACAGCAACGCGGGATCCAAGCCGCATCTGCGACCTACACCACAGCGCATGGCAATGTCAGATCCTTAATCCACTGATCGAGGCCAGGAATCGAACCTGTGTCCTCATGGTTACTAGTCAGGCTTGTTTCTACTGAGCCACAAGGGGAACTCCCCACCTTCTGATGTGAGCAAATAATCGCTGATCTTCTCTCAGGGCACTTGAGAACTCTGGGCTCCTACTGAAGAGATGTACCAGGAGAGAGGATTTCGAGTAATGAAAAGAAACCCGCAAAGCTTTCTGATGAAAGTACAAAGGCTCATGTGACAGATAGGAAAAAACTGCCATGCGTTCAGTTCTGGAGCTGTGAGAGGGAGGCTGAGACATTAGGCTGAAGGTTTCAGAAAGACAGAGGGAAGCCTCGAGCTTCACAGTGTGTCAGAAATGAAGTTTTTACTAAAGTAGGAGGTTAGCCTCAAATACCTAACCAGGCTTCTCCCCAAGACAGGTGCAAGGGAGTTCCCTGGTGGTGAAGTGGGTTAAGGATCTAGCGTTGTCACTGCAGTGGTTCAGGTCACTGCTGTGGAGTGAATATGATCCCTGGCCCAGGGAACTTCCACTTGCTGTGGGTGTAGCCAAAAAAAAAAAAAAAAAAGGAAAGTTGCAAGAATTTGAAATGAAGGGGACAGGAGACTAAGCCCAAGACTTGCAAAAGGGGAAAGTTTAATCTCCCATGGTTTTTCAGGGCTAAGAAAACAAAGATCCTCTAAGGTTTCAACCAAATGCCCAGGGAGGGCATGCCTGAGGAGCATAGACACCCATAACTGGGTTGAGTCCTCCTAAAATTGCACCCTGGCCTTGACTTAGCTCAAATCCTGATGGAGTGAAGGCCATCAGCTGCTCACTCTATCGACTTAACAGAGGAGAGAGTTCCTGTCGTGGTGCAGGAGAAACGAATCCGACTAGGTAGTCGGTCTGATCCCTGGCCTTGCTCAGTGGGTTAAGGATCCGGCGTTACCGCGAGCTGTGATGTAGGTTGCAGATGTGGCTCGGATCCTGTGTTGCTGTGGCTGTGGCGTAGGCAGGTGGCTGCAGCTCTGATTCGACCCCTAGCCTGGGAATTTCCATAAGCCATGGGAGCGGCCCTAAAAAGACAAAAAAAAAAAAAAAAAAAAAGAGGAAAATAAGGAAATCCTCTCTGGAGGAAGATGTAATCTAGAACTAGATGCTTCCACACGCTGTGTCTGGCATAAGAGAAAAACTGCAAGTAAATGTAACCAACCTTCAAGAGATAAAAAAGACAACAGATCCAGGCTCACAGATGACTCAGATTATTGGTTTCCACAGACCAGACCTTTAAATGAACTGATTTAAAAAAAAAAAAAAAAAAAGCGAAAAGAAGGAAATGGACGAAAAGATGAATTTCAAAAGAGAACCAGAATCGATATAAAACATCAAATGGACATCATCAAAAAATAAAGTATCTGAAAATAAGAAAAATACAATGTCTGATATTAACTCACTGGATGGGTTCACTACCAGACTAGACATAGCCAAAGACAGGATTAGTCACCTTAAAGGTTAATGAAAGATAAAGGTTAATGGAAAACACCCACATTAAAACTCAAATAGAAAAGGTGAGGAGCTCCTGCTGTGGCACAATGGGATTAGCAGCATCTTGGGAGTGCTGGGACCTGGGTTCGATCCCCGGCCTGGCACAGTGGGTTAAGGATCCAGCACTGCTCTGGCTCAGGTGGAGGCTGTGGCTGGGAGCTGATTCCTGGCCAGGGAGCTCCATATGCCACAGGGCGGCCAAAAATGGAAACAAGAAAAAAGAAAGGAAGAAAAGAAAAGCGGAAAGAAAGAAAAAGAACAGATCAAAAAAACGTGAAAGGTCTCCTGACCATGTAACTGGAGAGCCAGGGGGAGGTAAGGACAGAAGCAATATTTGAAGAGACGATGGCTGGGAATTTTCCAATACTGATGAAAGACATTAACCTTCAAATTCAAGAAAGTCAACAGACCAAAGCGGGATGAATATAAGGAAAATCACACCTGAATGTGAATGTCAAATGCTCAGTAAAAAAAACCTGACAAGCACTGAGGAAGTCATGTACCAGGCCCCAAACAGTCCAATACAATTTAGCATTGCTATTTTTTTTTTTTGTCTTTTTAGAGCCACACTCACAGCATATTGGAGTTCCCAGGCTAGGGGTTGAATCGGAGCTGCAGTTGCCAGCCTACACCACAGCCACAGCAACACCAGATCCAAGCTGCATCTGCGACCTACACCACAGCTCATGGCAATGCCGGATCCTCAACCCACGGAGTGGGGCCAGGAATCGAACCTGAGTCCTCATAGATGCTAGTCAGGTTTGTTACCACTGAGCCCCAAGGGGAACTCCAGCATCCCTATTCTTGAAGAGGTTGTGATAAAGACAGTGCGGGGGCAGGCACCCTACTCAACAGTGAAGTTTACCTTCTTTAGCAGGATCAGAGTCATTCTGCTCTTGACCAAACACTGGAAAATTCCACAATAACATACGTTTGAAAATACTGCGATGGATTCTTGCCTCTTGGTTTTCTCCTAGCCACTGGTCTCATTTCATTAACCTTATAATAATGTAATTCTACATTTTCTACAACCAAAAAAATTTAATCCTGGGAGTTTCCTGGTGGCTCAGTGGGTTAAGGACCTGACATCAACTGCTATGGCCTGGATTGCTACTGTGGCACAGGTTCGCTGCGTGGGCTGAGAACTTCCACAGGCCGCAGGCATGGCCAAAAAAAAAAAAAATTAATCTCAATAAGAGTTTTATAATAGAATTTACTAAAACCGGGGGGGGGGGGGGGAGAACACAACCATAGTATTAAGACTGATTTAGTGTCAGAATAAGATAGGGCTTTAAAGATAAGCAATTCAACCCTTTTGTTAGAGATGAGAAGCCCAGAGCAATAAGAATAATGTGCCCAGCCCCACAGCTATTTAGAACCCTGCTGGGAACCAGAGTAGCAGTATTCCTCTGGCCACATAGTACTGTACACACAGGCTAGGCATTTATACATCAGTAAATACACAGGAGGAAGGAAAATGCACATTATGCAACATATCAGGAATATAAGATCTAAACTATTTCGCACTAGTATCTGTGATCCCAAACTAGCTCTTTGAGGAAAACAAAGCTTGAGTAACCTATAAATGCTATCTCCATTAGAACCCTAATGCTAATTCCCTGATTGGATAAATTAACAGATAACAATATTGATTTTTCGAGCTCAACATGGTCATGTGGTCTTCTAACACTCCTTAACTGCAGCCACTCCAATTTATGTTGTCATTTTAAATAAACAGCAAATGCAATACAGAGATTCCATGAGAAACAGATTTCTAAATAGGGTATAGTGAGAGAGGCACGAAAATCTTTTGTTCTCCGAGAAACGAAAAGATGAGCCTGCCCTAAGAGAACACTTCCAGAAGATATATATATATATTTTGTCTTTTTGCCATTTCTTGGGCCGCTCCCGTGGCATATGGAGGTTCACAGGCTAGGGGTCTAATCGGAGCTGTAGCTGCCAGCCTACGCCAGAGCCACAGCCACGCGGGATCCGAGCCGCGTCTGCAACCTACACCACTGCTCACGGCAACGCTGGATCCTTAACCCACTGAGCAAGGCCAGGGATCGAACCCGCAACCTCATGGTTCCTAGTCGGATTCGTTAATCACTGCACCATGACGGGAACTCCTAGAAGATATTTTTTAACCTCAGTGAAAGTTCTATTCTCACCCAGAAATAGTTGCCCATCTGTTATTGTGA
Source organism: Sus scrofa (assembly GCF_054392235.1). Taxonomy (NCBI): domain Eukaryota; kingdom Metazoa; phylum Chordata; class Mammalia; order Artiodactyla; family Suidae; genus Sus; species Sus scrofa. The sequence continues at coordinate 44,290,445 of NC_139401.1, forward strand.
CAGAGGATCTCTTGAGTTGTGCTTTTTTCTTGCGTCTGTGTCAATGGCCCATCTCGCAGGAGCACAAGGCGGGAGGAAAACACACGGGCAAGATCAAAAAGAGGTCACAGGGGGTCCTAAGGCCCTTTAAGTGTCTCCTATTCCTTTAGGCCTCTTGGTCACTTAACAGTTCATCTGGATCTCTAGGATTAGTAGCTATACGCTTGAATGAGATAAAATGTATGTTTTCTTTATTTATTTTTTTGTCTTTTGTCTTTTTAGGGCCGCACCTGCGGCATACAGAGGTTCCCAGGCTAGGGGTCGAATCGGAGCTGCAGCTACGGGCCTGCACCACAGCCACAGCCACACGGGATCCGAGCCATGTCTGCAACCTACACCACAGCTCACGGCAACGCAGGATCCTTCACCCACTGAGCGAGGCCAGGGATCGAACCCGCAACGTCACGGTTCCTAGTCGGATTCGTTTCCGCTGGGCCAAGACGGGAACTCCTGTTTTCTTTAAAGACTGCACACAGCTCTCCCAAAACATACAGCTGGGTACTAAAACCCAGCGCTGGAAGAAAAACTCCAACCTACCCATGGTTACTCTATCATCTCTGAAAAATGAGGGTCACCTCATGTACCTTTTACGAAACATATGTACGAATACGCCCTTCGTGTCTATTTCAACGACACCCCTACCTGGGTACTGCTGCCACGAGAGTTCCTCCTAAGGCACTCCTTCTGAGAACGGCTCCTTTAAGAGGTTGTAAATCTGAATCACTTAAATTCATGTTTCCACTCTGAATGGTTTGTACCAGCTGGAAAAGCACACAAACATGAAGCCTGGGTAAACGACTCCTGCTTCCCAGTAGGAGGATAGCTTCAATTTTCACACATGGCGAGGGAGAACCCCAATGCACAGCCCCCAGCAGTCAGCTCTCTTTTTACATGCTGACATTCGTTCCCCTTTTCCACAAATGCCTCTTCCATCAGATACTAGAGACACATCCATGGCAGATGCTCGAGGGTGCTCCGTAACGACAAGGTCCCCGATAGCTTCCAGGATGAAGGAGGACGACTGCCACGTCTCCTCTCGCCAGGACTGAAGGGCAACTTCCCCCTCCCACAGCACCAGTGGTACCTCATCGCTGCCCAAAGGCAACGAGGGGCTGTCTTAAACATGCTTGGGATAAAAGGATAAGGAGAGAGGACTCGAGGGGAGGACCCAAGCAGGATATTAGGAAGCATGGGGCCATCTTGGTTGGGCTCATCTTAGATGCAAATTAGATGCGGCTCGTCGGGGTCCAAACAGCTCGCTTTGCTGGTGATCTAAGGGAAACCAGCCCTCCAGACCAAGCCCAGTTTCATCTCCTATTCCTGCTCGGAGGTGAAGTGTGAAAAAAAGAAAAAGAATGGCTGCCATCAGTCTCCACTACCTATGCCCCTGGAGACAGGACTGGAGCTCTTCCCTTCAAGGGAAGGCCTCTAGCTCCCTACCTCCTGAATCAGGGCCTAGCTTGGTGACTTGTTTCAGAAAACAGAGCTCAGAGGAAAGTGACTCTGTGCCACTTTGCAAGCCTAGGCCTCAAGAGGTCTTGCAGTGCTCTCTCTTATCAGAACCCTGCCACCCAGGCTGTTAGCAAGCCCGCGCTAGCCCGGGGAAAGATCAGGAAACAGGCAGACAGGAGCTGAGGCCACCCTGGAAGAGCCAGCCTCCAACCCAGCCGGCAAAACAACGTGCCCAGAGCCAAAGAACTGCCCAGCTGAGTCCTGCCCATGCGGCCAACCCAGAGAATCAAGAGCAAACTAAACGCTGATCGTCTGAAACCACTCGCCGAACCAATATTTTGGTGGTTTGTGAAGTGGCCAAAGCTACCTGATATAGTAAGGATGACTTCTTCGTGCATTATTCATGCAGTGAACATGTGCTAAATGCCTTCTCTATTTGTTTTTTGGGGTTTTTTATTGTTTTTTTTTTCCACTGTACAGCATAGGGACCCAGTTGCACATACATATATACATAATTTTTTTCTGCCATTGTCATGCTGCCAAGTAAGGTTCTAGACATAGTTCTCAGGGCTACACAGCTGGAGCTCACTGTAAATCCATTCCAAGAGCAATAGTTTGCATCCATTAACCCCCAGCTCCCAGCCTTCTCTATTTATAGTGGTGCTCCGGGGGTGCAAAGATTAATATATGATAGTGCCTGCAATCAGGGAGTCATTCCTCTAACTATACGGAGAGGAGTCTCCTTAGAGGATAGGAAGGCTCACTCAAAGAGGCCACACTGCAGCTGGGTTGTTGTTGTTTTTTTTCCTTTTTCGGCCACACTCACCGCATATGTAAGTTCCCAAGCCAGGGATTGAATCGGAGCCACAGATGCAGCCGGATCCTTAACCCAATGCACCAGGCTGGGGATCTAACCTGCAATGCCACAGAGGCGAGCCAGATCCTTAATCCACTGTGCCACAGCAGGAACTCCTTGACCTGATTTTTTTTTTTTTTTTTTTTTTTTTTAGGAAAAACCAGTAAGGCAACAATGGACAGGAGCGGACATCAGAAGTAGAAGAAACAGCATGCGCAAAAGCACAAGATGCAGGAAAGAGCTCAAGGAATGTTCTAGGAATGGAAAAGAGTTTAAGACAGATGGAGCGTGGGGAGGAAATGGCAGATGACAGAGCAGGAAAAGCAGGTTGAAGGCACATGATGAAGGGTGTCGCACTGTAAATCATGCTACAGGCTTTGGATGCCTCCTGTGGGCGTGGAGAGCTACAAATCATTTTTAAGTAGGAAAGGACAGGATTAAATCTGTGTTTTAGGAAAAGAAAGCTGATGACAAGTAGGGGATTAAGAGGCGAGGGTAAGAATCCCGGAGCTCAGTTGGGAGGCTATTATTACAAGCCTCAGGGGGACCTGAGGATCGGAGAGGCAACGGATGCAGGGAAGAGAGGATGCCTTTGAAAGAGGTTTCAGAGACAGAAGGACCCAGCCGCCTTGACAACCAACTAAATACAGCCTGCGAGGGTGACAGAAGTCGCGTGGGAGGATCCAGGACGGTGCCGGGATTTCTACTTTGGGATCCTAGATTAATAGCACATATATTAATGAAGGCATCAAAGTGGAAGAGCAAACTGGAAAGGAAGAGCCCGTGTGTTTCAGAAAGGCACCTGTGGGAGTTCCCGCTGTGGCACAGTGGGTTAAGAATCTGAGTGCAGGAGTTCCCGTCATGGTGCAGCAGGAACGAATCAGACTAGGAACCGTGAGGTTGCAGGCTCAATCCCTGGCCTCACTCAGTACATTTAGGATCTGGCGTTGCCGTGAGCTGTGGCGTAGGTCACAGACACGGCTCGGATCCTGCGTAGCTGTGGCTGTGGTGTAGGCCGGCAGCTACAGTTCCGATTGGACCCCTAGCCTGGGAACCTCCATAGGCCGCAGTGCAGTCCCCCAAAAAAAAAAAATTAAAATTAAAATTAAAAAAAAAAAAAAAGAAAGAATCTGAGTGCAGCAGCTTAGGTCACTGCAGAGGCACGCGTTCGATCCTGGACCAGCGCGGTAGGTTAAAGAATCCAGCATTTCTGCAGCTGCCCCTTGCCTGGGAACTTCCATATGCCACGGGTGTGGCCATAAAAAAGAAAAAAAAAATTTTAACAGAAGAGATTTGAACTTGAGACAGCAGCTGAGCCCTACCTGATTCTCAGGGGTCTTCTGCAGGTCACAGGTACCACCGGATACTTGCCACACGTTCGCCCTCCTCCTTCCACTGTAACATAGCCGAGAGCCGGCTTTGCATCTAGAACTTTCCTCTTCCTCACAAGTGTTCAGTCCCAGGTAGCTAAAGGCCTTAGTCATAACCCCGAGCCATCTTCCCTCCCCCATGGGACAGAGGACCCTCGTGTAAGAGTTCAAGAGACATCATGGGTCACCCATGGTGACCAAGTTACTTGTGCAAAGTGGACTCTTATATTTCAGAGGCAAAGGAAAGAAGTAGCACCAAACAGCAGCAACCATCCTTGGGGGTGGAAGACAGGTGGGGAAGCATCATTCAGAAAGGATGGATTATGAATTAAGGAAAAATAGAAAGCCAACCATTTTGCCACGTTCTTCCCTCTAGCCAAGTCATCCATTGGTCCCTCTCTAGGGTTCCTTCCACTTCTGAGAGGCCCCAAGTGGACGTGGACGGGGCGCGGGGTGGGGGGGGGGAAGAGAAACAGGAGCCACTTGAGTTAGAGCATCTCTATGCATGCATTGTATTAAAAAACACACTTTTAGAGTTCCCGTCGTGGCGCAGTGGTTAACGAATCCGACTAGGAACCATGAGGTTGCGGGTTCGATCCCTGGCCTTGCTCAGTGGGTTAAGGATCCGGCGTTGCCGTGAGCTGTGGTGCAGGTCACAGACGCAACTTGGATCCCTTGTTGCTGTGGCTGTGGTGTAGGCTGGCAGCTACAGCTCCAATTAGACCCCTAGCCTGGGAATCTCCATATGCCGCGGGAGCGGCCCAAGAAATGACAAAAAGACAAAAAAAAAAAAAAAACACACTTTTTTCTCAAACCCCTTCTGGCACCTGCTGCAGCCAAGAACATCGTTAACTTTCATTCTTGGGGTACTTCTTTGAAATCTGCTTCTGGTTCATTTACTGCATCTTCCAAACAGATTGTCTTTATATATTTTCTGGGACTAAAAAAGGTTTTTAAAAATAACCCCAAAGTAGGCAAAGACTTCATAAATAGAACACAAAAAGCAACGGCCATGAGAGGGAGGAAAAAAAAACAAAAAAACAACTTGATAATTGGATTCATTAAAAATCATCAAAAGAGACCACTGAAGACAATGAAAAGGCACGCCAGACTGGGAGAAATATCTGTAATACACATATATATACATATCTGACAAAGGACTCGTGTGCAGAATATAGAAGAACTTTAACAAAGAAATAAGAAACAGAGTCCAATTCAAAAGTGGGCAAAAGATTTTAACAGGAATTTCACAAAGAAGATATCCAAATGCCAATAAGTCTATGAAACGGCATTTAACAACATGACTCACCAGGAAACAGAAATTAAGACCATAAGGACCACCTCGCATTTATTACTATCAAAAAAAAAAAAAAAGGAAAGAAACTGAGAAAATAACAAGTGCTGGCAAGAATGGAGAAAAACTGAAACCCTTGCACACTATTGGGAAGGTCAAACGGCATAGCAGCTGTGGAAAACAGCATGGTGGTTTCTCGAAAAATTAAAATGGAATTACCATATGATCCAGCAATTCCACTTCTGGGTATATATTCCCCCCCCCAAAAAAAGCAGGGTCTCAAAGAAATATTTGTACACTTGTGTTCTTAGCAGCATTATTCACAATAGCCAAAAGGCAGCAGAAACCCAAGTGTCCGCCGAAAGACAACGGGATCAATAAAATGTGGTGTGTATGCATACAGTGGAATATTATTTAGCCGTAAAAAAGAGGGGAAATTCTGACACAGGCTACAACATGGATGAACCTTAAGGATATTGTGCTAAGTGAAATAAGCTGGTTACAAAAGAACAAATATTCCATGATTCTACCCACACGAGATATTTCAAACAGTTAAATTTGTGGAGACAGAAAATAGAATGGTGGTTGTCTGGGATGGAGAACAGAGAATGGGGAAGAAGTTAAGGTTTAATGGGTACAGTTTCAGTTTTGTGAGACGCAAAGTGTTCTGGAGACGGATGGTGGTAATGGTTACACAGCAACATAAATACCCTTAATACCACTAATGTTTATGTATATTTTGCTACAATTTTATATTTTTTAAAAACTTTAAAACCCCCAAGGAGAGGCCCCTACACCCTCAACAAAAAGAGCTAAAATTAAAAAAAAACAAGATTAGACCAAGTGTCAGTGAAAACGTGGAGCCACTGGAACTCTTGTACACCCGTGGTGGAGTTTAAACGGGTACAACCACCTTGGAAAAACCCGTTTGGCAAGATCCGCTCAAGCTAAATAAAAGCCTACCCTGTGACCTGGCAATTCTGCTCCTAGGTATACGCTCAAAAATGAGTGAGCATGTGCACCAAAAATCATCAACAAGAATATTCATAGCTGCTTTATCCATATTAGCCACACACTGGAAACAATCCAAAGATCCAATGGGAGAATGGATAAAGAAATTGTGGTCAGAGTTCCTGTCATGGCTCGGTGGTTAACGAATCTGCCTAGGAACCATGAGGTTGCGGGTTCGATCCCTGGCCTCGCTCAGTGGGTTAAGGATCCGGCGTTGCCATGAGCTGTGGTGTAGGTCGCAGATGTGGCTCGGATCCCGCATTGCTTTGGCTCTGGCGTAGGCTGGCAGCTGCAGCTCTGATTTAGCCCCTAGCCTGGGAACCTCCATATGCTGCTGGCGCAGCCCTGGAAAAAGACAGAAAGACAAAAAAAAAAAAAAAAAAAAAAAAAAAAAAAAAAAAAAAAGAAAGAAAGAAAGAAAGAAATTGTTGTATATCCACACAAGGGAATTCCTACTCAACAACAGACTAGAACTACCAATATACACAATAACACAGATATATCACAAAGATATTATGTCATATGAAAGAAGACAGACCCACGCAAGTCTATTCTATATGATTCTATTTACATGGAGCTTAACATCAGACAAAACTAGTGGATGGGATTTTTTTTTTTTTAAAGGGCCGCACCTGTGGGATCAAACCCACATCCTCATGGATACCAGTCGGACTGTTTTCCACTGCGCCACAACGGGAACTCCTCGACTTTGCTCTTTTCTGCCTTAGATATTCCTCTTAGCCACGTTGGGCGATTATTAGTTACTTCCCAGTTTACTGAGTCAGATAATGAAGGCTTCCCAAAGCCAATCCACACTCGGGGGATCTTACCAGGAAACCACCCTTTGGTCTTTCGTTTAGTTTATACTTTCTGAGTCAGAGCTCCCAATTTGCCTTCTACTGGGAAGGGTCCAATCTGACCTTTCAAACGTTTCAAGCACAGCATCTGACTTTGTTTCACACCCTCATTGGCAGGAGTCAAGCAAGCCCCTCCTCAGCTGTAAAGGCAGAATGTCAAAAAGCACATTCTGACAATGTGTGAACGCACACACCCCCTGAGCAAAGAGAAAGCCTTGTCGTCCTTGTCGTCTTTAACAGCCAACATAATAATAACTTCAGCTTCCCTGTAAAAGCACCATTAGCTACAGCCCACAAACCTAAGGGGAAAAAAAAAAAATCCTTGAAGGTGAATTCCCCCCACCTTCACCCCTGCCTCTTCTACTACTTAAAATACACCCAATTGTTGAAAAGGGGTCTTAATATGCCAAACTTTTTTTTTTTTTTTTTTTTTTTGCCTCTTCTAGGGCCGCACCCACGGCACACGGAGGTTCCCAGGCCAGGGGTTGAATCAAAGCTGTAGCCGCCGGCCTACACCACCGCCACAGCAACGCAGGATCCGAGCCGCGTCTGCGACCTACACCACAGCTCACGGCAACGCCGGATCCTTCACCCAGCGAGGCCAGGGATCGAACCCGCAACCTCATGGTTCCTAGCCAGATTCGTTAACCACTGCGCCATGACGGGAACGCCCAAACTTTCTATTTTAATGATGACCAAAGGCAAGTTCTTTTGAATTGTGTCACAGTGAAAAACTTTGTGAACTTGAGAACCCGATCGTCTTTTTTTTTCTTATTAAACCCATCGTTAGTTGAGTCAGGTAGGTGAATTATAAAGGTACCTCTTGGACGTTGGGCTTGGAAAAGCGGCAAAGTAGGAGGAGAAAAATGACAAGATGGTTACAAACAGAAGCAATGGTTTAAAAGAAGCTGCCAAATGCATCAGTATTCTGATAAATGAGACATCAGGTCACCAACGAGACACAGTGGTGGTGAAACACAGCTCTTATTAGGTTGGCTCAACAGGGTGACTTTGCTAACAGTGACCCCAGTTAAATTCTTCAGAACCATTTTTACGCAGACTCAGGAAAAGTGTTTTTAAAAGCATCAAGCAACAACCTGTTCGAGGCAAAGCCCCGCCGTCACCATGGAAACACGGTGCCTCTCTTGTTTAGAGCAATAAAAACTCATGCAGTAGAAAGACACGCAGCCTTTTTATTTAAATACATTGTCTGAAATAGAATCCACTGGTTTTCTCCTTTGAGAATCTCTCGAAATGCATTTCACTTCAGAAAAGGCTATATAAATGTTAAGAGAGGGGAATGCAATCATTATAAAGCCAGATAGGGGGACGAATTGTTCTACATACCTCTGGGTGTTTTTCAGATCCCGTGCTGGCTTAGTCCAGCGGATTCACTCTTCTTTTTCGGAAAGCACCCCTGGAAGCTCCTGGCTGGGCTTCCACACCGCCACCTGTAGACGCAAAAGAGAAATAAGCCATGCATTATTCATCAACCACGCATCTTTTCTAAGGCATCTAACAGGGACGAATGGAGGAAAAGTGGCAAAATATTTGCTCTGAGACATGAAAAGTGTTCTTTCTCCTCTGTGCAAAAAATGTGTGAGGCGTTCCTTTCCCCTAAGAGTCTGATACATTGTTTAGAACTCGAACCATACCTAAGTCTCAGATCAACACCACTCTGAGCAGTTCCTTAAAGAAAGAGATGGACACACAGAACCCAGCCTCATGACCAAACTACAACCCTTTCAAGACCCGTCTTTTAAAATGAGAAGACGACCTGACCGCTTTGGGAATCGGGTATTAAGAATTCTGTGCGTTCTCACGAAGAGAAGAGAGGGAGCGATCCAGGCAAAGAATACTTCGTCACATGGTTGTAAAATGTTTATTTAAAATGATAATAATGTTAATTCTCACACTAGAGCTTGGTCCGATGGAAAGAGCATTAGGTGGGGGTATTTTCACCATAAAGCCCTATTCTTGATTTGAATATGGATGAGTGCTGAAAAGATCTGACAACCCACAGGTTTTAATACAGGTGGGTCTTTTTTCTTGAAAAAAAAAAAAAAACGATGAAGAAAAATCCATGAGCAGAACAAGCAACGAATAAAAATCCAAAAGCAACTATCTACCTGGGAGTCAAAGCAGCCATGAGATGAGAGGGGATGTGTGTGTGTGTGTGTGTGTGTGTGTGTGTGTGGTATGTGAGAGAAAGACAGATCTCACACTGAGATCCGGTTGTTAATCTGGAATGAGACCACACCAGTGTGTGCATGTGTGCGTGTGTGCATGTGTGTGTGTGTGTGTGTGGGGTGTGGATGTGTGTGAGAGACAGAGAGACAAGCCGGCTACGGACAGGGTGTGTTGGGTGTGTGTGTGTGAGTGTGTGTGTGTGTGTGTGTGTGTGTGTGTGTGTGAGAGAGAGAGAGAGAGAGAGAGAAGGAGGGGGGAGAGAGAGAGAGGAGGGAGAGGAGAGAGGAGGGGGGGGAGAGAAGAGAGAGAGAGAGAAAGACAGACAGACACTGAGATTCCAGAGTGAACTGAGACTGACAGACAGCACCGCACAGCGTCTTGCCTGCCCCTCGTCCCACAGTCTATCCAGGACAAGTGCCCAGTTCCAGTACCTTAAGCCCAAGACACAAGCGCCACCTCCTACCCCCCACCCCCACCCCCAGGCGAGATGGGGCCAGAAGCCACCCAGCAAGCAGGCCCGCCGAGCCCGCTACCCTGCAAACCCAGGGGTCTTTTTAGCCGCCCGCCCCAGGGACGCGTCCCCACTTACCGGCGATTTACTTTAACGCCCCGAAAGCCTGGTTTGATTTAAGGAATTGCAGCAAATCCACGAAAATCAAGTCTCCTTGAGCCGCTCTCCTCCTCCTCCGCCGCCTCCTCCTCCCTCCCTAGGACGGACATTCGCCCACACTCACATTCTCCCTTCCCAACCCCGATCGCGCGCTGGGCCATCCCAAGAGGCTCTTTTGGGGGCCCGCCAGCGACCAATCCTGCTCCCACGTGCCTCTATTAAACCCTCGTCCAAACGTGCACAAGGCGCCAAGTGCATGTACACAGGCTTCGCAGAGAAGTTCAGCAAACCCATTTCCCGCCCCCCGCCCCCCGCCCCCCTCCCTCCCCCGCCGCCCTCGCTCCCCACCCCTCGAACCATCACCACCTCTGACCCTGAAAGCGCGAGGGAGCGCGCGGGCTCCGGCACCCGCCCCGGCAGACAATACTCGAGCAACTCCTGCCTTCGCCGCACACGCCTCGCCTGGTCCTGCCACCACTCTCTTCTCCCAGGGTTCCTACAGTCCCCCGGGCCGCAGGCAGGGGCGTCCTGCCGGTTGCTGGGTGTGGATGGGGAAGAGGGGGGCGAACTGCACACACCACCGAGGCTGCGGGCGGGGGAAGGCGGTCGCAGTCCTCCAAAGCCGCTCGGGTGGTCAGCTCGTCCGAAGCGGGTGGAGGTGGGGGACAGTGAGCCCCGAGGGAGTGACCCCCCCACCCCCCACCCCCTCACCGGGGGAGGCAGCTTTTCCGCACCTCTTCCCCACCTGGCCCAGCGCGCGCGCACCCAGCGTGCACACCGAGGGGCCGGGCACCTTCCTCCTCCTGTCCCCGGACCTGCCCAGCCTTCGTCCCCGAGCTCAGTGGCCTGGAAGGGACGGCATCCGGGCCGCGGCGGCCCAGAAGGGGACAGAGCGCCGCGCTCGGGGGGTGCCCACCTGCGCGCAGGGTCGCTGCGGCGGCCGGTGCGCCCGCCGGCTGCGCCTTCTCCGCTGCTGGAGGAGGTGGCGGCCGCCCGACCCCTGGCCTCGAAGCGCCGTCTCCTCGCTCCCCGGCGGCGGCGGTCCTCGCTTCCTTCTTCCCTGAGGGTGAGCCTCCCACCTAGCCCGCAGGTTCTGCCACCGTCTCTCTGCCCGCCAGAGCCCGAGCTGTCCTCCCCGCCCCTTTCCCGCCGCCCCGCGCAACGCCGCGCAGCGCTCCGCCCCCCGCCCGCCCATCCTCGCCCCGGCCCTGCGGGGGGCTGCGGGCCCCGCGCCTCCGGCTGCAGAGCCCCAGTCCCGGTCGAAGGCGGGCGGGAGGGGTTCCGCCTCGACCGCGCGCTCCCACCCTTCTCCGCTCTCCCTCGGCCCGAGGCGGCCGCCCGCACTCACCCCGCGGCCAAGGGCGTGGGCACCGAGGGCTCTGCCCTCGCTCTTCCGGTGTCTCTGCACTCCCCGTAGGGCACCTTCCACGGCCCCAGAGGGTGCATCGTGTCTGGGGGTGGGGGGTGGTGTGGGGTTGGTGAAGCGGGGTGGAGTGTGCGAGAGCGAGGAGGCGAAGAAATTAGCATGTCAACTGCCACGGGGTACAAGTTGCTGCCTGCGCCTTGTTTCTGTTGCATTTAATACCTGGATGTGCTGCTTTCCTTGCCACAGCCGCAGCAATATTCAGGAGCAGGGCTGTGTCTAAGATTTCCAGGCTAATTGGTTGTAGGGGCTTTTTTCAAATGTAATGATGCAGAAGACAACAGATTCACTCGTTTTCAAAAGTTACTTTATACATTTGGCCACATCTCTAAGCTTTAAAAATAGCAAAATATAAATCACAGAACAGCTGTGTTTTACAGAAACAGATCCAGTGTGTACGTGTTATTTAAGTCCCCTGTAATTATATTAATTGGGTTCGTTTTAAAGTGTATTGTAGGTATTTCGGAAAACGAGCTCGGAATTTAGGGATTAGGAGCCCCGAAGTTTTAATTTGGCTTTTTGCCACAGTTCTAAAATGTCAATTTCATGGAAATTATTCAATGTGGCTGTGTAGAAGAAAATGGATCCCTTTTCTTCCAGGATGGCAACATTCTTAGATTTGGCAAGGGACAGTTTTTGTTTTTTGTTTTTTTTTTTTTAAGGCCAGGAAATAAAATTCTCATTCATTTTCTAGGAATGGATAGCAGCTTTTTCTTGAGTGTTTTTCTCCTTGAGGCAAACTTTCTGTTTCCTCTTACACTTGTTTTCTTCAAAAAATTTTCCCTAAATGTAAATACAGCTATAGATGCCACGATTCCTGAGCCTTCGTTTTCTTAAAGGGATAGGAAAATTGATTATAATTGATTCTCGAAATCAGCCGGAGGCTCACGACACGAAATTTCATCCTAATTAACCCTGTGTTCCAATTCTGCTTTTAGCAATTGAACCTAACACTTGAGACCCGAGAGTTGTTTCAGTTTTATCCTTCCACGAATGCAAGGCACACTTTTTAATTAACATTTTGAACCAAAATGCAATTCCTTAAGTTGACTAATGAAAAGCATATTCGGAGGGTATTCGTGGCTGGGTAAATGAGGACAACGTGGATGATAAACAGCAGGCTGAAGAAGAGGCTCTGAAGCAAAGAAAACAGTCTTTAGAAAAACCAATGATCCTCTTTTCAAGGCAAGGATGACAAATACCAGTAATTATGCAAAGAATGACTGCTGCCTCTCTTCTCTCTGCTTTGGTTTTGTGGCTGGGCCTGCATTTATCTCTTTTGATCATCATAATAAAAGTAAAGTAATTCAGCATTCCAGTGACATTGCTTAGTAAATTAGCAATTTGAAAATGCTTTTATTACCTAATTAATCCAAGTAAATGCCTCCTGATAAATCCGACTTTACTCTTACGTTTTGTGTGTGTATGTGTGCCTCCAGAGAAACTCTTGCAGGAAATAAAAACAGCTAAGGCAAGCTCGAGAACATTCACCAGCCAGATTCTTCTGGGCTTGCGTGTTACAATAGAGTTGATATTAAGTGACCTTTGGGTCTTAAATTATCTATCAGATATTGGTTATGAATTGCTCATTGGCTGCTTCTTTAACGAGCTCCTCTGTGTTTGCTTGGCCTGGCTTCTTCCCCACTGCATTTTTTTGGGGGGAGGGGGGTTGCCTTATTGAATCTACCTTTGCCTAAACGGTTTTCATTGAACTTCTACCAAAGAATCAAACTCTAATCCACAGCTCCCTTGACAATCATCTTTGTCCTTCAAGTTAAGTCTCCCTTGAGGTCTTTGGCAGGAATCCAGCGTGATCAAACATCCAAAACTGGAAAGAGTACTTCACCAGGCATGGTTCTAACTAAGAGATAATGATCAGATTTCTCAAAACCAGGAGGGTGTGTCCCATTCGAATGAAAAGAAGAAACAAAACCAGCAAATCCATTTTGTTCAGGTCAAAACCAAGCCAACAAAATCACAGTTGAGATCCTTCCTAAGCCTGAATTATGCTAAGAGATATATAAAAAGCACACTCCAAATAACTTGATCTGTATTTTCTTTTTTTCTTTCTTTTTTTTTTTTTTTTCGTCTTTTTGCCATTTCTTGGGCAGCTTCCACGGCATATGGAGGTTCCCAGGCTAGGGGTCTAATTGGAGCTGTAGCTGCCAGCCTACACCACAGCCACAGCCATGCGGGATCCGAGCCGCATCTGCGACCTACCCTACCCCACAGCTCACGGCAACGCCGGATCGTTAACCCACTGAGCAAGGCCAGGGATCGAACCTGCAACCTCATGGTTCCTAGTCGGATTCCTTAACCACTGCGCCACGACGGGAACTCCTGATCTGTATTTTCTTTCACCACTACAAACCTCTCGCTCCACTGGCCAAACCCCATTACATTTCACATTTCCCTTTTACTTCCTATGCTATGGAGACTTTCATACTGATTTTTAAATAAGAAAATGTAACTGGACACTCATGCTGTCTCCAAAGAATCCTGTGCCCCCCCTCCATTTGTTCTCAAAAATATTTTTGAAATGTCTGTGACATTGATAAGGACAGATCTGAATAGCCCCCATAGAGCCAAGGAGAGGCAGTTCCAGCGACCAGTCCAAATTCAGGACAGTGAGGTACCCACAAAACATGAGTCTGCTGTAACAGCTTAATCCTACTGGCATCTCCCAGTCTCATCCTCACCCCAGTAGAAAGAGTTTTAGAAGTTATTAGCTATCCCCTCTTGAGAAAATTTCTCCCGACAATTGTTTTAATAATTTCTCCTTCATTTCCTCTTGGGGCTGTGTTATAATGTAGAGTGAGACGGAGCATAGTGCATGGTCTTCGCTCCTATGATAACTGAGAATCGCAGACCTGGAGATGACTTACAGGCGAAGGGAAGCTGGTGGGACAGCTTTTTGGCCAGCGTTTCCTCCTCAGGCTCTAAGAAAAGCATGAAGTAAGTTTCTTCACCCTGGTTGATTGGGGTTAGTGAGCAACAGCCTTGGTTCACATCTGCAGGATGCCATTTTTTTTAATTTATTTTATTAAAGTATAGTTATTTGCAATGTTGTGCCTCTTTCTGCTGTACAGCAAAGCCACCCAGTCATACACAGGTATACATTCCTTTTCTTGTATTATCGTCCATCCTGGTCTATCCCAAGAGATTGGCTATAGTTCCCTGTGCTGTACAGTAGGATCTCATTGCTTATCCATTCTACATGCAATAGTTTGCATCGACTGACCCCAAACGCCCCATCCATCCCTCTCCCTTCCCCCTCCCCCTTGGCAACCACAAGTCTATTGTTTATGTTCATGGATCAGGATGCCATTTACTTTAATTGGTCTCCTTGTGCTAGAGAAATAGGTGACCAGTCACAAGATAACGGTGATAGTGAGAGTCCCACCCATGGAATGCTCAGAATGAAATGTTAACGTCATAAACTAAATTGCTTAAAAATATGGGGATGTGTGTGAGTGTGTGTGTGTGTGTAATTCAAAGTGAAATACAAGTCTGAATACTTGTAATAGAGCTTTCACTTAGAATATCCTTGGTAAGTTCTGTTGTATGGTTTGGGGGCATGTGATAAACTGGTGAGCACCTCAATCTTGACCTTACTCACAGGAAAGCATCTTTTTCTGATCCAGATCTTCCCATAACTTTCCCAGCACCAACTATTTGACCATATCATTCCATGATGAAAGAAAGGGAGAGAGAAAGAAAGAAAGAAAGAAAGAAAGAAAGAAAGAAAAAGAAAGAAAGAAAGGAAGGAAGGAAAGAAAGGGTACAGCTGGTATGATAGGGTGAATACATGTAGACTGGTTAACACAACTGATAAGCACAGCAGGCTAGTCAGATCATCATTTCCTGCCCCATGGACCCTTTAGTTTTGATGTTTCATGGCTGCCAATCAAAGCCTTATTCCTAGACACAAACAAATGTTGTTGGGCACCAGATATTGCAGGTGGAATGGTGTCCACCCAAAAGACATGGTGAAATCCTAACCCATGGTACCTGTGAATGTGTTTATTTGGAATTAGGGTTTTACAGATATAATTAAGATGGAAAGTAAGATGAAGTCGTACTGACATAGGGTGGGCCCTTGGTGCTTTTGCTGGAGGAGAAGAGACACAGACAGGGCAGGAAGCTGGCCCTGTGAAGATGGAGGCAGAGATAGAGTTAGGGGGCCACAAGCCAAAGAATGCCTAGGAGAACCAGAGGCTGGAAAAGGCAAGAAAGGGTCTTGCCATAGAGGCCCTGCCAACCCCTGGATTTTGGACTTCTGGCCTCCAGAACTATGAAACAATAGATTTATGTTGTTTTCAGCCATCTAGTTTGTGGTACTTTGTTACTGCAGCCCTGGAAAAGCAATACACCAGGGAATCATTAACTCCTGGTAATGTCAGCCCATCATCTTCCACATCCAGCACAGAGGAAATGTTCAAGTGCAGAATGTTTAAGAATGACAAGCAGAGGAGTTCCCGTCATGGCGCAGTGGTTAACGAATCTGACTGGGAGCCATGAGGTTGCGGGTTCGATCCCTGGCCTCGCTCAGTGGGTCAAGGATCCGGCGTTGCCGTGAGCTGTGGTGTAGGTCCAAGATGTGGTTCGGATCTGGCATGGCTGTGGCTGTGGTGTTTGACCCCTAGCCTGGGAACCTCCATATGCCACGGGTGTGGCCCTAGAAAAGGCAAAAAGACAAAAAGACAAAAAAAAAAAAAAAAAAAAAGAATGACAAGCAGAGTCCTCTCAATACATGAAGGACGACAGCAGGGTGGAACCATCCAGGAATTGGAAGGAATCTTGAGAACTGACCTCATCTAACTGCTCCTCCAAGATGGGACTCATCTACCACCAAGGCTCAAAGAGTCAGAGATTATTACTTCTATCCAAAGAGCCTTGGAGGGTTTTCTCTTCTTTTGAGATTGTGTGTGATACCTAGGGGGTATGACTTTAAAAGATGCAGCATGGGGTCCTCTGCACACATCGCGCCCCACCGGTTCAATTCCCACTCCAGTTGTTGGGTTAGAATAGCTTCCACCCTTTGTCTCCACGTTCCTGGGTCTTCGGTCGTCCCAAATGAAAATGTAAATAAGTCCGGACGCCTTCCCAGCTTAAACGCTTGTCAATTCCCACCTTGTACACGTCTGAGTTCATCGTTGTATTTCCCCCCCCCCCCCCCCCCCCCCCCGGTGCCTAGGAGAAGGCTGCGTTCGTGCAGTATCCACCGTAAATACTTGCCACGCTGCACTGCTAAGCAGCGATTAGCTGAAACTAGATGAAGGATGATGAGGACAGGTGGGTGGAGGAGCGATGGAGAAGAGCAAGAAAAGGAGAGCCCAAGGCAACTTTAATTTCAGAGCTCCGTGGAGGAGGAGTCCCAGACCGAACTCTGATGGTGACATGCGCACCGTAGCATAGACGGGAACGTTCAGCTAAGAGCGGTTCGTTTTTCCTCCTCCCAGCCTGGTAAACATTTCTGGCGAGGAAACAAGGCAGGGGGCTTTCACCCTCTCTAATAACCTGCACCAACTCTCCCCTCCATCTCTCCAGCCATCCTCCTAACATATCTAAGCTGAATAAAAAGAACGTATTTGATATGCAAACGCAATTTCATGCACGCCCCAGCACTCGTCCTGCCCCCCCCCCCCCACTTCCAAACTCCACTGTCCTTCCTGCAAAGAAATACTGGCGCAGCCAGTGTTCCCGAGGAACTCATTTTGAAATGCATGCCTGGGACAGAGCCCAATCTAAAGCCACAGTCAGCATCAGAAATCCTCCCCCTCCGTATATTAGCCATAAAAGAGAACCCAATACTTTCGGGTGAAGCCTGCGCCACTTGAAGATGAAGAGTGGTTCTTTAGTCAGAAGTGCCAGGAGAAATAAAAAGGAAAGTGTCAATTTACGAGAGAAAAAAAAAAAAAAGGAAAGCTGGGATAACTGTGTGTCTGTTGCTGGATCTTGATACCTAGATTCTAAAAACTTCTGAAAATGTTTGAAACAGGAGCTGCTTGAATTTATTTCCTCATGAAAATTGTGCAGGAGTAGTTCTACTATAAGCCACAAATTGAATCCCAGTGTTGCCATAGAATGAAAACAAATTTTATATTCGATTTTTGAAAAATTGGACTTATGAAGGAAAGTCTAAAATGTGAGTGGTCTACTTATGGTATTTTTGTTATGAGACCCTCAATAAAGGTCGCTCGTCTTTTTTTTTTTTTTTTTTTTTTTTTTTTTTTTTAGGACCGTACCTGTGGCACATGGAAGTTCCCAGGCCAGGGGTCGAATCCGAGCTACACCTGCCAGCCTACACCATAGCCACACGGGATCAGAGCCACCTCTGTGACCTACACCACAGCTCATGGCAATGCCGGATCCTTAACCCACTGAGTGAGGCCAGGGATCAAACCTACATTCTCGTGGATCGTAGTCAGGTTCGTTAACCACTGAACCACGAAGGGAACTCCAAGGTCAGTCATCTTTCCAATACATGTGAACTCCATCAACCGCTAAACATACCTGACAGTATCAATGCGGTGACCAACTTCATCTCTGGAAGTGCCACCCAGCAGTTGGATCCCAGGGTACCAAACCTTCTCTGGCTCCTGAGGGTGGTGCTAGCCAATCCTAGCCAGGAGTGGGGACAGAATTTCCCCAGTGCCTAAGACCCAGGTGATCATTCAGATGCCACCTGAACCTCAACAACCCCCACCCCCCACCCCACTGAGCTTCAACTCCGGCAGCTCCATTTCCTGCTTTATATTTCTCTGCAGCATCTGTTTCCATCCAACTTCCTTTATAACTTACGCATTTATTTTTATTGTCCGCTTCCCCCACTAGCGCACACCTTCCTTAAGGGGAGGAATTTTTGTCTCTTGGGTTTAACTGCTGCGGCCCCTTGCACTTACAACAGTCTCTGGCACATTGTAGGGCTCGAGAAATACTTGTCGAAAGAGTGATCTGAAAGAGTGATCGCTGCAAACATGGCAACCTCATATATTTCACCGAATGGAACTGAAGAATGTTCAAAACATTCACCTGTTCCTTGATGGGCAAGCCAGTTCATTTTTTGACTCATTTTATTCTATGGAAGCAAAGACTTAATGATGAAAGATGGTGTACAGTCTAAAGAATAAAGAACATTCATGATATGAACACCGTGTGTTCTCTCTCTCTCTTTTATTTTTGTTGTTTTGGCCCTACCCATGCAATACCAAAGTTCCCGGGGCCAGGGATCGAATCCGAATGGCAGCTGTGACCTATGCCACCGCTGGGGCAATGCTGGAGAGCCTTAACCCACTGAGCCACAGTGGGAACTCCACGAGTTCTCTTTCTCTTCATCAGCTCAATTTTTATTGCTCAAGATATTAATGATGATACACGCTTTCAGTTTGGAATCACAGGACGTGTGGACGCAAGACCTTTCTTTTGCATAATTTGGTCTTCCCTGGGTTTCTGTGCAGTAGCCTCAGTGTTCCAATGCTAAAAATGGGGAAGGGGGGTCTGTGACTCAAAGAACACAAGATTCAGAGAATGAGGACCATAACGAAGGGCACGTGGGACTCTGGGTCACTCCTTTTGGTATCTAGAGCTCAGAGACGTTCACTGGTGTGGGACTTGCAAAGGGTCTCACATGGCTTCAAGATCTCAGTGGGCATCTGGCTCCAAGGAAACCCTAAGGATGGTTCTCCTACCTCACTTGACACAGCGGGCAGAAAGGAAGCCAACCTCTCAGCCTGTTGATTTGAAGAGCGGTGGACCAGGAAAAAAGCAGTGCCCATCCCTACCCGCCTAACCCTGGACGTAGGAGCTGTGAGGGTGGACAGTGCCCTCCAGGCTCACGCTGCTTGACCCCATGCAACTGTCCACTGAGGCAGCTCGAGTGGGTGGGGTCAGGCCCTCGGAAGTGCCGAGTCCCACGGAACTGCCGACGTCATGGGTCCGAGAAGCCCACCTGCTCAGACTCCACTCTCAGAAATTCAGATTTCCTGGGTCTCGAGTGGGATCTAGATACTGGAATTACTTTAAAGCTCCCTAAATATGTTTCACATGCAGCTAGAATTAAGAACCGTCATTCTAGCTCTGGGAACCATTAAATTCAAAAGATTCTTACAGTTACAATTGACACCTGCATACAAACTTCTCTCTAATTCAATAACTCAAAACCCTCACTCTGAAACATTTTCAGCTTATCCGGGGTGAAATCATCATGACAACATTCTTTAGAAAAATGTTCAACCCATACATAAGTTAAAAGCTGTAGTCATGAATCACCTTTTGATTTCCTTTTAAAAAAACAAAAATGTCATGAAAATGGCATATTTTCTCATATAGAAAATTGATGTAATTTGAAGTGTTATTACTCATCATCATTCACAGGAGACTTGAAACAAAGCTAAACAAGAATATTGCTAAATGGAAATTTATTACCACATCAATAGAACTCACAGGAACACTTAAAAAAAAATCAAAGTCATGTCAAACATCTTTTCCTTCGCCTCCTCCCGGAAGAATGAGGAGCATGAAAGCACTATTCTGCGAATTTTACCTGGGAGAAACCTCTCAGGAAAAGTCAATGGAGAGTCCTGACCCTGAGCTCGTCCCAATACCAGGAGACTCTGGAGAATCTTAGCTCCTATCGCAGGGAACCGAGGTTCTCCTCAGAAGCATCTTTTTGAAGCACTTCCTGGTGCCCTGGGAAGGGCACTTCCGGTTTCCCTGGGAAGCAGGGAATGGCTGGCCATTGCTGAACCTGAAAGACAATCCAAACATGAATCCCTGTCCCGTCCTCTTCTGCAGTCCCTACATCCCTTGTGGAGACTCCGTTTCTTCACAGATTTCCAGACTCCTGCTCTCTCGGTGCAGCTCTAGAAGCCACTGAGTGCCATCAGGGGAGGTTTGCAACCTTCCTCTATTCAACTGGCTCTGCTTGGGTTAGATCTTCTGTGAGACAATCTGAGCGTTCTTCCTGGAGTGACAGTTCAAATACAGGCACTGAACCTGTCTCGGGTGATGCAGGACCATGGCGCCTTAACACTGCAAGTCTGGGATCTGTGATACCTTGGTCACTTTAGATATAAGCTACCATTCAAGAGCTTCTCCAGATCCTCCCGAACCTAAAAAGGTACCGTTGAAGAAAGCTGTGCTTGTTTGTCTTTCCCTAGGATTTGGCCTAACAGTACATGAAACAGTTGCCGGATGTGCTTCTGGAAGGGCTCCACAGCAGATCATGCTGGTGCTCTGGTCAGATTCTCTAGACTCACCTTTATGGGTCCCATGTATCCTTGGTATCTGCCTGCCTTGCTCCTTAACTCGTCTCGCTTGCCACCGTCTTCAGAGACCTACCCTTGGGGTACTGGATCCACTTTGCTGGACCTGCTGGGTGGCTTCTGTTGCTCCCCAAGCCACCTCCCTACCCTGAGCATCCCATAAGCAATAACTAACTGGGACAGAAATACGAAAGCTCCCCCTTCCCTTGTTGACAGGGAAACAACTCTGAAATATGATTTACACTCCCGAGCTCTCCCCAGGGGGGTACAGCCTTTACTGTTTTCCATCCATTTTCGTTTCTTCCTGTCTCTCTCTTTCTTAGATTCTTGGCTCTGTACTTATATCTGGTTCTAGCTCTGACATTCAGGACATCCTTTGGCTTCTTCCAGTTTCTTAGACCTTGGCTTTCTAGCAAGTTCTTGGCTCTCTGTTAAAGACCCCCATTTTTGCATCTCTCGAAATTTCCAATGAGAAACTTCCCACTGTTGCTTCAGCCCAGTGGAACCCCATGGGACATGGCCAGTTGCCATGCTGACCAGTTGGAAATCCAGCAGGCAAGCAAAAGCAGCTTTTATAACCACTCAGAGACCAACGTAAGATGGTGACTTTGACACGGGGCACGTGCATAAAAATTATGAGGATTCCCAGCTTTGAGAGGGCTGTTTATCAGAAAGAACTCAGCCTAAAAGTTCTTTGTTTCTGCTGAACATGTTGATGGATGAAACCCTTCTGCGCAGGCAGAGGATTGGCATAATTTTTTCCGAAGGGGGAATTAATGGGGAGCCATCTATTTCTGTTTCCATTTTTGCATGTGTCTCCCCATTAGCAAGTGGAAATAGCTGTAGCACCATCAGCGATGTAGGCATTGTGTTGTGAATTTTTAACTGAGGACTGGCAGATAGGAAATGCAAATTCCCTGCAATTCACCTATCAGTTCCAGTATGAAAATTGAGTAGGACTATGTGACTCAGCACGGGTTGAGACAGGTATTGGCCACCGTGTTTAATCAGTGGAAAGAAGATGAAGATACACATAAAATCAGAATATGGGGATTTACTCTAGCCAGACCCGGCCAAGGGTTCTAGCGAGTAGAAATTGAAGGCAAACATCAGAACTCGAATATAGTTAGCTGAGATATTTATACCTTCTTTTCTTTAATAAACACACTATTGGGAAAGGTCCTTTGATATGTGGTGAGTTTTATCACTTGTGATACACAAGTGTAAAAAGTCTTACTTCAGTGGAGGTCAGTGTCAGATTGCTACCAGTTGTCTAGAAATCTCCTTTAGTTTAATACGTGCCTGCATAACCAATACCATCCAACAGCTTCACTAATCAAAGGATTGTGCTCAGAAAGGAAACCCTCCCTCTAGAAAACATTTTATGGATTATTATTTGCAAGTTAAAGGCACCGCCTGGTGGAAAATTCATACCCAGTATTTTTATCAGCAACACAGAGGTTCAATTCATTCAACACACATTATTGGAAATTTTACTGTGTGTCAGGCATTGGGCTCCAGTCTGGAAAGGATAGTTATCAGAGAATTTTGCTCTAAAGAATTAGAAAATTGGATCAAGAATCTTTTCACAAAAGCCTGATAATTAGAAATTGTACCAAGCTACTCTAAAGGCAAGATTAAGCTGATAATCATGGGATATAGAAGAATATCCAACATTTAATAACAATTTCAGAAACTAAAGAAAACAGATATTGCACTTGATTCCTTCAAGACTTTCTCTTTGGCCAACAAATCATAAGATCCACATCACAGGAGTTCCTATTGTGGTAACAAACCCAACCAGCATCCATAAGGATGCAGGTTCAATCCCAGTCCTTGCTCAGTGGGTTAAGGATCCCATGTGGGTGCGTCTGTGGAGCAGGCTAGCAGGTGCAGCTCCAATTCGACCCCTGGCTTTGGAACTTCCATATGCTGTGGGTGTGGTCCTAAAAAGCAAAAAAAAAAAAAAAAAATCCGCATTTCAAAGCTGTACAGGATAATGACAGAGTTATAAAGGCAAGTGATCTATTGCTTCCTGCAACATGGCTATGGCAGGCAGAGCAACAACCCCCCCACCCCCGCCAAAGACGTCCACATTCCTAGCTCCAGAACCCATGAATGTATTATTTTACATAGCAAAAGAGACTTTGTAGCTGTAAATAAATTAAGGATCTTGAGATGGGGAGATTATCCTGGATTATCCAGGTGGACTTCATGTAATCGCGCGAGGCTTCTTATACGAAAGAAGCAGATTTTTGACCTCCAGACTTGTAAAAGGATGAATTTGCACTGCTCTAAGCCATTAAGTTTGAAACTAACACACAATGGCTGACTGAGGAACATCCATTGGACATGATAATGAAACTGGCCTTTGTAGAGATCTGGGTGGGTGGAGACTGAAGACACACAGGAGGCCTGGTGGTCTAATGGTTAGGATTTTTTTGTTGTTGTTCTTTTTAGGGCTGCACCCAAGGTATATGGAAGTTCCCGGGGTAGAAGTTGAATCGGAGCTGCAGCTGCCAGCCTATGCTACAGCCACACCAGATCCTGAAACCACTGAGCAGGGCCAGGGATCGAACTCATGTCCTCATGGATACTAGTTGGGCTCTTAACCTGCTGAGCCACAGCAGGAACTCCCAGTGGTCAGGATTTGATACTTTCACTGCTGCAGCCTGGGTTCAATCTGGGAAGTGAGACCCCACGTCAAGCTGCTGCACACCACGCCCCCTCCACTCCCCAAAAAAGGTCACTTATTCTTCGATAGGTTTCCCTTGAAGAGATAGGGCCTATGTGTCCTACCCTTGAATCTGGGTTCAACTAATACAGTGTGGAAATGCTGACATGACACTGGAGACCAGGTCACAGAAAACCACGCAGTTTCCAGTGAGAATCGTGACTATTCTTACATTCTTTTCCACTCTGTGGAACTATAATTCGATAAATGCTCACATCGTTTAGAGAAAATACCAGCAAGAGGAAACACATTTCATCATAGAAGGAAATTAAGCTGCACTGAGTTTAAGATTCCAATTCAAACAAATTATGGGCAATTTTCCTTTTTCTTTTCTTTTCTTTCTTTCTTTCTTTTTTTTTTTTTTTGAAAGACATTCTGCCAGTCTTCAAGCCCATTTTCTCACCAGGTTTGGACATATTCCTTCTTTACCCTGTGTTTTGCCATTTGTATGTAATAAGAATTATTTTGAATGCCACTTCCTTCATTTTTTTGTGTGTGTGTCTTTTTTTTAGGGCCGTTCCCGTGACATATGCAGGTTCCCAGGCTAGGGGACTAATCAGAGCTATAGCCACTGGCCTACGCCACAGCCACAGCAATGCAGGATCCAAGCCGCATCTGTGACCTATGTTGCAGCTTGTGGAAATGCTGGATCCTTAATCCACTGAGGGAGGCCAGGGATCGAACCCGCAACCTCATGGTTCCTAGTCGGATTCGTTAACCACTGAGCCATGACGGGAACTCCTAGACCTCCCTCTTCAACCTTATCGACTTTCAGATATTTATAAAATTAAAGATTCATCCTCTAACCACACCTATTTCAACATTCATCCATGCTTCTCATTCCTGCATAGTTTAGAGACGCAGTCATTTTCCTGGGGACATTTAGCCATATTGACGGGCAACTTGAAAATTATTTCTAATAAAATGTTTTTCCTCTTGGTTTAATTAAAGAGATGAGCTTTTTTTTGGAGCTCCAGTGAGGATAATGAGTTCTTTGTGAAGACACAGTAAGTGGTGGCTCTAAATTAGAAAAGCCACTTGAAAGCTCATAAGTAGAGTTCCAGTTTGGGTTAAAAAAAAAAACACAAAAATGTGATTTGTATAGGTAGTCGACATCAGTGACTAAAAAAGGTATATGATTTAAACAGACATTTTGAGGAAGTTTTTTATTTTGATTTAATTTCAAATTTCCCGTCGTGGCGCAGTGGTTAACGAATCCGACTAGGAACCATGAGGTTGTGGGTTCAATCCCTGGCTTTGCTCAGTGGGTTAAGGATCCAGCGTTGCAGTGAGCTGTGGTGTAGGTTGCAGACGTGCCTCGGATCCTGAATGGCTGTGGCTGTGGTGTAGGCCGGCAGCTACAGCTCCAATTTGACCCCTAGCCTGGGAACCTGGGAACCTCCATATGCTGCGGGAGTGGCCCAAGAAATGGCAAAAAGACAAAAAAAAAAAAAAAATTTAAGGAACTCTCATATATCCTTTAGCCAGTTTCACTAATAGTTGATTTTTGCCCCATTTGCTTTATCATCATCTCTGTGTGTATGCATGTGTTCGCATAATTTCTTTTCTGAACCATTTTAAGAGTAAGTTGATGATATCATATCCTTTTATTCCTAAATTCTTCAGAGTGTATTTCCAAAAGGACATTCTCTTATATAATATGACTGTCAATGATTTAGACAGACTTTTAATGTCCATTTCTTCCTAAAAGTCTAAGTGTCTTTCAAAGGAAATCTCAGAACACATTGTTATAATCAGGTCAAACCTATAGGTGTTCTGTGCTTTTTTCTACTGATAGCTCCTGAGGGTAGAAAAGTCCTCTCTCCCCTACTACACATGTGCAGATTTTGTCCTAGGTTTCTTTTGTCCCTGTAAGTCCTGGGTGGGGGGTGAGAGGAGGGGAGAGGGCGTCTGAATTCAACACTAAAGGAAGACAAAAATTTAACTCATGAATCCACTGTGCCTGCTTTCCCACATTCTGGTCTGATGAGGTTTACTGAGTCTTTCTAGATTTTTCTGAAGGTATGATCTCAAACAGTCTTAAATTGGACTTAGATCTTTGTTGTAACCACACAAAAATTAGGAGACCGGAATTCCCTGGTGACTCAGTGGGTTAAGGATCTGGCCTTGTCACTGCTGTGGCTCTGGTTACTGCTGTGGCACAGGTTCAATCCAGGGCCCAGGAACTTCTACATGCTGCGGGTGTAGCCAAAAACAATTCAGAGACTGTCACTTTTGTTTAGTGATGCACTATTCATTTTAGGCAGATCTCTATAAGATAATTTTCTCTGGACTTCAGAAAAATTCACTTTATGCTACATCATGTTTGTCCAAGCTTTTGAGAAGTACATCTTGCTATCACCTTCTTAGGAAACATTGTCTCATTTTTACTTTCCTACTGCATTCCTACTTTGAGCTCAACACCCTAGTATTATTATTTCACTTAACTTATATTTATCTGAACATATAAAATTCATTTTAATATCATTTATCTATTCTTTACCTTCACTGGAATAACATCGCCATTAAAATTAGTACATGTAACTGTTTATAGGGCCCCTGTTTGGGCTCTTTGACAATTATTAATAAACAATAATAATTATAATTATTTTGCTTTTTAGAGCTGTTCCTGCAGCATATGGAAGTTCCCAGGCTAGAGGTTGAATTGGAGCTATAGCTGCCAGCCTACACCACAGCCACAGCAACGTGAGATTCAAGCTGCATCTGTGACCTACGCCACAGCTCCTGGCAATGCTGGATCCTTAACCCATTGGGCAAGGCCAGGGATCAAACCCTCATCCTCATGGATCCTAGTTGGGATCCTTAACCACTGAGCCACGAAGGGAACTCCCTAAATAATTGTTTCAAATGTAAAAATACAGCTTTAAATTATATGATAAAATAAAATACAGTATTACTGAATAAACTTCATTCTGCTTTGTACGAGAAAGATGCAAACTGTAAGATTTTATTTTATTTTATTTTTATTTTTATTTTTTTTGTCTTTTGTCTTTTTTGTTGTTGTTGTTGTTGCTATTTCTTGGGCCGCTCCCGCGGCATATGGAGGTTCCCAGGCTAGGGGTTGAATCGGAGCTGTAGCCACCGGCCTACACCAGAGCCACAGCAACACCAGATCCAAGCCGCATCTGCAACCTACACCACAGCTCACAGCAACGCCGGATCCTCAACCCACTGAGCAAGGGCAGGGACCGAACCCGCAACCTCATGGTTCCTAGTCGGATTCGTTAACCACTGCGCCACGACGGGAACTCCCAAACTGTAAGATTAATTGAAGGCATTTTACAGGCAGCAAAAATGCAATTGGAAGCATGGAGTAGAGAGGAAACCACTGGGTTGGAGCAGCTATTTTATTACTGAAATTGTTGAGATTCATAGAATACTAAACTGGGAGGTACTATAATCATCCACAGATTTAGATTTATTCCTAGGTATATAATAGTATCTGAGGTTGTTATAGTGATACTGTTTTTTTATTTCATTTTCCAAGTGTATATAATGGTAGCTGAGGTTATTATAGTGATACTGTTTTTTTTTATTTCATTTTCCAATTGTCTATTTTAAGTATAAAGAAGTACAATTTATTTTTGTATATTGACCTTATGCTTTACAATCTTGCTAAACTCACTTATTTTACTCGGGTTTTTTTTTTTTTTTTGGTAGATTCTTTAGTGTTTTCTATGTAAACAATCATCTGATCAGTAAATAATCACAGTTTTATTTTATTTTTTGCAATTTTTATGCATTTTTTTTTCTCGCCTAGTTTGACCGGCTAGGAATCTTTCAACAGTGCCAAATCAAAGTAACGACAGCCGGCATCTTTTCCTTGTTCCTGATCTTAGGAGGAAAATGCTTAGTATTTCACCATTAAGCGTGATCTTAGCAGTAGCTATTTCATAAATGTCCTTTATCAGAGTGCAGAAGATGTCCTCTATTCCTAGTTTGTATAGAAAACCCTCCATCTAACACAAGGCAAAACAACTAGCCAAAAATAAAAATCAGGAAATTGACAGAATATTGTAAATCAACTATAATAAAAAAATGTAAAACAAAAACCAAGACGGCCTTGGAAAAATTTAGAGTATGTGAGGTTTCTCTATCTTCACCTTTTACCTTTGAGTCTCACGCAAACCCCTTCTGTCTTCTCAACCTTGTTCTAGTACCCTCAGTCCTTTGGAACTAAAGACGAACTAAGCAGAAAGTCATCCCCAGGGGTAAATGTGCCTTCATGCAAAAAGCTCCCACATAACTCTGTTAAAACCCCAGAAAAATACCACCTTAGGGAGTTCCCGTCGTGGCTCAGTGGTTAATGAATCCGACTAGGAACCATGAGGTTGCAGGTTCGATCCCTGGCCTTGTTCAGTGGGTTAAGGATCTGGCATTGCCGTGAGCTGTGGTGTGGGTCACAGACACGGCTTGGGTCCCGCGTGGATGTGGCTCTGGCGTAGGCTGGCGGCTGCAGCTCCAATTCGACCCCTAGCCTGGGAACATGCATATGCCGCAGGAGCGGCCCTAGAAAAGGCAAAAAGACAAAAAAAAAAAAAAAAAAAAAGTAAGAGTGGGGTGAGGATGCAAGTGGTGTGGTGAAAAAAGCCTGGACTGGCAGTAAGGCGACCTGGCTTTTGCTCCCCACTCCATTCCTTTCTAGCCATTTGACTTTGGAGAAATCTTTCTGTCGACCGCTTCAGCCTCCTCGTCCTCGCCTATAAAACGCATGGTTTGAACCAAAACAGGAACTCTGAGTGCCCTCTGATCTTCTGGACCAGATTCTAGATTAGGACAACTGAACAGACAGGAAGACCGATGGGTACAAAATGACGAATCTACCAGATAACAAATGCAAATACTCTGTGCAACTGTTTACCTGATAACTGGAGCCGAAGGCTCCCCGGAGAGAGGTTATCAACCTGGGTTGCGACCTTAGATATGGATTATTCTGCTCCACATTTATGTCCTTCGATGGCTCACAGCTTCCTAGCCAGGAAGAAATTTATAAGGTAAGGCTTACTCATCTCTCACACAGGAAACGGAAAAGGTGCCCTTTCAGCTTTGACAGGGAAGAAGTGGGTAGAAGATCTCAAGTGCAAACACTGCCCAGCAAGGGGAAGCTGGGAGCTGAAATGTCCTCTTATTCTAATGGGGGGAAAAGCAAAGGCAACTCACCTCATCCACGGGAGTGATTAATTTGGGGAATTCTTGGAGAGCCACGATGTCTCAAGAGTACACAGTAAAATTAGTTGGGCATCAGAGTATTAGAGTCGACAACCCCGATTCAGTAGCTTCAAGTTCCATCATTGCTCAATTGAAATCGACATGGTCTTGGTTTTCTTGGGACTGTGCAGATTTTATGTAATCGAGGTCATCAATGGATGCATAATGGTGGTGATTATTTTAAAACAGGGCTGGAGTTCCCGTCATGGCTCAGTGGTTAACGAATCCGACTAGGAACCATGAGGTTGCGGGTTCGGTCCCTGGCCTTGCTCAGTGGGTTAAGGATCCGGCATTGCTGTGAGCTGTGGTGTAGGTCACAGACGTGGCTCGGATCCCGTGTTGCTGTGGCTGTGGTGTAGGCCAGTAGCTACAGCTCCGATTGGACCCCTAGCCTGGGAACCTCCATATGCCACAAGAGTGGCCCAAGAAATGGCAAAAAGACAAAAAAATAAAAATAAAACAGGGCTACAAATTCTTTGATACTTCTGATAGGGATGGAGTAGACACAGGTAATTGTAGAAATCCCGATAAAGGACCATATTTAAAGAGGGAAACTAAGGGGACATTGGGAGATCTCTGTAAGGAAATAAATTGCTCAAAAGAGCCATCAGAACAAGGCAGGTTTGCTCCATTAGTGGAGCCTTGAGAATTGCTTCGGATCATTGGGTGGGGATGGGATGAGGTCTGCATTCAAATTCAGATCAAGGCTCAAGAGTTTGAGGACCGCCCTTCTGCAGATTTGAATACACACCTTACCTGATACTGGATACTAAGGAGGAGTTAGTACTCCCAGAAAGGAAGAGGTGGGTTTTTCCAACCCCCACTCCCCTTGGCTGATAAAAACTGTAGCTCATCGGAGCCTCGGGGCAGAGCTTCCGTGCCTGCCCGCAAGCGGTCCTATCTTAAACCTATTTCTTGCCTATCACCTTGTCTCTGGCTGAATTCCTTCTGCACGGAGACATGAAGAACCTGAACCTGAACCTCAGTGAGTCCAGACACAGGGTGAGGGATTCTAATTGAAAACCTTGGGTTCAAGTCCCAAGCTGGGTTTAGGCTGGGTTGGAGTCCCGGCACGTGGGTTCAAGTCCCAATCTGCGTTCTGGTGAGGCTCAGGCCATCAACACTGTCAGGTTCACTTCCATGGACATATGGGGATGTATATCCCATTCCTTTGAATCTTGGCAGGCTCGCGACTTCTTTAACGAGTAAAGTCTAATATAAGTGGTGCTATGTGACTTCTGAGTCTAGATCAAATTAGGTGATGCAGCTTCTTGTTAGGTAGGGCAAGCCACTGTGTGATATGTCAGACTATTTTGAGACCCCAGGCTGTGGGGAAGCCCAGGTCACATGGAAGGACCATGAATAGGTGCCCCAGTCATCATTCCCAGCCTTTACTCAAGTCATGCCAGATCAAATGCCAGACATGTAAGTGAAGAAGTCTCTAGAAGATTCTGGTCCTTAGTCATTCCAGAAGCTCCAGCCATGTGAATCTTCATATTTGAGGCCTCAGACATCTTGGAAGAGTGATAAGGCACGCTTGCTGTCCCCTGCCTGAATTCGTGACACACAGAATTCTTATCTTCAAAAATTAAAAAAGACCTAAATCTTTCCTCAGAAGATAGCTCCTAATTTTTCCATTTGGGAAGTAGGATCACTGTTAGCCATTATTCATCATGTGACCTGTCCTCCCCAATGGAGGATTCCGTGAGTACACTGATGTGAGAGTCCACTGATGTTTACTCAGCACACAAATTTAGAAAATAAGACACATTCCATCTTTTAGGACTTTGTATCTGAATTGGAAGGCTGGGTCAAGATATAGGACAAGGGCAAATCTGCTAATAAAAGAAAGAGTACATTAGTCTAGCTCTAGGCAGTATTGGCACAGCTATCATGTGGGCATGGATCCCAACCACCTGGGATTTGAATCCTCAGGTTCCAATTCAGACACCTCCCTTCCAGCTGTGAGAGCTCGAGCAAGGTCTTTTATGCCTTAATCTCCTCATCTGCAAAATGGGATCATCTGCAGGCCCTTCTCCTAGGGTGTTCATAAGTATTCAGTGAGATATGTATAAAAGGCATTAGAATGGTGCCTGGGAGTTCCCACTGTGGCTCAGTGGAAATGACTCTGACAAGCAACCGTGAGGACGCAAGTGTGACCCCTGGCCTTGCTCAGCGGGTTAAGGATCTGGCATTGCCTTGAGCTGTGGTGTAGGCCGGCGGCTATAGCTCCAATTCAACCCCTAGCCTGGGACCCTCCATATGCCGTGAGTGCAGCCCTAAAAAGACAAAAGACAAAAGACAAAAAAAAAAAAAAAAAGGAAAGAAATTGTCTTGCCACAGGTGAGATTTATGAGGTCCAAAACACACAGTGCCCTTGGCCTTTAGTGGGCCAGGACCCAGAGGTATGTGTCACTGTCTTAGTCCACACAGATTCTAGACATTCAGGCTTTGAGAGCTGTCTTGGTCCACAGGGAATCTCGACATTCAAGCTTTGAGGCATCAAAGCTTCTTAAAGGTCAGAAAAAGAAAAACATTTTTTTCTGTTTTTTTTTAAACTTTAATATATTTAAAAGTGACTCTGAGGCAGCAACGAAAAAGAGTGGCACGCAACAACATGTATAAAACTCACAGACGTAATGTTGAGAAAAAAATATATCGCTGCAGAAAGGGTACACACCGTATGATTCCATTTCTATAACATTTTGAAAAAGGCCAGACAACTTGCTGGGATTGAAGGCAGATGTGTGATGATCTTTGTTGGGGTCCTGCCTGGGAGAGAGAACGGGGAAGACTTTAGTGGTTCTGGAAACGTTCTAAACCTTGATCTGGGTTGTAACGCGGGTGAGGACACATTGAAAAATCGTATCAAGCTGTACGCTCAAGATTCACGCACCTTCCTGCATGTGTGTTAGACCCTCATTAAAAAATGTCCTGGGAAGGTGGTGCCATTACTTTTTTTTTTTTTTTTTTGGCTTTTTAGGGCTGCACCTGCGGCATATAGAGGTTCCCAGGAGAGGGGTCGAATCGGAGCTATAGCCGCCGCCCGCAGACACAGCCACAGCAACGAGGGATCTGAGCCACATCTGCGACCTACACCACAGCTCACAGCAATGCCGGACCCTTGACTCACTGAGCGAGGCCAGGGATCGAACCTGCAACCTCATGGTTCCTAGTCTGATTCGTTTCCGCTGCACCATAACAGGAACTCCCACTACTTCCCTTTAATTTCTAGGTGGTGGGGATGAGAAAGAGAAGGGCAGCGTCGGGGCTTGTACGAACGTCTTTGGTTGTAGACCGAAGCCTTCATTTTGATCATTACATTTAATTTAGCAGAAAAGGCCTGATGCGGCAACACTGGTGTGATTCGGCTTCCAGCTTTCCCACGGCATTCTGAGAAATGAAGGCACAGTGGGGGCGGGGGGCTATGTGTAGTGTTTTTTCTTCATATACAAAGGGCTTACAAATAGTAATACCAACCCCAGCGCCAGGCATTTCCTGGGGAATTAATAGCTAGCTGGGGTTAACGGTCCTTGGTTTGACTTTGGGCCATCAATTCCTCTTGCCGCTCATTAATCCCCAGAAAGTACCCAGTGCCTTGATGGTTATTGCTTAAATACATTCAAATCAAGTTAAGGGTCTGCCTTAATGTTGAGCTGTGATAATGTAAAGCACAAGAAAGTGCTCCCAGCAGTCACATTTGCTGTGGTGAGTTTTTATTTAACTCATTTTCTTCTATATTTTTTTGGTCTTTTTAGGGCTACACCTGTGGCATATGGAGGTTCCCAGGCTAGAGGTTGAATCGGAGCTGCAGCTGCCAGCCTACACCACAGCCACAGCAATGCCAGATCCTTCACCCACTGAGCGGGGCCAGGGATCGAACCTGTGTCCTCAGGGATGCTAGTCAGATTCGTTGCCACTGAGCCACGACGCAGAACTCCTCTTCTGTATTTTTGAAGAGCACAATGGAATGATGCCCATGAACTTGGTTTTTTAATATTTGATTTTGATTTTATATTTGAGTATACACATGGCAATTTGGGCAGATGTTGTTGCCGGTGTGGTGTGTTTGTGTTTCAGGCTGGGAGCTGATAAAACAAGACCTGCACAGAAACCTCACTAAAAAACTTTACAATGCATTCGTCATTTTGGAGAACATTTTCTATCTGGATCCAAATAGAGAAAATAGCTTAAGAAAATAGGAGTTAAGTGACCAATTCTGCACGACTTCAGCACAAAGATACTCACAAAAGCAAGAACTAGTGGTTGGGGGAGGCCTGGAACATGGGGAACGGTCTTTTTTTTTTTTTTTTTTTTTTGCTTTTTTAGGGCTGCGCCCAAATATGGAAGTTGCCAGGCTAGGGGTCTAATTGGAGCTACAGCTGCTCGCCACAGCCACAGCAACGTGGGGTCTGAGCTGCATCTGTGACCTACACCACAGTTTATGGTAATGCCGGATCCCTGACCCATGAAGCAAGGGCCAGGGATCGAACCCGCATCCTCTTGGATACTAGTCAGATTTGTTTCTGCTGAGCCACAACGGGAACTCCCGGGGAACCGTTCTTTATAACAATCATCAGTAGAGGAGAATCATCCCGAGGCAGTTCCAAGCTGTTCTTGGAATGAGAAAGCATACACATTCCTAACTTTAAAAATTCTGTCCATTTATTTCAATAAAATGAGTATTTGTTGCAAACTTCCTTATGGGCGAGACAAGGGTGGGGGACATTGTTAACTATGAATCCCTTGCCTTTGGTAGCTCATGGTCAAGTGAAAGAAACGGACAGACCCAGACCAGAGTACAGGGCAGAATACCTCCATCTCGGAGCTCCCTTCATGGCTCAGCGGTCGATGAACCCGACTAGCATCCATGAGGATTCAGGTTCGATCTCTGGCCTCGATCAGTGGGTTAAGGATCCGGCGTTACCATGACCTGTGGTGTAGGTCGCAGTCGAGGCTTGGATCCCGCGTCCCTGTGGCTGTGGCATAGGCCGGTGGCTGTAGCTTTGATTCGACCCCTAGCCTGAGAACTTCCATATGCTGCACGTGTGGCCCCCAAAAGCAAAAAACCAAAAAACAAAAAAGCCTTCATCTCTATGACCAAGGTAAATAGCACGTGCTTCGAGAAAACAGAAAGTTCACTGTGAACACAAAGGATTCATGAAGATCACCCACGTAGTGAGAACTGGAAGCATTTGGACTCATTCTCCAGGTCTTCTATGAATCAGGTTCCAAGGGAAGGGTATGACTGGATGTGCGAGGCCCCAAGGAAAGGATATTTTGTTGGAAAACCTTTTGAAGGCTCTTTGGGTCTCTTCATTTATTCGAATGCTGGGGTTGGGAGTGGGAGTGGGGTGTTTCAAATTCAGATTCACTGGCCCTACTTGAGAAATTAAATCAGAATACTGTATCTGGGGGTGGGGTGTGGAATCCAGGCATCTCTTGTAAACAAGCTCCCCTGGTGATTTTTTTTTTTTTTTTTTTTTTTTTTTGCTTTTTAGGGCCGCACCTGTGGCATCGGGAAGTTCCCAGGCGAGGGATCGAATTGAGCTACAGCTGCCGGCCTACACCACAGCCGAAGCATCTGCGGGATCTGAACCGTGTCTGCAACCGACACCACAACCCATGGCAATGCCAGATCCCCAACTCACTGAGCGAGGCCAGGGATGGAACCCGCATCCTCATGATACTAGCTGGATTCGTTTCCACTGTATCGCAACGGGGACCGCCCCCCTGCCTCCTCTCCCCACCCAGGTGATTTTTTAAGTGTGCTGAAGTTTGAAATCACTAAATTAGGATCTTCCAAATCTGCAAAAACTGTTTGGCCCTGACCGCCACCACCACTGCCAACAGGAAAACACCTCATCTTGAGAAGAGCTAAATTCTTAGCATCCAAATTCCTCCCAAGCACTTTCCAGCTAGTTTTATGGTTTGAGGTTGGCATTTAGCTTCTTGCAGGCCAGGACCACTTCTGATTCACTCTGAACCTCGTGGCTTAGGTAGGACTGGGTACTGCTGTGTGTTGGATTAGTGGAAAAAAAAGGATGAATTAATGCAGATAAGTTAATATTGGAATGGCTAGCAGCCTCCTTTCGAAATGTTCTTATGATGAAAACACTCATCCCCAATAGATATTAACCTGGAAATGATCTGAATTCTGTAAGACTGGCAATTACTGGTGGGTGTGCGTTGTGCAAAGTCTCTGGTTTGGATGCCACACCTGGCAAAGGCAGAACCTGGTAGCCTCAGACACGGGATGCAAAAGAATCATGTGCAACACCTTTATCAGCAAAATTGAGAAAAGTGGTCTCTGACAACTAGGAGGGATACAACTGAGGTTTGCGATCAACTGAAATCAAAGTGTTTCCATAGACAATTAAAAATAAAATCTTGGGGAGTTCCCATCATGGCTCAGTGGTTAACGAACCCAACTAGTATCCAAGAGGACACGGGTTTGATCCCTGGCCTCCCTCAGTGGGTTAAGGATCCGGTGTTGATGTGAGCTGTAGTGTAGGTGGCAGACGCGGCTCAGATCCGGCGTGGCTGTGGCTGTGGTGTAGGCCGGCAGCCGTAGCTCTGATTTGACCCCTAGCCTGGGAACCTCCATATGCCGTGGGTGCAAACCCTGAAAAAAAAAAAGACAAAAAAAAAATCTTGGGAGTTCCCTGCTGGCTTATTGTGTTAAGGATCTGGTGTTGTTACTGCTGTAGCTCGGGTCACTGCTGTGGTGCAGGTTCAATCCCTGGTCCTGGAACTTCTGCATGACTTGGGCCTGGCTCCCAAAAATCTTATTATTAATACTCTCTCTCTCTTTTTCCATCCATCTCTCTACAACACATAGTTAATAATTAGATAATACCTTTTCTACCTCCCAGGGTTGGGGACCATAGATGTGAAATTTATAAATTATAGAGTGTTATATCAATACCAACTGTTATTATCATTTCAGCTTTCTTTGGGTAAATATTTCTGTGGTAAATATTCCACTTGGGAGTTCCCATTGTGGCTCAGTGGGTTAAGGACATGACATAGTCTCTGTGAGGATGTGGGTTCGATCCCTGGCCTTGCTCAGTGGGTTCAGGATCTGGCATGGCCACGAGCTGCAGCATAGGTCGCACAAGCAGCTCGGATCTGGCGTGGCTGTGGCTGTGGTGTAGGCCTGTAGCTGCAGCTCCGATGTGACTCCCGAGCCCAGGAACTTTCATATGCCACAGGGGCAGCCCCCCACCCCCCCTCAAAACCAGTCCACTTGATGTAGGTCTTTCCCCCTCAGAGCACACTCCAAGGAGCCTATACCCCTCACAAGCAGACTGAGATGTGCCCTTTAGACAAAGTCATATGATGGTCACAGCTGTTTAAGAAAAACACAGCAGGAAGGTAAATGCTAAGTGAAACAGATCCTTGAAAATATCATCCTGTTTTGGATCATTTCCACAGTTCATTTTTTTTAGATAATCAAGAGTTAACTGCCAACACACACCATGTTCGGTGTATCCTGATGACTTAGATTTTTACCAAAAAGAAGAAAGTGCCATTTATTGGATTTACTTACTTATTTATTTATTTATTTTTAGAAATGCACTTGACTCTTCCCCATTTCCCCAAGCGGTGATTTTTTTTTTCTTTTTTTTAACCATCTAGCCAAGTTATTTTCTTTTTATCTTAAGTTCACATAACCCCTAGAACCCGAATCTAGGTAAGAGGAGAGAGCAGACCTAACGCTATTGATTCATTGATGTGGCACTGTTGGTTTTGATTTTAGAAGGTCAATGCCCTAGGGGCCAAATTTGTTCAAAGAACAAATATGTGATAATGATACAGTGCTTCCTCCTTTTAAAAATCCAACCACCACTGTTTAAATACAGCTAAGTATCAGTGGGAAAATGTAACATATACTTTTGAAAGTAAGTCTATGTGGTTTTGAGTCATTCTATAATTATGTTTCAAATAAATGATGACCTTTTAAGATGCATAATAATAATATTGTTGATGCTTCAGATAAATAGTTCCTGTTTCATTTTTAATATGTCATTAACTCACCGTTATTAAAAATTTAACCATGCTTTAAAGAATTCCCAGATGGAAAGGAGAGTCTATTAGTAATTTACAATAGAGCAATACTTTCGGTTATGCTTACTTAATTGTGCATTTATATCATGCAAATTCCTTTGAATATAAAATTGTCACCTGGTTCTGTTGGTTAGCAAATGAGAAAAAAAGTCCAAAGAGGAGATTTGGGAAAAGACGACAAGTAGGCAAAGCAGAATTTTTTCCTATAGGCAGGACAGTACCTTGAGGAAGTTTTAAAATATATTTGGGAAAGAAGAACTAAAGGAAGTGTGTGTGTGTGTGTGTGTGTGTGTGTGTGTGTGTGTGTGTGTGTGTGCGCGCGCGCGCACGCTCAGGCAAGCATGGAAGCGTGTGTTCAAAATAAAAATAATTCCTAGGAGCCTAAAATTATTCTTCAATGTTCAGAATAGTCATTTATAAAAAGAATCACTCAGGGCTATTACACTTATTGGCCAGCTAGGTTCACTTTAATGACAGTCCTTAGGAGTATATAATGCTTAGGGGTTTTATAGGATACAGATGTCACCTACAGATAGCAATGACAATTGTAGATGTGGCTATAGATGCCATCGGGTATGTGATGCCATGTCTCTATTTTCAGCATTGGCTAACAAACAACGTCTTGAGTCTGTGGACATCTGAAATTATTCTGGGCACCATGCTTTCCAAATCTCCCTGCCTGCTATATGGTCTAGTGTAATCTTTTTTTTTTTTCTTTCTTTTTAGGGCCGCATCCGTGGCATATGGAGGTTCCCAGGCTAGGGGTCAAATCGGAGCTACAGCTGCCGGCCTACACCACAGCCACAGCCACATAGGATCCAAGCCTCGCGTCTGTGACCTACACCAGAGCTCACGGCAATGCCAGATCCTTCACCCACTGAGCGAGGCCAGGGATCGAACCTGCATCCTCACGGCTACTAGTTGGATTCATCTCTGCTATGCTTTGACGGGAACTCCCCTAATTTTTTAACATTCATCCTGATGACCGACTGGCCAAATTCCTTGGAAGTTGTTTTTGTCTCCTTAAGGTGGTTCCTTGAACCCCTTTAATCATTTGATTTATGGCCAGAAGTGGACAACCTGTACACGTATCCCAGGAGTCCTTAACCTGGAAAGCTTCAAACAGTCATCAGCATCCAGAAGTTCCATTTGCACATCTGTGCTGTATTCTGGAAGAGGGGTTCTAGTTTGGTCACAGTGTAAGAGACTAGAAAAACGAGCGGTGTTGAGATCCACTGCAAGACGGAGCCAATGATGGGGCCAAAGGCAGCGTGCGGAAAGAGGACAAATCATGATGGGCAAAGGAGTGGGACAGACACGAGAAAAATGAGAAAGGAAAGGTCAAAAGAGGAGACGCAAGGGAAGGAGGAGAGAGAACAACGGAAAATAAAAGCAAGTCACAGGCAGGGGCACATGCGGGGTGGGGGCTTAACAGACACAAAGCACTCTGTGTAAAATAGATAAGCAACAGGGATATGCTGTGTAGTACAGGGAATTACAGCCATTATCTTGTAATAACCCATAATGGAGTATAATTTGCAGAAATACCGAATCACTATGCTCTACACCTGAAACTAACATAATATTGTAAATCCACTATACTTTAGCAAAAAAAGAAAAAGAAAGAAAGGAGTTCCTGCTGCAGCGCAGTGGGTTCAGGATCCAACTGCAGCGGCTCAAGTCACTGAGGAAGAGCAGGTTCCATCCCTGGCGCAGGAACTTCCATAGGCCATGGGTTTGGCCTTAAAAAAAGGGGGTTTAGAAAAAGGAAAGAGAAAAAGAAAGAAAAAGAGAAAAGAAAGAAAAAACAAAGAGATAAGCTAAAAAAAAAAGCAAGTCACAGGGCATAAGGCAAGAGGGAGAGACAGAAAAGAAGGACAAGAGAACGCATCTCAGAGCTTCTCTGAGACTCAGGGCACCAAGAAATTTCCCCTTCCCTCGGCCAGGTGCCCTCCGGCAGGTCCAGCTTCTATCCGGCCCTTACTCTCCCCTGTTTCACCCTGTGACTCTTGATTCAAGCACAGGTTTTTACTTGGACAAAAGTCCCATTACAATGAATCGAATGATGGTTCCAAAAATGTGTCAGATGGATGAGGATTGTGCTGCCTCACACTTGGGGTGCAGTCTGGTAGGGGACAATTCAGGCTTTCATGGACACTGGACAATCCTCCTGACATAGACCCAGTGCAAAAAGAAATCTGCTCTCTCGGATGACCCACACATAGGGAAATGCAGATTCTTCACAGGGATCAACGCCTGCAGATTTTCAAGGACAAATAAACTTTTATTTTAAAAATGAAGTTTGGGAGTTCCTGTTGTGGCTCAGTGGTCAACAAACTCAATTAGCATCCATGAGGACGCTGGTTCAATCCCTGGCCTTGCTCAGTGGGTTAAGGATCCGGCGTTGCCGTGAGCTGTGGTGTAGGTCCAAGATGTGGTTCGGATCTGGCGTGGCCTTGGCTGTGGTGTAGACCAATGGCTACAGCTCTGATTGGACCCCTAGCCTGGGAACCTCCATATGCCGCAGGTGTGGCTGTAAAAACAAACCACACACAAAAACAGGAAAAATAACCTTTCACTATTCTGATTGGTTCCTGAACGGACAAGAGGTGGATAGACATCATTTTGGTTGGGGAATGGGCATAGAAAACCCTTCCAGAATATCTGCTAGAAAGCGGGTACCATTCACTCGAGGGATAATCTTACTGATAAGGTTAACTTATTGCCCCATGACTCCCCAAAAGGTGTCTAGACATTTGGTCAAATATTGTTCTGGGTGTGTCTGTGAGGATATTTCGGGATGAGGTTCACATTTGAATCTGTAGGCTGAGTAAAGCAGACTGTCCTCCCAATGGAGGTGGACCTCATTCAATCAATAGAAGGACTCCATAGAGCAAAAAGGCAGAGTAAGAAGGGACTTGGCCTGGAGTTCCCATCATGGCTCAGTGGTTAACGAATCCGACTAGGAACCATGAGGTTGAAGGTTCGATCCCTGGCCTTGTTCAGTAGGTGAAGGATCCGGCGTTGCCGTGAGCTGGGGTGTAGGTTGAAGATGCGGCTTGGATCCTGCGTTGCTGTGGCTCTGGCGTAGGCCGGTGGCTACAGCTCCAATTAGACCCCTAGCCTGGGAACCTCCATATGCCACGGGTGTGGCCCTAGAAAAGGCAAAAAGACCAAAAAAAAAAAAAATAGTTGTGTGTGACCCACTGGAAACTAAGAAACTGTATCATAGCCCAGAGCCCATGGTAGATCATCGTAAGGGGCATGGACCTGGTCTGGTGCCAATCACAGCTGTAACCAGGGACACGCTGGGCCCAAACCACGGGGTCCCAGCTATCGCGTCATTGTTCTGCCTTGGAAGTGGGAAGGCCCCTGGTGCTGGAAGACCCCCGAACATCCTGTCAGCTCTTGGATACTCTTCATGTTTGGTGTCCAACCCTCAGGAACAAATCCAGACGCGTGCAGAGACTCTGAACTCTGAGGCTGGCCGTCTCCCTGACAGAGGCCACAGGAATGGCCCAGGGGCCAAATGGAAGAATCCACCAGATACACTATTGAACTAATATGCCTTTCCGGAAACAAAGGCGTGTGGTTGAGAGCCAACTTGGTCAAACGATCAAGGCTCTAAATGGAAAAGAAAAATGGAGGGAAGCCAAACTCCTCGAATACGGCTACTCCCGCCTCTGTGATCCTTGGGTCCAGTTCTCTCGTTTCTGTGGGGACCACGTAGGTTGCTCCTCAAGGTACCTGAGCCTTGCCGGATACTTCAGCAGGATCAGACATGAATTGTCGATTCTGCCCGATGGGTAATCTAGCCCCATGATTTTGTCCCAGTCTCGCCCTTAGGTGCATCGACGTGATTTTCTATCTGTCAGCGAAAGCCTCCCTGGATCCAGACCATCAGGGCCCGTAATTACTGGCCATTTATTTTAAGGATGAAAGCATTTTTCCCCCCCATCTCTACCCCTGTTCATTTCGGAGGTTAAAAAGGCATCTGTAAATTTGTCTGATACCTTTTCCATTCAGTCTCCTCCTCGCCTTCAATATGCCAATCAAGCTGTCAGCTTGCTTTCTCTGCAGATTCATAACACTTCACCTTCCGTCTCATTAACTGATTTGCCTTTTGTTTCACATGAAGAAAACTCATCTCAACACTTAAAACCCTGGGAGTTACAATTCAGAACTTCTTCAGCTGTCTTTTGGAGTTGCAGCTCCCACGGCTTGTTCCTTATTTTCTGCCTTCGAGATAGAAAACTTTCCTTTTTCTTTCAGGCACCTTTCGTTGACCCCATCTTCAAATAGGGAGGAAGACTTACACTCATAGTTGAACTTTCCTATGTGCCCACTTTTATAAATTTCAAAAGAGAGGCAAACGGCACGATTTGGATTTTGTGAAAATTAGGAT